>NC_138898.1:22875977-23585192 GCF_965194825.1 Balaenoptera physalus
TCAATCTTGGCACTGTAAATGTTTTGGGCTAGATAATTATTTATTGTGGGAGACTGTCCCTGTGCATTGTAGGGTGTTTAACAGCATCCTTGGCCTCTACCCACTAGATGCCAGTAGTACCCCAGAGTCATGACAACCAAAAATGTCTCCAAACATTGTCAGATGTTCTCCTGGGGGTGGGGCAGAATCTCCCTATTTGAGAACCACTGCTATTAGGCTATAAGCCTCCAGGTTTGAATAGGAGATGTCTTGAAATTTTTTGTTTTCCGGGGAAGTTTTATTTTGCCTAATAGCCTATCCTGCTATTATTTATTAAGCACTTTTTATGTGCCAGGTGCTTTACATACCTGCTCTCTTTTAATCATCAGAATATCCCTTTGAAGTAGATAGTATTCCTCAATTAGCAGATGAAAATCTGACTGAAAGATGGGCTCGCCCAGTCAGTAAGTGGCAAAGCCAGGACTGAAACCCAAATCTTTCCTACTCCACAACCTGAGGCCTTTCCACTGTGTTCACACTATAGATATTTTGGCATCACCTCTGAGGCTTGCCCTCCCTCTTTAAGGAGAAGCCTAGAGGTTTGTATTATTTCACTTCATCTTTCTGTCCGTTCTCCTCATAGACACTCTTAGCCAGAGACATCGCTGTGCCCTTCTAGGCTTCAGGGAGCTAAAGGAAGTCTAGACCCAACCTATAATGCAGGAATTTGTCCTGAGCTGACTGTAAGGAAGCATTCTCAAAATAGCTTTAAGCGAGGCTTATGTTAACTTTTCTCTTGTTGTTTGTTGGTACTTTTCCCATTTAATTTTAGTATGCCTGTGATTTTGTCTACGGCTCAGAATTGTGAAGAAGTGGGTAATTTTGCCATGCTTGTTCTGGCTCCAGTGATGAAAAGAAGCACCTGCCAGCACTTCTGTTTGTTTTTTTGGAGGCAGATATCACACAGGAATGTGAAATTATTTTTTAAAAAATAACATTTAACCATTTTCAGAGCACTTTCACAAATACTATCTAATTTGAATCTCCTGACCTCTTGTGAAGTAGGTACTTAAAGGTATTTTTAGCTCCATTTTACAGATAAGGCTCAGAGAGGTTATATGACTTGTCTAACATTGGTGTCTAGTGAGGTGGTGAAGCCGGGACTAGACCCCACAGCTGTTGACTTCAGCCTGGATCAGGGGGTCTAGGGCTCTTCCCACCATATGCTGCCTCTTGTAGCTGGTTGTTCCAGCCTCTTCACCCAACAGACCTTGTACAAGCAGGAGAGCTGGCTGGTTTGTGCTTCATTTTCCCCGCCCTCCTCTACCTACTGTTAGTTCAGATACTGCCGAGCCTGTGAAAGCCGAAGACCAGGCTTGAGAAAATAAATAGTAGATCACAGTTGGCTTCAGCAAAATTGAGGACCTATCAAGAAGGGGAATAAACACTTAGTAGGGGGAACAGAAACAAGTTATTTGCTTTGGTTGTTACAGTAGAAAGTGAGGTAGACCCTAAGGGAGGATATTATAAGAGGAAGCAGGGAGAACCCAGGGATGAACATTTTTGTAACCTCCAGGGCAACAGAGACAGGCCAAAGGGTTTATGCCAAGGTCTCTTTTAAAAAAACAACACAGGGCTTCCCTGGTGGCTCAGTGGTTAAGAATCCGCCTGCCAGTGCAGGGGACACGGGTTCAAGCCCTGGTCCGGGAAGATCCCGCATGCCGTGGAGCAACAAAGCCTGTGTGCCACAACTGCTGAGCCTGTGCTCTAGAGCCTGCGAGCCACAACTACTGAGCCCACATGCCGCAACTACTGAAGCCCGCACGCCTAAAGCCTGTGCTCCACAGCAAGAGAAGCCAGTGCAATGAGAAGCCCTCGCACTGCAACGAAGAGTAGCCACAGCTCGCCGCAACTAGAGAAAGCTGCGCACAGCAACGAAGAACTAAGGCAGCCAAAAATAAATAAGTTAAATAAATAAATTAAAAACAAAAACAAAAAAAACCCCACAGATTTATTGACATTTTCATTAAAGAGTATTTGTGAAGTGCAGCATTGCTTGTACAATTCCCCATCTTTCTCCTTTCTACAATAATCCAAAAAGGATTATTGTCCTTTTTTAGTAGAAATGCCATATTTTATTCTCTTTGACTGTTTTTAATCAGCTTGTTTCTAAAACTTTTACTGTCGTAACAACTCCTCCTCACTTTAGTTCCGAGCTCATCAATTGCACGTAACCCTTCCTCTTTGGTATTCATTTCTTACTCAAATTGAGTATCTCTATTTTGAGATGCTCATAATCTCTTCCAAAATGATAATCAGTGCATTTACTAAGTGCCAGAACTGGGAATAGAGTGGTGAATCAGACACAGCCCCCCACATCAAGTTCACAGAACAGGTAGATTTGCCCCAAATCTCTTCCTGTTGGTAGTTGGTTCTAAGGTCTTATGTATCTTGTCTTTCCATTATATTGTTGCTTTGTGTCTTTTGACAACTCTGTGCTTCTTGACTAGATCTCATGTTGGGAAATTACATTTCTCTTCTTTCTGGCAGTTCCTTGTTTTTTAAACTTTCCTCCTTGCCTTCCCTCCCTTATTTCAAAGTTCTCTTCATACACTGATGTATTCTCAGTTGCTTTTTGCTTACTCTCCAGGCTTGAACTGAGAGAATTACTTGTTTTTAATCCACTTTCTTGAGCTGCTTCATTTACCTTCTGCATTTGGCACTGAGCCTCCACCAGGAAACATTCCCCTTAGTTGGCTTCTACCTTGACTGCAACTTTCAGTAATAGCTTCTTTTTTCCTTGAGTTATTCTTTTTTTTTTCTCTTCTTCCACATTATTCTATTATTTAAATTTTTTTCTTGAATCCCTTTCTGCTACTTAAGTCTGCTTAGTGCAAGAATCTCTCTGAACATGGAATTAATGGTATATTCAAAATGGACAGAAAATAAAAAGAAAGCACCCAGAGCCTGAAACTTCTGGAAGTTTTGTTGGAGTGGAACCTTGTACCACAAATATAAGAGACAAATAAGTCCCCAGGGAGGTCTTTCTCCTTCCAGAATCTACCTAGTGAGTAGTATTGAATTTTTTTTTTTTTTTTGGCCATACTGCGTTGCATGCAGGATCTTAGTTCCCCGACCAGGGATGGAACCCGAGCCCCCCAGCAGTGTAAGTGCGGAGTCTTAACCACTGGACTGCCAGGGAAGTCCCCAGTAGTATTGAATTTTTAATGAGTTCAGAGAATTTGGCTTCAGTTGACCACGCTCAACTGAGGACCAGCTAATGAACGTCATTCGGAAACTCTGGATCCACCAGAGGGCAGACAGCAGGAGCAAGAGTAACTACAGTCCTGCAGCCTGTGGAACAAGAACCACATTCACAGAAAGGTGGACAAGATGAAAAGGCAGAGGGCTATGTACCAAATGAAGGAACAAGATAAAACCCCAGAAAAACAACTAAATTAAATGGAGATAGGCAATCTTCCACAAAAAGAATTCAGAATAATGATAGTGAAGATGATCCAGGACCTCAGAAAAAGAATGGAGGCAAAGATCAAGAAGATGCAAGAAATGCTAAACAAAGACCTAGAAGAATTAAAGAACAAACAAACAGAGATGGGCAATACAATAACTGAAATGAAAAATACACTAGAAGGAATCAATAGCAGCATAACTGAGGCAGAAGAATGGATAAGTGACCTGGAAGACAGAATGGTGGAATTCACTGCTGCAGAACAGAATAAAGAAAAAAAAATGAAAAGAAATGAAGACAGCCTAAGAGACCTCTGGGACAACATTAAACACAACAACATTCGCATTATAAGGACCCCAGAAGGAGAAGAGAGAGAGAAAGGACCGAGAAAATATTTGAAGAGATTATAGTCGAAAACTTCCCTAACATGGGAAAGGAAACAGCCACCCAAGTCTAGGAAGCACAGAGAGTCCCATACAGGATAAAGCCAAGGAGAAACATGCCGAGACACATAGTAATCAAATTGGCAAAAATTAAAGACAAACAAAAATTATTGAAAGCAGCAAGGGAAAAACGACAAATAACATACAAGGGAACTCCCATAAGGTTAACAGCTGATTTCTCAGCAGAAACTCTACAAGCCAGAAGGGAGTGGCATGATATACTTCAAGTGATGAAAGGGAAGAACCTACAACCAAGATTACTCTACCCGGCAAGGATCTCATTCAGATTCGATGGAGAAATCAAAAGCTTTACAGACGAGCAAAAGCTAAGAGAATTCAGCACCACCAAACCAGCTCTACAACACATGCTAAAGGAACTTCTCTAAGTGGGAAACACAAGAGAAGAAAAGGACCTACAAAAACAAACCCAAAACAATTAAGAAAATGGTCATAGGAACATATATATCGATAATTACCTTAAACGTGAACAGATTAAATGCTCCAACCAAAAGACACCAGCTTGCTGAATGGTACAAAAACAAGACCCATATATATGCTGTCTACAAGAGACCAACTTCAGACCTAGGGACACATACAGACTGAAAGTGACAAGATGGAAAAAGATATTCCAGGCAAATGGAAATCAAAAGAAAGCTGGAGTAGCAATACTCATATGAGATAAAATAGACTTTAAAATAAAGAATGTTACAGGAGACAAGGAAGGACACTACATAATGATCAAGGGATCAATCCAAGAAGAAGATATAACAATTATAAATATATATGCACTCAACATAGGAGCACCTCAATACATAAGGAAACTGCTAACAGCTATAAAAGAGGAAATCAACAGTAACACAATAATAGTGGGGGACTTTAACACACCTCACATACACCAATGGACAGATCATCCAAACAGAAAATTAATAAGGAAACACACGCTTTAAATGACACAATAGACCAGGTAGATTTAATTGATATTTTTAGGACATTCTGCCCAAAAACAGCAGATTACACTTATCAAGTGCGCAGGGAACATTCTCCAGGATAGATCACATCTTGGATCACAAATCAAGCCTCAGTAAATTTAAGAAAATTGAAATCATATCAAGCATCTTTTCTGACCACAACGCTATGAGATTAGAAATCAATTACAGGGATAAAAATGTAAAAAACACAAACACATGGAGGCTAAACAATACGTTACTAAATAACCAAGAGATCACTGAAGAAATCAAAGAGGAAATCAAAAAATACCTAGAGACAAATGACAATGAAAACACGATGATCCAAAACCTATGGGATGCAGCAAAAGCAGTTCTAAGAGGGAAGTTTATAGCTATACAAGCGTACCTCAAGAAACAAAAAAAATCTCAAATAAACAATCTAACGTTACACCTAAAGGAACTAGAGAAAGAAGAACAAACAAAACCCAAAGTTAGCAGAAGGAAAGAAATCATAAAGATCAGAGCAGAAATAAATGAAATAGAAACAAAGAAAACAACAGCAAACAACAATAAAACTAAAAGCTGGTTCTTTGAGAAGATAAACAAAATTGATAAACCATTAGCCAGACTCATCAAGAAAAAGAGGGAGAGGACTCAAATCAATAAAATTAGAAATGAAAAAGGAGAAGTTACAACAGACACTGCAGAAATACAAAGCATCCTAAGAGACTACTACAAACAACTCTGTGCCAATAAAATGGACAACCTGGAAGAAATGGACAAATTCTTAGAGAGGTATAACCTTCCAAGACTGAACCAGGAAGAAACAGAAAATATGAACAGACCAATCACAAGTAATGAAATTGAAACTGTGATTAAAAATCTTCCAACAAACAAAAGTCCAGGACCAGATGGCTTCACAGGTGAATTCTATCAAACATTTAGAGACGAGCTAACACCCATCCTTCTCAAACTCTTCCAAAAAATCGCAGAGGAAGGGAAACTCCCAAACTCATTCTATGAGGCCACCATCCCACTGATACCAATACCAGACAAAGATACTACAGAAAAAGAAAATTACAGACCAATATCACTGATGAATATAGATGCAAAAATCCTCAACAAAACACTAGCAAACAGAATCCAACAACACACTAAAAGGATCATACACCATGATCAAGTGGGATTTATCCCAGGGACGCAAGGATTCTTCAATATATGTAAATCAATCAATGTGATAAACCATATTAACAAATTGAAGAAGAAAAACCATATGATCATCTCAATAGATGCAGAAAAAGCCTTTGACAAAATTCAACACCCATTTATGATAAAAACTCTCCAGAAATGGGCATAGAGGGAACCTACCTCAACATAATAAAGGCCATATACCACAAACCCACAGCAAACATCATTCAAAGTGGTGAAACACTGAAAGTATTTCCTCTAAGATCAGGAACAAGACAAGGATGTCCACTCTCACCACTATTATTCGACATAGTTTTGGAAGTCCTAGCCACGGCAATCAGAGAAGAAAAAGAAATAAAAGGAATACAAATTGGAAAAGAAGAAGTAAAACTGTCACTGTTTGCAGATGACATGATACTATACATAGAGAATCCTAAAGATGCCACCAGAAAACTAGTAGAAGTAATCAATGAATTTGGTGAAGTTGCATGATACAAAATTAATGCATAGAAATCTCTTGCATTCCTTTACACTAATGATGCAAAATCTGAAAGAGAAATTAAGGAAACACTCCCATTTACCACTGCAACAAAAAGAATAAAATACCTAGGAATAAACCTATCTAGGGATGCAAAAGACCTGTATGCAGAAAACTATAAGACACTGATGAAAGAAATTAAAGATGATATCAACTGATGGAGAGATATACCATGTTCTTGGATTGGAAGAATCAACATTGTGAAAATGACTATACTACCCAAAGCAATCTACAGATTCAGTGCAATCCCTACCACTGACATTTTTTACGGAACTAGAACAAAAAATCTTAAAATTTGTATGGAGACAGAAAAGACCCCGAATAGCCAAAGCAGTCTTGAGGGAAAAAAACGGAGCTGGAGGAATCAGACTCCCTGACTTCAAACTGTACTACAAAGCTACAGTCATCAAGAAAATATGGTACTGGCACAAAAACAAAAACAGATCAATGGAACAAGATAGAAAGCCCAGAGGTAAACCCACGCACCTATGGTCAACTAATCTATGACAAAGGAGGCAAGGATATACAGTGGAGAAAAGACAGTCTCTTCAATAAGTGGTGCTGGGAAAACTGGACAACTATATGTAAAAGAATGAAATTAGAACACTCCCTAACACCATACACAAAAATAAACTCAAAATGGATTCGAGACCTAAATGTAAGACCGGACACTATAAAACTCTTAGAGGAAAACACAGGAAGAACACTCTTTGACATAAATCACAGCAAGATATTTTTTGATCCACCTCCTAGAGTAATGGAAATAAAAACAAAAATAAACAAATGGGACCTAATGAAACTTCAAAGCTTTTGCACAGCAAAGGAAACCATAAACAAGACGAAAAGACAACCCTCGGAATGGGAAAAAATATTTGCAAACGAAGCAACGGACAAAGGATTAATCTCCAAAATATATAAACAGTTCATGCAGCTCAATATTAAAAAAACAAACAACCCAATCCAAAAATGGGCAGAAGACCTAAATAGACACTTCTCTAAAGAAGACATACAGATGGCCAAGAAGCACGTGAAAAGCTGCTCAACGTCACTAATTACTAGAGAAATGCAAATCAAAAGTACAAAGAGGTATCACCTCACACCAGTTAGAATGGGCATCATCAGAAAATCTACAAACAACAAATGCTGGAGAGGGTGTGGAGAAAAGGGAACCCTCTTGCACTGTTGGTGGGAATGTAAATTGATACAGCCACTATGGAGAACAGTATGGAAGTTCCTTAAAGAACTAAAAATAGAATTACCATATGACCCAGCAATCCCACTCCTGGGCATATACCCAGCGAAAACCATAATTCAAAAAGACACATGCACCCCAATGTTCATTGCAGCACTATTTACAACAGCCAGGTCATGGAGGCAACCTAAATGCCCATCGACAGACGAATGGATAAAGAAGTTGTGGTACATATATACAATGGAATATTACTCAGCCATAAAAAGGAACGAAAGTGGGTCATTTGTAGAGACGTGGATGGATCTAGAGACTGTCATATAGAGTGAAGTAAGTCAGAAAGAGAAAAACAAATATCACCTATAAAATGGTACAGATGAACCAGTTTGCAGAGCAGAAATTGAAACACAGAAGTAGAGAAAAAAACGTATGGACACCAAGAGGGGAAAACGGCAGGGGTGGGGGGCAGTGTGATGAATTGGGCTATTGGGATTGACATGTATACACTGATGGGTATAAAATGGATAACTAATAAGAACCTGCTGTATAAAAAAAAAATTAAATTAAAAAAAAAAGAAGAAAAAGAAACTCTGGATGCCAAACACTGTCAGACTGACCCAGTCATATCCTTTCTCCAGGATGATCAATCACTCATGAAGCCTGAAGCCATTCTCCAAGAGGATCTGGCATCCCTTTGAGAAAAAAAAAAAAAGCCAAGAAAACAAGTGTTATATAGTCTTCCTCTGATTATTAGTACCTTTTCTTTGGGAGTCTAGCTGTGTACAGCTGCGTACATTGCATAAGGAACGTGGAATTTTTTTTTAAATTTATTATTTTATTTATTTATTTTGGCTGTGTTGGGTCTTTGTTGCTGTGAGCAGGCTTTCTCTAGTTGCGGCGAGTGGGCTTCTCATTGCGGTGGCTTCTCTTGTTGCGGAGCACGGGCCCTAGGCGCGGGATTCAGTACTTGTGGCTCGCAGGTTCTAGAGCACAGGCTCAGTAGTTGTAGTGCACGGGCTTAGTTGCTCCGCGGCATGTGGGATCTTCCCGGACCAGGGCTCGAACCCATGTCCCCTGCATTGGCAGGCGGATTCTTAACCACTGCACCACCAGGGAAGCCCCGTGGAATTGTTTTTTTGCTAGGTTCTCAACAAAGAAAAGATCACTTTGGTTTCTGGAGAGAATTGCATCTTTCTGCTTTTGGCATTTCCCTTTGCGCTCTTCTCAGGCTTCAGGGCCTAACAAAATGCTTCATGACTGTGATCACATGATAGTGAGTAAGGGAATTCATGCATACAGGGACAGCTGCTTCTCAAATTGCTCATCAGAATTTGTGTTTCTGTGTTCCAGGACCAAGATTTTAGTTCAGACTAGAGCGATTTTCCCTAATCTTTCTAAATAATCTGTAAAGGAACCTCTGGGAGCCCAGTAGGATTGAAGCTCTAATATGGTCTGTTTTGACATCATTATAAATTATTCCTCAAAAGATTAAATGAATCTTTAAGTTGTATATTACAAAATACTAAGTTACAAACTTTTTTTTTTTTTTTTTTTGGCCATGCCATACGGCATGCAGGATCTTAGTTCCCTGACCAGGGATTGAACCCGTGCCCTCTGCCCTGGGAGTGTGGAGTCTTAACCACTGGACTGCCAGGGAAGTCCCGACAAACATATTTTTTGTGCCATACCAAATCCTTTTATTCTAATTTTTTAATTACAAAAGGTGAAGTATATGCTCATTGTAGAAAAGTATAAAAAAATTATAATCACCCATAATCTGTCTATTTAGAAACAACTGCTATTGTTAATGTTTTGGTATTTTTCTTCTAGTCTTTTTTCGTGCATATTTTAATGTAGATGAGGTCAAACTTTGAAGACCATTCTGTAGCCTACTTTATTATCATTTAATAACCGTATCATGTCTTAAACTGGAATGCAGTGGAATTTTTTGTTGTTTTCGACCCAAAGTCGTAACAGAACTATTTCAGCATTTAATTTTGTTATATTGGTGTATTCATTTTATAAATATATTTTCACTTATACCCGGCCCTGTGCTGTATGTGGTGGAAGGTGCGAGTTGAATCAGAGATCAGGGGCTCACTGGCTGGTCATTTATATCCTACTACAACGATCTACCCTAGTCCCTGAGAGGGCCCTTCCTCCTGCTTCTCATCGTCTAACTAGATGTTAAACACAATGACTTGTCTGAAGGAGTTCTCAGGAATTGTATGGGGCTAGTGGGGAACTAGGGAACTCTGTGATCCTTTTTACCAAGGGCGGCATTCCTTGGAAATGTGCTACCCAGTCCCATCTACGTGGCATCTTAGTTGTCTTTCCATGCTGTGACTGCGTCAGACTTTACTTTGTGAACTTGGCTTCATGCCAGGACTAATACCTCAGACCGGCTGCCTCCACCACTCTCTGTCCTCTGTGTCATCTACAGTCTCTCTGTGATTGGTAATCTATTGTGACTTTACTGCCACCTTTACAGAAGTAAGGTGGTAGGATACAGAACTGTTTCTAAGAGGATCTTCTTGAAGGGGGATGGGATTGCTTAGTACTCCCTTGGCATCAGATTTCTTGATCTTCTCCGGAGGGGCAGCTTTGGGGAAGGTGCTGATAATTATTATAGCTCCACACCTTCTGGAAGCTGTTGTAGACAGATATAACACAGTTTCTAAATAATGAGAGGGTATTTTTTCTGGGCAGGAGCTTTTACTTTATGAAAAATCAAGTCAGAAGGTTTTCTTTTCCTCCCAAACACATCACTCATTACCCTTTTTATACTCTTACGTCATACTCTTGCAACTCTGGCATCTGAAATGCTACAAAAATGCCTCTGAGTCATTGCCATTGATTTTTTTTTTTCTTGGCAATCAGACATTACTATGATACAATTTCTTTTTAGAAGCTTGGTGAATTCTCCTTGGATCTTTTGACTGTGTTTTACTTTTTAAACGATTCAATGATTTGTCCTTTTTCCTATTAGCAGTTTCCTGGGATATACCAGTGTATTAGGAACCCTGTTTTATCATTCTTTCCCTCCTTCAATGACACCGCCTTTCTTGCTTGTTAAATTTCAGATCTTCCATTTCTTATCCACCTATATCTTTGTTCTCTTCTTAATCCTTTCTTTGCTTCCTTGTCCCGGGCACTCTGGCTCCTGCCTTCCTTTGCACGTCTCAGGGTTGACCTCTAGCTCCTTTCCTCCCAGGTACCTCCCGTGTGGGTTGTGAATGTGCTCTCAGACTCTGATCCATGTTTTACTCTCTCTCACTGCTCTCCTTAGGTAGGGAGACAAGAAGTTACAGGCTTTACTGGGAAACCAGGCTCCTTTCCTTCATCTTCACAGGAAGCCTGCCAAAGTGTAACCCCACCTCTAAAGGCTCACCTTTTACTAACACACGTTAGGAACCCACCCGGCCTCCTCTGAAGCCTATTGATGAGAACCATTTTAGTTTTACGGCAACCAGGAGGCTGCACATGCGCTGCCTTCACTGTGAACTGAATTTGCTGCACATTTGGGGAAGCCACATGGGGAAACTGACTGTGTTTTCTGCCTTCTGTTGACAGAATGGTACACGAAACTTCCAGGACTTTGACTGTCAGGTAAGGACTGTACAAACACCAAGGAGGGCTGTGTACAGGATCTCTGCAGTGCTTCCCTCCCTGTGCTGGTGGTGTTATAGAGGTGGATCTCTCTTCGTAGCTAATCATGACTCCTTCATGTTCTTTTGGTCATTGGATCAAGTTTATTTAAAATGATTTTGCTATTGTGTTCAAAAATTGCCTGCCAGGTACCTGTTCTGTGGTTGTAGGTTATTGGGTGGAGCTTTCTCTTTGTAATTAAGATCTCCTTTCCTCAAATGATACTGGAAACCCTAGTCACAGGTGTCAAATGGTTGTCACCTCACTGCAGAGAAGGCGGGAGAGGGGCATTTTGAGGGGAGACTTAACCAACAACAAAATCTTTTCCTAAAAGAAAAAGACACATTAAGTGTTATTAACATAAAATGCAGATATCTCTTGGCTTTATCTTTGGAAACGCAAAATTCATCCTGGCTCATTAGTATTTTCCTAAATGATATTGTTCGTCTTAGTCTGCTTTTGCCTATAGCTCTATTGCCAATTTGAAAATCAATAAAGTGAACCAGCAACCCTCCCTCCACCTTCCTACTTTATCTGTTGCCTGGCCCTGAAAGAAATGGGAGGAAGGAGTATGGAAATGGGAACCTTATAAGCCTGTGCAGCCTGACTCTCCTACTTTTGGGGTAGATGTCATAAGAGTGGCTATCAGAGGCAACATAAAGTAGACTCAGAGGGTACTAGGCAGGAAAGGAAGGTGCAGGGAAGCCAACTTCCTCGTGTCCAGGATTCACCCAACTTGTATACCCACAGGCAGATAGTTATTTTCAGATATATTAAGTACAGTGGAATCTCTCCATGTAGCATTAGAATCAAAAGGAAGAACTAATATCTGTCTCATAGGCAAACCAGTTATATCATAATAATTTATTGGGTACCTACTATAGATACTAAACATACATCATCTCTAGTGTTTGGAGCAATATCATTAGGTGGTTTTTATTACAGATGAGGAAATTGAGAATCACATTTCATAACTTGCCATTGGGTGGAATTGGAGTTGAAAAACCCCCTTTGTCCTGAATCCATTGCCCATTCTTTCTCACTTGGGAATGTCCAGAGCTGAGATGTGGCAAGGAGTTGAGAGCTGAGGTTCCTTGGCAGGACAAATAAGACTGAGACTCACTTTAGAAGGGGCAGGCTCCTTGTTACAGACTTTTTAATCCCAGTGCCAAACACCTCTTGGTGTGACTATTTGGTATACTTACATATACAACATAATCAGCCAGGTGCTGTTAGGGAAACATTTGCTATAGACCCTTACTCAAAAACAAGAAGTCATATTATTTTTTGGTGAATGGTGGCAATCAAGTTTGGGGTTAGTTGTCTTTAATTTGATCTAACTCCAGTTATGGTTTGGATCCTAGGTTGAACCAGTTTAACTTGATTGCTGTTAATATTTGATATAATTTACCTAGAAGGAGATCATTTGAGAGAGGGTGACAGTAAAATTCAAGGTGAGGAATTCCAGAAATAGTATATATATTCCTACCTAAAAGTGTGGAAGCATTTATTTTCATCAAATTGAGCACCCCCCCTTCAAAAAAATGGAATATTAAAAAATTATGTGCTTATTGCAAAATAGATAAGAAAATACCAAAAAGCAAAAAAATAAAAATCACTTGTTATTTCACCAGTGTTAGTATTTTGGTATATATACTTCAGGATTTTTTTTTCACACATAAACATACTTAGATATAAATGAAATTGAGTTTTAGAGATATAATTATCAATCACTTTTTAATATAAAGGCTTGAAAATAGTCTGGCAAAAATTCTTGATGTTTTGAGTGAAGCTCTAATATATTAACATGTTCTGGCCTCATTAAATATAACTTTTAGTTCAGTTCTGATACAAATAGAATGATGGCAAATGTTTGTCACATGTCTGTTACTGGTTATGAATGTGTAGGTTCTCTGTGTTCTAAAGAAGAAAATATCACAGGCCCTTCTTTTTTTCTTCTCTCAACACTCATGAATGCTCTTCTTTCTCATCTGTCTCTTTGTTAAAGGTTTATGTGGTGTTTTGGAGACTGGGGGCATCTGGGTCAGGAGTCTAGCGACAGGTGATAGAAGGCCTAGGAAGTAGGAACTGTGCTGTGAGACATCTAGAGTGGCCCAGTTTGCCTGAAGGCTTCCTGGAGACCGCTGGACCTTCTTATGAGACAAAGCAGAACAAATTTAAAGCCACCCACTGGCTTTGTCACTTAATGGAAAGGCATTCAGCCTTGACATTGGTGTTGTTCATTAGCATAAATGTGGCACGGGGCTAACTGAGGCCAGTTAATCTGGGCTTCCTTCTGGTCTCTGTCTTGCCTCAGAGAAATCTTTAAGGGATGTTTGATGATATTCCAGGAAGTTATCTTAACATCACAACCATGAGAGATCATAACTTCAGTCTGAACTGCCTTTTCCCCCTCTGTTTCCTTTACTAATCACCTACATGCCTTTTTTTTCCCCCCAATAATTGAAAATATAATTAAAATTGTACCATTTCTCTTGGTTCTTTGATTGTCCTAGTGACGTCATTGCTATATAGCTCCCCTGAGGCCAAAAGCAGTTATATTGGGATATAAGAGTAATGAGGGGAGGGGTGCTTAGAGGTGACGTGCTTAGAATTGCTGTAAAAGGAGAAAGCCTATTGCCAGTTGAAACAATGAATCAGCAGGCTTATTGTCCATTTATCTACTTCAGTGCTGCTTAATTTTCTTCTACTTATGAGATTGTTTAAAAATTTGGAATTAGAGCTGAGACAATGCTATATAGCTTTTTTGTGTTTGTGATATATTGCTTTAAAAAATAATTATACCGGGGGATTAAGAGGTACAAACTACTATATATAGATAAATGTTACAAGGATATATTGTACAGCATAGGAAATATAGCCAATATTTTATAAAAACTTTAAATGAAGTATAATCCGTAAAACTTTTGGATCACTGTGTTGTACACCTGAAACTAATATAATACTGTAAATCAACGGTACCTCAACTTTAAAAAAAAAGATGGATTAATAAGATGGATAGATGCATGATAATTAAGTATAGTAAAATGTTAATGGTAGAGTTCAGGTGGTGGGTATACAGATGTTCACTGTAAGGTATTTCAACTTAGGCGGGGAGACCAATGTTTACTTTTGTTAAAAAGTACACAAAACTGCTTTTAATTTTCACACAGCTCTCTCCATGGACATTTCCAGTGCTTCTCCACATGCACACACACTTATGAACTTGTGATCACTATGTTTGTATAAATATCATCATTGTTATTTCTCACATGTTTCTAAAACTTCACGTGTAGTATTTAATGTGTGTATATCACATGAGTAAATATGTTAAAAAATAACACTTGTGTATAATCAAATTTAGAAAATGAAGAAAAGTATGAAAATAAAGGTTTCCTATAATCCTGTTCCCTAGGGATAACCGTATTTTATTATATTTCTTTCCAGTATTTACTTTTATATTCTGGTTATCAAAAGAGTACATGCTCATAGTTGAATATTTGGAGAGCACAGAGAATTATAAAGTAGCTAGAGAAAAGCTCACAGTCCTAAAACCCAGGGGCAACCATGTTAATGTGTTCAGTGTTGAGATGTATGTCTGTGTGTATTATTTATTTATTTATATTTATTTATTTTTATTTTGGCTGTGCCGGGACTTAGTTGCCGCACAAGGGATTTTTTTTTTTTTTTTTTTTTTTTTTTTTTTAGCGGCAGGTGGGCTTTTTGATTGTGGCATGCAGACTCTTAGTTGCAGCATGCAGACGGAATCTAGTTCCCCGACCAGGGATCGAACCCACTGGTCGCGGAACTCCACTGGAAGCGTGGAGTTTTACCCACTGGACCACCAGGGAAGTTCCCTGTATATTATTTTCTAAAATATAATTTTTAAAGTTTATATAATTGGTCACCCTGGATGTACAATTATGTATCTCCTTTTCTGACTTAATATTAGAACACAATCTCATTTACGTGTCATTTTAAAACTCTCATAAAAATAATCTCTAATGGGGAATTCCCTGGCGGTCCAGTGGTTAGGACTTGGTGCTTTAACTGCCGAGGCCCAGGTTCAATCCCTGGTCAGGGAACTAAGATCCTGCAAGCCACATGGCGCAGCCAAAAAAAAAAAAAACATCTCTAATGGCTGCCTGTTATTTCATCATATGGCTATCCCATGACTTAACTATTCCATTATTTTTGGAAATTAGATTGCTTATAATATGTTCAGTTCACTGAACATTTTTGTGCATAAATTTTACATACACGTTGGATTATTTCCTTAGATGGATTCTTGGAATGAACACATTTAAGGCTCTTGGCATATCTTGTCAAATTGCCTTCCACTTCCACCAGAAGGGTACTCAAGAAATATTAATGGAAAGTGAAAAGCTGCTGTCTGCCACAATATATCATTCCTGTAGGAGATGCTGATGATGGAGTGAACTCACAAGAATGGAGTTCTTGCTCCTAGGATAAGAACTCCAGGCCTGGCCAAGGGCTGAGTAATTTCATGCTGGCTGTTTAATTGCAGTAGCTCTTAAGAGGACTGATTTATAGAACTCTACTGTGAGGACTGGTTTTTAGTACCACAGTTCAAATGTATGTATGTGACTGCCTCTTCTAAAGGGGTATAAACAGCTTTAAACTCTTGCAGGTCACTTGGTGAATGGGCACTATTACAAAATAAAAATTCAGTGAAGTAAATAACTGAAAGTGCCTTCCACAGAAAAGAGGTGTTTGGAGACATCTGGGATTCAGCCACCTGCTGCAGTCTGTTAGAGAGCTTGACCAGTTCCACGCTTCTCCCCTTGCCTTGAAGGATGTGATTATGGCCCCAGTCCCCCTTTCAGCCTGTTGTCCCACTGCTTCCCATTGTACATTCCACCCACTCCCAGGAAAACTAGAATTATTGCTGACCTACCCATCCTGCTTTGTGCTTTTCCTTTCTGATGGCCTTTGTTCACAGGTCCTCCCTTTGAGATGCATACCCCTCCCCTTTTGGATTTTTTTTTGTTTTTTTTTTAACTGTTATTTATTTTCTTATTAGTTATCCATTTTATACACATCAGTGTGTACACGTCATTCCCAATCGCCCAGTTCATCACACCACCGCCACCACCCCCGCCGCTTTCCCCTCTTGGTGCCCACACATTTATTTTTTTTTAATTAATTTACTTATTTATTTATTTTTGGCTGTGTTGGGTCTTCGTTTCTGTGCATGAGCTTTCTCTAGTTGCGGTGAGCGGGGGCCACTCTTCATCGCGGTGCGCGGGCCTCTCACTGTCGCGGTCTCTCTTGTTGCGGAGCACAGGCTCCAGACGCGCAAGCTCAGTAGTTGTGGCTCACAGGCTTTGTTGCTCCGTGACATGTGGAATCTTCCCAGACCAGGGCTCGAACCCGTGTCCCCTGCATTGGCAGGCAGACTCTCAACCACTGTGCCACCAGGGAAGCCCCCATACGTTTTTTTCTCTACTTCTGTGTCTCAATTTCTGCTCTACAAACCAGTTCATCTGTACCATTTTCTAGGTTCCACATATGTGCTTTAATATACGATATTTGTTTTTCTCTTTCTGACTTAACTTCACTCTGTATGACAGTCTCTAGATGCATCCACGTCTCTACAAATGACCCAATTTCGTTCCTTTTAATGGCTGAGTAATATTCCATTGTATATATGTACCACATCTTTATCCATTCGTCTGTCGATGGGCATTTAGGTTGCTTCCATGACCTGGCTATTGTAAATAGTGCTGCAGTGAACATTGGGGTCCATGTGTCTTTTTGAATTATGGTTTTCTCTGGGTATATGCCCAGTAGTGGGATTGCTGTGTCATACGGTAATTCTATTTTTAGTTTTTTAAGGAACCTCCATACTGTTCTCCATAGTGGCTGTATCAATTTACATTCCCACCAACAGTGCAAGAGGGTTCCCTTTACTCCACACCCTCTCCAGCATTTGCTGTTTGTAGATTTTCTGTTGATGCCCATTCTAACTGGTGTGAGGTGATACCTCATTGTAGTTTTGATTTGCATTTCTCTAATAGTTAGTGATGTTGAGCAGCTTTTCATGTGTTCTTGGCCATCTGTATGTCTTCTTTAGAGAAATGTCTATTTAGGTCTTCGGCCCATTTTTGGATTCGGTTGTTTGTTTTTTAAATATTGAGCTGCATGGGCTGTTCATATATTTTGGAGATTAATCCTTTGTCCACTGATTCTTTTGCAAATATTTTCTCCCGTTCTGAGGGTTGTCTTTTCGTCTTGTTTATGGTTTCCTTTGCTGTGCAAAAGCTTTGAAGTTTCATTAGATCCTATTTGTTTACTTTTGTTTTTATTTCCATTACTCTACGAGGTGGATCCAAAAATATCTTGCTGTGATTTATGTCAAAGAGTGTTCTTCCTTTGTTTTCCTCTAAGAGTTCTATAGTGCCCAGTCTTACATTTAGGTCTCGAATCCATTTTGAGTTTGTTTTTGTGTATGGTGTTAGGGAGTGTTCTAACTTCATTTTTTACATGTAGCTGTCCAGTTTTCTCAGCACCACTTATTGAAGAGACTGTCTTTTCTCCATTGTATATCCTCACCTCCTTTGTCATAGATTAGTTGACCATAGGTGCGTGGGTTTATCTCTGGGCTTTCTATCCTGTTTCATTGATCTATATTTTCTGTTTTTGTGCCAGTACCCTATTGTCTTGATGACTGTAGCTTTGTAGTATAGTCTGAAGTCAGGGAGTCTGATTCCTCCAGCTCCATTTTTTTCCCTCAAGACTGCTTTGGCTATTCGGGGTCTTTTGTGTCTCCATACAAATTTTAAGATTTTTTGTTCTAGTCCTGTAAAAAATGCCATTGGTAATTTGATAGGGATTGCACTGAATCTGTAGATTGCTTTGCATAGTATAGTCATTTTCACAATGTTGATTCTTCCAATCCAAGAACATGGTATATCTCTCCATCTGTTGGTATCATCTTTAATTTCTTTCATCAGTGTCTTATAGTTTTCTGCATAAGGTCTTTTGCATCCCTAGGTAGGTTTATTCCTAGGTATTTTATTCTTTTTGTTGCAGTGGTAAATGGGAGTGTTTCCTTAATTTCTCTTTCAGATTTTTCATCATTAGTGTATAGGAATGCAAGAGATTTCTGTGCATTAATTTTGTATCCTGCAACTTTACCAAATTCATTGATGAGCTCTAGTAGTTTTCTGGCGGCATCTTTAGGATTCTCTATCTATAGTATCATGTCATCTGCAAACAGTGACAGTTTTACTTCCTCTTTTCCAATTTGTATTCCTTTTATTTCTTTTTCTTCTCTGATTGCCGTGGCTAGGACTTCCAAAACTATGTTGAATAATAGTGGTGAGAGTGGACATCCTTGTCTCATTCCTGATCTTAGAGGAAATGCTTTCAGTGTTTCACCATTGAGAAAGATGTTTGCTGTGGGTTTGTGGTATATGGCCTTTATTATGTTGAGGTAGGTTCCCTCTATGCCCACTTTCGGGAGAGTTTTTATCATAAATGGGTGTTGAATTTTGTCAAAAGCTTTTTCTGCATCTATTGAGATGATCGTATGGTTTCTATCCTTCAGTTTGTTAATATGGTGTATCACATTGATTGATTTGTGTATATTGAAGAATCCTTGCATCCTGGGGGTAAATCCCACTTGATCATGGGGTATGATCCTTTTAATGTGTTGTTGGATTCTGTTTGTTAGTATTTTGTTGAGGATTTTTGCATCTATATTCATCAGTGATATTGGTTTGTAATTTTCTTTTTCTGTAGTATCTTTTTCTGGTTCTGGTATCAGTGGGATGGTGGCCTCAGAATGAGTTTGGGAATTTTCCTTCCTCTGCAATTTTTTGGAAGAGTTTGAGAAGGATGGGTGTTAGCTCTTCTCTAAATGTTTGATAGAATTCACCTGTGAAGCCATCTGGTCCTGGACTCTTGTTTGTTGGAAGATTTTTAATCACAGTTTCAATTTCATTACTTGTGATTGGTCTGTTCATATTTTCTGTTTCTTCCTGGTTCAGTCTTGGAAGGTTATACCTTTCTAAGAATTTGTCCATTTCTTCCAGGTTGTCCATTTTATTGACATAGAGTTGCTCGTAGTAGTCTCTTAGGATGCTTTGTATTTCTACAGTGTCTGTTGTAACTGCTCCTTTTTCATTTCTAATTTTATTGATTTGAGTCCTCTCCCTCTTTTTCTTGATGAGTCTGGCTAATGGTTTATCAATTTTGTTTATCTTCTCAAAGAACCAGCTTTTAGTTTTATTGTTCTTTGCTCTTGTTTTCTTTGTTTCTATTTCATTTATTTCTGCTCTGATCTTTATGATTTCTTTCCTTCTGCTAACTTTGGGTTTTGTTTGTTCTTCTTTCTCCAGTTCCTTTAGGTGTAATGTTAGATTGTTTATTTGAGATTTTTTTTGTTTCTTGAGGTACGCTTGTATAGCTATAAACTTCCCTCTTAGAACTGCTTTTGCTGCATCCCATAGGTTTTGGATCATCATGTTTTCATTGTCATTTGTCTCTAGGTATTTTTTGATTTCCTCTTTGATTTCTTCAGTGATCTCTTGGTTATTTAGTAACGTATTGTTTAGCCTCCATGTGTTTGTGTTTTTTACATTTTTTCCCATGTAACTGATTTCTAATCTCATAGCGTTGTGGTCAGAAAAGATGCTTGATATGATTTCAATTTTCTTAAATTTACTGAGGCTTGATTTGTGACCCAAGATGTGATCTATCCTGGAGAATGTTCCCTGCGCACTTGAGAAGAAAGTGTAATCTGCTGTTTTTGGGTGGAATGTCCTATAAATATCAATTAAATCTATCTAAACTATTGTGTCATTTAAAGCTTGTGTTTCCTTATTAATTTTCTGTTTGGATGATCCGTCCATTGGTGTAAGTGAGGTGTTAAAGTTCCCCACTATTATTGTGTTACTGTTGATTCCCTCTTTTATAGCTGTTAGCAGTTGCCTTATGTATTGAGGTGCTCCTATGTTGAGTGCATATATATTTATAATTGTTATATCTTCTTCTTGGACTGATCCCTTGATCATTTTGTGGTGTCCTTCCTTGTCTCTTGTAACATTCTTTATTTTAAAGTCTATTTTATCTCATATGAGTATTGCTACTCCAGCTTTCTTTTGGTTTCCATTTGCATGGAATATCTTTTTCCATCCCCTCACTTTTAGTCTGTATGTGTCCCTAGGTCTGAAGTGGGTCTCTTGTAGACAGCATATATATGGGTCTTGTGTTTGGATCCATTCAGCAAGCCTGTGTCTTTTGGTTGGAGCATTTAATCCATTCACGTTTAAGGTAATTATCAATATGTATGTTCCTATGACCATTTTCTTAATTGTTTTGGGTTTGTTTTTGTAGGTCCTTTTCTTCTCTTGTGTTTCCCACTTAGGGAGGTTCCTTTAGCATTTTTTGTAGAGCTGGTTTGGTGGTACTGAATTCTCTTAGCTTTTGCTTGTCTGTAAAGCTTTTGATTTTTCCATCGAATCTGAATGAGATCCCTGCTGGGTAGAGTAATCTTGGTTGTACATTCTTCCCTTTCATCACTTGAAGTATATCATGCCACTCCCTTCTGGCTTGTAGAGTTTCTGCTGAGAAATCAGCTGTTAACCTTATGGGAGTTCCCTTGTATATATTTGTCGTTTTTCCCTTGCTGCTTTCAATCATTTTTGTTTGTCTTTAATTTTTGCCAATTTGATTACTGTGTGTCTTGGCATGTTTCTCCTTGGGTTTATCCTGTATGGGACTCTCTGTGCTTCCTAGACTTGGGTGGCTATTTCCTTTCCCATGTTAGGGAAGTTTTCGACTATAATCTCTTCAAATATTTTCTCGGGTCCTTTCTCTCTCTCTTCTTCTGGGGCCCCTATAATGCGAATGTTGTTGCGTTTAATGTTGTCCCAGAGGTCTCTTAGGCTGTCTTCATTTCTTTTCATTCTTTTTTCTTTATTCTGTTCCGCAACAGTGAATTCCACCATTCTGTCTTCCAGGTCACTTATCCGTTCTTCTGCCTCAGTTATGCTGCTATTGATTCCTTCTCGTGTATTTTTCATTTCAGTTATTGTATTGTTCACCTCTGTTTGTTTGTTCTTTAATTCTTCTAGGTCTTTGTTAATCATTTCTTGCATCTTTTCGATCTTTGCCTCCATTCTTTTTCCGAGGTCCTGGATCATCTTCACTATCATTATTCTGAATTCTTTTTCTGGAAGGTTGCCTATCTCCATTTCATTTAGTTGTTTTTCCTGGGGTTTTATCTTGTTCCTTCATCTGGTACATAGCCCTCTGGCTTTTCATCTTGTCTGTCTTTCTGTGAATGTGGTTTTTGTTCCACAGGCTGCAGGATTGTAGTTCTTCTTGCTTCTGCTGTCTGCCCTCTGGTGGATGAGACTATCTAAGAGGCTTGTGGACGTTTTCTGATGGGAGGGACTGGTGGTGGGTAGAGCTGGCTGTTGCTCTGGTGGGCAGAACTCAGTAAAACTTTAATCCACTTGTCTGCTGATGGGTGGGGCTGGGTTCCCTCCCTGTTGGTTGTTTGGCCTAGGCGACCCAACACTGGAGCCTACCCGGGCTCTTTGGTGGGGCTAATGACAGACTCTGGGAGGGCTCACGCCAAGGAGTACTTCCCAGAACTTCTGCTGCCAGTGTCCCTGTCCCTTGGTGAGCCACAGCTGCTCCCCTTCTCTGCAGGAGTACCTCCAACACTAGCAGGTGGGTCTGGTTCAGTCTCGTATGGGGTCACTGCTCCTTCTCCTGGGTCCTGATGCGCACACTACTTTGTGTGTGCCCTCCAAGAGTGGAGTCTCTGTTTCCGCCAGTCCTGCCAAAGTCCTGCAATCAAATCCCACTAGCCTTCAAAGTCTGATTCTCTAGGAATTCCTCCTCCCGTTGCCAGACCCCCAGGTTGGGAAGCCTGATATGTGGCTCAGAACCTTCACTCCAGTGGGTGGACTTCTGTGGTATAAGTGTTCTCCAGTTTGTGAGTCACCCACCCAGCAGTTATGGGATATGATTTTATTGTGATAGCGCCCCTCCTACCGTCTCATTGTGGCTTCTCCTTTGTCTTTGCATGTGGGGTATCTTTTTTGGTGAGTTCCAGTGTCTTCCTGTCGATGATTGTTCAGCTGTTAGTTGTGATTCCGGTGTTCTCGAAAGAGGTAGTGAGAGCATGTCCTTCTACTCTGCCATCTTGAATCAGTCTCCCCTTTTGGTTTGATTTTGTTGGGGTTTTTTTTGGGGGGGTGGGGGGTAAGGGGGAGATTGATTAAGTACTAAGGATAGAGGTGACTTTATTCTCATTTGGGGAGAAAAAAAGAATCTTATAGAAAAAGCTGAGGCCTTTTATCACCACCCCCAATCTCAGTTCCCTTTTCCCTTGTCACCAGAGGGTTTATTTCTCTGACAAGCTCTGTCATAGCATGGGCGTGACAGCTGCCAACTGCCCAAAATTCACATCTTTCCAGCTTAGCAGCCTCACTGCTAAGAGAAGAGATCTTTACCTGTAACTTGAGGGAAAAGGCTAGGGGAGGAGTCTTATTGGCTTAGTATGGGTCACGTGTGGGGGTCACATGCATTTCCCTGGACTGCTCACTGTGGCCAGAGATTGGGGTGTCTGAATTGGCCAAACCTGGACCCCTTCCTACCTGGACTAGAGAGTCCATGTTCTGAAGGTGTTCTGGGCTGTTGCATGTGGGTTAAATAGTCATTCACTCTTTTTCTCCTCATTGTTAGCTAAGGCTGTGTGAAGAAGATATTGGAGTTGGCTTTGAAAAGACAGATAGGAAAAGATAGATTTTATGTTGACATATTGCAAAAGAAGCTTTCAAATGAAGAGCATGATTTGTAGGAAGTCTGAGAGTGTGGGTAGTTGAAAAGGAAAAGTCGATGTCTCAAAGAATATTGATTTAACCAGGCTGAAAGATCTAAGAGGTAAGAGGGGAGAGAGCTGAAGCTAGAGTCAGGGAGAATGTATTATAGAACTTTAAGAAGGAAAATGTGATTTACTCATAGGCAGAAAGACTGAGTAATTGTGGAGGCAGATTCTTTTACTATGGGATTAAATGAAGTCATGCAAGTGAACTTTATACCACTACACAGGGGTAAGGCAGTGGGGGCATTATATTAAAATTTCCTATGTAATAAATAACAAAAACTATGCCCAAGGCTCATACAGTAGCTTGCTTATTAGAAACAGAATAAAACTCATACTAATAAGAATGTTGACATTTCCAAGAGTATGTTGTCCTCCAAGTTTACCTAAACTGTTTCAGACTGGCCAGGGAGAGGAAGAAGCACTAATAGACATGACGTGATCAAAATTTAACTAAGTTCAGAGAGGTATGACAAGTCAGATTGTGTAATAACTGGTGATTGCACATTTAGCAGAAGGAAAAGGACTCAGAAAAAAAGGTGAACACTGATTATTATCAGTTAATGGTAATATCTTAATCTCTCAACTACATCTTTGATTAAGAGGGAGAGGCAGTCTAAGATGGAGAAGTATGTTGTGGACCGATATGATTTCAGGTGGTTTTATAAGCCTGGAGAATAAAGGATCATGTTTTAAAAGTGCATAGTCTTGGAGGTGGTAAGTAATCAGAGAGTGCTGGGAAAGATCTATGACCAGAGCCTATTGGACACTTTCATTGTGCAGTCACACCCTCTAGAATGCTGGGGTGAAGGGTGAGGTAACTGGAGAAACAGCCTGTGCAGCAGCTGGTAGTTGGCTAAAGCAGAAGGGTGGCAGCAGCATCACCCCTGCAGTGGCCCGACCATTGAATCAGCTCCACAGCCAAGGTCTCTGCGCACTCATCTCCAGATGGAGACTTGTTCAAGCCATTCACATATAAGGTCACAAAGGATATATTTACAAATCCACATGGATGTGAGTGTCTCCTTTCTTTCATATTACTTTGAAAATGAAGAGAAACCATAAGAGATACTGACAACCAAGGGTTGCTCCAAATAGGGCAACAAGATTGACAGATAGGGCTCAGGACTCTTGGCCTTTTGATACTTTGGTTGCTACACAATTTGAGGGCATATTATGGGGAGGTAGGGGCTAAGATCTCCCTAAAAAGTTGAAATTTTGTAAGCCAATTTTAACTCTGAATTTCGTCCAGATCATGAAATGATGACAAAGTAGTTACTTTGCCCTATTGCCTCGTCTGCTTTTTAAATGTGTTCTCTTTTGCCCCATCTGTTTTATCTCCCTTTTCATCATCCTTCTGAACTTCCCTGACAGCTCACTATCCCCCACCCTCCGCTTGGCACCCTCCCTTTTCCTGCACACACTATCCCCATCAATTACCAGGTCTTAGGAGGTCCTGCTAACCCTAGTGCCAAAGTGTAAATTGTTCTTTTCCCTCAGTTCTCAGTAGCACAGCTGAGACCAAGCCAGGATATTTATGCAAGACTCTACTGAAGGCTTAGATATGACACAGGAAGGCTCCAGCAACTAGACTGTCAAGATGACAGATGGTTGCGCATTCTCTTCAATTTGGGTTCTCCTGTATTGTCACTCATCTGGCAGGGGCTGGTTTCTCCCTGTCTCCCTCTTTATTCTTTCTTTCTCTCAAGAAGTGAAACATGAGAGAGATCGAAGCCTCCTTAAGTTCATTTTCGGAATATATCACCTCCCAGAAGGAATCAAGTCCTAAATTTAGTGTACATTCCTTCTCCAAGTTTTTATACTTTAAATATATGTATGTAGGGACTTCCCTGCTGGAGCAGTGATTAAGATTCCGAGCTCCCAATGCAGGGGCCTGGGTTCGATCCCTGGTCAGGGAACTAGATCCCACATGCATGCCGCAACTAAGAGTTCGCATGCCACAACTAAGAGCTGGCGCAACTAAATAAATAAATAAATAAATAAATAAATATATATATATATATATGTAAACATATACAATCTGTATAGTGTTGCTTTTTTAAAAAATCTACATACATAAGTCATATATCATATACAGATCCTTCTGCATTTCTACTCAGCATTGTTTTTTCAAGATTTTCTCTGTGTATTAATGCTTATAGTTCTAGTTCATTCATTTTTGTCTGCATCTCATTATATGAATGTCATAATTTATCAGTTTCCTTATTGATGACTAATTAGACTACTTTCAATTTTTTGACATTATAAATAAGGCTTCAGTGTATATGTATATATGTATATATATCTGCACATATCTTTTTGTCTGTGTGAGTGTGTTTGAGAATCGCTTTAGATTAGACCTAAAAGTAAAATTGCTGTAGGGTAGACACCTCTTAACTTTACTAGAAATTACCAAATTTTTCTCCAGAGTAGTCGTTCCAGGTTACATGCCTACCAATAGTGTATGAAAGTTCTTATTTCTCTACATCTTGGCCAACACTTGGCATTATCTGACTTAAAAATTTTTGCCATTCTGGTATGTATGAAATTACATCTCATTTAATTTGCACTTTCCTGACTGCTAATAGAGTTAACGTCTTCCTCTTCAATTTTCCATCACAGCATCCTATTTATTTCTTTCATTCACAGCACTGATCACAGGCTATTGTTATGGGTTGGTTGGTTTGTGTGTTTATTGTCGACCTCCCTGTGTAGAACGTAATCTCTGTGAGAGCAGGGATCACATCTCTCTTGTTCACTGTTTTGTGCCCAGAGCTCAGTCCAGGGTCTGGTAGTAGGGGTTCAGTAGATATGTAGTTGTTTAGGGAATGAGCCTGACGATGGTGGTGGAGGGGGTTCCTCAATAAGTGACGTTACCACGTGAGAAATGCTCATACAGCAACAGGAATTTCTGTCTTTATATTCCTCCCATCCAAACCCTGTACTTCATTTCATAGCCAGTTCACAGTACCTGATTCTCTCCTTCATTTCTTATTCCCCCTTTTCAAGCCTTTGAAGAGGATGTAGCAAGCAGTAATAGAGAATAGCAGAAATATTGAGTCACTTGTGGTTTGATTTGCTAGAGAGATACCTGCTCTAGCTTGCAGCCCATGATTTGAGATATACTGATGTTCAATTAGTGTAAGATTGTTCTGTGCCCCACATGAGAGAAGAAACCAAGGCTCTGATGAGGTTCATTATTAGATAGGAAGTTAAGTTGGAAGTGCTTTGCCTTTGTTGGGATTCTTATTGACAGAGCTATTTTGTCTCAGCTACTGTAAGACTTCCTGAGATAGGTACGGACTTTGTCAGCAAAAATTCACTAGGCTAGGTGTGGTAATTCATTTTTAAGAAATTAGATGTTGAAGAAGACTAGAATAAACTCAGTTACTTTTTCTAGAGTCTCTTTCTTTTCTACCCAACCACTCTTAGTGCTGGTCCCAGTAGCTCTGATTGCATCTTGTTCTAGCTTTATTCAGTTCCTGAGCTCTGCTCTGACTGCATCTTAAATTTTACTCATTGCCTTGGTTAGGACCCTTTAGGATGCAGGGAACAAACCCACCCAAATAGCTTAAACCAGAGGCAATCCAGGGATGTCTCAGAACTTAACAGCACACACAGCCGGAACCAGGAATTAAAGTGGTGGAAATGCCTACTATAAGCTCCCAAGTTTACTTTTCTTTTCAAGAGAAGAACCAAGCTGAGGATGGAATCTCTGAGTCCCAATTACAAATTCTCAGGGAAGGATGCTGACCTAGCATGGACCAAA
Source organism: Balaenoptera physalus (assembly GCF_965194825.1). NCBI lineage: Eukaryota > Metazoa > Chordata > Mammalia > Artiodactyla > Balaenopteridae > Balaenoptera > Balaenoptera physalus. The sequence goes on from NC_138898.1 coordinate 22,903,014, forward strand.
TGCCCACCTGACTCCAGTGAGCCGTGGCCATAAGGTTATAGTCTACAGACAAGGCGGCCAAGAGCCACTCCTGTACTGTATGGATGACACAGAAGGGCAGCTCCCAGGGAAGGGGAGAGATTTTAGGCAGATACACCCATAGGTGCTATTGAAATGATCAGTTGTTGAACATGCATTTAGAGGCTCTGAAGCCTCTGTCTTTTTACCCAGCAGCTTCTTCACATCTTCTGCTTCCTTAACTTTCCTTTCCCCAGGTCTTACCTGGCTCCTCACTCAACTTGCTGATCTCCTCGCCATACCCGGTTACGAATATATTCTCAACAGATCCCTGGCTTCCCCCACTTAAGAAAGTGAGCTTTGTAGATAAGGTATATTTTTCCTTAGTTTGTTTATCTGGAAGGAATTAAAAAGTAGGAATATTCTGTATGATATAACATCTCTCTAGTAGGCTTATAATTCAGCGATGTGTCCTGCCCCAGCTAGTGGGAAATAGCAGTGAACTGGGTATTGTGAAACTTCAGTAACCTGGGAAGTCCATTCTGCCCTTGCTGAGACCTTTATGTTCTCTTGTTACAGGAACATGATATAGAAACAACTCACGGTATGGTCCACGTCACTATAAGAGGCCTACCGAAGGGAAACAGACCAGTTATTCTGACATATCATGACATTGGCCTCAATCGTATGTATTTGATTTTATACCTTCCCTATTTTATTATAATACATAATCTTTGTATATTTTTTAAAAACACACAAGAAACCCCAGTATTCTGATAAACCATAAGTTTTCTCCTCTCTGCCTTAACCTTCCCTCCTCATTGCTACATGTTAATGGCAGAATTAAAGTTCCTGGGAAGTATGCAGTTGAATGCGTTTTGGGGGATACTGGGATTATATCTCACTTTGTGTCATATCTGCTAAAGGACTGAAGATTATATGATGAACTGGTTAAGAAAGTAGAACTGAAATCAGTTTTTTTTAAAAAACAATCTGTGCTTTGGGTTTTTTCATATTTCGGGTTAGAAAATTCAGAGTTCGAACTTAACTTTGTTGTGAGCTCTTCAATAAATTAGTAAAAGTATTCTTATTATAGTCTGTCATGAGTGACTTTATTTAATTAATTAATTATTTAACATCTTTATTGGAGTATAATTGCTTTACAATGGTGTGTTAGTTTCTGCTTTATAACAAAGTCAATCAGCTAGACATATACATATATCCCCATATCTCTTCCCTCTTGCATCTCCCTCCCTCCCACCCTCCCTATCCCACCCCTCTAGGTGGTCACAAAGCACCGAGCTGATCTCCCTGTGCTATGCGGCTGCTTCCCACTAGCTATCGATTTTACATTTGGTAGTGTATATATGTCCATGCCACTCTCTCACTTCGTCCCAGCTTACCCTTCCCCCTCCCTATGTCCTCAAGTCCATTCTCTAGTAGGTCTGTCTTTATTCCCGTCCTGCCCCTAGGTTCTTCATAACAATTTTTTTTTTTAAGATTCCATATATATGTGTTAGCATATGAGTGACTTTAAATGGACTTTTCTAGATGGTAATATAAGATTCTGGCCCTAGCCCCAGGCATACAGAGTCTACATACATGTGTTTTCTTTCACGCTCCTCTGGCTTTCAGAGGTGGCCTGCATTTGAGGTTACAGTCTAGTGCTGGAGCTTTTGTTGCCTCTTTAGCATGAGAAGGAATTTAAGCAGTTCCACCAACAGGGTAGAAATTGAAGCAGAAACCCCTCCCTGCACCCCAGCAATTTTGCCAAGAGACAGTTTTCCACGTGGTGAATGTAAGCAGCCTAAGATACTCACTTTAGCCAGGCTCTTGGGATATGGTCAGTATCTCTCTGTTAGGTAGGGGAATAAGACACATGAAAAATGACAGTATTATGGGTGTAACATTGTTTTGTGAAACACCAGGATTGGTTTCCACTTTGTAGACATTCTGTAGAATTGAGGATTAGTTATCCTTTTCAAGTTGTTGAGATGTCTGGTAGTCAGCCTGTAGGGCAGCTTGAATCAGACAGATTATTCAGACACTTCACTTTAGTGAAACAGTGATTAAAAGGGGGTGAAAGAGGACGATGATATGGAATTGATTGAGTAGAGGAAAATTGGAGAGAAATGGAGAACTTGTGACTTATGAGTGTTTTGCTCTTGCAGATAAATCCTGTTTCAATGCATTCTTTAACTTTGAGGATATGCAGGAGATCACCCAGCACTTTGCTGTCTGTCATGTTGATGCCCCAGGCCAGCAGGAAGGTGCACCCTCTTTCCCCGCTGGGTAAGACCACAAGCAAGACCTTCTGGAAGACACGCACTCAGAGAGCAAACGGCTAAGCTCCAGCGAGAGCAGTAGCCGTGTGCTTCCCTCCAAGCTGGTTTCAGCACAGCCTGCAGGTTATACTTGTCAACCGACCATCTGCATATTTCCTCTCCTTGTTCTGAGAGGACTGTTATGTACAGTCTGTTCACGAAAACTGCGTGTTTTCCCATATCCAGGAATGGCCCTCCATGAATGGGAGCCAATCACAAGGCATTAGTGTCTGGAACACCCACTTCTCGCTGTCTTTTAACTGTCTCCTTCCTCATCTATTTTAAATCTGTCATTTTTGTGTCCCTCCCTGAAACTCCCAACTACCTAGGCCCAAACTCAGATCCCTCTGAGCTTCCTGGGAGCACCTACCCACCCTTACCTTCAGTCTGGTGACAGGAATTTGAATATCAATATAACCATTTATTTGGAGGAGCTGCCCTGTCAGCTAGAGGTGCATTTAACTGGACGTGGACATGGAGCTCTCAGCCTCATCCTAAGCCTGCTTTGCATGGTGGAGCCACAGTCTCCCTGACTCTTCCCTGGACAGCATAATTATTGAGGAGACCTTGGAGGAGGAATGAAAGCACAAACTGTGGAATGCTAATTCTTCCCCTCTCCCTTTACTCATCTCCAGAGCTGCCTTTGCCAGTGACTGCTGTGAAATAGACCATTGCAGTGTTAGAATAATAGCTAACACTTACATAGTACTCAAACAGTATTCTTGACGCTGCATTGCATGCTTTACATTTATTAACTCATTTAATCCTTACAACCCTATGGGATAGGTTTACTGTTATTCCCATTGTACAGGGGAGGATATTAAGGCCCAAAGATACTAAGTACCTTGGCCAAGCTTACATAACAAATAAGTAATAGAGCTGGGATTTTAACCCAGGCAGTCTGGCTCCAGAATCTACGTTATTGACTACGTCCAAGCTATTCTGTCTCTTAAACACAGATTGGCCGGTGACCAGTTTATATCCAACAAGACTTAGATCCAGTTCCTTTTTTCTATTTTATGTACAAATGGCTCAAGAGCACTCCAATGCTTGAAGTGTTTCAAGCAGAGGCAGGCTGACTTCCCTGTCAAACGTAGAGCAGATCCTGCCCCATATGTAGGGGGTTGTCTGAAGATCCCTTCCATCTTTGATGCTGTAATTTCTATGGACACTTCCTACTTTTCTTGGATTCTTGGTCTGAGTCAGTTTCGGGCTTGCCTGACCATCTTAGGATCCAGTGGCTTAGATCATGAACCAAACTCAAAAGCAAATAATAAAGTAACCGGGTTATTCTAGGCCTAAGTAAAACAAATCAGCCTCTATGATGAGGAGCCCAGGATTTGCGACTGTGTGCCTAGGCCCAGTAAAGCTTTGTTTACTTTTGCACTTAGCTGCCTAAACCTAAGCAGCAGACCAAGAGCAGTAAGTTGACTCTTACTGCTAGAAGTTTACTGAGCCTGAACCCCAAATGAAGTGGTTATTAGGGGTTTGGAAATACCCTGGAGAGAACCGTATTACCTGTTCTTTTCAAATGGCTTCCTCTCGTCCCAGAGATTGCTCTTCAGGTTATAGAAACACGTAGGGGTTTTTTTGTTTGTTTTTTACTTTCCTCTTAGTGTGGCAGTTGTAGAGAGTCACACAACATGCCAAAATCATTTCCGGGTACCACATCACCTCCTTTGAGCCTTTGGTAAAGGGAATGCTTTTATCTAAGAACCCTGTACTTTTCTAGCTGTTCTAGTGATTGGGAACTGTGAGTACATCCTAATTCGGGAGTTATCCTTCTGGATTTCAGGTACCAGTATCCGACAATGGATGAGCTGGCCGAAATGCTGCCTCCTGTTCTCACCCACTTAAAGTAAGTTCATTCTGCAGTTCTTTCACATGGTTTTTGTTTTTTGTTTTTTCACACTTTCTACTATGTGTCTGATCTGGGGGGTATGACGATGAGCAAAACAGTATCATCGCTACCCTCGTGGAGTGTGGAGCTTACATTTTGGTGTGGGAAATAATTGACAACAAGTAAGCAAACAAATAGTTGCAACCTACGTGCTATAGAAGAAGTCAGTGGGGATGTTGTGATAGGGAATAAGGGCAGGGTCTACACAGATAAGGCTAATTGAGGATTGCCTCTCTAAGAAGGAGTCCTTTAGATTGAGACCTGGAGGATAAAAAGGAGTTACCTAAACAGAGAGCCAGGACAGGAGGATTCCAGACAGAAGGAATATGTCCAAAAGGCCTGAGCCAAGTGAGCAAGTGGGAGAAAGGCACAGGGTGAAATTTGAGAAATAGACAAGGACCAGAATGCACAGGTCTCACAGGTCAGGTAAGAATTTGGGATTTTGTTCAAAAGACAAAAAACACCGAAGGGTTTTTTTTTTTGTTTTTTTTTTTAATTTATTTATTTATTTATGGCTGTGTTGGGTCTTAGTCTCTGTGTGAGGGCTTTCTCTACTTGCGGCAAGTGGGGGCCACTCTTCATCGCCGTGCGCGGGCCTCTCACTATCGCGGCCTCTCTTGTTGAGGAGCACAGGCTCCAGATGCGCAGGCTCAGTAATTGTGGCTCCCGGGCCTAGTTGCTCAGCAGCATGTGGGATCTTCCCAGACCAGGGCTCGAACCCGTGTCCCCTGCATTAGCAGGCAGATTCTCAACCACTGCGCCACCAGGGAAGCCCTCACCGAAGGGTTTTAAGTGCTATCCAATTTAGTCTTTTAAAATGATCACTCTAGATATGTAAATTGCACATCAGTAAAGCAATTTACATTTTTAAAAAGAAATTACTCCAGCTGTGGAGAGAATGGTTTAGAGAGGGGTAAAAGACAAAAAGCAAGGGACCAGTTAAACCGTTACAACAATCAGGCAAGTGATAATGATAGCTTGGTACTGGATACTGCCCAGGGGGTGGAATGGAGTAGGAGAAGGCAGATGGAAATACTTTGAAGGTAGATTTGCTGATGGGTTGGATATGGAGGTATTAGGAGAGTGAGCTGTCAAGGATGACTCCCAGGTTTTAGTCATATTTCATTTAATCCTTAAAATCAACTTAGAAGTAGGTGGTCATATTCTTGTTTTATAGGTAGGGAACCCAAGCTCAGGAAGTTAAAGAAACCTGACCAAATTCTACATCCAGTAAGCATCAGAGCCAGATTTGAACCCAATTGCATTCTTTTCATTATGCCATCCTACCTCCAAATGAGTTAACCCTATCAATGTTGGTGTGTCCCATTCACAGTCTGAAAAGCATCATTGGGGTTGGAGTTGGAGCTGGAGCTTACATCCTCAGCAGATTTGCAGTAAGTACATGGAGGATTAGTCTCAACACCCTTGAGGCACTGCCTAGGTCACAGCTCTTACTGCTGTGTTAAATGACAAGGAACTGTTGTGGATCTTATGTCAGTTTTTCTATAAATTCTGTCAACAGATACAGGTTTGTATAAGGCCTTGCTTTGTACTTATAGCACCTGAAGAATAACAAATGAGGGCAAGATATCATCAGTAAAAATAATTCTCAGAGAATAGTTATGGTGGAATTTCTTACAGCCATTAAAATTTTGTAAGAAGAGCTTGTAATGATATGCAATTCACATACACCGTAACCTTAACAAAAAGGTTAGAATACAGATGCACATAAAGTTTGTCATAGGCATAGGAAAGAACTGAAAGAAAACATACGAAAATACTAACAGATTGATGTTGTGTGGTTAGATAATATGAGATTTTATTTTCTGCTTTTTATAATTTCTCTGTTTATCAAATTTTCTATAGTGAGCATAATCGGAGGGGAAAAAGTAAGCTGGAAAGTTTTTAGTTTACATAGAAATATTCTTATTAATTTTTATTTAAGGAACTCTTTCCCAAATGCCTCCTGGGTAAAGGGCAGTCTTCTGGAGGGTGGTATCACCTATTCATGTGGTTTTAGAAAAAAACTTAAGAAGTTGCTATTGGGGACAAGGTGTATGAGTATGAAATAGCCAGTCTAAGCCTCAGTAGCCCCTTATGCCGTGTAGTCCCAAGGGCACTGCCCCAGCGGGGGAGACCCACCATGACCTAAACAACTGTAGAGATACCAGGTGCCGTCCTCTGCTGTGGAAATAAAAACCATCTCCCCCGTAGATCTTTGCCAGGCGAGATCATGTGATGGTAATTTAGGAAGCTGGTTTTCTAGATGCTAAGCTAGATTTATAGAGCTATTTTTCTAAATATCCTCCCTAGCACCTCTCTGACCTTTCTTACTTTCAAATCTGAGACATTGAGGCCTAGTAAGAGGTGACTAACCATGCTGCAGTATTTTTAGAAAAAGCTGAGAAGGGGGATCTTTACTGTTGTCTTTGTCTTGTTTCAGCTCAATCACCCAGAGCTCGTGGAAGGTCTCGTGCTCATTAACGTTGACCCTTGTGCCAAAGGCTGGATTGACTGGGCAGCTTCCAAAGTAAGACCAGTGTCCATTGGCTCATCTCTTGGTTCCTTCTCAAAATGGCTTATCTGGTTTTTATTTTTTTTTTCATTCATACAGTGAAGGGCAAGAAGTTTTAAGTATACAGCGTGATGAATGTTTACACATGTAATCACCACTTAGTCAATATACAGAATATTTCCAGCTCTGTGCTTAATACTTCCTCCCTTTCCCAGAAATAACTGTTATTCTGACTTCTACCACCATAGATTCGTTTTATATATTCTTAAACTTCATATACTTGGAATAATAGAATATATATTCTTGTGTATCTTGCTTCTTTGATTCATCATTGTCTGTGAGTCTCAGTCACGAATGGAATACTTTGCAACCAAAAACTTATGGGTTTTTTTTTGGTTATTTAAGGAAATGTGAAAATTCTCATGTTTAAAAAAACAGACAGTAAAATTTTGTTAAATACATATATGCATAAGAAAAGAAGGAAAATAATTTGCTACCAGTAGTTACATCTTTGGCTGGTAGCATTACAGATGATTCTTATTTTTATTTTATGGATTCTATGTTTTCCTAATTTTCTATGATAAACATGTATTGCTTTCATAGTTATTTAAAAATATTAAACTATTCCACCTGCCAGCAGACCAGATTCTAAAAAGTTTATCCATTCCCCCCCACATTTAACTTCTGGAGAAATGATGTATTTCCTAGCTTTGGATGAAATATATTAACAATGCTATTGCCAGATGCTATGGAAATTCTTTGTACAACCTGACTTATTTAAAATTTGTTCTAATTCCTATCTAGGATGTGGGTACATTAAAACTTACCTGAACACTCTTAATAACGTGATACAACCTAGTAAAAATTCTTATAAAGCTTTAGAATGACCTTATGAGTATTAAACATGAAATGAAATAGGTTATTAATTCTTATTATCTTTAATTTATAACCTGTGGGTCATTGATAACCCATGTGAAGATTTCTGGGCTTCTTTCTTCCTGAATCTTTCTGGGACTACATGATCCTGCTCCACCCATATCCACAGCTGTCCCCCTGATTTCCTCTTGTCCGTCTCCACCCCCGGCTCAGTACTTCACCTCTGATCCAAGTCAGCAGTAGGAATTGAGCATAAAAGCAGCAAAGAAGGAAGGCTTAAGGGGAATCAGCAACCTAATTTGAGATGGAAATTTTTCTGAAAATAGACTAACAGTCTGCAGATTTACACAGATTGATGCATTTATTAGACTGTGATGTGCATAGTTTTGAAATGGGAAAAATTAGGAGAAAAATGTTCAAAATGCAAGAACATTCTGTAAACATAGCAGTTTCCTCCCACTACTTGAAATGAAGATAGCAAAACTAAAAGAAAGAAAAAAAATTGTTTTTTCTTTTGGATGGCTTGGGAGTAGTTGTCAGTCATTCCTTATTAACTGTAAACCCAGTGTAACTGCAGAAATACAGGCAGGAATGAAGCAGCTAATAGCTGTGAGTTCTCGGTCCCATGTTTTCAAAGAAGTAATGGCAGCATTTCTTCTAGCCACCTATTTCAAAGCAGGCTATATTATTACCCTGGAAGGAAAACTTTTCGTTTTTTTCTGACTTGTTTCTTGTTCTCAGGTTTCCTGGGACCACCATCTCACAAAAATGTGTGACACTCAGTTGTGTTGTTTCATTTGTTGAAGGATAACATATATACAAGAAAGTGCACCAGTGAAGTGGACAGCTTGATAAATTTTTACCCATGCTAACTCCCTTGACACCAAGTTTTTATCTTTGTAGCTCTCGGGCTTGACAACCAATGTTGTGGACATAATTTTGGCTCATCACTTCGGGCAGGTAAGTGCCTGTGCCGGCCAGGAGAGCGGTGTGTTTACTGGCTTGTGTGCAAAGTCTTATTCACCTCAGGAAAGAAGGGGTGCCCCAGAACTCACCTGATCCCAGTGGGTTACCACTTTCCGTGCCGTGTGAGATGCACGTGGCCCAGCAAAGGCCAGTCTTAGGGGAGAGGCATGAACTCAGTGCCACGTGGCTCTTGGCATTTGGAGAGAGGAGAGAAGGCAGCCCCCACCGCCGACCTGTTCCCTGTGAGCAGATGCCATCTGTTCATGTTTGACAACATCACGTGCCTCGCCAAGCATCTCTGGAGCCAAAATGAGGTCTGGGAAGGGCTTCACAGATATAGAAGTTTCAGAGAAAAAGAAACCAAGAATGTTAGTGCTGAAAGAACCTTAGAGATTATCTTGTTCAAACCCCATGTCTTAGTGGTGAGGAAACAAGTCCACGGAGGAAATGACAATTATATGGATAATTGTTACGTGAAAGGAGGGATCCCAGTCCTCTTTTCAGAGAGAAAGGGAGTTGGGTAACAGAAGTCTTACACCAATTACAATGTGTGTTTTCTCCTACACCACCAAACAATTCTCAGACACCAGCTGGGTGTCCTGCAGTTCAGCTCAATGATGCCACTGTCTACCTGGAGATAGGTCAGATCCAAAAGATGAGGGCTCGGTCCTAACCACCAAGCCACCACCACTGCTCCCCCTTCCCCCACTTCAGCCACCAGTTGCCACTCTAGGTTGTCGTCACCTGTGCTTCTGACCAACCAGCTATATAGAGCAGAGGTTCCAACGACCCCCTCCTTGGGTTCAGTTAATTTGCTGGAGCGGCTCAACAGAACTCAGAGAAACATTGTACTTACTAGATTACTGGTTTATTATAAAAGGACATATGACTCAGGAACAGCCAGATGAAAGAGATGCATAGGGCAAGTTATATGGAAAGGGGCACGGAGCTCCCATGCCCTCTAGGGTGCACCAGTCTCCCAGAACCTCCACGCCTTCACCAACCTGGAAGCTCTACCAGTCCCGTCCTTTTGGGGTTTTATGGAAGCTTCATTACAGAGGCATGATTATGTGGCAATCAATTCAATGGCCAGCTCCTCTCCCCTCCCCGGAGGTGGGGACTGGGTGGGATTGAAAGTTCCCACCCTCTACTCACAGGGGCTGGTTCCATCTAAAAGTTACTTAGGGGCTTTCCTAAAATCACATCATTAACAAAAAAAGATACCTTTATCACTCTCATCAGTTTGGAAATTCCAAGCATTTTAGGAGTTCTGTGCCAGGAGTGGGATGAAGACCAGACACATATTTCTTATTGTAAATCACAACATCACAGATGACCTATGAAGAAGGAATAAATGGGCAATGAGTTTGGAGAGCTGTGAGGTGTCTGGAGTTGGGGAGATGAAAACAATATAAATAGGAGTAATGCGGGCTCAACTGTAGTCTTTGTACTGAAGGAAAATGGTTGGTGGGGAGAAAATTAGCATTTACTGAGTACTCATTCTCTGTAAAGCACTTTGACAAGTACTTTTAGGTACAAACTCAGTTATTTTTCATATGGTTCTATTAGACTTATTTTAAAATGGAGAAACTAAGGGCCAGAGAGGCAGCGTAACTTGCCACCATTGTCCAGATAGCAAGTGGTTTGAATCCAGGCCAAGCTAACTCCAAAGCCCATAGTTTTTTTCTTTCATTGAGATTTTATTTTATCAAAGGTACACATTCACCTATATTTTAGAGTAGAGAAGTTCTGCAGGGCTTATGACAAAGAATCTGCCACTCACCCTATTTCCTTCTTCTTAGATTAATTCTTTTAGCTGATTCTTTTGGGTTTTGCCTCTTTAATTAAGGTATTTACTTGCATATAGTAAAGGACACAAATCCTAAGTGCATCTCAGTGACCTTTTATATTACATACATATACTCCTTTGTAACCACAGCCAAATCAAGATACAGAACATTTCCATCATCCCAAAAAGTTTCCCTCATGCCCCTTCCTAATCACTATAATCCCCCTCCCCAAACAAGGTATTCACTATTCTGTTGCCTCTATACATTATCTTGCCTGTTCTTAAACTTTATGTAAACGTAATTACAGTGTACACTCTTCTGGGTCTGGCTTCTTTTGCTCTGTATAGTCTTTGAGATTCAACCATGTCATTCTGTGTATCAGTAGTTCATTCTTTTATTCTGTGTAGCAGTCCATTGTTATATACCATGAATGTTCCTATGAACGTTTGGGTTGTTTCCAATCTTTTGCTTTTGTTTTACTATTATATTTATTTATTATTATTTTTAAAATTTTATTTATTTATTTTTGGCTGTGTTGGGTCTTCGTTGCTGCACGTGGGCTTTCTGTAGTTGGGGCGAGCAGGGGCTACTCTTCATTGTGATGCACGGGTTTCTCACTGTGGTGGCTTCTCTTACTTCTTAGAGCACGGGCTCTAGGCACGCGGGCTTCAGTAGTTGTGGCACGAGGACTCAGTAGTTGTGGCTTGCGGGCTCTAGAGCACAGGCTCAGTAGTTGTGGCGCATGGGCTTAGTTGCTCCACGGCATGTGGGATCTTGCTGGACCAGGGATCAAACCCGTGTCCCCTGCATTGGTAGGCAGATTCTTATCCACTGGGCCACCAGGGAAGCCCTGTTTTACTATTATAAATAAAGCTTCTATGAACATTCTTTTTTTTTTTTAATATTTATTTATTTGGTTGAGCTGGGTCTTAGTTGTGGCAGGCAGGCTCCTTCGTTGTGGCATGCAAACTCTTAGTTGTGACGTGCATGTGGGATCTAGTTCCCTGACCAGGGATCAAACCCAGGCCCCCTGCATTGGGAGCACGGAGTCTTACCCACTGCGCCGCCAGGGAAGTCTCCTATGAACATTTTTATATGTGTCTTTTTGGACATATGCTTCCGTGTCTCTAAATATGCATATATTTCCACTTGTTGATTTTTCATTTGTAGGCATTATCTGTTGGCATTTCATTATGAAAGATGATTTCTCTCATATACACATACACACCGACCCCATGACACACGTTTGTGTTTTCCACCGCTTCATCCTCCCAATATAATGTAATTTGGATTAGATCAATTTCCAGGATTTACACTAGCATATAAATTTTATTCAGAGCTGAGCCATGACAGATTTCTTTTTCTGTACATTTCCCCTTTACCAAGTGACAGTGTTAGAATTTTTAAGTAAAGGCCACTGGGGGGACACTGCAAGGTGATAGTGGCAGGAAGACACTTCCTTTCCTTTTTAAAAAAAATTTAGGACTTCCCTGGTGGTTCAGTGGTTAAGAATCCGCCTGCCAATGCAGGGGACATGGGTTTGAGCCCTGGTCCGGGAAGATCCCACATGCCTTGGAGCAGCTAAGCTTGTGTGCTACAACTACTGAGCCTGTGCTCTAGAGCCCACGAGCCACAACTGCTGAGCCCACGCGCCTAGAGCCGGTGCTCCGCAACAAGAGAAGCCACCGCAAGGAGAAGCCCACACACTGCAATGAAGAGTAGCCCCCACTCGCCGCAACTAGAGAAAGCCCATGCGCAGCAACGAGGACCCAACACAGCCAAAAATAAATTAAAAAAAAAAAATTTAGCCCAAGAATCAGGGGTTGCCATACAGAAGGCCTGGTGACACTCATCTCGGCAGTCTTCAGGTCACACTTTCTCCATCCTGTGGGCTGTTTCCAGGGTCCAGTCAGGAGACAGAAACCACACACTTTGAGTTGAGAAAATTTAACATAAAATATTGTTAACTAGTAGAAGGTTGCTTACTTCTCAAAGAGGTGAAAGAGGACTCTCAGGTGTCCAAAAGTAGCAGGTGGAAACCAGCAGCTACTCCTAGGCAGAGTGCATGTGAACACTCAGGGAACTAAGGACTTAGTTGGGCCCACCCCCACCAAGCCTGAGAGTCATGCCTCTTCAAGGAAGGTAAGGTTTCCACAGAAAGTACAACCGGCCAGGAGTGAAAAATCTTGCCAGAGGATGAGGGCCGTAACTGGTCCATAGAGCCACTCACCAGATGAGGGAGACATTTGTCTAAAATAAGGTCTGAACAGCTGCAGAAGCTCCAGAAGCTGCAGCTGGATGGGGGAGCCATGGGCCTAGGGTGCAGCTACAGCTTTTCTACGAGAATTCCTGACACCTTGAACCAGTGGCTCCTGTGCTAAATTTTAAAAAGGGACTGGCAAACGGAAAATGTTTATGCATTCTAGCTCCAGTACTACAAAGAACAGTGGATCTGAGGCTGAGGGTAACTGGCACAGGTTCTTTGCCCAATGGCTAGTGATCCCTGTCTGCCCGGATTTTATAAGGGTGGATCACTGACAGGCCTGTGTGCACCAGGTGAGGCTTATCCCTTGGGCGATTAGACTGGGCCATTTCCTTGGGGAGCCCCTGATGCCAGCAGCTTTAGGTCTTTTCTCTGGGACTGGTCAGATTCCCCAGATAAGCTTTGAGGTTACACACCAGACACTAATTCTTGGAGCCAAGTTGAGAAAAAGACAGAGAGCCTCAACATTCAGGCTTTAAACTTTCACTTGAACTTCATGTTTTCAGTATGGTGTATCTACCCATCTGGGCCTGTGGTCTTCCAGATCAAAGACCTTGTGTTTTATCATTTCCAGAGAATAGACCTTCAGTCTTCTGGGGTGGGAAAAGGGAAGTCCCCCAGAATGCAGGGGAGGGACCTGGAGCTCTGGCTGCTTTATGCTTTGTTCCCATTGGACCACAGGTGCAGATAATTAGAATGATCATAGTCTTTGGTTTGTAATACACCCTCATCATTCATTGGTCCATGCACATAACCCACTTTTATTTAGTTAATTAGCTAGTTATTTTTAATAATGTAATAAGCACCCAAGATATTACCACCCAAAGCAAAAGCTAGGGTTTGACAGTAACCTGCATCTAACTAAATGATACTCTGAATTAACCTGTTCCCCTGCTTTTCTCACCCTGAGGAAACTATCATCTTTTATCAGTCCTTTGTTTTCCTTTATGATAGTCTTACTGAATTTATATGTGTTCTTTTACATTATGTACATATTTCTAATTATAACAGGATATTATGCTGATGTAATTTGGGGAACTTTTTTCACTTAAAATTGCCAAGATTTATCCACATTACTGCTGGATGACTGTGAACAGTTTTGTATATGCCTCCTGCTTTATTCATACGAAAGTCCATCTTGGGTGTAAGTTTAGGAGTGGAATTGCTGGGTCTTAAGTGTTCATATATCATAAAATTCACACTTTGAAGGTTTAGTGGTTTTTAGTATATTTATGGAGTTGTGTAACGTTGCACTATCTCATTTCAGAACATTTCCATCACCCCAAAAAGAAACACCATACCACTTAACAGTCACTCCCTATTGTCCTTCCCCTGTACCTGGCAACCACTAGCGTACTTTCTGTCTCTGTGGATTTGCCAATTCTGGACATTTCTTAAATGGAATCATATAATATGTGGCATTTGTGTCTGACTTCTTTCACTTAGCATGTTTTTGAAGTTCATCCATGTTACAGCATGTAGCAGTACTTCATTCCTTTTTATGGCTGAATAATATTTCAGTGTATGGATATACCACATTTGGTTTATTAGTTGATGGACATTTAGGTGTTTTCTACTTTTGGGCTATTATGAAAAATGTTGCTATGAACATTCATATACCAGTTTTTACATGGACATATGTTTTCAGTTTTCTTGAGTGTATACCTAAGAGTGGAATTGCTGGATCACCTGGTAGCTGTGTTTAACGTTTTGAGAAACTGCCAGACTGTTTTCCAAAGTGGCTGCACCATTTACTGTCATACCAGCAAAGCATGAGAATTCCAGCTTCTCCATATCCTTGCCAACATTTGATGTTGTCTGTCTTTTTGATTATAGCCATCCTAGTGGGTGTGAATTAGTGTCTCATTATGGTTTTGATTTGCATTTGTTTATCTTCTTTGGAGAAGTGTCTATTATAATCGTTTACCCATTTTTTAGTTGGATTATTTATCATTTTATTATCAAGTTGAAGATTTCTTTATATGTTCTTGATACAGATCTTTAGATATATGAAATGCAAATATTTTCTTGCATTTTGTGGGTTGTCTTTAACTTTCTTGATGGTGTCCTTTGAAGCACAAAAGTTTTTATTTATTTATTTTTGTTTGTTTAACCTAATGAAAGCATCTTTTTTTGTTTGTTTGCATTTTATTGGGGTATAGTGTTGATTTACAATGTTGTGGTAGTTTCAGGTGTACAGCAAAATGAGTCTGTTATACATATATCCACTCTTTTTTAGATTCTTTTCCCATATAGGCCACTACAGAGTATTGAGTAGAGTTCCCTGAGCTATATAGTAGTAGGTAGGTCCTTATTAGTTATCTATTTTATATGTAGTACTGTGTATGTGTCAATCCCAGTCTTCCACTTTATTCCTCCCCCCACTTACCCCCCCAGTAACCATAAGTTTATTTTCTACATGAAGCACAAAAGTTTTAATTTTGCTGAAATCCAATCTATTTTTCCTTTTGTTGCTTTCACTTTTAGTGTCATATCTAAGAAACCATTGCTTAATCCAAAGTCATGAAGATTTACTCCTATCCTTTCTCGTAAGATTTTTATAGTTTTAGCTCTTAACATTTAGGTCTGTGGTCTATTTTGAGCTAATTGTTTGTACATGGTGTGAGGTTGGAGTACCAGTTCATTCTTTTATATGTGAAAATCCAGTTGTCCCAGTATCATTTTAAAAAAGACTTTTCTTTGTCCAGTGAATTGTCTGGGCTCCTTTGTTGAAAACCAGTTGACCATAAATGTAAGGGTTTATTTTAGAAGGCTCATTTTTATCCTATTGATATTTGTCTAGCCTTATGCCAGTATCACAGTGTCTTGATTACTGTATCTTTGTAGTAAGATTTGAAATAGGGAAGTGTGAGTCCTCCAACTTTGTTCTTTATCAAGATTGTTTTGGCTGTTTTGGATTCCTTCCATTTCCATATGAATTTTAGGGTCAGCTCGTCCATTTCTGCAAAAGAGCTAACTGGGATTTTGATAAGGATTGTGTTGAATCTGTAGATCAATTTAGGGAGCATTGCTATCTTAACAGTACTGTTTCAATCCATGCACATGGAGTGCCTATCCAGTTATTTGGGTCTTTTAAAATTTCTTTCAGCAATGTTTTGTAGTGAAGTCTTCCCACTTCTTTTGTTATATTTTTTCCTAAGTATTTTATTTTGGGGGTGCTATTATAAATGGAATGCTTTCTTAATTTCATTTTTGAATTGTTTATTGCTAATGTATAGAAATACAATTAAGTTTTGTATATTGATCTTGTATTCTTCAACCTTGCCGAACTAATTTATTAGCTCTAATTGTTTTTTTGTGGATCCTTAGGATTTTCTACATACAAGATCATGTCATCTGCAATAGACATAGTTTTACTTCTTCCTGTCCAGGCTGGATATGTTTTATTTCTTTTTCTTGCCTAGGCAGAGCTTTCTAGGCCCTGGATAGAACCTCTGGTACAGTGTTGAATAGAAGTGTTAGGTGGACATCCTCATCTTGTTTCTGATCTTAGGGGAAGCCATTCAGTGTTTCACCATTAAGTATGATGTTAGCTGTGGATTGTTCATAGATGTCCTTCATCAGGTAGAGGAAGCTCTCTTCACTTCCTAGTTTGTTGAGCACTTTTATCATGAAATCGTGTTGGATTCTGTCAGATGCTTTTTCTGTATCTATTGAAATGTATGTGTGACTTATGTTCTTTATTCTTTTAATATGGTGTATTACATTTATTGATTTTTGTATGTTGAACCAGCCTTGCATTCTCTGGATAAATTCCACTTGCTCATGGTGTGTAATCCTTTTTATATGTTGTTGCATTTGGTTTGCTAGTATTTTGTTAAGGATTTTTGTGTCCATATTCATAAGAGATATTAGTCTATAAGTTTCTTATGTGGTCTTTGTGTGGTTTTGGTATTAAGGTAATACTTGGCCTCATAGAATGAGTTGAGAAGTATTCTCCTTCTTATTTTTTGTAAGAGTTTTGGAAAGATTGCTGTTAATTCTTTAAATGTTTGGCAGAATTCACAGTGAAGCCATCTGGGCCAAAGTTTTTCTTTATGGAAAGTTTTTATATTACTAATTTAATCTTTGTTTCTTCTTGAGACACTTTAGGTGGTTTGCGTCTTTTTAGGAATTGGTCCATTTCATGTAGGTTATCTAATTTGTTGGCATACAGTTATTCATAATATTCCCTTATAATTATTTTTATTTCTGTAAAGCTGATAGTGATGTCTCCTCTCTCATTCCTGTTTTTAGTAATTTTGAGTTTTATCTCTGTTTTTCTTGGTCAGTCTAGCTGACTAATTTTCGATTTCATTGATTTTCCCCATTCTTTTTCTATTCTCTCATTTATTTCCACTCTCATCTTTATTATTTCCTTCCTTCTGCTTGCTTTAAGTTTCCTCTCCTTTTTCTAGTTTCTTAAGGTGGAAGGCTAGCTATGAATTTGAGATCGTTCTTCTTTTTTAATACAGGAATTTACAGCTGTAAATTTCCTTCTAAATATTAACATAGCTGCATCCTATAGGGTATTTTCATTCATTTCAAAGTATTTTCTAATTTCCTTGTGATTTCTGCTTTGATCCATTATTATTTAGGAGTATGTTGTTTAGTTTCCCAAATTTACTTCTGTTATTGATTTTTAGTTCATTTCACTGTGGTCAGGGGATATTCTTAGTATTTCATTCCTTTTCAAATTTATTGAGACTTGTTTTATGTCCTAACTTGGTCTATCCCAGAGAATGTTCCATGTACACTGACAATAACATGTATTCATTCTACTGCTGTTAAGTGGAGTGTTATATAGATGTCTGTTAGGTCTGGTGGTTTATAGTGTTGTTCATTTCTTCTATTTCCTTGTGATCTTCTGCCTCGTTATTCTATCCTTAATTGAAAGTGGGGTATTAAAGTTGCAAACTGTTATTGTTGAATATTCTATTGCTCTCTTCAATTCTGTTTCTTTTTGCTTCATCTGTTTTCATTGTTACGTCTTCCTGATGTTATGTCTTTTTTTTTTTTTTTTTTAATATTTATTTATTTGGTTGTGCTGGATCTTAGTTGCAGCAGGCAGGCTCCTTAGCTGTGGCATGTGAACTCTTAGTTGTGGCATGCATGTGGGATCTAGTTCCCTGACCAGGGATTGAACCCGGGCCCCCTGCATTGGGAGCGTAGAGTCTTAATCACTGCGCCACCAGGGAAGTCCCGGATGTTACGTCTTTATTAAACAGGACTTTGAACCAGTCATTCTTTGTACCATGTTTACCCTCTGCTTGCAGGGAGAACTGGTACGGACAAATCTTGGGCCTTTTCAGGCTCCTCGGTACATGATCGCTGACTTCTTTCACTTTGCCCACTGCCAGCCTAGCAGCCTTATTGAGCCTGTTAAATGAGTGATTACAGTCTTCCTTCTGCTTTCCCACTTTCAAAATGTTATTGCTGTTGTCACTTTTCTTTGTTGTCTTTGTTCTTATGAGCTTATGGCTTATAAAGAAAAAAATTTACTGTTATTTTTATGATTTTTCTGGAAGGAGTAAAGCTGTATTTTAATCCAGTATCTTTAATTGGAAGTTTCAAAGACCATGATCTTTCCACTGCATAGTGCTAGATAGAGTGGGTACTTTCCTGAAGACAAAGGATGCATGGTTTTGACTGTAGACCTTAAAAACCAGTTCACAGAATTTACAAAATTCCATGCTAAGTGCATTGGGAGAGACAAATGTATATAAGATATGGCCCTTCTTCTCCAGGAGCTCACTCTGTGGAGAGATGAGATGTACAGAAATACTGCTATAGCACATGTAAAAAGGGATAAGTAATAAGAACTATTGATACCTTTCATTGAACATCTACAGATTTCAGACAGACGTGTTATGTACATTAAACAATTCAATCTAATAATCTCATAATGGGAATTGTATTATTCCCACTTTACAGGTGAAGAATGAATTGTTTTATACAAGGCCAGCAGCTAATACATATCAAGGGAGATTTGAAGCCACGTGTGTCTAACTCTGAAGCTTTCCTCTTTCTACCATGTCAGGGTATCTTAGGAGAGGCCCCATTAGGGACCTAGAGGAATTCAAAGGCAGGAGAGGATCAAGGAAGGCTTCAAGGTGGAGGCATCCCAGCTGGGCCTTGAAGGATGGATAAAATTCAACATTTTAGAATTTGGGCGGAAGGGGATCATTACAGGAAGGGGGAATAGTTTGCTCAAAAGCCAAAGAGGAAGGAATTATAAGATACATTTGGGGGTTTTAAATAACCTGGTGGGAGACTTAGTGTAGGATACCTGCGGGAGGTTGATTAGCCAAAACATCGCCTGACCTGGAAGAATGAGGCCCTGAGGTGTTTGCATTGGAATAGGGGAAAGCTAAGAAGGGAATTTTAATGATTTTTGCAAAGTAAGAACATCCTCACAATATATATATAATGTGTGTTTAATTAAAAATGTGTGAGGTCACAGTGGGTTGTCACAAGGCTGAAGAGTTCATTTAAAATTTAAGCAAGCAAACACATGTATATGGAATCTAAAAAAAAAAAAAAAAAAAAATGGTTCTAATGAACCTAGGGGCAAGACAGGAATAAAGACGCAGAGGTAGAGAATGGACTTGAGGACACGGGGAGGGGGAAGGGTAAGCTGGGACGAAGTGAGAGAGTGGCATGGACATATATACACTACCAAATGTAAAATAGATAGCTAGTGGGAAGCAGCTGCATTGCACAGGGAGATCAGCTCGGTGCTTTGTGACCACCTGGAGGGGTGGGATAGGGAGGATGGGAGGGATACGCAAGAGGGAGAGGATATGGGGATATATGTATATGTATAGCTGATTCACTTTGTTATACAGCAGAAACTAGCACAACATTGTAAAGCAATTATACTCCAATAAAGATGTTAAATAAAAAATAAAAATAAATAAAATTTAAGCAAGCAAATGCTTGTATTGCTCTTATTGCTTTGAAATGAAAGCAAATTAGTTTTCTAAACGTTAATAATCTCATCTTCTCTAATAAGAAAAATACCCCACAGTGATATCCTCTTTCTTATCTATCAAATTAGCAAAAGTCGAAAAGTGATCATTTGTACTAGCAAGCATGTGGGAAAACAGGTAGTATAAATAAATGAGATGGCTCCATATATCCTGATAAGGAATGACGACCTCTGCCGTACTTTTAAGTGGAAAAGCACAGTGTAGAACGGTACGTGTAGCAGACTACACTTTGTGTTTTAAAAAAATGTGAGTGGGGGGGTGCAATTTATACATAACAGCTTTTCCTGAGAAGTTCCATTAGCACTTAAGCCAGTTTTACCCCTTTTATACCAGTATCATTCCTTCTCTTTTTTTTATCTCAAACTTTGCTGCTCAAGTTCCCCTTCAGACTTTCAAGGGGGAGTTGGATAGGTCATTTCATCTCTTAATTGCCATGTGGTTCACTTGTTGTTCACTTTTCGTAGTATCTTCAGCATTTATCACATTTCCTTGGAATGGCTCCAGTGCCCTTTAGTTTCAGGTAGCCTCTGATCCAGTTGGTAAGTTTCCTACTGTATTCTTGGCTCACTTTACCCATATAGTAGTGAGTATGCAAATACACGTTCTCCTTATCTCTCTTTCTCTACAGGGCTTGCTGGTGGTGACCTTTACACACTGCTGTAGATTTACTGACTCTCACTATCCCTGATACATTTCTTTCCTCCAGTGTAAACATTTTCCGTTCTGCTTAAAACTATTTACTGGGGGTTGTGTGTGTGTGTGTGTGTGTGTGTGTGTATACATATAGGTACATATGTCCTTATGTACACAAAAACCTAGCAACTCGTTCTGGTGGCCTCCAAGAAGACCAGCAAGATAGGGACCACTGGACAGTGGGTAGTGGGGAGGGAGATTCTCTTTTTACTGATAGACCATTTTGTTTCTCTTGAATTTTATACAGGGAATATAGCCAATATTTTATAATAATTAAATGGAATATAATCTATAAAAATTTTGAATCACTGTGTGGTACAACTGAAACTAATATAATATTATAAATCAATCCTACCTCAACAAAAAAAAATAGTATTGGTAATAAGAGTAAATAAATGATAAATTGACTTAATAAAATATTATATATGGAAATGTAATATATAATTCTACAATGTATATTATTAAATGATAGTATATAAATATTATACCCATTATATTGATGAAGATACAGATAAGTTAATTATGTATGCAGATTTATGGCTAATGAGAGAAATGTTACTTTCCACTTACTTTATACTTTACAGTCCATATAACTTCTCTTATTTAATGTTTAAAACAGCCCTGGCAGGTAGCTGGTTTTTATCTTTATTTTACAGACACTCTATTTTTATGAGAATGGCAGAACATGAATAAGACACAAATAAGGAAACTAGGCTTCCGAATGGTTAGGTAACCTAAGTTTCACATCTAGTACTTGAATCCAAGTTTAGTGTAGTTTCCTCTGTGCTGCAGGGAAGGGTATTCAGAGCATATCCCCAAGTTTTTGTGCTTGATTTGGAGTTGATTACCAACCTTTTCCATCATAGATTCTTTGGTGCCCTCATTCAACACAGAATATGGCACTGAACCAGTCTGATGCAAATAAAAAAGAAGCCATTCAGCCTACCAGTACATAAGTAGGCCCCCCAGGCTCTGCCCCATCTCCTGTCATGGGCAGGGAGCTTTGGCTTTGGGCATTGAGAATGCAAACCAAACAAGATAGACTTGTACTGTAGCTCAGAAGTTCACCTGTGTCTTCTTTTCATTGTTCTAGGAAGAGTTGCAGGCCAACCTGGACCTGATTCAAACCTACAGACTGCATATTGCCCAAGATATCAACCAAGAAAACCTACAGCTCTTCCTGGGTTCCTATAATGGGTACAGTTGTTTCTGTTCCTTCACTTAAACGCAGACTAGGTCTAAGAAGATAACGGATATTTAAGAGAGAAGGAGAAGAGGAAATAAACTGCATCTTCCAGTGTTGTGTGATGGGATTGCTTTCGTACTTTTCACCACAGTAGAAGGGGAAGGGCTTTCAGACAGAAATGAAGACAGCTTTCAAGAGCAGTGCATGAACTGAAGGCTGTTTCAGGCATGTGCAACTACCAGTTGTACTTTTAAGATGTTTTGAGACCAGAAGTACCTAACGTTATGTACACACACAAAACACACAAATTGAGGTGGCACAGAAAGATGCATGTAGAGGAGGCCAAGAATAGAAGTCTTGGGCCCCAATTCAGTCTCTCTGCTGGTGTCCTGTCATCACGCAGAAGTGACACACGGAGAGAAGCTTAATTCTTATCTTGGGACCAGCTTCTCCAAGGTGAAAATGTTAGCCCCTTTTAGCTTTCTGGGTACATGGAAAAAGATTGAGAAAACGGGTCAGCTGTAACTTACCCAGAGTCACACAGCCGGTCAGGAGCAAAACCAGGTTTTGAACCCAGTCTCTCTAGCTCCTTCCTCCGTGTAACAGAGCCTCCTTATTTTTTGTTGAAATCAGAAAGGTTATTAAGTACTGCACTAAACTGTTAGTTACCAGGAAAATGTTCCCCCAAAAAAGTTCCCCTTGGACCTCCATGGCGGTCCAGTGGTTAAGATTCTGTGCTCCCAATGCAGGGGGCACGGGTTGGATCCCTGGTTGGGGAAGATCCTGCATGCCACGTGGTGTGGCCAAAAAAAAAAAAGAAAAAAGTTCCCCTTAAGAAATTATTCCTATAAACTAGTTGGAAAATTGAACACTTAAGACTTGAGGATTTCAACAGCATTGCTGTTGAGTTTTGAAGTTGCCTCCTTTTAGCATCCTGCAGAGTCCCTTTTTCCTGCTCTGTACCACTCAGGATGCCACTGAACAAAGTGCACAAGGGCCCCTTCCCTCATCTGTGTGAAAGAAAGATAGTTTTCAGATTTCTTGATACATTTTGGTTTTCACAACCAGGAAGTAACCTGAGTTGCCATGATTTTACCTGAAAAGTGCATTGATGCCTTTGTGTTTCTCTAGACGCAGAGACCTGGAGATCGAAAGACCCATTCTGGGACAAAATGATAACAAATCAAAGACATTAAAGTAAGTCCCTCAGTCTCCCCCACTGCATTGCTCAACATCTTTGCCTTTCATAGACAGAGTCATTTTCAGTGGAGTATATGTGCTGCTTGCTGAGCGTCCTCTTATTTTCCCTTTCCCCAGGTGTTCTACTTTATTGGTGGTAGGTGACAATTCACCTGCAGTTGAGGCTGTGGTAAGTATGTCCTGATGTTGTGAAGACGAATACGATGAAATGCAATAAATTGTGTGTAACACACTGCTGACGCACTAGAAACAGTTGGTAGGTACTAGTTTTTGTGATTTCTCATTACACAGACCAGGGTTTGCACTTTGTTACCCAGTTTGGAGGAAGAATTCCTCGTTCATCACTAGGTTTCATCAGAAGGGATCAGGACTGCCCTTGACTGCTTTGGGTGGTGGAGCTTGCTCTGTGGCAAGCAGTACAGGTAAAGGCCACTGGCTTATCGTCAGACTTCTGACAGCCTTGGCCTTCTGCAGCCACCACAGATATAGAAGCCTGCTGGGAGCCTGTATACTTTCCTCAGGCACGTAGCACACTGGCAAAAAAAAATATGTGCTCATTGTAGAAAATTGGTAAATAGGAGGACAGGAGGAGAAGTCATGATCCCGTTACTCAAAGACAAGCCATTATGTTTTTCTTTACAATAGATGGGATGATATTAGCTATACAGTGTTTTGGGACCTCATGACTTAGCACTGTTGAGAGCATTTTTCCATACTATAAAGTCAGTATGTCTGTATAATATTCAGTCTTATAAATATACCCTTGTTTATGTAACCTCATTCTCCTGTTGATTATTTCCGATTTTGCACCATTAATAATGTTGCTGTTGAACATCCTTATAGAATCTTTGCCTGAATCTTTGATCATTTCCCTGGGATGAGATGGAAATAATGTGTCAAAAATCATAAACCTCTGTAAGGTTTTTTTTTTTCCTCTGTAAGGTTTTTAATACATTTTGCCAGATTCCTTTCCAGAAAAGACATAACAGTGTGTTGCCACTGCCTATGTATGAGAGTGCCTGTTTCACAGCATGCTGTTCAGCGTTGGACTTTTAAATTTCATTAGTAGTTAATTTGATTAAAAATGATATCCCACTGTTTTAATTTGCACTTCTATAATTACAGATGAAGCTGACAGTTTTTGATAAGTCTGTTATCACTTGCTTGTCTTTCCCACAGCATATATAACTTAAGTATCTGCATGAAATTATCTGGTTTTCTTTGGCCTACTTCACTTCCACCCTATTTAGAGCAAAACATTAGGAAGTAAAGCTTTTAGAAAGGGAATCTAATAATTAATCAGAGATGCAGACATAGATGAGAAGGTTGGTGGGCAGGGGGAGTGTTGGTAGGGTGAGATAGATGTGACAATAGAATATATTCACACTTCCCTGAATTACCCTGTAAAACATTCCGTGTCTAGTGTAAAATACATAGTGTGGCTTGAGCACAGAGGCAAATAACTCTCAACTCAAAAAAAAAAAAAAAAAAAATCCCCAAAGGTAATAAAGTTACAGTGATGATCTCATCAAGAAGGAGTTTTGTAAACGTCAGTCTTTTTTTGGCTAAAAAGGTAGAGATACATGCTACAAAATATCTATAAAAAACATTTTTTCATAAACATGTGTTTATGAAAATAGTATCATTTATAGAAAATACCCTTAATCAGAATTCTCTAATAATGCTGAGTTGCCTTTTGGAAATTACATGGACTTAAAGCAGCATTACCAATTATTTTTCAAGATTGTGTAAGCTGGCCAATACAGATAAGATCTTTTTCTCTTTCTGATTTCCACACCTTCAGTGTTTATAGGAGAAGAACTTCAGGAACCCCATCTGTACCACAAACTAGATGCTCTTCTAGACACATTGAAAACCAGCTCCCCTGCCAGAGCCTTTTATCCCATAAGTTGGTAGGGATTAAAGGGCTATATCCATGCAAGGAAGAGCAGGAAGAAACTCCACAAATTCTGGCCACTGTTGCTAGCTATTCTTGCTCACATATTCATTCAGCATCATTTTTTGAGCATCTCCTATTCTCTCGATGCTGTGGAGAACACAAAAATGAATAAGACGGAGTCTCTGCGCCTGGAGCTGGGGAGAGAGTAGACATGTCAAAAACCAACTGTTGTTCTTGGCCTACCAGAAACTGAGACTTCTTATAAAGTTACAGAAATTACAAAGTGATGAACCAAGAAAAGCATGCTTTATTATATTAAATACAGACTTGGGAGTTCATTCTTCCAGAAAATATTTATTGTATATCTACTGTGTTCTCAGCACTGTGCCTGGCAGTTAGGGATCCGGTTTTTACATTCTGCCCTTTAGAGCACCTTCTATAGTAAGTAAACGGGTACATTTGTTTGTCACTGCCTGCGTTGTCATTTGTATAGAGCAAAAACCTTGATTTGGTGATTCTGGCTTTTAGATCATCCTGTGCTTTTAGAAGAGTTTTGAATACCTACCCATCAGCAATCCCCAGAGTAAACGTTCAGCTGGGTTACTGGTTCTTGCCTAGGTAATTTTAATAACTCCCTAACTGGCTCGCTGCCTCTGCAGTCTGTCATACAGGCCACTGCTGGTTATTTTACTAAAACAACTCACATCCTGTCACCCCAGAAACCCTCTGTGGCTTTTTGCCTTCCACAGTCAGTTCAAGTCTTTCCAACCTCTCCCCACGGTGCATCCTCACGCCATGCTTGTCTCTGTAACCCCACACATGCCCTGCACGCTCACTTCGCATCCCCTGAGTCTTTGCTTATGCTTTCCCCCTGACTCTGGAAGCCTTCAAATGCCCACCCCTTCTTACTCTAGCTATAGAAATTCTACTCACTCTTCTATTCTCACTCAGCTCAGAAGTGAAATTTTCAAGTGATCTCATTCTGCCTCATATTACATTTCCACCCCACTAGATTCCATGCTCTTAGCGCAGTGTATTATATGTGTGCTTGGGCAAGCATGTGTAAAGAAGAGATCCAGTTAATCAAGTTAACCATAAAACATTGTTGAACCTGGAGATTATCTCCCCAGAATATTTTCTTTGAGGTCCCTGCCTTTGTGGATACAAAGGTATGAGATACCATACATGTAAATATACAAGGTTGTAATTCTTAATTGTGATGGCTACAGTGAGAGAAAAACCGTAGAGAGTTCAACTTTACATGGGATAGCCAAAGATCTTGAGGCAGAAGAGAATCAGGGTGTAAGGAATGGCAGACCCACTACCTCCAGGGCACGGGAAAGGGGTGAGAAATGGGCAGGGGAGGGGTATAAGGGCCAGTCATAAGGGCCAGTTGTGCTGGGAAATCATCAAGACTCCAGCAGGTGAGGGCCACGGTCCAGTTCACTTTTTAAATTAGGTAACTTGTCCCCATGTTATGTAGCGAGTAGGAGGAATTAGATTCAACATGTAGTCCTTTAAAGACTCTACTTGTAACGGATTCAGAAAATGAACTTTGCCAGATTTTTAGATCTACTAAGAAATATAAGATATAAAGTACTTCATATAAATATGTCTCCCACTTTTGTATTTTGGTAATTTGGCTGATTCAGCCATCTCCAAATGAGCCATTGATCTTGGAAGATCATTCTCATGCCAAGCTATTTCTTATTTTTCTAGCAGTTCATAAAATTCTCTCTCTCTCTCTCTTTTTTTTAAGGTTGAATGCAATTCTCGCCTGAATCCTGTAAATACAACTTTGCTAAAGGTAATGTGTCTTCTTTCCTCATTGCCAACCATTAGTGAGTAAATTATACGTGGTTCAGATTACTTTATTTCTGGAATAGATGCCCAGAAAGAAGGAAAGCTTCTCTTTCTCTCTCTGATTCTCTCACTCTCTTAAAAAAAATTTCTTTTCCTGAATATATTCTCATTGTAGAAAATTGGAAAATAGGAAAAAAATGGAAATATAAAAAAGAATAAAATAAAAATTACCCTAATCCTGCCACCCAAAGGTAGGTAACCTTCTGGTAAAAATATCGGTCTTTTTCCTATACATTTTTACATCATTAAGATCATAGGCTGTTTATAGCCCTGTGTCTGTTTTCCTCAACTTTTTGACATATAAACATCTTCCCGTGTCATTAAAAAGTCATAAGCATTATTTAATATTGTTGTGAGAAATTAGACAATGAATGGAAATTCTTTACGTGCTAAATCCCCTTGTATGGATAAGGGAAGCTTCCAATAACATTCTCATGATAAGGGTAGATGCATTTTTTCTTTCTCTTAGGTCAAATAGAGAGTAACTCTTGTACTAAATTTCTAGGGTTAATATCAAGCTTCTCCCCATTTTGATTGTACCCCAGGCTCACATTTTGTGGAGCCTCTAGTGACATATTTAAGGGCCTGACCTCCTGGTTTGAATTTGGATTACAGTAGATTTAAGTACTGATCTTATGTTTCTGACTGTTACTTTCTCAGCCTGAAAGACCTCTGCTTTCTTCCCTTTCTCTTTGAAGTGAGATTAAAAGGGAAGTGCTGTCACCAGAAGCAGCCCATAGTTCCTGGAAATATAACATGAGGTTAATGCTCTGAGGTGACAAAACTCAGAGTGTTCTGGGGTCCAGGTGATTGATGAACTAGTCTAAAATATGATTTTTTTTTAAAAGCATGTGGTTTCAAATTAGCTTTCATTGCATGTTTGAATCAGTTTTCCAAAAGCGCAAAACAACTTTACAGTAGCCATAGGTGTGCTTATTTCTGGGCAAAAATGCCCATCTACAACAGCATGATGGAACTGATTCTCTGTTTGATAGGTTATCAAGCTTGGAAACAGTCTTTCCCAGTATTCTCTCTGCATACGGGAACTGTTTTACAGTTCTAATCAGACTTTGACTCCTAACCTTCATGAAAATACAGCCTGGGCCAGTTAGGTCTATTTTATACTTATTCAGGTTAAATATTTGTTCCTGATCTTACACGTAGAATTTTCAGGGAACTGACTGTTCCTTATTAACCTCAAATTCCTGTGTCTCACGTGGCAATCCCATCTGCTGAATAACAGTCCACCCTCAAAGAAAGTTTTCATGTTAGTGAAGGGAGACCATGAGGTTCATGTCTCTTTTTTAAAAAACGCCAGTCAGCCTGAATAGGCTACTATCTGAGTATGGAATGCATGTTCATGTCTCTTTTTTAAAAAACGCCAGTCAGCCTGAATAGGCTACTATCTGAGTATGGAATGTATAACAGCTGGAAGGAGGAGGGTGGCCTCATGGTTGGCCATCATGCCCGAGAAGCAGTGTTCTCTGCGGATTGGCAGAATATACATCACCTGGCTTGTTAGAAATGCAAGTTCTTGAGACCCGCTCCAAACCTATTAAATAAGAATCTCTAGGGACTTCCCTGGTGGTCCAGCGGTTAGGACTCCGTGCTCCCAATGCAGGGCGCCCAGGTTTGATCCCTGGTCAGGGAACTAGATCCCGCATGCCGCAACTAAAAGATCCCACATGCTGCAGCTAAAGAACCCGCACGCCACAACTAAAGATCCTGCATGCCACAACTAAAGATCCTGCACGGGGCAATGAAGATCCCACGTGTTGCAAAATAAATAAATAAATATTAAAAAAAAAAAAAAGAATCTCTAGGGCAGGAACTCAAGAATCTGAGTTTTAACAAGTCCTCCTGGTAATTCCAATGCATGCTAATAAAACCCTCCTCTAGAAATCTTTGCACAGGTGAGAATAACCAACTGTAAAGATTTATGAAGTGAGAGACAGCCTTACCAAATCCAACTATGAAATGAAAGTGGCTGACCAAGTAGGTTGGCTGAATTCAGCCTCAGTGCCTGATTGGAGACATCCCCTTAGTCGTGAAGTGAAGACAATGTAGAGTTGAGAGGGAACCTTAAAAGTGTGGTGCCCTGAGGAGTTAGGATCACACTGTTTGAGGACTCTGAAAGTAACATTCTCCAGGTGGAGGCAGAACCATGGTTGAAGGTAGTGGTTAACTTCACTATCACCCGAATGGAAAATTCCCGACACGGGCCTGAAAGTTAGGCCCTGCACTACTGATTAATAAATGTTGAATAATCTTTCAAAATTACATCCAAGGTTATTGCTAGGATTTAAGTCTTTGTGTAAGAGTGCATTGAGGAGATGGACACTTGGATGTAGTTAAACATTAAGTTAAGGAACCTAAAATTTGATCCTGTCCTGTTTGAAAGGACCCATGGATGTTCAGAGCATTTCCCTTAAGTGTTAAGTCTCAGCTGACTTGCATATTTTTCCTCTTCTAGATGGCAGACTGTGGTGGACTACCCCAAGTAGTTCAGGTAAGGAGATTTTTTTAAAAGCACCCATTTGACTCCAGCTCTCTGACTGTGCAAAGATTAATGCCTTCTTATTTTGTCCCCCTAGCCCGGGAAGCTCACCGAGGCCTTCAAGTACTTTTTGCAGGGAATGGGCTACAGTGAGTAGTACACAACTTTCTATTCTACCAAAGATTTATTGATAATGGGGTCATTTTGGCATCTGATGAGTACTCAATTCTCAGGGCATAACCTCTGTGCTAGCCAGCCTGAAATCAAGTAGAAACCAAACTGTTTATGGAACATTCATCTGTGTGTATATATAAAGATGAGCTAATGCTTATTAAGCACTTACTTTGTGCCGGGCACTCTGTATTCTTAACCTTGAGAGGTAAGTTCTGTTATTAGTCCCATCTTATAGAAGAGGAAACTGAGGCTCAAAGAAGCTAAGCACCTTTCCCAGGGTAACAATTCAGCTGCAGAGCCATGATTCAAACCCTGGCAGTCTGACTCCAGAGCCCACATTTTCAACCACTGAAGCTTAGCCAGACCAAGCTATGAATCTGACGTTGTTATTTGCATCTGAACTCAGCTGGTTAATGACTCCTGGACTAGAGAAACAAAATGGAGCCTCCAGAAGAAAAGGAGTTAAATCAGTTAAGTCTGCTCCACCACAGGAGATGAACTTGCAGAGTGTTGTAGAGTGAATCCAAGGATGTGTCCATATCATGTGCCACTGTCCTGGTCTCTTGTATTGTGAGACCCCTGAGCTTTCTCATTTGTCACAGAATATCGACACTTGCTCCTTTCTTGGAGTTATAAAAAGGAAAACTCTTCTACCCAGGTACAGAGCTCTTTATCCAGTAGGGTGATTTTTCTCCTGTCTTTGGTATCAATGTGATTAATGACGATTGGGCAGCTGCTCTGGGCAGCAGCTGGGCCCCTGGGTACAGCCCTGTACCTGGCAGGCAGCTCGTGTGTGTCTCGTCTAGAGTGGCTGTGTCATCCCCGTCTGTGAGCCACTACCAACCGAGCCCACACCCATATCCCTCTGGGAGGAGCAGAAGTCCCTCTCCTTTCCTAGGAAGCAGCTGATCGTCCAGCTGTTGGATCCATTTCCGATCCAAGCAGGTTGGCCCTTTATAGTGAAGGAGAAAACCTTTGACTAGTTGAGAGGAGTAACATCTGAGATGTTATTGAAGCATCAGTTGGCCTCACCTCCTTTCTGGGGCCTTAAAATAAAACTTCACCCCTGGCTTAGAGCGTTCTGTCAGTGTCTGCTGGGCAGCCGAGGTTGCCGCTCGGCACGGTCGGGTCACTAACGTGCCTTTTCCTGTGTCCGTCCTGCTTCCAGTCCCGTACGTGCAGCTCAGTCACCTGAGCACCGAGTCAGGTACCTTCCTCTACGCTGGCCCTGCCCCTGCCTCCCAGCCATGCTCTCCTGGCTGCATTGGCTGCCCGCAGCATGTCCGTGGTTTTCCTGTGCAGTGAGAGCCCGATAGAACGTGGCTCGTTGTGCCCTGAGAGAGTTAGCCTGCAGGTCCTACCCTGGTCCCCCAGGAGTAAAGGAGCGGGTTGTAACAGCCAGGGTCACAGCAGCAGCTGAAACTTTATATAGGCAGGGCCCCTCCTCCACCACCACCTACTTGCTGATCCTTGAGTTAACCCCCAGACACTGGGTTCTCAATTAGGAGCGTCAGAGCCTGTGCCCGGAGAACTGCAGGTGATGGCATCTTCGGACCCCAGCATTGAAATGGCAGCTGGGGGAGTAGCTCGTGTCTCAGAAAGATAGGCAGGGGGGTGTGCCAGGTAAGGCCCTTTCCTGGCCAAGCTGGAAGGACCTTCCAGCCAGAGCAGTGGCAGTGGGCAGGAGTCTGAGTTAAACAGCCACCTCCGGTGCTCTTCCTCACAGGCAGCCTGTACCTCACCCCCTGCGCAGGGACCAGCTCCAGGCCCGCCTGCCCTCCCTACACCTCATCTTCCTACGTGTCTCCTCCCCAGGTAGCAAGGGTCGCCTGTGGACACGGATGGTAGTCTTGTTGTATCGGGCTTGCACTGTGTTTGTGAAACACCTTCATACTTGTGTGGTGTGGTTTGTCTTTCTTTGGTTTAGTCTTGCATGTACTGCAGGTTTTGGTTACCTGCTTGGGTTCCCAAAGCCTCCTTCCTAATCACTTTATGAATGGCATGGGCATAGCTAAGAGGCTACACTCTGGACTTAGGTTTCCCCTCGTTCTGCTGTGGACCAGAGTCAGCTGAGATTCCAACCAGAACCAGAGGCTTAAAGCAGCCTTGCCTATAGCCCCTCACCTAGAGCCAGTAATGCAAAGTGGGGATGGCTATGTCTTGTCCTGGTGTCACCTTAAATGGGTTGGGAAAGCTAAAATGTAAAGCTTTTGGTGAAACTTCTCGATTAGCTGAGTTGAACCAGGGCTCCTTCCTATAGTCCTCTTGGTTCTTTCTTACAGTCCCATCTGCCAGCATGACCCGGCTCGCCCGATCACGAACCCACTCCACCTCAAGTAGCATCGGCTCTGGAGAAAGTGCCTTCAGCCGATCTGTCACAAGCAATCAGTCAGACGGAACTCAAGAATCCTCTGAGTCTCCTGATGTCCTGGACAGACACCAGACCATGGAGGTGTCCTGCTGAGCAGATGCTCCTCCCTTGGACCATGCAAGTCCGTCCTCCTTCCGACAGCCACTCCGTAATATAACACTTCATCCAGCAAACTGGCATCTATCTTTAAGTCTTGCATGGCCACTGACTCTCTCTTTCTGGTATCCTGGATTAATCATCCTCTCTGCCTGCCCACCCCCCTTTTTGTATGTACCAAGAACCACTTCCATGCCATTCCTGTAGCATTCCAACATCTTCAGCTGATCCGATCTCCATATCTTCTCTTGCCACCTTTTCCCTGTGCTTTCCCAACTATGTAGCTAAGATTGTTTGATCCTGATGTATGTGTGTGAGCACGCGTGTCTGTGTTTGTGTGTGCATAGTTCTGTGATTTTAGACAGGCTTTCTTGTAGAGCTTCTGCAAAAAACAAAAAAAGGACTCTTTTTTTGCATTTTCAGTGGTGTTTTTAGGGGAAATATGCAGAACAGGTTTCTAGGTTGGGTAGGCCATTGCATTCTCTTTCGCTTCCATATTGGTCAACAAGAACTGCAAAGTGACTTCAGGAGAGAGCAGTTCT
This sequence comes from Balaenoptera physalus, assembly GCF_965194825.1. Classification (NCBI taxonomy): domain Eukaryota; kingdom Metazoa; phylum Chordata; class Mammalia; order Artiodactyla; family Balaenopteridae; genus Balaenoptera; species Balaenoptera physalus. The sequence goes on from NC_138898.1 coordinate 22,935,159, forward strand.
GACGAATGTGGAAGATCATAATTCCTGTTTGGATTGTTGACTGCGACCAACAGAAGGGAGCCTGTTATGTAGAGACGCAGGCCGGGTGGCCGGCCACTTCTCCTCTCCAAATGAATTCACGCATACTGTCCTGTGAACAGAAGGGGGGGATATGTTCTCTCAGAAGCCCGTGAATGATGAGCTTCTGACGCAACGTGGAGTTTTTCCCAGGGAGTCAGTGTGGCTTAGTCACTGCACTTTTTTAGCACAGGAAGGGGAAAATGAAATTCCAGGCCTCTGCTCTGTCAGAACAAAACTGAGTCTCTGCAGTGTCTGATACCACATGCCAGACGTCTGCAGGAAGCGCCTCCCAGGAGGGACACTCTCCATCCCTCGACTGCCCCAGAAGGGAGGGGTATAGCCTGAAAATTATGTAGATGATGAGGCGATGGCTGGGCAGAGAGGAACAGTATAGACTTATTTCAGCAGACTTAATGGAAGCTAAATGAAATTCAGATAGAACCCATGTCTCAGAAAGTTATTCCTGTGAACTCCCTTTTGTAGGAGGGAAGGGGCCAATCTGTAAGGGCAGCCTGTCCGGGTAGAATTTTGTTCAGTCCGCTGCTATGTGAGGGGGTCACAGCCACCCAGAGAGTATCACCAGGAGGAGGGTGAAAGCAACTGCCACCCAGTAAGGGCCCAGCTTTGAGGGCATTGAGATATTACATAGAGAAGGGTTACACAGTTCTGATCTTAGGAAGGGGCTTTTCAGATGTAGCGTTTGCTTTCTGCTGAGGTATGGAATGCGTTACTCTGTCAGAGTACAACTTTTTACGGATGATGAAATAAAGCTGTATACGTCTCATTGTTACCCGGTGGCTGGTGTGACTTCTCTCAAGCCACTTCCTGGGGCTCAGGGGGGTACCGAGTGACTGCGTGTGGGCTCCGTGCTGGGCATACTCACATACCTGATGCTTATCCACCCAGCAACACTGTCCATTTAAAGTGAGGAAACCAAGACCCAGGATAAATAATTTGCCCGAGGTCATACCAGTAAGCCAGCCAGGATTGAACCCTGAGTCCATCTGACACGCCTATATTCCTCTCAAACCGAAAACCTGACCGTGAGAAGCCTGACCGTGAGGTGATGCGGGAGAAGCCGAGATCTTGGAAAGGCATTCTGCATCTCAGCTCTGCCCTGTGTGTGCAGTTGCCACGTCCCACCCCTCGTGTAGTAATCTGCAGCCACCTGCCAGGGCTCCTCCAACAGACCAGACTGTATTTCGCCAGAAGGGGCTGTCTTCACACCCACCAAGGATAATTTCAGGAGGCAGCCGTCTCAGGTCAGTTTTGAATGGTCCAGGGTCTGCGGCTACCAGTACATCGAGGTTGCTGTGTCTGTGGCAGGTTCTTGTAAAACGACTCGACCCTGCCCATCCTGGTAGAGGACAGGAAACGAATGCATGTGGGCCGATGCAGGTGACCGTGCTGAGGTCCTTACAAAACAGGCAAAAGCAGAGTTCCGGAGCTGGAGGTGGTCTCATGGGCACAGTTGCTCTACGAACCCACCTTGGTCCGGCTGCCTCGGCTACACATCGGCATGGATGGTTGCCTGTTCCCACCTTGGCTGTGTGCCTGGAGTCGGGCCCCAACTGGCTGGTCCTTACCACACTCATCCTCTTCTCATTTTCATTTCCTTTCTTCCTATTCAATATATTCCAAAAAAAAAAAAAAGTTGGGGTGCCTGCTTTGTGAGAGGCAAGGAAGTGGCCAGGTAGATGCTACCTACCCAAGATGATTGTGTGAAGCTTTTCCGTATAAATTGTCTCACCCAGTTCTCATGGCAACTCTGCAAAGTGGCAGTGTATTTTACAGACAAAGAACAGCTGAGGAAAGTTAAGTGATTTGGCCAAGGACACCTAGCTAGAAAAAGTTCCCAGTTCTTTCAAAATCGATGCATTTTCATATTTTATTGACTACAGGCTGAGCCCTTACACCTTCCTGAATGTTCCTCGTACTGAGCCAGTAAGGTAGACCCTATTCCAGTTTTGTGGATGAGAAAACAGGCCCAGAGGTAACCAATTTACAAATGGTCAAAAAACTCACAAAGCAGCAGATCTAGGCTTTAAACTCTCTAATTCTCAGGTGCCTCCCTGAGTGGAACGGGAGAGGATATGGTGGGATCTTTTTGAGACCATAGATGGTCATTCCCTACTTCCTTCGTCGTTCATGGGCCTCTCCTTAAGGCCAGTCCAAAAGTCTGCCTGTCAGATGAAAAGATGGACATCGCGGTGGTGTGGAGGCAAGAGCAGGAGGGTGGGCCTGTGATCAGTTCCCTCCCAGCCACAGGCCACATCCTTGAGTGGCCGTCACGCACCCTAACATCCTGGTTAGAACCTCCACTCTGGCTCCCTCAGCTCTCCACGCCAGGTGCCGCAGGAGTTAAATCTCAAACCAGCCTTCCCCAGGAGAAAGGGAGAACCTGAGCCCAGGTGTGCTCGAGGCCCCAGAAAAGGCTGCATTGTCTGTGAAATAGTGGTTTCGTGTTAAAAGCATCTGTCTCCAGGATTGCTAAGCCCCTAATGGGGAGGCAGTGAATGGGTGGTTATTTAGATACTAATGAGCTGAGATTTTTACTAATTTAAATTTTTAAAAAAAATTTTTTTTTTTTGGCCATGCCACACGGCTTGTGGGATCTCAGTTCCCCAACCAGGGATGGAACCCGGGCCCCCAGCAGTGGAAGCGTGGAGTCCTAACTACTAGACCACCAGGGAATTCCCCAAATTTAAATTTTAATGACTGATTTAAACATACCAATCAAAGGGGGTTCTATCAGAGATTCTTTTTTTTTTTTTTTTAACAAAGCAATCCCTCCAGGACATTCTTTTTTTTTATTAATTAATTAATTTTTATTTTTGGCTGTGTTGGGTCTTCGTTTCTGTGCGAGGGCTTTCTCTAGTTGCGGCAAGGGGGGGCCACTGTTCATCGCGGTGCGCGGGCCTCTCACTATCGCGGCCTCTCTTGTTATGGAGCATGGGCTCCAGACGCGCAGGCTCAGTAATTGTGGCTCACGGGCCCAGTTGCTCCGCAGCATGTGGGATCTTCCCAGACCAGGGCTCGAACCCGCGTCCCCTGCATTGGCAGGCAGATTCTCAACCACTGCGCCACCAGGGAAGCCCCTATCAGAGATTCTTTATCCTAGCCGAGTGGTTCTTAAGTTTAGAGTGTGCATCAGAATCACCTGGAGGGCTTGTGAAAACAGGTTGCTGGCCCCCTACCATGGAGCTTCTGATTGGGTAGATCAGAGATGGGGCCTGAGAACTGGCATGTCTAACAAATTTCCAGATGATGCTGAGGCTGCTGGCCTAGGGACCACACTTGGAGAACCACTGTCCAGGTCCTGCTCCGCAAAGTGTGGTTCCCAAACCAGCAACATGGGTATCGCCTGGGAGTTGTTAGCAATGCAGAATCTTGAACCCCACCGAACCAGAATCTGCTGTTTAACCAGATCCCCAGGGGATTCCTATACACATTAAAGGTTGGGACACTCCAAGGCAGTGCTTCCCATACTTGCTAGTCAAAGGAATCTCTTGGAGTGTTTAAGATTCAAATTTTTGGGCTGCTCCTCTGGTGACTTGGATTCAGAAGATGTGGGGGGATCCCAGGAATCTGATACTAACAAGCCCCTCAGGTGATTATTATGACCAGGTAAGCATGGGAAACTCCTGCTCATTTAGCTTGGTTCTGTGTTCCTTGGACCAGGCCAAGCCACAAAGCCAGAGAGAAACCTCTCCCTCCAGGATCATGACGAGGCAGCTGCTTCTCCCCCATAAACAGGAACTTGGGGAAGGTGGCTCCTCGATGGTCTGTGATGCCGTCAGAGGAAACGGGTGGTTGTGAGAACCACAGAGCCTGCAGATGTGAGCTGGGAGCCCCAAGGACCCTGTGACAGAGCTCGAAGAGCCCTGGGCCTGCCTCCTGGCCTGCCTGTGCTTGGGAGGGCCAGCCAGTTGGAGGTCTCTAAGGAGCATGGGGCTCCTGTCCCATCCCAGGGGTACAGACTGCTGACCACAGGCAGATGCCAAGCTCCCCAAAGCAATATCGAGAGCCTCTCCCTGAAGACTCCCAGGCTGAGAGGGTCCTGGGTGACCTAGGACTAAGGACATTGGCAGACTTCCAGAAGGGGCCCCCCAAAGCCCTAACCTCTTCAGCTAAAGCATGCGTCTTAGCCGAGCCCCTGCCTCAAGCCTCTGATGACAGGAAAACAGTAAGTATGCTTGTTTTTTGTCTTCCGATGGCCTTGGGACTGTGAGGAAGGATGGTCCCCTCAAGACTGGGAGTGGCCTTTACAGTTGGGACAGAGCGTCAGTGGATAAGAGGAGTCTAGATTATAACCTCTGAAGACACGTTCAGCTCTAGAGTCTACAATTCTTCTTAAAAGGGTGATCTTTCTCAGTGGAAAGGGAGGGAGGTCTCCCTTTAGCTCAATCCAAACATCACTTACGCCGCCCCTGAGAAATTATCTGCAGAAAATTATCTTCAGAAAAACACAACAGACGCGGATTGTAGATCCAGCCCTGCACTAACCAGCTACGAACAGTGAGCACGAGGTTGCTCGCCCTGGGCCCTGGGCCTTGTTTTGAATGGCATTCAAACCCTGCTGACCTCTCAAAGGGTCAAGTGCTGTGGTCAAAACACCAAATGTTCCATGTGCTGACCTCGGCTGCCTTTAACTCTTTGCTTCCGCCCAAGCCTGGGTCCCCTAGAAAGTGCCTACCTAACATGTAGTAAGTTGTTCAAATACTTAGACAATTAGGATTAGATTCTTAAAAGTTTGGGCCAGTACCATCTTCCCCTCCTAGGTCTGCCCACCCAAAGTCTTCATTTTGCCCCCAGAAGGCCTCCTCATGTTGCCAGGACCAGGTGAAGGGAGCTGGCAGAGTGCTGGGGGCTCTGCCGGCCTGAGTGCAGGGTTCTCCTGCCTCTCGGGCCCAGCCCCCAGCACCACCTGCAGCGGGGAGAAGTCTCTGGGTTCAGTGTGGTTGGTGACTGTCTTGCTGAAGGAGGGGAAAGGAGACTAACCTTTACTGAGCACACACTCCGTGCCAGGCCCCTCAGCTTCTCACAACCCCATGGAGTCAGTATTATCCCAGATTCACCAGTGAGACTCAGAGAAGTTACACGCTTTGCCTGAGGTCACACAGCTCGAGCTTGGTTGGTCTGAATCACTCGTGCTCCCCAGGAATGATCTCTCCCAGGGATTTTCTGGACCCATGTCTGCATAGTTAAGCACAGCGCATGTGCCCCATACCCTAGGGGAAAGGACTATTGAAAACCTGGCCTGAAGGGGTGCGCTGGCATTGAGGGACGCAGAGACCCCAGGAGGCAGCAGCGCCATCTCGGGCTGCCAAGGCTTCGGGATCCCAAAGTCGGAGCAGGAAGTGGCTGCCAGGAGCCATTCCCTAATGGTGGGCCTGTTTTGTGTTAAAGAGCTCTCCTGTCCCGTGAATACGGAACTCCCCCGGGAGGCAGGGGCAAACATGCTGTCATCCGCGTGTGGATGGCACGAGACTACAGACAGCTGTTCCATTCTCCAGGGCCGGATCCTTGCTCCTCAGACAGGAAGGCCCGTGAGGCCATGGGAGTCACTCCGCCATCATGACGGACACCCATCCTCACCCAGGTGTGGGAAAAGGCTCAAAGGCAAGGACGGAGCCTGCTATGTCCCTAAACTGGTATAATTATGTGTTGTCTCTAACGAAGAGACTGAAAACCGTCTGAAAGAATGAAACCACCTCCCTACAACATTTTAATACGTATAGTGTTTAAAAAAATCGGCATTACCCTGGAAACCTGGGAATTTAAATTATTCTAAGGATAAGACACCTGTCCAAAGAGCTAATAATCACTTCGTCCATTTAGATAATGTGTATCAGGTGCCTTCTGTGGGTGAAAATGCTGAGGAAATGGGCAGAGATGTCCTTGTTCTCAACAAGCTGTAGAATAATGGCTGATTAAACAAGCACCCCAGTACATGAATAATTAAAACTTGGGAAAAGGACAACAGGCAGCCCCAAGAGGGAGAAAAGGGAAGGTCCCCAGGAATGGCCTCTGGGGAAGTGACACTCGGAGCGTGAAAAAGGAAAAGCAGGCCCTGACCTGGCTCTTCACATGCATTATCTCTCAGACCCGTATGGTGGGTATCGTTATCCCCATTTTTCAGATGGGGAAATGGAGGCAAAGAGGGGGAAGTGGTTCGACAACCAATCCTGTAAAGGCTTGCAAGTCATCACTGTGTCATACAGTCTCCCGGGCCTCTTACTTTGCCCTGTGACCCCAGTAACAGTGTGCTCGGTGTCACCTTAGCGTGTGAGACGTGCCAGCCAGCTCCCAAGCCCCCTCAGATCCCCCTTGCCCACCTAGCCGTGGGTCCTGGTGTGCCTAGAGTGAACTCTGTCCTGTCATTGGCCCCTGCCACCCAGTGGCAGAATGTGATCCCAGGTCAGGCAATGATTCTGAGTAGCCATAGGAATGATCAGCTGGGGCTGGGGGATTCGGGGAAAGCTTCCTGGGGAAGGGTGGGATCCAGACAGGCCCAAAGTGGAAAAAGGGCCTTCCAGTAATGGGAGGGGGCTTCACACACGCAAAGGCCCAGAAACAAAGAATGGAGCACGGCTACAGCGTAGAAGAGATGGGAGGCAAAGAAAACAGCGTCCGGTTTGCAGAAAGCCTTAACAGTCTGGTGGAGGGGCTGGAACCTGGTCCTGATGGGAGGGATCTCATTTGCCTGTGTCAGCAAGGAGGTCAGCAGGGCTGAGCTGGGGAGGGAGGGTGTCTGGGCACCAGGCTGGGAACCACAGCTCTGTCCCCATCACAGCATCTCTTTCAGATTTCTCTTGGTGATGCACTTCTGAGTGTTCTGCTGAGGAACGATGGGAAGTCAGCCCAGCAGGGGGAAAGCCCTTCCAAGCCCAAGCCTGAGCCCCTGTGTGCAAGGCCAGGGTCCTGAGCCCATGCAAGCAGGTAGGCCAAGGGCCCCGGGGCAGCCAGGCCCTTCCTGAGCAGCCACTCCAGCCTCAAGTATCAACGAGGACCTGCTGTATACCAGGCCCTCCCCATGAACCACACAGCCAGGGTCCCTGCTCTTAGGAAGCTTACATATTAGTGGTCAGAACATTAAACCAGACAAACTAGAAAATGTGAGAGTGACCAGAACTAACCAGGAGGGTGTGATGGTCCCCCAGGCATCTCCCATGGCTTCCCTCCTAAACCAGTTTATCCAGAGCCTGAGCTGCAACCCTAAGACCAACCCACATCCATAGCTCTCCAAAGCTGCACCGTCCATTATGATAGCCGCTAGTCTTATGTAGCTATTTCAATTTAAACTGAAATTAATTAAAATAAAATAAAACTAAATATTCAGCTCCACAGTAACACCAGCCATATTGTAAGTGCTCTCCAGCCATATGAAACTAGTGGCTACCTTATTGGGCAATGCAATTACAGAACATTTCCATTATCACAGAAAGTCCTACTGGACAGAAATGCTTTTATCCTGAGAGGTGCTATGAAATACTTGACGCAAAATAGAGCTATGATGATTGGAAAAAATGAGTTCATGCAATGCATGGGCTGAACCTGTAATTGTGGTTTTCTGAGGCAGTCCTGACTAAAAAATGCCAGTTTTTAGGACGATTAGACAATCAAAGTATCCTGCAGTATCTAGTACTTTGATGTCAGAGCTACAGCCCCAGTTTGTTTCTTGTTCCCTAAAACAGCCCACAAATCCTTTCTCAAATCACATTCTGATTTGGGGTTTTGATAATGTATTTGTCAGGGTTCCCCAGAGAGACAGAACCAGTAGACTGTGTGTGTAAGAGAGAATTTATTTTAAGAAATTGGCTCACGCAGCTGTGGGTGGCCAGTCTGAAGTCTGCAGGGCAGGCCAGAGGGCTGGAGACCCAGGGAAGAGCTGATGCTGCAGAATTCCAGAGTGGAGTCTGGAGGCAGGATTCTCCCTTCCTCAAGGACCTCAGTCTTTCTCTCTTAAAATCTTCAACTGACTGGATAAGGCCCACTCACATTGTGAAGAGTAATCTGCTTTATTCAAAGTCTACTGATTTCAATGTTAATCTTGTCTCAAAAATAGTGTCACAACAACATCTAGACTGGTGTTTGACCAAATATCTGGGTACTGTGGGCTAGCCACGTTGACACATAAAATCAGCCATCAGAGATAACAAGATTGCTCTAAACCAAGCAGCACTTTTAGGAGGAAGGACACAGACACACAGTTAAACAGAAGTAGAAGACTGCAGAGCCACACTGGATATCTGTGTTTGGCAGGCTCTGCCCCAAACTGAAAAGTCCTCTGCAACGGCTGGGGCTTCCTTTCTGCTCCTCAGCCCCCATCCCCAATATCCACCTTTCTTTTTCTTAAATACTTTTATTTTTTATTAATTTTTTTTTCTTTTTGGGCACGCTGCACAGCACGCGGGATCTTAGTTCCCCGACCAGGGATCGAACCCGCGCCCCCGCATTGGAAGCACAGAGTCTTAACTGCTGGACGGCCAGGGAAGCCCCAAAGTCGTCCTCCTCTCTTTAACAGCAGCCTCCCCTAGTCCCCATGGTCATCGATCGGCACCCTGGACCCTGTAGACTCCCGCTGGGGAAGCAGTTGCCTCCTTCTAGCCACGCAGTGTGCACCGAGAGCCTGGGGCCCAGCAGGCCCTGCAGGAAGGGATCTGGAAACCACACAGGCCTCCACCTCATTTCCTCTGAATCTAGCCACAGGCAGCGGCCCCGAAGCTGCTCTGAGTCATGCCCAGGATGCTGAGGGGGTGACCCCCCAGCAGGTGCCCTGGGGCCCTCCTTGCCTGTGGAAACTGAGGGGCACTGTGTTCCCCTCTCCGTCAGGGTCTCCAGGGGACGAATGGGCTTCTCTCAGTACTTCTACCCCTGGTCCCAGCAGAAGCATGGATTTTGGGCAACTCCTTTGTCCATCAGCCTTGCATCCATCCAAAATCTACCAGGGCTCTACCCCGTGCCAGGCCTTGTGCCAGGACCGGGGGACACAGTAGTGGACAAGACAGACACAGTCCCTGTGTTCAGGGACAGTCAAGCCTCAGACACAGGTGCTAAACCAATAATCAATTACAACTGTGTTAGACTTTGGTGACAGTGTTTTAAGGGACTCTGACCAAGAGTGTGTGCTGAGGGGCTCATCAGGGAAGGGACGTTTCATCCAAGGAGTGAAGGATGAAGGTGACTCAGCCACCGGAGGGGACCCATCAGGGGGACAGCATGTGCTGCTCAGTGGCTCCTGGGGTGCAAGGCCAGGGCTTCCAGGAGGGGGAGGGGCACTTCTGGCCACCTGGCTCTGTTCTTGTCAGAGGACACCCTCCCCAGACTTACTTGCACCGTGTATTCGGGCATCAGGCAGGCATTTCCCTGCACCGAGGGATGGCCAGGCCCTAGGTTCTGAGGAGCTCCAGTCTGGGGTCACCATGGGGGTCTCCATGTGTGTCTGGGAGGACATGTAGGAACTGGTCCATTTCTGGAATCACAATCTCATTCTGCCCATGTCCCGGAGGCCCTCAGCCCACGTAGCGTCCAGCTCTGTGTCTGCCCCACCCATCCCCTGCGCCCTTGTCTGTCCTCTGCTCGCCCTCGCTCACTTCCTGGGGCCCCAGCTCTGTCTGGAGGGCCTCACAGCGGCCTCTCAGGCTCTGAGGAGCACCTGTGAGGCACATAAACCTTCCTTGCTGACCTCACTGCTTCTCGCAGCTTCATGCAGAGACCCCTGCTGAGATGGGATAGGAGGAAGGGAAGGGAGGGCGCTGGGGTGTGGGTGAAGGGAGCTCTGCAGCCCATGTGTTTTCAGGACAAGTAGGCCTGGACAGGCATCAGGAGGTCTAGATGGCCGGGGCGGGCTGGTCCCTGAGTGGGGGGCGAGGGGATGAGCGTCCTGTGCTAAGGGAGCCGCTTGCCGCCTGCTGTCCAACCTCAAAATTGGGCCTCAAGGCCACCACGTGCTCAGGACCAGTCCTGGTGTGATGGGGTGGGGCGCGGCGGCTCGGTGTCCCGTCTCCGAGACTCCCTCTCTGAACGCCAGCCTCCCGGGGAGTCTGGGCCTTTCAGAGACGTGCTGCTGCTGTCCAGCCCCGTCCCCCAACCCTGGGCCCGTGGGAGGACAGGGACGGGGTGATGTGGCATAGGAGTTGCGCCCCCCTCCCCGGCAGACTGCCCCGTGGAGCCTCGGTTGCCTTGCTGTGTGATGGGGCTGAATGGAGGTGACACATACGGCACCCGTCAGGCCCTGACACAGAGCAGGTGCTCAGGAAGAGATGGCAGGTGTGTGACCAGGACACTTGACTGAGACACACATTCCTGCTGGGCGTCTGCTCTGGGCCAGGCCTGTCCCAGTGGGCCCTGGGGCTGCACCTCTTCTGAGGGGGCAGCACAGACCTACGCCTGTCGCTCTGGACAGAGGTCATGGGAGAGCCACTCTGCCCACATGCACGGCACTCCAGAGTTACAGAGCCCGTCCAGGTCAGTGATTTCCTGGGCCCCTCCAGGAGCCCTCCGCCTCCCATGGCCACCTCCCAGCCCCTCAAAGCTAATCCATCTGGTGGCCACCTCATCGGTGCCTTTCAGAAGCTGAGCTCAGAGATCCAGGCTGACACCTGCTTAGAGCTGTCGGCTTCAAGTTTGCTGAACAGTTTGCTGAGTTCCTTTATCCAAATCTCCTGTGATGATCTGTATAAAAATGGGATTGTAGCCAGGAGCCCCACTCCTCTTGCCACACCAATCCTTTTCCCGAGGGGCCCCCAAGAGATGTCTGGGCACCCCCAGGGCTCTGCAGAGCCCTATGGAAAAGCATCAGATTCCAGGTTGCCATCCCAGGATCCCAGCAGACATGCTGCCCTAGGGTGCCCGTGGGAGGATTGATGGTGGGAGCCCAGCCTCCACTGGAACTCACGTCTGGCCGGAGGGTGACCATCTCTGTCCCTCCATCCAGAGAGGAGCAAGGCCAAAGCTGTGGCCTTGGGCAGTTTCCCGGTAGGCGAGCAGGCAGAGCTGTCTCTGAGACTGGGGGAGCCACTGACCATCGTCTCTGAGTAAGTCCCTCTGAGGGCACTGGCTGGGGTGCTCTCTCCCCTCCCCCGATCCCTGAAGATGCATGAGTGGGAGGAGGGGCCCCTTCCAGGAGGAAAGAGCATGGACTTTTGTGCTGAGCTCACACAGCACTCTAATGGTGGGATTTTAGGCAGCTTGACACACCTGTAGGGAAAAGCAGTGGGTGGGCAGGGCCTTGCAGGGGGGCCCTGAATCAGGCCATTCATTGCCTAGGAGGTACCCAGACTGGCTGGTGCAAGGAAACCTGGGTAACTCAGGTGGGATGGGTGGCCGCAGGACCTAACCTGGAGGGTCCTTGTGAATCCCAAATGAGCGGTGCCCAGGGCCTTGGCCCTCCTGAGAGGGGTCCCCTCGCCCTTCTCTCTCCAGGGATGGAGACTGGTGGACAGTGCTGTCGGACATCTCAGGCAGAGAGTACATCTTCCCCAGCAACCAAGTGGCCAAAATCTCCCATGGGTGAGTTCACACCCCAGGCCCTGCCTCGGGGGATCTTCCTGCTTTCTCCTCCCACAAGTGTAGTTCTTTACGCCCAGGCTTATGCTGAGCAAAGCTGGGGTCAGGGGAAAATCAGGCCCAGACCCTGCCCTCCAGAGGAGCTGAAGACTGACTCTCTCAGGTCAGCCTGTGAGACTTGGGAGCCCAGAGGAGAGGGCTCGGCAAGGCCTCATGGAGATGTGGCACCTGGGCTTTGGAGGGTGGCCGGGAATCTGGTGGTGGAGAATGCTGGAAGGGACTTGCAGGAGGTGCGGGCAGCCTGCATAAATGTCCCCAGAGAGCCTCCTCGGGCTGCCCTTCCAAGAGGCACTTCCTCAGGAGGGCTGGACTCGGGGACGCAGGGTCTCTCAAAAAGTGTGAGCCATCCCTTGCCCAGAGTAAGTGACAGACTGACTCCAGAGCAAATTCTATGTCGAGAGAGAAAGGCAGTGAATAACCTGGAGCCAGGGACACGTCACTGTGTCACTGTGTGTGCTGTGACAGCCACGCTTCAGTTCTGAGGAAAAGCACGGCTCCCACACTGGACGGCCTTCCTTTCTGAAGCTCGTGGTATGTCTGGCTCTGAGGAAAGCAACATAGGCTCCTGAGACGTGTGGACACCGCATAGAATCAGCTCGCGTCTCCCAGTGGCCTGGGCCTGCTGGGCGGGGTTTGCGCCTCCACAGCCTGGCGTGAAGTTTAAACAGAGGAAACACCGACTACCTCTAAGGGTCCCCTTTCCTTGCCTCTGCTTCATTTATAGCCTCGACTTTCATAAGTTGTATGAATGATGTCTTTTATTTACTATAAAACTAGGCTCCGTTTGCTGCTGGCACCAAGAGAATCACAGCTTCTCTACTTTATTTACTTGGAATCAACTCAACCCTGACTCTGGCATTTCACAAAGTGACAGGGAGGCAACCATTTCCATCAAATTGGCTTCTGGAGGCTTTGCCTGGGACCCCCGGCCATAACTCTGGGGGCAGTAAGAAGCTGATGGACTGTTAGCCAGAAAATTCCTGCACGACTCCTTGAACTTTTCACTGCACTGAAGTCCTTCATGGACATACATAGGTGAGGGATTAAGTGAAGAGAGAAAAGGAAGGTGTGGGCTCAGAGTTATCAACAATCCCAGCATTGGAAGAGGCACGTATGGCGATTGATGGGCTACATGATTTTTTCCAAACTTTTAGAATGTCTTGAACATTCTAGTTCCAAACTTTCTACCCACAAATAAGCTCCAGTGGAAGTTAGATTTCACTGATAATGAGTAAATGTTCACCTGCATACCTTTTGGCTACAAAGTTAAACTTTAAACTGTTGAAATAAAATATTTACTAAAATTAAAAAAAAAGAGAGAGGCAATTCTTGGAGAGGTGAAGGCTTAGAAAGGTGAGTGGATGGTGTAGGGGCGCTGGGGGAACTGGGCAGTGATAGGAGAGGGTTTGGGATCACCTCACCTGCCCCCAGACCCTGGCCACTTGGGAATGAGCTCTTCAGTTAGAAAAGGCTGGGGCTGACCCCATGAGATGGTCCTGGCTCCAGGGGCCTCAGAAGACAAGGACAAAGCTGGGGGCCCTGAGAGACCTGAGGCCAGCTCTTCATGGGACATTTGGAAGTCTGAGGCCCACAGAGGGAGGAGAGGTTCCAGTAGAGTCTTGGGCCACCCACCCCCCAGGCTGACCCCCGACCCTCTCTCTGCTCATCTCCCCACCCCCAGGTGGTTATATGAGGGCCTGAGCCGGGAGAAAGCTGAGGAACTTCTGCTGCTGCCTGGAAACCCCGGAGGGGCCTTCCTCATCCGGGAGAGCCAGACCAGGAGAGGTGGGTAAGCTCAGCCTGCCATGGGCTTTTCCCTTGCATGCCAAGAGCCAGGTGTGATGTGACTTGGGGGTAGAGGTAGGAGGCCACGTGTGGAGGGCTGGAGACCTGGCCTTGGAGTCGGGCAGTCCGGCTGACTGACCACATGTTGCTGCCGTGAGAGCCTATCAACAATGGGGCAATAACCTGCATTTCTAAAAGTGGTGTGAATTGCCCATGGGAGGGATCCAGCTCAGCCAACACTCTGGCAACCAGGACTTGTAACACAGTATAGTCACAGGATTTCCCTGCCTTGACCAGCAATGATTTCTCCCTCCCCAAGACACAACATGATCCTGATCTCTTGACAAGGTCTCTGTGCTTTGGGTCACCAGCCAGTCGGAGCCAGAAAACCCACTAGGAGTCACCTCATGATCTTCCTCTCTGTGCTGTGCAGATGGGGAAACAGAGGCCCACAGAGGGATAGGGACATGTCACACTGCACATTCATATGGGACTTCTCCCACCCCAGGTACAAACAAAACACGAAGTTGAGTCTGTCTCTGATGCCCCTGCTTCTCTCTGAGCTGCCCTGAGTCCCTTACAGCAGGGACAGAGAGGGACGTTGAAGGAGTGGCAGTGCCCTCGTTTATGTTAGGCGCTTTAAATGCCTTCAAACAACCCTGTGGGGATTGTACTTCCAATGTCCCCATTTTACAGATGAGGAAATGGAGATTTTGGGGAAGAGAAACGATTTGCCTGGGGAGACACAGCTAATAAGTGCAGAGCCGGGATTCAAACCCCGCTGCGGTTCATCGCACTTCAGACACCCAAGAGAGGCCCACCTGTGACAGTAATGGTAGCACTGCAAGCACAGGGGTGGACTAGGGAGAAGCTATTCAGGAGTGAGGACGGGCTGCCTGTGCTTCCCTTAACTGAACTCACTTTGATGCGTCGTCAGGGTCCTTTGCTCTCTACTCAGTCTCCCTCCTGGGGCCCCTTCCAGCGCGTCTTTGCCTCTCCTTCCCTTCCTTTGGGAGTCCCCTGGGTTGACCTCTCCCCAGCCCCTCCTACTATTTTCCAGGCAGCGCCAGCATCCCTCACATACACCCATAGGCAGGCCAGGGTGGGGGGCTGGCTCAAGTGCAACAGCTACAAACAGGAAGCCATAGCGGTGCTGTTGGGGGCAGGGGCACTGTATACCTGAGCCCCAGTGAGCGTGAGAAGCCACAGGAAGTGCTCCGTGCTCAGCTGCCCCTCCCACACCCCTTCTCTGGCCTGTTTCAACCCCAAGAGCATAGTGACCGAGACTTATTGCCTCTCTGAGCCCCTTTTCTAAGAAGGCACATATACAAGAGGAACTGGTGGAGAAATAAAGGAGAAGGCAGATAAGAATCCATAGGAACTTTTTTTTTTCCTTCCAGTTTTATTGAGACATAATTGATATACAGCACTGCATAAGTTTAGGGTGTAAAGAATCCATAGGATCTTTAAGGATCCACAAAATTGCTGGGATTAAGGTTAGATTTGACTCTGAGGTTCCCCATAGCAACACCAAAAAGGGATAGATCAGAATGCAGCTCTCATTATCGAAAAAGGAAGAATTTGCCAATTCTGCAGGAAAGGCAACAGTTTCCCAGTACTGATTTCTAATCTCTCATCCTGGGCTTCCTTTTGGAGAGTGTTTGTTAAGCTGCAGGTTACAACCCATTTGTGGGCCAAGAAATCAGTTTGGTTCAGTGGTTATAGACCAGTGGGTCTCAAACCTGGGTGGGCATCAGAACACCTGGAGGGTTTGTTAAAACAAAGAACTGGTCCAGCCAGTTCTGATTTGGGTCTGGGGCCTGAGAATTTGCCTTTCCAACAAGTTTGCAGGTGGTGCTTGCTGCTGCTAGTCTGGGGACCACACTTTAACAACCACTGATCTAGACCTTGGCTGTGTGTTGGAATCATCTGGGGGAGATTTATAAATTACTGATGGCTGCACCCCACTCCCAGAGTTTCTGATTTAATTGGTCAGGGGTGTGGCCTGGGCCCTGGAAGCTACAAGAGCCCCCCAGGTGATTCTGATGTGCAGCCAAGGTTGAAACCCAATGGTTTAGTGGATCTGGACCAGTAAGCGTTTAAAGTGAAACATAGCTGAAAACATTAGGATGCATCACTGGGGTTGGGGAAAATATTGCTTCACCAAATTTTTTGTTTTCGATAATTTTAAGTGTGTCCTGGGTCACTGTAAAATTTCATATGTGGTTTGTGGCCAAAAAAAGTTTGACACTAAAGCTGTACGGGCCCGAGTGACGCCACAGGATGGTGGTTCTCAGACCTGAGTGTACAGGAATTGTCAGGGGAACGTCTTGCCAATGCACTCTTAGGCCCTGCCGCAGACCTGCCAAATCAGACTGTTGGGTACAGAGGTCAGAAATCTGCTTCCTTCACAAGCTCTCTGGATGGTTCTCATGTTCTTTTAAGTTCGAAAACACAGTTCCAATCTAGGGAACCCAAAGTATAGTAATGAGAGACAATGTTTTTCATGTTTACATAATGCATCTTGTCCTATATAACGGTAATTAACTGTTGACCAAGTGAGTGAGTGATATCAGGATCAGCTTTTCTTTGGCCCAAGATCCAGACGTACCTCTGGCAAGGGAATTCTGTAGGGGCTTTGAGCCTGTGAGTGGACCAAGGAGGAAGGCCTGGGGCCACTGAGCTCCCAAGAACACTACTCAAGAGTCTGGAGGGGGAGGGGAAGACCTCCCATCTTCCCCAGAGTCCCTCTGGCATACCTGGTTGTGTTCTAGGCCTGGGGGGAGCCATGGCAGGGCCCAAGTCAGGCCGAAAACCTTGGTGTGTGAAGGGGCACAAAGAGTGTGTGGAGGTCCCAGGATTACTCCAGAGGTCAGCGCCAGGGCCAGACCCCAAGAGCGTCACCCTCTTGCCTTCCTACTGTCCTACTATGTGTCTATACTGTGTTGAGCATTGCAAGAGAGACTGATGAGCAAGACACGCTTCCTGCCCCTGAGGGACTCACCTCTGTGATTCTGTCAGCCGAGAAACACTTTAAAAGCATCTCCTCTGAGTCAGGCCTGCTAAGTTGTGATTCCTGCCCTCAGGCTTCAGACAGTCAAGGGTCCAAGGTGCAGCATCCTCGAGGCTATCAGCTTCTTAGAGGTCTCAGAAGTTCAGAGGGTCCTGCTAGATCTGCGTCCCCCAAACAGGTTTTAATGTGCTCCCTCACACCACTGTGGACCCCTCCCCTCCTCCCGGCATCATCATCAGAACACCTGGGAGAACATGGTTCCTGAGCCCACAGGTCACTGCAGGCCAGGGTGTGACACTGGCTAAGCCTGCTGGAGCTTTCTGGAATCCGGGACCTCATACTTTCCTTGCCTTTCTCCCAATGGGTCTCCCTCCAGGCCCTGCACCCAGCCATAGTTCCCACCATTCCTTCCCACAGCCTGCCTTCTGGCCCACTGCCCACCAGAACACTCCATGAATGAACACACCTTGTTCTTTCCACTGCTGCATCCTTGCACACGAGCCTCCCTCAGCCTGGAAAGCCCTCTCCTCCATTCCTCCACTTGGCCAACTCACACTGATCCTTCACGACCCATTGCAGTGTCATTTCCCCAGGTTATTTGTCACTCTTTGCTCTCAACTCCCACAGCATCCTGAAAAGACCTCTCCTGTAGCTGCAATAAACTTATTTCTTAAAACAAAGTCAGGGTATGTGGTCTAACAGCAGGGGAACTAAATACTTGAGATGAGGACCATAAAGGAAAATTCTGGCTGAGGGATGTGCTGAGGGACAGTACTTCTTTCCCCAGAGTATGAAGATCTGATTACCTGTGTCTGGGGCTGGCGCAGTGCCAGCTTGTAGCAAGTGTTCAACAGATGTTTACTGGATAAATGGATGAGTGAATGAGTGCATGTATGTACGTTGAGGGGAGGAGAGAGGATGAAGAGCTGGGGTAGGGTAGACTGACCCGCAACACCATCTGTGCTCACAGCGGTAGGAGTGCAAATGGTGGCAAGGACTCCTCAAGTCTGCTTGTAATCATGGCCGTGTCCAGTGTTTATCACAGAGACTCAGTAATTCATTCAACAAATAAATATTGCATGGTGACTCTGTGCCAGCCACTGTTCTAAGTGCTGGGGATTCAACAATATAAAAAGCACCAATAAAGAGGTTAAAAAAAAAGCAAAATCCCTGCCCACAATCTAGTTGGCAATGTGCATAGTGAACAAATAGTAATTAAGCAACTGATCATGGCAAGTGCCACAAAGAAACAATAAAGCAACAGTTAAGAGGAACAGAGTAAACAGGTGCATCCTCAGCAGGAGGCAGGTGTGCCTGGAGCAGATCCAAGGTCACCGGAAGTCAGGTCATGCAAGGCCTTTCCAGGGTGAGAGCTTCAGATTTATTTTAAATGTTGACAGGGAGGGTTCTAAGCAGGGGAGTGACATGATCTGATCCCTGTACGGTGCAAAGAGAGGATTTGGCAGGGGATGAGGCGGAAGTGGGAAGCCACATGGGAAGTTGTTGCAGGCTAAGAAGTGGTTAGATTCCGGATATGTTCTGAATGTAGCCAGTAGGGTTTTCTGTGGGGCTGGATGGGAGATGAGGGAGAATGGAAGCTGCCAGGGATGATGCCGGGGTTAGGAGCTTAGTACTGAATGAATTGTGCTGCTGTTTTCTGAGATGGGAAGATGGTGGGCAGATGAATTAGGACAATCCCTCGTAAGGCTCACCGTTGGTTATATGGTGGGGTGGGGTAGTGTTGAGGGACAGACAATGGGAGAATAGGACCTTTGGTGCTAGCACTTGTGTCTGGGCAAGCCTAGAGCTGGGGTTTCTCCCAGGCAGAGAAGGTGTTCTGGAGAGGAGTTGTCTGAGTAGGAACTGAGTTGTAAAAGGAAGGCTGACGGTTACGCAGGTGCAAGAGTGTTCCATATAAAAGGAACAGCGTGAACAAAGAACCAGAGAACTGATAAGGAGCACTGGATGCTTGCTATGTGCCAGACGCTGCTAAATGCTTTACCTACTTTACCACCTGAATCTTTGTGGCAATCCATTGAGGCGGGGACAATTATTATCCCCCTTTAGAGAGGAAGAAACAGATCTGAGAGGTCAAATAATGTGTCTTAGAGACACAGGTAGGGTTATAGGATGTAGGGGTGCTATAGTGTGTGACTCTGGGTGGGATATGAAACCAGGGAGTCTGAGTTTAAAAGACGCCCTGGAACTGGGAGGCAGCTGTAGATATCTGGGACCGGCTGCAGCAGCAGTGAGAAGGAACAGCAGGATAGCAGGCACACAGGGCAATCAGAGGTGGCCTTGGTAGGTGACCTGTCCCCACATGGGCTTGACAGAGCTTATTATCTCTGAGTCTACCAGTCAGATCCTCAGTGTAGCTGTGAGGATCCCTCCTGGTTCTAGTAACTGTGGTGACAGTGGCCAGGGTGGGGTGGCTGGAGAACCAGGCCCCATAGAGGAACTTGGTCACTTAGTTCAGCTGGTTGGTTGGCTTCCAGGGCCTAGTTTCAGTTATGTATCCCTTTCCCAACCACAGAGCTTTTTCAGGGTCACAGCACAGCTCCAGAAGAGAGTCTTCTTAAAGGTACGGAGTCAAGGGGTCTCCAGAGTCAGGTAGAAAACAACGAAAAGGAAGCAAGGACCTTACTCCATACTTCTCAAAGTATATTGACTTTGTATCCTGTAGCCTTGCTAAATTCACTTATTAGTTCTCGTCTCTTTTTTGTAGGTTCCTTAGGATTTTCTACATCTATGATCACACATTATCTATAAATATAGTTTTACTACTTATTTTCCAATTCATATACCTTTTTTTTTTTTTCCCTTGCCTTACTGCACTGGACCTCTAGTATAACAAGTAAAGTGGTAAGAACATTCTTGCTTTATTCTTATCTTAGAAGGAAAAATTCAGTCTTTCCCATTAAGTATGATGTTACTTATAGATTTTTCACAGATGCTCTATGTCAGGTTAAGAGGAAGTACCCTTCTGTGGTAGGCAGACTAGCCCCCCAGCGATGTCCAGGCCCTAATCCCTGAAACATGTGAATATGAATTACCTTACATTGCAAAAGAGAGTTCGTAGACATGATAAAGGATTTTGAGATAGGGAGTTTATCGTGGATTATCGAGATGAGCCCAATGAAATCACAAGGGTCTTTACAAGATGGAGGCAAGAGGGTAAGAGTTTGAGAGACTGGAGGATGCTATGCTTCTGGCTTTGAAGATGGAGTAAGGGGCCATGAGCTAAGGAATGCAGGGGGCTTCTAGAAACTGAAAAGGCAAAGAAATAGACATTCTTCTAGAGCCTGCAGAAGAAGTACAGGCCTGCTGATACCTTGATTTTAGTTTAGTGAAACCCGTTTTAGATTTATGACCCCCAGAATTGTAAGATAACACATTTTTTTGTTGTTTTAAACCATTAAATATATGGTAATTTGTTATAGCAGCAATAGGAAATCATTACACCTTCTATTTGTAGTTTTCTTTTTGTTTTTTAAAAATCATGATGGGTGTTGAATGTTATCAAATTATTTTTCTACATTTCTCCAGGTGATCATGCTTTTTCTCCTTTATTCTACTAATTTAGTGAGTTAACACTGACGTTCAATTTTTAAATCAACTTGTATTCTTGGGATAAAGCCAATTTAGTCATAATGTATTATCCTTTTTATACATTGCTGGATTCAATTTGCTAACAGTGTGTTAAGGATTTTTGTGTCTACATATATGAGGTATATTGGTCTATCGTTTTCTCATAATGTTTTTGTCTGTTTTTTTTAGCAAGTTAATTGCTGGCCTCATAAAATGGGTGGGGAAATGTTATCTTCTCTATTTTCTTAAAGAGTTTGTATAAAATTGATACTATTTCTTCTTTAAATGTTTGATAGAACTCACTAGTGAAGCCATCTGGACCCAGAGTCGTCTTTTCAGGAAGTTTTAAAATTATGAATTCTATTTCTGCAGTAGATATGGGTCTTTTCAAATTTTCTATTTCTTGTGTCAGTTTTGGTAATTTGTGTCTTTTAAGGAATTTGTCCATTTCATCTAAGTTGTAGAATTTATTGGCATAAAGTTGTTCACAATATGCCCTTATCCTTTTAATGTGTGTAGGATCTATAGCGATGTCCCCTCTTCATTCCTGATGTTGGTAATTTCTGTGTGTGTTGTGTTTTTTTTTTCTTTCATCAGTCTAGTTTGAGCTTTATCAATTTTATCAACCTTTTCAAAGAATCAGCATTTGATTTTTCTCCATTGTCTTCTATTTATTTCCTTCCTTCTACTTAAATTTATTCTTTTTCTAGCTTTTTAAAGTAGAAAATTTATTTTATGCCTTCTTTTCTTCAAGTGTAAGATTTAAAGCTAAAAATATACCTTTAAGTCCTGATTTAGCTGAGCTCACAAATTTTTATTATTTAGTTAAAAATATTTTCTAATTTTGCTTATGATTTCTTCTTTGATCCCTGGGTTATTTCCAAGCATCTGGGGATTTTCCATATGTCTTTTTGTTATTAATTTGTAATTCTGTGTGGTCAGAAAACATACCTTTAATTATTTCAATCCTTTTAAATTTCTGTTTTTACGGCCCAGTCTGTAGTCTGCCTTGAATATTCCATGTGCTCTTGTTGAGCCCAAGGTTTGTTAATTAAGTCAAATGGGCTGACTGCATTGTTCAACTCTTCTATATCCCTGTTGATTTTCTATCCTATCAAGTACTAAGAGAGGAGTGTTGAAATCTCCAATTATAATTATGGACATCTATTTTTTTCTGTTAATACTGTTGGCTTTGCTTCTATATTTTGAATCTCTGTAACTGGGTGCATACAAATTCAGGATATCCTCTTATCTCTGGTAAATACCCTTGGTCTTGAGTTCTACTTTTCTGATATTAATATAATCACTCCAGCTTTCCTATGATTAATGTGTGCATGATACATATTTTTTACTTTTAGCCTGTGTTTTAATATTCAAAGTGTGTTTATCATGTAGTTGGGTCTTGCTTTTTAAAATACAGTTTGAAAATCTCTGCCCTTTAATGGAGTATTTAGACCACTTCCTCAAAGGAAAAGCTTCCTAAAACTGAGCACTGCCTGTGGTTTGGGGAAGTCACTCCTGCATTTTGTTGGCAATCCACAGGGAAAGGTTAAGTGACAGGGTCACTGGCTCTTCCTCCAGGTTCTCTGTGCCAGTTTTCTCATCTGTAAAGTGGGGATAACTGTACCTACCTCACAGGGTGGTTATGAGAATTAGATGAGATAATCCATATAAAAAGTGCATAGTAAGCACTCAATAAATGAAAGCTACAGATAGCTTTAAATAATTAGATAGTAATAATAGGTTATTACTATTATTCCACTAAGCACCCTCTTCCCAATTGGCTTTGATGAAGTGTTAAGAAACGAATCCCACTTTACAGTTATAAAGAGCACTCGTATGCATCCTCATCTGCTGAAAACTACTGCTGGAGGCCTGATTTTATATAGTTATATAGTTATGATTTTATATAGTCTTTTCTCTCTATTCGTTTTTCAACCGTGTGCTTTTCCTCTTCCAGCCAGTTATCCTTTTTTTAAATTAAAATTTTCGTTGAAACCTATCAAACTGTATACTTTAAACATATGCATTTTATTTTATATAAATTATACCTCAATAAAGTTGATTTTAAAAACTAAAACAGGGAGTTCCCTGGTGGCCTAGTGGTTAGGATTCTGGGCTTTCACTGCCGAGGCCCGGGTTCAATCCCTGGTCTGGGAACTGAGATCCCGCAAGCCACACAGCACGGCCAAAAAAAAAAAAAAAAAAAACTAAAACAAAACTGGAAAAATTCTGTCACTTGCATCGGTGAATATAATATTCATGTATAGGTTTAAGACTAATAACAGGGACTTCCCTGGTGGTCCAAGTGGTTAAGACTCTGTGCTTTCACTGCAGGGAGTGTGGGTTTGATCCCTGGTTGGGGAACTAAGATCCCAAATGCAGTGTGGCGCAGCCAAAAAAAAAAAGACTAATAATAAAACCAACATCCATATGCCCACTTACCAGCTTAAGAAATTGTGCAACAGTCCCTTTGAAGACCTTTGCCTGCTTCACTGTGTTAATCAGTTGCTTTTTTTTTTTTTTTATTTTTATTTTTGGCTGCGTTGGGTCTTCGTTTCTGTACGAGGGCTTTTCTCTAGTTGCGGCAAGTGGGGGCCACTCTTCATCGCGGTGCGCGGGCCTCTCACTATCGTGGCCCCTCTTGTTGCGGAGCACAGGCTCCAGACGCGCAGGCTCAGTAGTTGTGGCTCATGGGCCTAGTTGCTCCGTGGCATGTGGGATCTTCCCAGACCAGGGCTTGAACCCGTGTCCCCTGCATTGGCAGGCAGATTCTCAACCACTGCGCCACCAGGGAAGCCCAATCAGTTACTTTTCTTCATAGTTTTTTCTTTTCCTGGTTGTGCCAGGTCTTAGTTGAGGCAGGTGGGTTCCTTAGTTGCGGCAGGTGGGCTCCTTAGTTGCAGCTCACCAGCTCCTTTTAGTTGCGGCACACGTGCTCCTTAGCTGTGGCATGCAAACTCTTAGTTGTGGCATGCACGTGGGATCTAGTCCCCTGACCGGGGACTGAACCCGCTTCCCCCGCATTGGGAGGTGGATTCTTAACCATCGTGCCACCAGGGAAGTCCCTTCTTCATAGATTTGCCATACGTGCATCCCTATGCAGTAGTCTTGGCTGCCTCTGAACTTTATTTAAATAGAATCATACTGAACGTATGCTTCTGTGACTTGCTGTTTCTGCTCATTATTTTAAACATTTATCTACGCTTATGTGTGTAGTGGTTATTAACTTTTATGCTGAATAGTGTTACATTCTAGAATCTACCATTGTCTCGAGTCCATATGGGCCGTTTGCAGTTTTGGGCTTTTCGGAACAATGCTGCTATGAATATTTTTGTTCATGTATTTGCAAGGCATCATGCTGGGATGGAACGGCTGGGTTGTGAGCTATGAGCGTGTTCAACTCGACTAGTTAATGCCAACTGTTTCCAAAGTGGCTTATACTAATTTATCTTTCCACCAGCAGGGTAAGAATTCCTCTTTCTCCACGTCCTTGCTGACATCTACTGACACATCTTCACATCCTAACAACACTTCTGCCCACTTGAGTCTTTATAATAACAGCCAACACTTAATGCTCACTTAAACTGTGGCAGGCCCTGTTCTGAGCGCTGTGTGTGTGACCTTGTTTCACCCTCACGAGAGCCCTAGCTATGATAAGTGTGTTGTCATTTATGAGCCAGAGAGCAAGTCTTTGTCCCTCCCTTCCCCCTTCCCTTGTCTGGGCCTAGTGCCCACTCTCTGTGGCCATTTCATGTCTTCCTTCTCCCATCCTGGGCTGGGCTGGGCTGGGTCCCAGCAGGGCCTTAGTCCCACCCCGGACCCTTTCCTCCTCAGGCTGTTACTCCCTGTCGGTCCGCCTCAGCCGCCCTGCATCCTGGGACCGGATCAGACACTACAGGATCCAACGCCTTGACAATGGCTGGCTGTACATCTCACCATGCCTCACCTTCCCCTCACTCCAGGCCCTGGTGGACCATTACTCTGGTACGGCCATCCCCTACCTCCATGAGAGCAGACTGGGATGTGGGTCTGTGGGGAAGTTAGTCATACCCTCGGACGCTTTGCCTGCTGGAGAATATCTAGGCAAAAGTGGGACCTCCCCTCTCTCCATGCCAGTCCCTATGCCAAGAAACACAGCCCGGGAGCCCGAAGTTCATCTCGTGACAGCAGAGCCACGGAGGTGTCCCGTGTTAGTGCAGGCCGGTGCCTCACCCACCACTGTGGTTCTGAGTCAAAGTCCCCAATGGCTGGCACAGTTCTCCGCACAGGAACTAGGCCCAGAGCTGTTGCTATTGTGGAATTCAGTTGATTCTCAGCATTTCCTGGTGCCTGTTCTGTAACAGGCACTGCAGCCACTACAGCAGAGTGTCAGAGAAGCAGAGAGGAAAGACTACTACTGGGAAAACTGATCGGGGGATTTCAGGACAGTCATTCCACGCAGCAGATACTGACAGAACAAGTAGAGACTGATCACCCCTTAGCTTTCTTCTTTCCAAAGCGCTTTTCTAACCAGAAACTGGGGCTCAAAGAGGTCCATCAACTTACCCGAAATCACACAGTAAATTAAGTCTCCCGAAACCTAGCCCAGAATGACCTTTGACTGCATGTCAGCTTCCAGATTACAGCTTGGGGCTCACGCTCCCACCTGCCAAGTGTGGAAAGCTGTCAGGGTGAGGGTGGAGTTGTCGGGGAGGAAGGCAGGGCTGGAGTCAGCCATGTCAAGGGTCTAGGTCTCTTCCTCAGAGCTGGCGGATGACATCTGCTGCCTACTCAAGGAGCCCTGTGCCCTGCGGAGGGCCGGCCCACTCCCTGGCAAGTCCATACCTCTACCTGTGACTGTGCAGAGGACACCACTCAATTGGAAAGAGCTGGACAGGTGAGAAGCCCCTGGAACGTGAAGGCAGAACAAAGGGGAGTTAGAAGGACCCACCCCTGGGAACCCAGAATGGGCTTGTCGCCTTCAGGGACACCTGGGAGCCAATAAGCATTGACTGAACTCAGGCCAGCCCAGGCTCAGCAGGTCTGCTGGGGGGGACTAGCAGGGAGGCCAAAGTGGGCATGGATATGGGGCATGCCTGGGCACCAAGGTGGCCAGGATGGAAGGTCAGACAAGATGGGATACAACAGAGAGCACCAGTCCTGAGTGAAGTCAAGGGGAGTTTGATCTGACAGGGAACAGGAACCACTGTGAGTTTTTCAGCAGGTGTGAGAACAGGGAGCCGTGTGGTAGGTGCGGGGAGGAGGGTGAGGCCCCCTGATGCAACTCTTTCCCCCTCTCCACAGCTCGCTCCTGTTCTCTGAAGCATCTGCCACAGGGGAGGAGTCCCCCCTCAGTGAGGGGCTCCGGGAGGCCCTTAGCTCCTACATCAGGCTGACTGATGACATCTCCTTGGACGATGCCAAGGCCCAAAGCAGAGGCCGAAAGGGGAACCAAGGCTGCAGCACCTAGAACCCCAACTCAGCTCAGCCTGACTGAGCACCCCAGAGGCAAAGGCTGTGCAGAGTGAGGGGAGGGCTGGGACACAGAGGCACAGCCAGAGTCCCACCTCTATCCTCTGTTCCTTCCTCTCTCAGCCCTAAGAGGTCACCTAACCTCCTCCCAGTGCCATGACCCGACCTACAGCCTCTAGTTCAAGTAAAGACCAGTTAAGAACAGGGCCAGGACTCCAGAGAGACTAGATATCCTCGGTGTGACCCAGCCAGTTCCCGAGTTTGGGAGTCCCAGTACCACCTTCCTCCCTCTGCCTGTCGAGTCTCATTCTACATCCCCACAACCACTCCCACAAGGCAGAGAACGCCCACTAGCATCAAGGAGAAAAAAATAATCATTTAACGGAAACTGACCAGTTTCACTCAGAATGGCAGCACACCTCAGAAGGTAGAACTACGGCCTAGAAGGGACAGGAAGGCAGAGGGGATGGGTGGCTTAAACAGCAGCAGAACCTTGGCTGTCCAGCTTCCACCTGACCGCCACGGCGAAGAGCAGGACCTCTGACAGTCCAGGTCCTCCACGTCCCCATGAAGCCCCTTCTCTGGACAGTCCTAGCTCTCAGATCTTTCATCTTGTGGCTCATCAATTGAACCTGGCTAAGCTTTCTCGGCTACAACAGCCTTGCCGTCTTGTAGCCAAATGCAAAAGACACCATCGGAGCCTAGCAAGCTGCAGTGAGCTCAGTCCTGTCCCTCAGTGCCGAGCGGGAGCGTCAGGGCATCGGAAGGTGGTAAGCCCTCCGTCCACAAAGTCAAGGCCACAGCCTACACCAACTCCAGCCCTTTATTTCCCTGCTGCACATTAAGGGAAAGAAGCCTGGATAGAACTGTTAAGGGAGCAGGGAGAGGAGGAAGAGGGAAGGGGGAAGAGGGAAGGGGATGGGAGGGCACCACCTCTATTGCTCCTCTTGGGTTCTAAGGCTAGAGGTGAGGTGGGAAAGGCTTTACCAGGTATCACCAACAGGGGCTCAATTAAAGATCTGATTTATTCAAGTATCTGAAACATTCTACAACGAAAACTGTTATTAGATGCTGCTTGTACTGTGCTATGGACCACGCACATACTGCCATACTGTTTTCAGAAGACTTGAAATGCCAATGTTTGATAGTTTAAAAACCGTACACCTGATGGAAAAGGAAGACAATTTAATGTTTCATCCGGATCCAGAGGTGCACCAAATTAAAGGTCAGCTCCAATCGGCAAACAGGTGTTTCATGATGGTATCCAAGAAGAAACGGTTGGTGATGGACAATTCAGAAATGCTTCCCCAAAAGGTGGATGGTTCTTTAAAAAGTTTCAGGTCACAACCCTTGCAGAAAACACTGACGCCCAACACACTGATTCTCGGTCCAGGAAACACGAGTCTTCCAGGTTTCGCGTGGCTGGGGTGCCCCCCAACAATCGTGTTTCTGTGGTGTAACTAAGAGGGTCCTTTGGACCGGACAGGGAGCAGGTGGGGACTGTGCACCGTCAGTCATAGTGGATGGCAGTGTAAAAGATGATCCAAATGACCTAGAGAGGAAACAAGCAACGTTCATGGGCTCCCTCACCAACAGGGTCAACATAGGCTCCCACTCCACAAACAAAAGCATCCTAAGAATGTGCGCACAGTGTACTTCCCGGGGGCTATCCAATGCATAAGCTGCTTGGGGGCTTACGTAATTTCACTGAAATCAAGCTTTCTCTAATAGAGCCCAGGACCACCGTCCTGTGTTTCCAAAGGGACCCTGGACAAGTCTCTCCCCCTGCCAAACAGAGACCAGAGTGCGAGGGCTTAGAGTAATGGGTGTGGAAATGATACAGGTAAAGCAAACTGTACTGCTAGTAAGTGTTAGCATTAGCAACAAACATGAAAACAAAACTACATCATACCCTGTCAGCTTCATATCAAATAAAGCAGAGGTTCTCAAACCTGACTCGCCTTTGCAATCTTGTGGGCTCTTTAAAAACATACAGAGAGATGCCCGGGCGCCACCTCCCAGAGATTCTGATTTCGTTGGTTTGGGCTAGGCTCTATAATTTTTAAAAAATAACTTTGAGATATAATTCATATTTCATGAAGTTCACCCTTTTAAAGTATATAATTCAGAGGTTTTTTCGTATATTCAGAGTTGTGAAAACATTTTAGAGCATTTGCATCACCCCGAAGACAGAATCTATTCCCATTATCAGTTACTTCCCATTTCCCCTCCTACCCCTGCCACTGGCAACCATTAATCTACTTTTTATCCATATGGATTTGCCTGTTCTGGACATTTCACATAAATGGAATCATACAACATGTGGTCTTCTGTGTCTGGATTCTTTCACCTAGCATAATGTTTTCAAGGTTCATCCTTGTAGCATGTACCAGTTCTTCATTCCTCTTTATGGCCAAGTAATATTCTACTGTATGGGTATATAACATTTTATCTAGCCATTCATCGGGTGACGGTTGTTTGCATTTTTTGGCTGTTATGAATATATTTTTAAATGTTTTCCAGTTTTTAAAATGCAGCCAGAGGTGAGAATTAGATGTAGAAACTGACAATGAGCTCTGGATTTGCTCACCACAGGGAGACTATACAGTGTATCACACCACATCTTTTGGGACAACATTAACTCAAGAAAGGACATGCCCTCCAGCCCCAGGAGTCTTGAAAAATGGTACCCAAATCACACACTGTAACTCAATCAAGGGGCTCGCCTTGAATAACTGACATCTCAGGAAATGACAAAACCTGCTGTGAAATTATCAGCTACACATACCATGAACAAGGCAAACGATGTCATAAACCCTTCCTTTGTGAGCTCCCACGTGCCGCCATACTCTTCCTCATCTATCTGTAGGTAGTTGCTGAAGTAGAGGTACAGGACACCTGCATTGATCAGGCAGAATCTGGAGCAAGGGAGGACAAGCACCAAACATAAACTGTAAGCTTGGAAGACTGAGAACTCCCACCAACATGGTCCAGCTCTATCAGGGCACTTGCTGTTGCACAGTTAACTCTATTATGGGGGCAAATGAAATAATACATACAAACGCCTAGGCCCTCAACGGAGCTGCCCACTTGGTTGTGCTAGAGACTTAAAAAAGGAGAAACTCTTTTTAGCTGACCAGCAAAAGCAGAAAATAAAATAAAAATAAAGCACATATAAGTTCTCCAAGTCCCCTTGAAGTAAGACAGAAGGCTGCTTGCTGAACAACCCCAAATAGGTCCAGTACCTGACATGGGCCTCCAGGTAGCTCCAGCTCGGGGGTGGGGTGGGGGGGTGGCATGGGAAAAACACATGTTAAGCTGCTGCTTCATGGCCTAGTTGAGTAAGCAAGGGCATAGTAAAGCAGCCTCTGCATAATTCCCAACGGGAGACAATTTCTGAATGTCCACTGTCTGCTACTGCACTTGATGCAGAGGTGAACATGACAGTTCCTGCCCTCAGCTGACCACCTATTAGGGGCCAGAAACAGTCAGAGTGGAACTGAAACCAGAGGTTTGTAAGCACTTCCAGGAAGGTCTTTGACCCCTATCACGTATGATTTAACTGATGCAGGAATCAGAATACCACGACTAGTAACACATCACTCTGCTCTACTGATCTCTTGGTACTGTCACTATGTAAAAGTAATATTCATAAAGTGATCAAAACTCTATGATCTTTCCAGTTACGGCACCTAATCCAATGGGGGACTATATGCCTTAGGCCACATCCCTTCTGAAGGCTGCAGGAGAAAATGCAGAGAGAACAGGTTCCTCCTAGCATATAAGTGTGGGCTGGTGTAGGGCAGGGCAGTATGATGGTGATGAGGAGTGTAAATCGGTATGGGGGGGCCGGGCAGGGAACAGACCCTGAGGCTGTCTGAGCAAGGTAACAAGGAGGTAGGGTGTACATACACCAGGAAGTCTAGTTTGTGAGTATGGGCTTTCTCGTGAGTGGAAGGAAAAGGAGCTGGGAGGCTGGTTTAGACCTGTTTCAGGACATAAGTACAAATAAAGTTTGAGGACAGGGACTGGGAAAATGGCTGAATGGGGAGGCAAGAATCCCCAAAGGCTTCAAGCCTAAGGACCTGGGAGAACCATGGGTCCAGTAACAGAAGCAGGGAGTCAGGAAGGACAGATGGTTTTTCTTGGATTTCACACGAAGTACAGTCCTTGGCTTGGCTATGTCATGGCCATATCCTTATCGTCTACTAGAAATCTTGGGACCCAGCCAATCTGGCCACCTCCCTCTGACAGGAGTTCCATTTTGGACAGGCTGAGTTAGTGGCTCTAGACAGAGCCTACTATCAGGACTTAGCAATGTCACTCTGGGGCTCAGCTAATAAGCTAGGGCTGGAGAGTGACTGGAGACTCACTGACAGTCTCCAGCTGTAAAGTGGTTGCTTAGTGAGATGAGAAAGGGAAATATAAGGGAAAGAGATAAAGGATGACAGGGAGAGAGAAAAGGGCTGACATAGGCCCTGCCTTCCAAGGGGCACACATTAAGTAGAAAATGAATTCATAGACACAAAGGCATTTAAAAGTCTGGTGTATAAGGGGGAGGGGTCAGGAAAGGACTGGAAAGGCTCACACTGAGCTTTAAGGATGGGCATAAATTCTGTATTGTAAATGGGAGAGAATGACATAGCAAATGGGTGGACAAAGAAATGAACATACTGGGGACTTCCCTGGCAGTCCAGTGGTTAAGACTCTGGCTTCCACTGCAGGTGGGCAGGGGTTCGATCCCTGGTGGGGAAACTAACATCCTGCATGCCGCATGGGGCAGCCAAAAAAAAAGACTGACTCTCAAATGGATTTTTAACAATTCTATCTTAAAAACTCCAGTCACAATTTTAACGAAATAATGAATCTCTAACAAATACTGACTTCAGGGATGGAAGGTAATATACGACTCTGCTTCCAAGGGTCAACGGGAACTCGTTTCAGCTTTTCAAAAATTTTAACAAGCATTGACTGAGCACCTCTTAATCATGTGCCAAGCTCTATGAGAGACAGAGAGGCAGAAAGGGATGAATAGAACCTCTCTCCAATAATGTAAAACCTCGGCAGACAGAGCAGAACCATCACACTCAGTTCCCAGGCAAATTTTAAGTAATGAGACCCAAGGAAATGGCTTTACCTTAATAGGCCCTAACTGGTGGCCACACCAGAAATGAAGAGAAGTCAAGTGGGGGTCCAGACAGAGGGCAGCGAAGGCGGGAAGTGGGGAGGAGACGGTCACCACAACTGAGCACCAGGCAGCTGAGTCAGACAGATGGAGGAAAGGGGGTGTGTGTGGAAAAATCAATGTCCTTGGGCACTTTCCAAGAGCTGGGAAAAAGGTGCCAACCAAAGGAGGGAAGGGATTCCTTTGGAGTGAGAGAAACTGGCTCTGGCAGGACAGTGTGGGACTGAACCCTAGAAAACAGGCAGTCCTGAGAAAGTGGCATGATGGGTAAGCCACTCCAAGGTGAATTCACTGCAGACACCCCATTTCTTGCTTTCTCAATAGCCAGCCATATTTTATCACTCTTTGTAAAGCTAATCATATGATTGCAGTGAACCACTTATGGAGTACCTATGATGTACTAAGCCCTACATTTAGCAATTTACTTGTATCATCTCATTTAATTCACACATCAATCTCATGAGGAAGGCACTTCTTTATTGCCCCCATTTTAATGAGGAAACTGAGTCTCAGAAAGTGAGCTCCAAATTATGTAGCTTGAAAGTGGCAGAGCTGGAACTTGAATCCAGAGCTTTCTAGAAAGTTTAAAAAAAAAAATCTGGGCAGCCTTACTCATTTGCCACAGTGGGAAGGATACTAGACTAGCTCTAGTCTTTGCTATATTATTTCCAGATTGGGTGACTTTGGAAAAATCCCACAGGACTCCTACAAGATGAGATAGGTGCTGGGGGTTTGAACCAGTGTCATCCTCTCCTAGAAAAGTGATCTGGGGAAGACAGGAGACTACCTTTTGCCTTTAGATTGCCTTCTGCCTTCTCTGGCATTTTCCTTATATCTGCTTTTTTCTCATAGAAAGCTAAAACAGGGTGACCAACATTCTAAAAATATATCTACATACCACTTCCACCCTGAGAAGACCTCTATGAACCCCAGGTCCTGCCTGTGTCTCATCACCCTCAATGAGTCCTCCTCAAATGTCCACTCTGTCAAAGTCAGTCAGAGGATAAACTCTTATGGTTTCCTTGGACAAATGCTTTGCTCAGCATCATAAATCGAAAACCTCTTTAGGGACTTCCCTGGTGGCGCAATGGTTAAGGATCTGCCTGCCAATGCAGGGGACACAGGTTCGATCCCTGGTCCGGGAAGATCCCACATGCCGCGGAGCAACTAAGCCCCACGCGCCACAACTACGGAGCCTGCACTCTAGAGCCCTCGAGACACAACTACTGAGTCTGTGTGCCACAACTACTGAAGCCCGCGTGCCTAGAGCCCATGCTCCACAACAAGAAAAGCCACTGTGATGAGAAGCCCGCGCACCACAACGAAGAGTAGCCCCCGCTCGCCGCAACTAAGCCCATGCTCAACAACGAAGACCCGACGCAGCCATACATACATACATAAATAAATAAATACAACAACAACAACAACTCTTTAGTTAGGAGAGGGGACTGTACATTCCTTTTGGGTTATCTTCTGAAAAAACAGGCAACTCAAATGAGTTTGAAACGATTTCACACTTTTCACCCCAGAGTAAAGAATAAGAGATGTATGTGATCACGGTTAAAACGATATATGTGATTTTCCATGGGTGAGTATGACAGTTTGTATTCCCAGAGGCCTGACTGTCCATTTCTACTATAACTTGCCCACGACTCCTATCCTAAGACAATTCCGGGACTTCCCTGGTGGTCCAGTGGTAAAGAATCCACCTTATAATGCAGGGGATTTGGGTTCAATCGCTGGTTGGGGAACTAAGATCCCACATGCCATGGGGCAACTAAGCCCGCACGCCACAACTACTAAGCTCGTGCGCCTCAACACGAGAGCCCGCGTGCCGCAAACTACAGAGCTCATGCGCTGTGGAGCCTGCGTGCCACAACTAGAGAAGAGAAAACCCACACGCCACAACGAAGAGCCCACGCACCGCAACAAAAGATCCCACATGCCTCAACAAAGATCCTGCGTGCCGCAACTAAGACCCAACGCAGCCAAAAATAAATAAAATAAAATAAATAAATACATCTTTAAAAAAAAGAAAAAGACAATTTCCATAAATCCTATTAATTCAAACTGGCGGGCATTCGGACTTGCTCTCAGTGACTGGTTAACAAGCTGAGCCATGACTGGGAGCTGGTGTCAACTGCTACCACAGGCACACGATAAAAAACTGAGGGCTTAATCTCCTACTTTTTCACTGCCTTTAAAATGTAGGCACCTGGGACTTCCCGGGCGGTCCAGTGGTTAGGACTCTGCGCTTCCACTGCAGGGGGCACGGGTTCCATCCCTGTTCAGGGAACTAAAGATCCCGCATGCTGCAAGACGCAGCCAAAAAAAAAGGAGGGACCTAAAACAACTTCTGCCAAGTCCAAGATTCAGGACATCCAGCACAGTGCACAAGGGAGTGGTCATCAAGTATTAGAAGCTCTTCCACTTTCCAAACTTCCACAGACAACAAAGGTCATGTCAGAACTAGATGCCTGCTGCCAACAGGCAATATGGCAACCTCTTGCATGAGGTCACTATGGACCCATGAATGAATAAACTAACCCGGATCTTCATAAAGGTAACATGCCTGACCCAAGCTGCTCCCAAGCCTGTGGAACTGACGAGTGCTATATCAGACCCAGGAGTGTCATCATGGGGCCAGTTTTTTGATTTAGTCATTACACACACACACACAGAGACACAGGGAAAAAAACAAAACAAAACAAAAAACCCAAGACTTACCCTGCTATTCCCAAGAAACCTCGCAATGGTAACACTCCCCAAATGACACCTAGGACCACAGCAATGATCTGTCGGAACCAGTAGATCACATCTAAAAATTCATCCTGTAGAAAAGAGAGAGAATGTGTGCATAATCTGGAGTGGGTGCCACAAGAGAGCCTCTTGTGATAGGTGAGGAACAGAAAAGCTTTCTGCTAAACTCATGTTCCAGAGAAATTTTCCCCAAAAGCAACGGTGTATGGTTCTTGAATCTCCACATCTTCTTATAAAATGTGGTTAAAAAATGATGCATTTAGTGATCTTAAGTGATGGCTTCCAGGGCATTGTGCTCTACGTAACAATTTTTAGAAAAATCATTTACTTTTTTTTTTTCAGAAGCTACAAAAATGAAATTGCTGTGATAGTAACTGAGCTACTGGCCAGTTATCTGACCTGGAGAGACATGAACAGACTATCCACAGGCAGAAAGGCTGACTGTTAACCAATTCAGTACCACCTTCCCACACTCTGAATTTCGAGTAAGTCACAAAAGAGAAAAGAGATTAGAAACAAAAGTGCAGGAGGCAGGTGCCAGCATATCTAATTTTCATACAAGAACACGGAAGACTCACGTTTCTGACCTGCCCTGGACTGCAGAAACTAGTCCTTACACAAGGAAGGAAAGAAATGACACAGCAAATCAGAAAGATTTTACAAGAGCTGGGCAGCACCGGGGGCAGGACAAGGGCACCTTCAGGAAGTACCTCCCATCCCCTCCCCTTACAGGAACTCTAGGAAAAACTACTTCATCAGTCCAAAAAAAAAAGGGAAAGACTGCAAATCTAACATTCTTTTCAGGCCAACTGGAATCAAGCAATTTGTGATGGTTCCTTCCACGCGATGGAGCAGAGTTGGGGAAGTGCTTACACTCAGATCTCCTGAATGCGTGTGACCAGGAAGGACATCTTGAAGTCCCCCAACCATTCCTCACACGCATTTGGTGGTTTCTTCCCCACTCCCTCGCGTACGTACGTACACACACACACCCCCACACACACACACTCACCCCTTAAAGGTGGTCTCAGTCTCCCCTCTCAACTCTCACACTTACTAGGAATATTCTGTTTCCTCATTCAACAGTAAAGCACTGGCACCTCACCTTTAGTGAGCCTCACCATGTGCTAAACGCTTTACCGCACCACGGTACCCCACTTCAGAGTTGTTCGGAGACTTGAGTGAGATGACGCACAGAGGGCGCCCAACACACAGCAAGTACTCAGCAGAAGTCTGTTACCGTTACTGTTCGTGCTAACCACTGTGGTAAGTAGTTAATTCGACAAGATAAGTCACTTACTCAAGATCCTACTGGGAGTAAAAGGCGGAGATCGAATCGAATTCAGCTCGCTCTCGCCGTTCAGGCACCCGACCTGCCCGCGGGGGGGCAACTCCTCCGCCCCCTCCTTGCTGCTTCCCGCGTGACCCGGGCGACTTCACTCTTAGGCCACTCCGTAGTGAGCCCGGAGCCCGACAGCCGGGCCCTCCGAGTTCGCCCCGACACCCTTGGGCCACCCGCCCCACCACCCCGAACACTCGGCAGCGCCCGGACGGGGGCAGGGGCAGGCTCGGGCCTGTCCATTCGTCCCCGAGTCCCAGCCGGCTCCTCGAACGTGCGCCCTCGCCAGGCCCCACCGCACCTTGTCCTCCCAGGCCGCGTCGCTCCGCAGCACCTTGCTCCAGACGGAGACTTTGAGGGCCCCGTTAGCCAGCTGCGGCTGAGGCGGCTCCTCTTTCCGCCGCCCGCCGCTCATCCTCCCGTCGCGCCGCCCGGGCCGGGCCTGGGGCGCGCGGGCCGATCTAAAAGAGGTCGGGGTCTGGGGTCGCGGGTCACGGCGCACGGGGCGTGGCGGTGGCGGCGCGGCGGCGGCGGCGGCGCGCCTGAGGCTGCCCCCACTTAGCCGAACACCCCGGCTCTGCTAGCTCGGCCGAGACCAGGAGCGCGAAGGGCGGAACAACGCAGCGCCGTGCGTCCTCCTGCCGACGTGCCCACGCAGCCAATCGGTGGCCGCACAGCCGTCTACGCGGAAGAGCGACCGTCTCTTCGGCGCAAGCGCTCTACGCGCGGGGAAGTGACGGCACGCTTCCGCCAGCCCCGCGGTAGAGTGAGAGGGAAGGGACAATCTTGGTAGGGACGGCGACACGAGCGCGAGGAGGTGCTGCGGAGACTGAAGAACGGTGGCTGAGGCGAAAGCAGAGGTTGGGACAGGAGCGTCGTCCAATCCACCACAGCTTGTCCCGTCGAGCAGCGGGGCAGAACGCGGCCCTACCTTCCCCGAGGCGTCCTTTCGAGCCCAAACCTTGCTCCCCGGGAGCCCCAAGTTGCCCCTCAGGATTTAGCCCTTGCTCGTTTTCTCCCCTAACCCTGCAAGTCCCGTAGGACCTTGTTCACAGAGTAAACTCTTTCCTGTAATAACTTAGTCTCCTCGTGCCTAGCACCCTCTTTTGACAGATGTGAGCCCTGAGATCCAAAGAGGGGAAATGATTTTCTAAGGCTGTATAGCATGTTGGAACCAGCTGAGGACTCCTCGGGGGAGTAAAGTTGCGAGAGTACTTTATTGGCTGTCAGAAGATCTAGGTATTCATCTATCGTGTCCTCGCTATGCGCTTGGTTAGTGGTTCACAAAGTGTGTTTCTGGACCAGCAGCAGCTGCATCACCTGGGAACTTGGTTAGAGATTCAAATTCTGAGACCCCATCCCAGACATACTGAATCAGAAATTCTGTGGGTGGGGCCCATAATCAGCGTTTCAGTAAGCCCTCCAGGTGGTGCCATGCGCACTGTGCTATGTAGCAATACCCATCGTCCTACGTGGTGGGTTTATATAGGCAAAGAAACTTGCTCAGAATCACTCGACGGTTACCTGGGTCTGTCTGACTTCAAAATCTGCACTCTGGGGAGTTCCCTGGCGGTCCAGTGGTTGGGGCCCCGCGCACTTTCACTGCTGTGGCCCCAGGTTCAATCCCTGGTCAGGGAACTAAGATCTTGCAAGCCGGGCAGCGAGGCCAAAAAAAAAAAAAAAAAGAAAATCCGCCCTTTTTTTTTTTTTTAAATCCTCACTCTTAATCTTACACTTGAAGTCTTAAGGAATATCAATAAGGTCAGAACATCCTTTGCATACCTGTCAACATTCAGGTGTAGTTCTGCACCTTAGGTGAACAATGGCATCTCCTAGGAAACTTTTTCAGAATACCATAGCTGTTGTTTTCTACCA
Organism: Balaenoptera physalus; assembly: GCF_965194825.1. Taxonomy (NCBI): domain Eukaryota; kingdom Metazoa; phylum Chordata; class Mammalia; order Artiodactyla; family Balaenopteridae; genus Balaenoptera; species Balaenoptera physalus. The sequence continues at coordinate 22,971,789 of NC_138898.1, forward strand.
CAACCCAATCCCAAGATCCTGTTTCAGTAGGTTGAGTGGGGCTGGACCCCAAAGATGATACACACTTCAACAGACAATACTTTGTCTGGACCTGGTGGGATAGGCATATACCTGACATGGACGTACAACTTTAGTACTAACTTTCCCGTAGATCTTGTTCTTATCAGCCCTCGCTTCTCTGAACCAGTTTCCCTCCCGTATGCAAAACTGTGGTAAAGCCTAACCAGCTCACTCCAGTTTGGATGTGCACCACTGATATAAAGCCTGTTTTATAGGTGGCATGCAGTGCTGGAGACAGACAGATCATTCTATCATAGAATGTTGGAAAAATACCTAGCCTGGAGTCAAAGACAGAAGAGGTAAGTTTTTAGTCTGCTGGGTCTGGTGGCAAAGGTTTGTAATGGGGAATTTGATCTGGGGGGTTAGGGAAGACTGAACTCTGAGGGAAGAATAGGAGTTAAGAAGAGGGAGAGGGAGGGGAAGGGAAGAGGGCATACCAGGAGATGAAACCATGTCGGCTAATGGTGAGGTATAAAGCCACAAGTTGGGGAAGGACGAGGAGAATCATGCTGAATAATTTTTTTCCAGTGGTATAGAAAAATAATTGATGTACGTCACTGTATAAGTTTAAGGTCTACAGCATGATGGTTTGACTTACATATATTGTGAAATGATTACCACAGTAGGATCAGCTAACCTCCATCTTCTCAGATACAATAAAAAGAAAAGAAAGAAGAATATGAAAAAGGAAAAAAAAATTCTCCTGTGCTGAGAACTCTTAGGATTTACTCTCTTAACTTTCCTATACATTGTATGGCAGAGTGTTAGCTATAGTCATCATGTTGTATGTTACATCCCTAGTACTTATTTATCTTATAACTGAAAGGTTGTATCTTTGGACCACCTTTCTCCACTTCCCTCTCCCCTCACCCTCTGCCTCTGATAACCACAAGTCTGATCACTTTTGCTATGAGTTTTTAAATTTTTATTATACTTTTTAAAGATTCCACATGTAAGTGAGGTCATACAGTATTTGGCTTTCTCTGTCTGACGTATTTCACTTAGCATAATGCCTTCAAGGTCCATCCATGATGTGGCAAACGGTAGGATGTTCTCTTTTTTATGGCTGAATAATATTCGTGTATGTGTGTATGTATGTATCTCACAACTTCTTTATCCATTCATCCATCAATGGACACTTAGGTTGTTTTCATGTCTTGGCTATTGTACATAATATTGCTATGAAAATGGGGGTGCAGATATCTTTTTGAGTTTGTGTTTTCATTTCCTTTGGGTATATTCTCAGAAGTGGAATTGCTGGATCGTATGGTAGTTCTATTTTTAATTTTTTAAGGATCCTCTACAGTGTTTTCCACAGTGACTGTACCAATTTACGATCCCACCAACAGTGCACAAGGATTCCCTTTTCTCCACAACCACGCCAGTATTTGTTATTTCTTGTCTGTTTGATGATGGCCATGAAGAATTTGTTTTTATCCCAAGCGTGGAGGAAGCCACAGAAAGGATTTCAGCAGGGAACACTTCACTTTTCAGGTTTGCATCTTGACAAGATCACCCTGCCTGCTATTTGAAGGACTGGATCACAGTGGGAGACTAGTTTATAGATAAGATTTTTTTTTTCTTTTTTTATTGGCTGCGTTGGGTCTTTGTTACTGCTCGCGGGCCTTCTCTAGTTGCGGCGAGGGGGGCACTACTCTTCGCCGTGGTGCGCGGGCTTATTGCAGTGGCGTCTCATTGTGGAGCTCAGGCTCTAGGCGCGCGGGCCTCAGTAGTTGTGGCGCATGGGCTTCGTTGCTCTGCGGCATGTGGGATCTTCCCAGACCAGGGCTCGAACCCATGTCCCTTGCATTGGCAGGCAGATTCTTAACCACTGTGCCACCAGGGAAGCACCAGGAGACTGGTTTAAAGACTTAAAGTTATCCAGGTGAAATTTGGTGGGGGCAGTGAAGATGGAGAAAATTGGAATAAAACATAATAAATAATAATAATAATTATTATTAAATTGTAATAATTTTATCATTAAATAAATTTAAATAATAAATTTATTATTTAAATAATAAATTTATTGTTAATTATTAAACTTTTATTATTAAAATAATAAAAGTTAATTCCTTTTTAAAACTTAAAAAAAATTAAAAATTTTGCTATGAAATATATGTAACAAAATTTGCTATTTTTAAGTCTATAGTTCTGTGACACAGTGAAGTACATTTACTTTGTAGTGTGGCCATCACTACTATCCATTTTCAGAACACTTTCATCTTACAAAACTGAAACTTGGTGCCCATTAAACTGTTAACTCCCCATTCTCCCCTCCCCTCGGCACCTGGCAATTACCATTCTACTTTCTGTCTCTGAATTTGACTAAGTTCCTCATAAGACTGTAATCACAGTGTTGTCTTTTTCTAATTGGCTTATTTCACTTAGCACACCATCTTCAAGGTCCATCTATGTCATAGCATGTCAGAATTTCCTTCCTTTGTAAAGCTGAATAATAGCTTTGTTAAATGTCCACGGTATATACATTTTATTTATCCATTCATCTGTTAAGGGACACTTGGGCTGCTTCCACCTTTTTGCTATTGTGAATAATGCTACAGTTAACAAGGGTGTACAAATATCTGTTCATGTCTCTGCTTTCAGTTCTTTTGGGTATATACCCAGAATGGAATTGCTGGATCATATGATAATACTGTTTTTAATTTTTTGAGGAATAGCCATACCGTTTTCCATAGCAGTTTCACCATTTTACATTCAACAGTGCACAAGAGTTCCAATTTCTCCACATCCTCATCAACACTTGTTTTCTGTTTTGTTTTTTTTTTTCTTTTAACAGCCAACCTAATGCGTGTGAAGTGGTAACTCATTGTTTTTGATTTGCATTTCCCTAATGATTAGTGATGTTGAGCATCTTTTCACGTGCTTGCTGACCATTTGTATATCTCTTTTGGAGAAATGTCCATTCCAGACCTTTACCTGTTTTGGAGTCTAGTCTTTTGGTTTTTTGTTGTTGAGTTTTAGGAGTTCTGTATATATTCTAGATATTAATCCCTTATCATATATATAATTTGCAAATACCTTCTCTGTTCTGTGGGTTGCCTTTTTACTCTGTTGATAGTGTCCTTTAATATACAAAAGTTTTAAATTTTAATGAAATGAAATTTGTCTAATTTTTTGTTGTTTCCTGTGCCTTTGGTGCCACATTCAAGAAATCATTGTCAAGTCCAATGTCATCAAGTTTTTCCACGTTCTGAGTGTTTTATAGTTTTAGCTCTTATGTTTAGGTCTTTGATGCATTTTGAGTTAATTTTTTTATATGGTGTTAGGTAAGGGTCCACCTTTATTCTTTTAACATGTGGATATCCAGTTTTCCCAGCACCATTTGTTAAAGACTCTCCTTTCCCCATTGAATGGTTTTGGCACCATCATTTGACAATATATGCAAGGGTTTATTTCAGGGCTGTCTCTTTTATTCCATTGATCTGTTTGTCTGTCTTTATGCCAGTACCACTCTTTTGATTACTGTAGCTTTGTAGTAAGCTTTGAAATCAGGAAATGTGAGTCCTCCAACTTTGTTCTTATTTTTCAAGATTGTTTTGGTTATTGGGGATCCCTAGAGATTCCATATGAATTTTAGAATGAGTTTTTCTATTTCTGAAAAAAAAAAGTTATTGGGATTTTGATAGAGATTGCAGTGAATCTGTAGATTGCTTTGGTAGTAATGATATCAAGTCTTCTAATCCATGAGCATGAGATGTTTTTCTATTTATTTGTACGTTCTTTAATTTCATTCAGTGATGTTTTGTAGTTTTCGACATATAAGTCTTTCACTTCCTTGGTTAATTCCTAAGTATTTTATTCTTTTCGATGCTATTGTAAATGGAATTGTTTTCTTATTTTCCTTTTCAGATTTTTCATTGCAGAAACAGAGTTGCTTTTTGCGTGCTGATTTTTGTATCCTGCAGCTTTGCTGAATCCGTTTGTTAGTTCAACAGTTTTTTGTGTGGAATCATTAGAGTTTTCTACATATCCGATCATATCTGCAAACAGAGTTAACTTTATTTCTTGCCCCCCCCCAAAAGTTAATTCTTTATATGTCATATTGTATCATATTTTGAAGCTCTGCTCTTAACTCCAAGATTCAGTAAGTTTGTGTTTACATGGGAGGAGAGGAGAGTGTCACAGAAAGTTGTATTTGGAAGGGTGCTTAGATCCTGCCCAAGGTCACACAGCAAAGTTAGACGTCCAACAGGCATCTGAAACCTCATCTGTGTCCCTCCTCTTAGCTTTCTAGGAGCAGACAAAGCCAAGCTGGCAGCCTGGAAAGCCCTTGCCGAGAAGGTATTCATGGGACTGAGACGTGTTCCCTTTCTCCTTTTACCCAAAGCTTTCCTTATCTTAGGAAGTGGGGAATTTGGCTGAAACCCAGTGCATCCATCTGGTTAAAATAAACGTCTTGGGTGGTCTAAGATGGAAAAGAACTTAATGAAGAGTCAGATTTGGAAGTGGGAGACAGATTTGGAAGTAGGAGAAATGTTGCCTTTGTGAGGTTGGGGCTTTTTAGCACCAGTTAAACATATGATGTCCGTCTTGGGCCTGAGGGTGTCCCTTCCAGTTGAATGCCCCTATACCACTGCCAGCTGCCTGTAGCAGGGTTTGGAGGAAGGTGTGCTTTGAGGGGTAAGATTGTGGCCTCAGACAGAGATTGCTGGAATCACAGAAATCAGGAGCCATGTGGGGGAAAACCAAGGAGCTGTGGAAAGAGCACTGGTTGTGAAGTAGAGGTCTGAGTTTGTATGCTGGTCCTCTTCTTTTTGCCCACAAGAAATTTTTTACTAGCATTATTGAGCCCTTACCAGGTCCCAGCTTTACTAAATGTTTTTCATACATTTGTCTCCAAAAGCTGGCTGGGCTCTTACTCACTATACTGAACTCCTCTCCTTTTACAGTAGTCCCTCCTTTATCCACAGGGTACATGTTCCAAGACCCTCAGTGGATGCATGAAACCATGGATAGTACCAAATCCTATGTATACTATGTTTTTTCCTATGTGTACGTACCTATGATAAAGTTTAATTTATAAGTTAGGCACAGTAAGAGAATATCTGAATCGCCAGCATCACTACTCTTGCATTTTGGGGCCATGGTTAAGTAAAATAAGGGTTACTTGATCACAAGCACTGAAGTATAGCAACACTGGATCTGATAACGGAGCAGGCTCCTAAGTGACTAATAGGCGGGGTGGGGAGCACATACAGCATGGATAAGCGGGACAAAGGGATGATTCACGTTCCCGGCCCTGAGGGTGGGAGATTTCATTATGCTACTCAGAACAGCATGCAATTTAAAACTTATGAACTGTTTATTTCTGGAACTTTCCAGTTAATATTTTTGGACTGAGGTTGACCATGGGTAACTGAAACTGTGGAAAGTGAAAGGACTACTGTACCTTTACTTAAAATTTTTCTATAGTGAATGTTGACTACTTATGTAATTAAAATGACAACCTCAGGAAGGCTACACTTGACCTTCAGGACACTATAAACTCCTAGGAGCCGAGGGAAGTCAAATGGTCTTGGGGGACTACTTGGTGGTAGTCTTCCTCTCACCTTGTAACTTTGAAAGATGAGGTGCTGTCTTCCCAACCCAGCAGTTTCCTGGGGATAAGTCAGTGTCCTGATTATAAATGATCAGGTCTCTGGAGCAATAGCATGAGAATCTCCTGTGGCATCAGTGAACAGTGCAGATTCCTGGACTCTCTGGGGGTAAGGTCTGGGAATTTGCATTTTTGTAAGCTCTCCTGATGCATGAGAACTACTTCTCTGGGTAATTAGTCCCAGTTCTCCCACTTAAAAGCTGTGTGGTATTGGGCAAGTGATTTTTTTAAAAAACATTTATTTATTTGGCTGCGCCGGGTCTTAGTTGCAGCACATGGGATCATCTTTGCAGCGTGCGGTATCTAGTTCCCTGACCAGGGATTGAACCCTCCCCGCCCCCTCTCCCAGCATTGGGAGCGCAGAGTCTTAACCACTGTGCCACCAGGGAAGTCCCTAGAGTGTAGTTTTAAAATCCAGGGACTTCCCTGGTGGTCCAGTGGGTAAGACTCTGTGCTCCCAATGCAGGGGGCCTGGGTTCAATCCTGGTCGGGGAACTAGATCCCACATGCATGCTGCAACTAAGAAGTCCGCATGCCGCAACTAAAGATCCTGTGTGCCGCAACTAAGACCTGGCACAGCCTAAATAAATAAATAAATAAATAAATAAATAAATAAATAATCCAGAGTCCTGAATCCCTAGGGGTTTTTTTAAAAAAATAAATGAATGCCTTATTACAGAGTGTTGCTATATTTCTTGTTTTTAAAATAAATAAATAAATTTATTTATTTATTTATTTTTGGCTGTGTTGGGTCTTCGTTGCTGGGTGCAGGCTTTCTCTAGTTGCGGTGAGCGGGGGCTACTCTTCATTGCGGTGCACAGGCTTCTCATTGTCGTGGCTTCTCTTGTTGCGGAGCACGGGCTCTAGGCACACAGGCTTCAGTAGTTGTGGCACGCGGGCTCAGTAGTTGTGGCTCACAGGCTCTAGAGCACAGGCTCAGTAGCTGTGGCACACGGGCTTAGTTGCTCCACAGCATGTGGGAGCTTCCCGGACCAGGGCTCGAACCCGTGTCCCCTGCATTGGCAGGCAGATTCTTAACCACTGTGCCACCAGGGAAGCCGTCCCTAGGGATTTTAATTCATGGGGCTGAGTTGGGGAAAAGTTTCCCAGTGGGGTCCGTGAGGCTGGGGGTCCATGGAGAAATCACCACTCTCAAAAACAGTGGAAAGGAAGAGGCCTTCCTTGACTGTCAGTCTAAAGGCATACCCCCCACCCCCATCACCACTTTTACTTTTTTTCCTTTACTACTGGACACAGGGCCTAAGGTCACATTGATAACTAAGGACTTGAAGCATCATCATGGCCCCCTTGTGAAGAATAGGGGCATAGACAGAGAGTCAGCCAACCCAACCACAGGTACTCAGACTAAGGAGCAGAAATGCCTTTAAAAAGCTATTTCCTAAATGAGAGTGTTGCAGGACAGGCTGATGTCCTTATATAACATTCCTAGCTTCAGAGGAGAGGGGCCCTAGCCACACTGTCCCTGTCACCTTTCATTATCTAGAGTGCTTGCTCACTCCAAGGCTCATCAGTCTGAAGCTGGATACAGAAGATACTTTTATTTTCAGTTCTTTGAAAAGTATTTGTAAGAAGCCATCTCTTCTGAGGCAGCTGAACCATCCAAATCACTGCCCCTTTTAGAGGAATATTAGCACTCATTTTCCAGATGTAAAATGAGCGTCACTCTTATTTTGAAGAGCCCTTCCAGCATGTTCCTGTTCTGTCAAGCCCCAGGGCCAAGTGTCCAACTTGAGGGATACTGACGGAGGGAAGTGGGAAAACCAGGACCCCAGATGAATGGCTAAAGGAGCTGGGGCACTTTAATCTGGGAACTTGAGCAAGAAGACTGCATCTCCAAATTCCTAAAGGAGAGTGACCTGTGGGAGAGATTCAGTATCCTCCATCCAGGGTACTGGGGAGAGATCAGAAAGAAGCCGATTTGGTTCAATGGAGGAAACTTCTAGTGCTTAGCCCAAACCATGTTAGATAGCTGGATGCCAGTAGGCAGTGAACTGCCTGTCACTAGTTTATATAAGAGAGGGACAGACCTCAGGGTGACCTTAAAACAAGACAGACTTGAATTCATATCCTAGTTCCACTTAGTACTGGCTGTGTTAAGTTCAGGCAAGTAACTTAACAAATCCCCAGTTTCTTTACCTATGAGAAGAGTATCTCATTTTTAAAAAAAATTTATTTATTTTTATTTTTGGCTGCATTGGGTCTTCGTTGCTGCACGTGGGCTTTCTCTAATTGTGGCGAGCTGGGGCTACTCTTAATTGCGGTGCACAGGCTTCTCATTGTGGTGGCTTCTCTCGTTGCAGAGCCTGGGCTCTGGGCGCGCGGGCTTCAGTAGTTGTGGCACGCGGGCTCAGTAGTTGTGGCGCGTGGGCTTAGTTGCTCTCCGGCCATGTGGGATCTTCCTGGACCAGGGCTCGAACCTGTGTCCCCTGCATTGGCAGGTGGATTCTTAAACCCTGTGCCACCAGGGAAGCCCTCTCATTTTTTTTTTTTTTGGTGAATGTTTGTGTGTACAAAAGCTAAGAGATAATGTTTGGGCTGTAATTACAATGTACAGTCATTTCAACAGAAATGCTACCACAGGTAGCTTAAGCAAAAAGGGGAATTTACTAGCTTGCATAATAGGGAAGTCCAGAGACGGTACTGGTTTCAGACATGTCTACAGTATCCATGTATCATCATCTCTGCTTCTTTCTGTGCTGGCTTCATACTGTAGTCATGCTCCTTCCTCATTGGGGGGGGGGGACAAAGTTACCAGCTCACTAAGTTCCCTTACCACTTAGCAACCCCAAAGCTTGACTGCTGACGCAAGGGAAGACTGGTCCAGCTTGGGATACATATGCCCCCTGCACACTGTGATGAAGAGGATGTGGAATACTCGTGAGGCCCAGGAAATAGGGACGCAGAGTACACAACACTTACAGGCAGCTACTAGAGGGAGGGTGAAAGAGGTAAGGCAGAGTAAGAACTCAGCAATTGTCCTGTCTCCAGGCTGGGCCCAGGGTCATAGTGGATCAGTCCTTCTGCTTTGAAAAACAAAAACAAAACCAAAAAACAAAAAAACTTTATTTGACAAAAGACAAAAACCAAAGTTATTTACAGTAGTTTTTTGCTCAAATAGTCCAACGGGATAACTGTGCTTCCAGGGTTACCTCAGAACCGAACCAAGCAGAGGCTGCCCTGCCCCCAGCCTCCCCGTCTTCTACAAGGGGGGAGTGCCAACCAGAATTCAGCAGCATGGCTCCCTGACCCCTCACCACCCTCCACTGCTCAGTGCACTGTGGGAGGGAAAGTCCCACCCCAGCCCAACGCGCTTCCACAGTCCCCTGCTGCAAGTGTTCTGCAACAGTGACACCAGACCTGGGCTCAGAGACACGGGTGGGGTGCAAGAGGCCGGGCAAGCAGCAGCTTCAACTGATCTTGAAGCTGCCGTGTTCATTCTTCCCCAGCTGGGCCTCAGGAGGGTGAGGGTCCCTGATCCCCCCCGGGGCATGGCAGGAGAGGGCACAGAGAGGGGAGGAGGCAGAAGAGAGAGCCTAGAAAACCTGCCCACTAACAGAGAGCAAAGCCCCCTCTCTTAAAATAACCAATCCCCACTCCCACAGCAATGGGTGGGCCAAGCCACTCAGAAGTTGGGGAGCCTCCCTGAAGTCTTCAGGGATCATCCCGGAAAGGACAGAACACATGTTGCTGCCTTTCTCCCAGCCAAGCCCACCCAAGTCAGCCAATACCCAGGAACTCTCCCCCTGTGCCCAACATGGCAACTTCAGGAAACTACAGGCTGAGGATCCTGACCTGTCTTTTGGCCCAGTAACAATGTTATTCAGAACAAAAATATTTCAGCTAATAACCTAGGATTAGTGTTTCTTAGGATATACTAGAAAGGTGGGGTATATTGCTGTTGAATGCTATCAGCAATGAAACAGCAGGAAAAAAAAAAAGCGGGGCGGGAGGAGAATAAGACTAACTGTGTGATCCGTTTCACTGTGAAGTTCAGGGCAGGGGCTTCTGCAACTCCAATTTAAAGAGAGGTGCAACAGAAAGACACTCACAGCGAACAGGCTTCGTGACCGATTCCCAGCCCCAGCCTCCTCCCGGGGCAGTTCCACAGGCAGCTGGGGGCACTATTCCATGTTTCCTCCAGGCACAGTTTCCGGCCACCATCATGGGAAAAGCTGCCCGTCTGGATCAGCTAAAAGGCCTTCCTGACCAGTAGATGGCTCACTTCTCTCCAAGTAGGAGCAACAGGGAGCTTCTGACATTCTGGCCCCACTAAGCCAAGTTCCTAGAAGGAATTCAGAACTCAGGCTGCGGGGTGAAGCTTTCAAAGATAAAGAAGGGGAAAACATGAAAGAGAAAAAAACACCACCCCACTGCTCAGCCTAGCTTACCTCCCCCTCCCCTCCCCCACAATACAGTAAAAACAACCACCAACCAACCAGAAAAACACCTCTCTCTATCATCCTTCTCTGCTCTGCACCTAGAAGGTTTGGTCAGATTTCTGTTGGACCCTCTCTCTGGCTGTGGCTTTATCCCCTTCTCCCTTCTGTGCATGATGCAGAAAAGTCAAAGCCCATAAAAGTTTTTTCTGCCTTTTTTTTTTTTTTTTTGGTAAACCAAACCAACAATAAAACAACCATTTGGAATTTTGCAGAGATTTAGCTGGTCCCCCAAATGAAAATACTCCTTCCTTGTAAAACAATCACCAGTTGCAGTGGTGGATTATTCTCAGTTCATCAGACTCCATCAAGCAATGCACTCTCATTCCCCACACCTGGGCTAACTACTCCTGTTAATGCAAACCACAGCAAAGAGGGAAAAATAAACACAAAGTTTAGCAAAAACCTAAACATTCAACCGGAGTCAGTTCTGTTACATCTGCTGGGCTCCTCTTTTCTTCTGTTCACACTTATGAACCTGGAATGTCCACACTTAACAAAAAGAGGCCCTGTCAGGGGCAACTGGGACCCAGCACAGGTGTGAGTGAACTTGGCAGGTTTCCTGTGCCCAGCCCAGGAAAGCAGGTGGGAACAAAGGGGCCCCGGGGATTCTCTGCAGCAGCAGCACCATGCCTGTCTCCAGTCTCTCGGTCTCATCACTGAGGAGGCCTGGAGAAACGGCAGAGTCAGCAGAGGAGAGGTCCCATCACAGTGCAGTGACACCAGCGGGCGCCTTCCTGCTGAAGACCTCTGGACAGAGGAGATGATCCCGATGTTTGGCAGTGATCCAAAGAAAACCCTCTGTAGGAAGGGGAACCAAAACGGAAACCCGGGACAGCTGGCTCGAGCCTCGAGCACCCCTGTTGGCAGACGCCTACTTGGGGTTTTCAGAGACGAAAGAAATGGGAGTGCGCAGCAATGGGGGTGACGGGTCCTGCTGCTTCTGGAGCTCCATCTCAGCTGCCCTCTGGAGCGCCACCTCCACCAGCAGCTGGAAGCTGCTGAAGTCCTCCTTGTCCTGCTCCGGGGGTGTGGGCGGTGGTGTGTTGAAGAGTCCACCCGTGGGGCTTCCAGCTTCAGCCCTGGTCAGCAGGGTGAGTGTGCTACCAGGGGTCACCAGGGGCTTGGGGGGCTCCAGCTCGCCTTGTGGGAAGGTGGCTGCCGGCTTGTCTCCCTGGCCTGAGTGGAGCGGCATGGAGCACACGGACAAGGAGAGCACATTGGTGGGGGCCGGCACAGACACAGCCAGCACCGAGGGGCTGCCGCCTCGGGGGAGGGCCACATCGGAGGCCTTGCCCCCGCGGCGGGAAATGGTGTACTGGTTGGGGTCTTTGCCGTCCTTCCGAAGCATGTCTGGGAGAAGCCGCCGCCGGGCGTTGATGAACCAGTTACAAATCTGGAATGAGAATGAGTGTGAGAGACTGATCAGTTTACTCTCTCAGAACCGGCTGCAAAGCACCTGCGTTCCTGGCCCCAGAAACACAGCAGCAAACAATTCAGGCACAATCGCAGCCCTCAGAGAGATTTATGTTGGGCAGAGAGAGTTAAAGAAGAAATCATGTAAATGAAAATAAACTGCAACTGTGATCCAGCCAATGAAGGGAAGGTACGTCGGTGCTGTTGGACACAGTAATGGGAAGACCCAATCCAGTCTTCGTGGACTCGGGGTAGTATTCTCTGAGGAAACGGCTTGCAAATTGAGATCTGAAGGGTAAGCAGTAGGTTAGGTGGGAGGCCAGAGGGGAGAAGAGCATTCGATTGAGAAGGATCAATACCTGAAAAGTGCCTATGAGGAGCTCAGAGAAGGAAGTCCTGTCTGGATGGAGCTCAGAGTGGTAACTAGAGGTTACCTCTCATAGTGGGGATTTGGTTCTTTACTCTAAGGACGATGGGGAACCGCAGGAGGGTTTTAGGCAAAGGATGCTAAAAATGCTATGTGGAGAACCGAGTGGAAGCAGAGTGCAAGGTTAGGAGTTCAAGTTAGGTTAAGGGAGATGATGAGAAGATGACAAACGTTTGATCTGTCTGGGAGACTGGAAATGACAGGACTTGGTGCCCAGTTGGATATGGGTGTGTGAGAGGAGAGGGGATGGGGCCAAGGGTCATTCACTCCTAAGATTCTAGAATAGAGTCTTGCTGTATGCCAGGGAAAGAGCCACAAAGACACTAAGGGACTCTCAGGTAGAAGAAAAGTTATTGTTTCCAAGCAAAACCAAGGTCAGTGGTTGAATGTGCATTCAACCAACATCCTTAAATCCTTTTTTCCTACATGCTGCTGAGAAAGCTACCATTAACCGTGACCCCATTCCTGTCCAGCTGATTGTCCAATCCTCTTGGGCCTATGCCTGAGGCATGACATTTCTTACTGTTAAGTGGTCTGCTGCAAAACCAAGGCATATCTAGCACCCATCCTATATTTGTCTGGACCCTTTATAGTAGCCTCCAGATTCACAGCTCTCCAATCCAGCCTCGTCACTGGTTGTCACTCATTTTCTAAAATGCAGTACTGTTATTCCTGTTCTAGAAAACTGCCATTTGTCTCCTACTGCCTATAGGAACAACTCCAGACTCTTGGGCCTGGGTGTTAAAAGCCTCCCCTGTTCATAGCCTATCTTTCCAGCCCTTGTAGTCTCCTTTTAAAAAAAAAAAAAAAATTTATTTATTTTTGGCTGCGTTGGGTCTTCGTTGCTGTGCGTGGGCTTTTCATTGCAGTGGCTTCTCGTTGCGGAACATGGGCTCTAGGTGCGTGGGCTTCAGTACTTGTGGCACGTGGGCTCAGTAGTTGTGGCTTATGTGCTCTAAAGCGCAGGCTCAGTAGTTGCGGAGCACGGGCTTAGTTGCTCCGCAGCATGTGGGATCTTCCCGGACCAGGGCTTGAACCCATGTCGCCCTGCACTGGCAGGCGGATTCTTAACCACTGTGCCACCAGGGAAGTCCCTATATTCTTCTTCATGTGAAATTGCTCACCAGCCCTCATTGAGGCCCTGTGCTTTAAAAAAAAAAACAAAACAAAACTCCATGCCTTTTGCACATCACAATCCCTCCTTCTGGAACACCCTCTTCTCTACCTGGAGAATGCCTACTATTCTAAGTCTTGGCTGATCTAAGATATTAGAGATTGGGCTGAGGCAGAGGAAATGGTTTCAAAACACATCTCTCCTCACCTACAGCTGCTGTAGGGCCTGGCAGTTTCTTTTCATACTTGAATGAATGACACCATGAGGGTAGATAACTGTTCAGGAAGAGTGTGAATAGTTTCTGCACACCCCAGAGGAGATGGCACCTAATCACGGCATCATTACTGATCAGCTAAAAGATCAGCCGCTTACACCCTCTTTCCTTTCATTTACTCCTAACAGCCTGGAGATGTGACAAGACCAATCCTTTAACAAGCTCACCTGGGCATTATTTAAAAAGTTATGGATTAGACTAGAGAACAGTTTCTTAGCTGCATGGCTGGTGTAAGCTCATAAATACAAAACCCGTTCTTCCCTAAATAGGCAAATACAACCCCTTATCATTTTTTCCATGTCTTTCTCCCTCTTGCCCTCCACTGGAGGAGCTGCCACAGGCGGAAAGTTGCCTAATCACTTTCTTGCTAACACAAAAGTAGCTGGAGAGAAGAAACAGAAACTGTGGGAGTGTGTTGGTGATGAGGCCTGGCTGTGGCATGGCATGCCTCCACACATCTCGGCATCTTTCTGGGAGCCTTTCTTGAGAAGCGTTTACCAATAGCTGCCGTTTACTAAGCACTGTACATCTACGCAATTTTCTTCCAACAGTTTTATCAGCCCTATGAGTTTGATCAGCTCCCATTTTACTGATGAACATATATAAAGCTGAGCCTGGAGAAGTCAGGCAGGATTCTACCTCTAGCCAAGGATCCCCAAGCCTGGACCTTTGGATCTGGAGGAACGAGAACCCCTACTCTCTGAATCTTTCTCTCAGGCTATCACAGGACCCCAGAGCCCAGCTTATTTTACTCACTGGAATGGTCAAGTTAGAACTTCTCACCTTCCTGTTGCTCTCCCTTTCAAGGCTTTGTGCTAACTCAAATAATATTTATTGATGCTTGCTATGTGCCAGGCCAGTTCTCGGTACTGGGGATGCGTCTGTGAATTAGACAGATACGCACTCTGCCTTGTGGAGCTTATGGTCCATCTAGTTGTGGAGACTGGCAATAAACGAACATCACTATAGCAACAGGAAATGCCAGGAAGGAAACAGACAGGAATAAAAAGGTAGTATATAAAGATAAGAGAGACCTCCGTAGATAAGGGGTCTGGGAAGGCTGAGACCTAACAGATAAGAAAGAGCCAGCCACACAGAAAGCTGAGGGAAGAGTGTTCTAGACAGAGGGAACAGCAAATGTCAAGGTCCTGAGGCAGGAAAGGGTTTGGTTTAAGGAACAGACAGAAGCAGGCCGGGCTGATCCCACGAGGCCAGAACACCACGGTTAACCACCAAAGGGGCCTGAACAGTGGCCTAAGCTAGTTTTCACACTGTACGTCCTTCTCCTGGTCCTGTCTTTTCTCTCCTCTTAGTTCATCAACAGAAACTTACAGAGCATGTAGCAGCTGCTGTAGGGGAAGAAATGACAGGAACCCCTCCCCCACACCTCTCCTGTGCTGAGATGCCAGGAACTGTGTGGGCTGCGGCAATGCCTAACATTCCTCTAATGGGTGACTGGATCAAAGGCCCCACTCTCCTCAGGGCTCCCATACCAGTTTCTACCCCTGCCTATCACCTTCCTTAGCTGACACCTGCGCAAGGCCTTGAGTACCACTACCCAGCCAAACGGATGGCCACCTATGACAAGAGCGGGCGCCTGGAGTTGGCATGGCTCCTTGCCCAGCAGCCTGCGGCTGTACCTGTTCCACAGGTGACCCAAGGATAGCACCAGGCTCTAGGTCCTGTCAGGCTGGGAAAGCTCATGGGCAGGGGAGAGCCAGAGCCTTCCTGTGGCTTCTCTCCCTTTCCATTCCAGCCTGGAAGGACCCTGCCTCTGGGGTTCTCATTTACCCCGCTTTACCTCTCTGGTCCTCTCAGTACAACTGAGTGTGTGTGCGCGCGCGCACACACACACACACACACACACACGACAGCAGGCATCAGCTGACACTTTGTGAGCTGCTCACTCCAATCTTGGCTGGAGTTGCAGGGGAGCCCCAAGGGAGAAGTAAGACTGAACAGCTGAGTGGACGAAGGAACTAAGGATCTTTGACACAAGGTATCACGCCAACCATCTCACTTGCATTATGTTTAATCTGCATGAAAGCCTGGACGGTAGTAAGCAGTGTCCCCAAAGTACTACAGAGAGACCTGGAACTCAGAGATGAGAGAACCTGCCCAAAGTCACACAGCCTCCGAGTGCAGAGCTGGGATTCAAACTCAGGTCTCCTGCTGCTGTTCTCATTCTGGTCTGCTGTCTTACCAACAGAGGAACAAAATGGATAGCTGCAAGGCATCACCATAATCCTAAAAGCAGACTCTTGCTGAACACAAAACATATCAGGTGCTGTTCTGAACATTTCCCATCTAACTAACTCATTTAATCTTCAACAGCCTATGAGACAGGTTCTGTGATGATCTCCATTTTATTTGAACCACTGAAGAAACAGAGGCCCTGATCAGAGAGATTCAGTAACTTGCTCAAGGTCACAAGGGCAAAGGCTAGGATGTGATCCAGACAGCCTGATTCCAGGCAACTACCACTATCAGGTGAAGATAAAAGACGGAGGAGAGGGCTTCCCTGGTGGCGCAGTGGTTAAGAATCTGTCTGCCAATGCAGGGGACACAGGTTCAAGCCCTGGTCCGGGAAGATCCCACATGCTGCGGAGCAACTAAGCCCGTGTGCCACAAGTACTGAGCCTGCGCTCTAGAGCCTGAGAGCCACAACTACTGAAGCCTGCTTGCCTAGAGCCCGTGCTCTGCAACAAGAGAAGCCATTGCAGTGAGAAGCCCGTGAAGCCCGCTTGCCTAGAGCCCGTGCTCTGCAACAAGAGAAGCCATTGCAGTGAGAAGCCCGTGCACGGCAACGAAGAGTAGCCCCTGCTCTCCGCCACTAGAGAAAGCCCGCACGTAGCAACGGAGACCCAACGCAGCCAAAAATAAATATAAATAAAATAAATTAAAAAAAAAAAAAAAAGACGGAGGAGAGTCAGCCTGAGGCCTTTTCTCCTTGCTCAGATGCTTTCATCTCTCCATCCTGCAGCTGCCTCCTTGGCTACCTGCGCTACAGGAGACCACTACACCTCTCCAGCTCAGCCCAGGATGCAGGGGAAACGTGACCTGGGTCAAGAGGAGTAGGGACCAGTGCTTTTGTTGAGAGCAGTCTTGGGGAGGGGAGCCTGGCATTTACTAGCAGATGCGTGGGCACTTAGCCTCTAGCTGCACCTCCCATTTTGGCTTCTAATTCTGAGAACAGCAGAAAAACACCCCCCCCATGTGCTCACCCTGGTCCACAGAAAACTTGGCAGCCTACTTACTCTCTGTTTTGTCTTCTCATCCGATAGAAATGCACAGCTGAGGGCAGCCGGGCAAGGGCACAAGGCCCGAGTGCACCACCAGTGCCAGCTGTGATAATGGGCTCTGCGGATTTTCTGTAGCCCCTTCCAGCAGCCTGACCCACGCCTAAGTCAGGAAAAAAGCATGTGACTTGCCCCAATTCAAGGTCCTTGGGGAGGGGGTAGGAGAATGCCAAGGTGAATTCTGTGATTGATACGGCAAAACACAGGCTGGGTGCGCCTGAAAGCCTGTCTCTACCATAAAACAGGGCCCTATCTGAAAGCCTGCTGCCCTGTCAGTATTTTCTTTTTTTTAAATCAGTGGCTGAGATGAAGGACACGGGAGGAATCACTGTGGCAAATGGGAGTGGGAGGGGCACTAGGGAGCCGATAAAGGCCACGAGGACCAGAGCAGGGCTTTTGAAGGCGACACAAGTGCTTTAATTGTAATGTCTTTTCAACTGTGAAAGACAGAAGCAAAAGAGGGGAGAGAGTGAGGGCATGGAGAGACCTTTCCCAAACATCACGGTCCCTCAGTCTGTGTTGTGACCACCTGTATGCAGGTGCTCCTAAAGGCTGCTGGCTGTATTAGAATAACCTTGAGGGTGATTTTAAAAAACTGCTACTTCTCATCTGCTTTATAGATGGGGGGCAAGGGAGAGGAGTGGGTGGAATCAGGAATGTGTTTTTAAACAAGCTCCCCAGAGTCCTGCCACCCAAACTTAGGAACCAATGGTTTAACCCACTGGTTTAACTTGTCCTTGTGGGCCAAACCCTTTACTTAAGCAAAAAAGCTTACACAAAAGCTCAAAAAATATACAAATGAAAGGCCTTAAGGTGGGGAGACAGTGGTTACCAGGAGGAAGAATCGGGAGGCAGCTATCTTTGGAGCCAGAGTAAGGAGAGCAGCTTCGAGAGATAAAAGTTCACTGAGGGCAGGGCCAAGCCACCCCCTCACCACACAGCAGGCCACTACAGCTTCTGCACCAGGCTCCTTTCTTGCCCAGTACAAGTACCAGAGGGACTGCTGCCCCTCACCTCCCCAATCCTTCAAGTCTGTCAGGATTCCATTCATATACAGCTTCCGGAGAAGCCTTGCCTACCAGGGCAGCTCAGCTGACACACACGGGTAATTAAGTACACTGAATTCTCAGTCCTTTCAATGTCTTCCCTCCCCCAGGGGGGACAGTGCCGGTTCTACTGTTGTGTTCCCAGCACCCAGCACTGGGTCTGGCACACAGCACACCCCCAATCAATATTACACAGAGAAGGAATGGGC
This sequence comes from Balaenoptera physalus, assembly GCF_965194825.1. Lineage (NCBI taxonomy): Eukaryota > Metazoa > Chordata > Mammalia > Artiodactyla > Balaenopteridae > Balaenoptera > Balaenoptera physalus. Next base: position 22,989,708 of record NC_138898.1, read on the forward strand.
ACGAACCCTCCCTGCCACACTTACCTCCCCTGCCCAACTGGCAGCCCCTTAGAACAGAAACCACAGCAATAAAGTGGGCTTACAGGGTGTCACTGGGACCTGTGAAAATCCTTCACAAATGACTTTTTGGTTTTACCCTCCCAACTGCCTCGCCCAGGGCAAGTACCAGCTAACCAGTTAGTTAAATAACTCATTGACTTGCTAATGAGATTGCTCCTGGGCCGGTTAAAGGAGACAATCAAAAGGGAGGTCCCCAGGGAGAGAGAAAACAAACTTGGCAAAATGTTGATGCTTGGTGGAGCCAGGTGATTGGTGCCAGGGGTGCGTTATAATATTCTCTTACTTTTGCGGTTATCTGCAAACGTTCCTAATAAACAATGGAAATTTTAAAAATTAAATACAGGAAAAAGAGATGCCTCCAGGGACTGACTTAAACCAGCTTTTCCAGATTGAGGAGCCACTACGTTTCCTTTATTTCTGAGGTCCTGCCTATTGACATTTCCAACACTTTTTTTTTTTTTTAATTTTGGGCCCGCCGCGCGGCTTGCGGGATCTTAGTTCCACGACCAGGGATTGAACCCAGGGCCCTTGGTGGTGAAAGCTCAGGGTCCTAACCACTGGACCACCAGGGAATTCCCTCTAGCACTTTTACCTTCATTTTGTCACTTCAACAATTATTTACTGAGCACCTACCAGATACCTGGCATTGAGCTAACACTGAGGATGTAGTGATAAATAAGTCTAGGCCTCTGGAGTTTAGTGTGTTCTAAAAAGCCATCAGTCAAGTCCAAATGCTGACCCAGTCCCGGTGCTGTGGGAACACAGAGCTCCTCTAGGGGTCAGAAGTCTCCCTAGTCAGGGGTGGGAGCAAAGTGGTGTGGGGTATCTATCAGTGTGGCAGGAATATGGGGGGCCAGGGATGAGGCCCGCTACACAGATTGGGAAAGATGATGTCGTCAATAGGTTGGCAGGAGCCACTGAAGGGTTTTAAGTAGGGGAGTGACACATGATCAGACGATGATAGGTTGGACTAGGGTAGGAAAGAAGCTATATTCCGGAAATATTTAAGGGGTAAACGTGTAGGAATTGGTGAGACCAAAGGAGCTGAGAAAGGGCTATCAAGGGGAACCCCTTAGAAAGGGAAGGACCCAGCTTGGAGAAGTTACCTGTTATCAGTCAGGAAATCTGGGGTGCCTGTGAGACCTTCAAGCACGGATGTATGGCTGGCGCTGCTTGGGACTCATGGTACAGTTTCCATCAAGGAGTACTAGATGGTCCCCACTGCTCCTTTTTTTTTGGCCACACTGCGTAGCAGGTGGGATCTTAGTTCCCTGACCAGACCAGGGATCAAACCCATGCGGAGTCTTAACCACTGGACCACCAGGGAAGTCCCCCCACTGCTCCTTAACTCTCAGAATGCCTCTAGAACAGGGTGGCCACCCGTGGAACCCCTCCCACCAGGGGATGCCAGGATCCAGCTGGCCCTTCCTCAGAAGTCTCCAGCAGCTAATCCTGAAATGGATTAGCTGTAGCCCCAGACCTACATTTCTGTAAGTGGGATCTGGGGATATGCCGTCCTAGGGGCCCACTAGTTCCCCACAAGAATGTTTTGGTTTTGTGTTTCCAATTTGATCACAAGTAGGAGTGCCGTGGCCTCTGGCAACCCAGGTTTGCTCAACTCCGGAGCCAGTGCCTCTGTCATACTACACATCGTAGTGCAGTCAACGAAACACCATCCACCGTTTGTTATTAATGCAGTTAGATGGAATCTCATTCGTTTTACATCTATTTACTTTGGAAAACTGTTTGGTTATTTCACAGTTGTGTATAAGAACAAAAGCAAGAGGTTTTTTTACCCAGTTTTATGTTTGTACATGCTTAAGTGACGTGATAAAAATTATTCAAGTCTACATTGTGAGGGAAGCAAGTCCGTGAAAAAGATTTTCTTTAAGAGGAGTCAGTACATTATTCAGACTTGAGAAACAGTGTCCCTGATAAAAGGCAATTTCAATACAGTGTGGAAGTGGTTTGGTCGCACAGGTAAGAGGCACACTGGAATATACAGCTGGGGGAATCAGAGAATGCTTTCATGAGAAAATGCTTAAACAGAGTGAGCCAGGCTCAGAGAGGTCAAGAAACCAAGGGAGAAGGCCCGGAGGCCTGGGGGTTCAGGGGCCCCAGAGACAGGAAGAACTAGGCTGCAGGCAGGAAGACTAACAAAGAGGCTATCTAGGTAATCCTGGCTCTTAGGCACCAAGACTTTGGCCTGTGCTCTTCTGCATCCTGTGAGTTCAAGTCCACCTCTTCTGGGAGGCCTTCTGAGGCTCCAGGCCTGCTCAGAAGCCCTGCCCTGAGTCTCTGCTGCCATCTGCCCCGGCGGTCATCACTTTTTGCAAACATCAGTGGCCAGGTCTTCCCCTGCTTTCCCATCCCAGACTAGACACTCCCTAGGGTAGGAATGTGTCTGGATCCTCTCTGGGATCCCAACCCTGCCCCGCATAGAGCTGGGCATAGTGCAGCGCTTGTCGGTAAACTTGTGAGGTTCTAGGAACTGCTAGGCGAGACCTATGACCTAGGAGAGATGAGGATGAAAGGGAGAGAAGAAGTGCCCACCCTGTGCAAAACACCTCACAGTGGGCCTTGAATTCTTCTCAGTCCAGCCCCCCAACCCTTACCCTTACGTGCTAGGTAAGTGCTACTATCAGCCCCCTTTTTCAGGTGAGGAAACACGAAGCTCAGAGAGGAGGCAGTGACTTGGCCAAAGTCCAGGCTTTCTCTTGTGGAGAAGATGGGATCCGAGTCAGGGTCAGTAGCTCTAGAGCCTTTCTCACAGACAGACTCCGATCAGCCACTGCCCAGCGAGTATAAAGTCAGGTGACAGGATTTCTGAGGGCCGAATACTCACCATGAGGCTTCATGGAAGAGGGACGCAGCTGGAAGACGTGGGGGGTTCGGAGTAGGGTAAGGGAAAGAGAGACGGCGCCAGGGATCGGAGTAGTGGGCCAGGAAAGAACAGAGGTGGAAGGGGAGGCAGCAGGGGGTGGGGTGGGAGGCGTGGGGCGCCAGCGGGGCAGAGGGTGGGCCTTTGCTAGGCTGGGGGCCTGTTCTGTGTCTCCCAGGCAGGTGAGCGCCCAACTGGAGGCAAGGCAGCGGTAGTCCTGGGGGTCTCACCTCAGCACCAGGAAAACAGAACAAAAACACCTGTAGGTCAGCAACTGGGGCAATTCAAAGGGGGTAATACCTCTCACTCTGACCAGAAGTGGATAACATGACCTTCTGAGCGTGTTCACATTCGTGGTTCACAGAGCACTTTCACATCCAGTTCTGAATCTATTCCTCCCAATGGTTCAGTCAGGCAGTCTAATCCCACTTTATAGATGGGAAATCAAGATGTGGTTTACAACTCCTGCGTCGCAGAATGGGGTTTTGACCCCAGAACCTCTGACTTCTGCCCTTTCCTTAACCGTGATTCCAACTCATTTTTAACCACTCTGCAGATCACCAGCTGCCCCGTGAAACCAAACTGCCATCCAAGTACCAATCTGGGGCTAAAGGCCAAATCCCAGACACTCAATGCCTTCTCACCCTCTCCCAGTTCTAGTGTTAATGACGACACCTAGACATTAATAACAATTCCTTGCCTCTTCATAACTCTCCAAAATCTAAATCTAGCTGCAATGACTTCATGCAATTGTCTTCCCTTGAGGCAGAGAGGGTGGGTATTCTCATCTAACCTACGAAGAAACTGAGGCCCAGAGAGAGGAAGTGACCAGCTCAAGGCCACACAGTTGAGTCAGTGACAGGGCTGGGACAGGACCAGAATCCAGGTTTCCTGCTACCCTCTCCTTACCTGCAGCACCGACAGGTTGGTCTGTCCAGAAAGGCTCAGCTTCTCCTGCTCTGAGGGGTAGGCGTTGTAGCGGTGCAGGTACAGCCAGTCCCGCAGGATCTTCACCGACTCCTTGGGCAGGTTCCCTCTGCGCTTCCTCTTGCCTGCCAGGGAGAGGAGGCCTTCATCCTCACCCAGGTCACTGTCTGACATGGTGTCTAGGGGCTACGCTGGACCTCAGGCAAGCCTAAAACAGGTGACAAAGGGGAGGGGGACATTATTACCATGCGGTGCCTCTGACCCTTTTCCTAGTCTTCCAGCACATCATTACTAAAGCCTAGGACACCAGAAACGGGGTAATCGAAATTCAAAGTCTCAGGCCATACCAAAGCCTGGGCAAGGTAGAAGGAAGGGTCCAAAATGCCTCTATTTCATCAGGCCGGTAGATAACTACTGAAATAAATGGCAGATCATTAATAAGCAGAACCAGACTAGAAGTAATTACAGCTACCACTGAGGCCTGTTTCCCATGCTCTGTACTGAGCATTTCACACCTTTATTATCTCATTCAGTCCTCACAAATGCCCTTGTAAGGGAGACACTAATATCATCATCATTTTACAGATGAGAAAAACCAAGGCCCAGAGAGATTCAGAAAGTCACCCAAGATACTCTGGCTGTTAAACAGTTACCATGTGACCCAGTAATTTCACTCCTAAGGTAGCTAAGCTATGAAGAGAAATGAAAACCCACGTACACACAAAACCTTGTACAAAAATGTTTATAGTACATTATTCATAATAGTCAAAGGTGGAAGCAACCCAAGTGTCCTCCAGCAGATGAATGGTTAAACAAAATGTGGCCTATCCATAATACTGTAGAATATTATTCAGCCATAAAAAGGAAGTTCTGACCCATGCTACAATATGGATGAACCTTGCAACTATTATGCTAAGTGAAAGAAGCAAGTCACAAAAAACACATACTATATGATTCCGTTTTTATGAAATGTCCAGAATGGGCTGGAGGGGATAGAAGAGTGATAACTAAAGGGTATGAAGTTTCTTTTCCAGGTGATAAAAATGTTCTAAAATTGATTGTGGTGATGGTTGCATAATTGTGAATATACTAAAAAAAACACTGGTTTGCTTTAAAAGAGTAAGTTGTATGGTATGTGAATTATATCTCAATAAAGCTGTTATATAAAAAAAAAACTCACCTCCAGGATATGGTATGGAAGTAGGGTTTAGACCCAGATAGCTTGCCCCATCCTCCACCCCCATCCCATCTTGCTTCCAGGGTCTCCCAGGACCCAGTGAGGAGTCTGGAAACCCTATCAATCTCCACAGTCCTACAGCAATCCATGTAATATTTACTGTGTACCTACTGTGTATACCCTACAGAGATGCTGAGTTATCCCTACTGGTTATCTCTCATTCTCCTTTGTCATCTAGCCCCTGGCCTGGTCCCAGAATCAGTGCCTCAAAAATCCAGATAAATAAGCAAGGCTGGGCTCTAGTTCCTCCAACTTGGCCGTGTGACCTTGGGCAAGCATCCTTCCCTCTCTGGGCTTGAGCCTCCTCTTCATTTGTTAATTGAAGGAAGGTGTTTCCCTAGACAATCCAACTCAGTTGTTTATCCCCCTGACAAACTTCTTGTTCGAACACGCAAAAGAGATATACATTTTAAAACCAAAAGTTCCAGGACAAGCTGATGCCAGAATCTCAAGGCCCCTCCCTCCTCAGCCTTTTAACAGCTCCCTAGCAGGCTGGGCCAACAGACTCTGGCATCTCCCAGGTTTTGTTTCCTCGACTTGGGCCTGAGCCCAGATATCCGGGCTGGCTAGGCCAGGCTTTCGAGGGAAGGGTCTACCCTCCCAGCCGGGCCACCTGGAGGTGAGACAGGCATTGGTTAGAGGTGCCACTCCTCAGAGAGCAGCAACTGCGGGCTGCTTTCTGAGGTCAGGTTTCTGAGGTTTAGCTGGCCAGGGCAGTTGGGATATGAGCTCAGGCAGGGATGCAGCCCTGGCAGGCTGTAAGAAGTTTACTCAAGGTTATCTGTACAGATTCCACCCTGGCTGCCAGTCAAGTCCCAGTCTGCAGGGTTCCAGTGGGTGGCGTATGGAGGTGACCCCCTCAGTCTACACAGACCTCTCTACCGCAGTGTCCTGCACCCCAGCCATGATATTCACCGACAAATACAGCAGACACAGTTTACAAATCCCAATCCAGGAGGCTTCCCACACACACACCCCACGCTCCCACCCAGCCTCACGCCAGGCAACTCTCTAAGAGCACTCAGATAACTGGCACCAACCCATCGTTCAGCCCCTGGAACCCCCAGGACTTTCACCGACAAATACAGCAGACACACAGTTTACAAATCCCACGTCTAGCACGAACAACTGGTACCACGCAACCAATTCCTGGATATACGCCCACCCACGATCTCTCAGACTGGGACAACTCCCGACGACATCATACTAAGGGTCAGTTCTTACCCTAACTGGCCTGTGGTAGCACCCTCTCGACATAACACCCAGGGCACCCTCCTACACACTCCACGACGCTGACCTGCAACCACTCCCGCGCCAACTTTCTGACAACTTCCCCAGCTCGGCCCGACACTCCCCCGGGCCGAGCACTCACGCTGCATTCCCAGCAGTTCACACAAAGCGCGCAGCCTCCCCCGCGGCCCAGACCCGAGTCGGAGCACATGGCTCCCGGGGCGGTGGGGAATCGGCCTGCGCTCGGGGCGCCTGCACCCCTCAGCCCCCCACCCCGCGTCAGACTCGGCGCTTCTGTTCCCCCGCGGGCCTGCAATCCGGGTGGGGCGGGGGCTCTGGAAGAAAGAAAACTCACGTGTCTGTCCCGGGGCAGGAAAAAGTTTGGTTCCCACCCCCTTCCCCCGCCGCTCGGCGCTCCTGACTCTTCGGGGCGCGGGGCTGGCCGAGCCTGCGCGCTCGGCTTTGTGCTCCGAACTCGGCCCGGAGGGGGAGGGGAGGGGGCTGGGCTCCCACCTCCGCACCGCCCCCCCCAATCCTGCGCCCAGACTCCATGTTGCCCGCCCCCTGCCCCGGAGACTGCGCGCTTCGCCCGCGGGAGGCTCGGCTCAGGCTCGGCCTGCCCGAGGGACCCGGCGCACACAAACTTTCTTCGGGTCGCCGGCCCCACGCGCCCCGCTTCCTTGGCCCGCCTGGGAGTGACAGATGCCTCCGAGACAGACTTTCCTTTGTTCCAAAGGAAAAGGGAACTCGTGCGGGCTCCCCGGCCCCCCCCCCAGCTCCGAGACCTTCCGGCTGCCCCCACCCGCAGCTGTCACTCTCGGGGGGCCCCTCCCCGGCTCGGCCGCGGCGGGGGGTAGGGGGGCTACCGGCGGTTAGCAACGTGCACTTTTGAAACCAAACAAACCCGCCCCCCGCGCGCTCACCCCGGCCCAGGGCAGGGGCGGCCCTCTACCGGGGTGGGCTCCTAGGGAGTTGGGTCCCCCAAAAGGGCCGCGAGCGAACTTTCTCCGGGGGGGTGGAACAGCCCCCCCCCCACCGGTCCCAGTCAGCACACCGCAGTCGGGACTCAGAAACACACCCGAGGTCACCCATCCACAATCGCACGCGCTTAGACGACGCCCCCTCCCCCGCCCGACCGAGAAAAAGAAACTTTCCAAGTTGTCCGCGCGCCCCCCGCCCCCATCTGCCCCCCTCCTGCGCCCCGCACTGACTTTTCCCAGCAGCTTTTCCGTCCACGCGGCCTAGGGGTCGGTCCCGGGCGTCCCGGCAGGGGGCGGGAGGCGCCGGGGGAGCGCGCCGCGTACCTGCCGGGCCTGACACTCGGCCTGACAGCTCGCGGCTGGAAAGCACCTCGCGGCCTGACGTCAGATCCCCTCTCCTCCCCTCCGCGCTCTCCTCGCCCTCCCCCACCCGCCCGGAGGGAGAAAACAAACTTTGTGAGGAGCGCGGCGAGCGACGCCCACCCCCCGCGGGGCGGGCCAGCGGCTGGGGGCTTCGCCCCGCCCACCGCGCCCGGAGGGGGCGGAGCCGGGAGGGCACCTTCTTCCTGCGCCCACCCCCACCCTCAGGAATGCCACATGGCCTCCGAAGAGGAGTGGTGGGAACCCGGATCGGGATAGTGCGCTTGGGGGCAGGAAGTGGCCCGTTCCTCCTTTCGGAGAGCATTTCCGGAGCGCCTACTGTGTGCTCCACGCAGGGGGTGGGGGTCGTTACTGAGAGGAGAAATAATGCAAATCCCGATGTTTGTTAGTCAAATCTCCGGAGAGGAAACTGAGGCCCAGTTAGTCCGGGGATTTACCCCCAGCTGGTAAGGACTGGGGTCTGAATGCGGCGCCTTTTCTGCCCTCAAGGTCGCGTAGAGTCGGGTAGAAGTCTCCCTCGGACACAGCCCCAAAGCACGTAGCCCCAGGGTCTGTCACACAAGGGGCAGCCAGAGGTAAAAATAGCCAATGTTTAAGGAGTGTTTATAACGCAGTGACCTTAAGCGTGTGTATCTCCCTCGGGTTATGGGGTAGGTCCTGTTATATGTCAGTCCCTGGTTTGCCCATGAGCTGTTCTTGACTTTGCTTCTTGTCACACAGTCAACCAGTGTCATTCAGCCCAGGTGGGTCCGATAGCGGGAGGCCGAGCGCTTATCTGATTGAGACGGGCCGTTGAAGGAGGCAGATGACCGTCTAAGAGCTCTCAGCGCTCCCTGGTTTCTTTTTCCTTTGCCCTCAACACCCAACTCCAGGACGTTTCCCTTGGTCTTCCCCGACCCTGCCAGCACTCTCTTCCCTGCTCTTTGCTCTCTGTTCCACGTACTGTAAAATACCTGCTGACCAACCTGTTGGCCTTCTGGGGAGACTTTGTGCCCCGCAGAGACTAGCACAGAGTCAGCCTAAAAATGGGTAAGGCCTTTTCTGGGCCTCTGGTTCCTCATCTGGTCCCAGATATGTAGGACCCTCGAGCTTGGAAATCAGCAGCTTTGAAATGGTTTTTGGTCTTAATTGCCCTTTAGCTATGGAGAACTCAGAACAAAGATCTAGTTTGCGCCCCAGACCCTAAGCCAATCAGAATGCTGATTAAATGACTGTTAAGGTGCACCTGGACTCCCCGTTGAAGCCAGACTAACCTGCAAATGCTTAGAAGCTAGTTGGCCACACTGCTTCCCTCACCGCAGTAGCCAGGGTGTCAGTGCTGCAGCCCAGCGCTCTCCGTGTCACAGACGGGGAAACCAGAGCCCAGAGTGGAGGCCCCAAACAATTTCTTGGAGCGCTCTGTCCACAGCCTTATGAGAGAAAAAGGGAGGCTTGGGGAGTCTCACGTAAAAAAGGTAAAACCTCCGGGCCCTGCAGAAATAGAGTCTACGCAGATGTAGAGAACAAAGGTATGGACACCGAGGGGGGAAAGTGGCGGGGGATGAATTGGGAGATTGGGATTGACATATATACACTAATATGTATAAAATGGATAACTAATGAGAACCTGCTGTATAAAAAATAAATAAAATTCAAAAAAAAATGTAAAAAAAAAAGCCTCCGGACCCAGATCCCTAGGATCACAGAACATGTGTGGGATGGGGGCCTACATAAGGGGGACCCTGGAAGGGAAAACGGGTGCAGCCAGGTGAGCCTGTTGATGCGACGGTTCCCAGCACTTGGTGTCAGTGCATGAGAGCCAGACTCTGCCTGTTTTGGAGAAGCCACAGGGGACCTGGGCTGCAGCCCAGAGACCTCCCGGCAAATTAAGCCGGCAGCAGCCCCCTAGGCCAGTGCTTCGCATGTCTTATGCTAGACGAGGTGCATGGGGCAAATGGAGGAGAGCAGCTCTGTCCTCCTTTTAGCCTGCAGTGGAGCCACCTGAGAGCCGTTAACAAAGCAGATTCAGGAGCCCTTCCCCAGACTTCCTGGAGGGGGAGGGGGAGAGTTGGGAGGTAGAGGGGAGGCTGGTAGTATGTCAAGATTGTGCATTGTAAACAAATTTGAGAATTACCGCATGTTTCTCAACTGGTAAGTTATCAGAATTTAAAATATATGCATCCTTTAAAAGCCAGTAAGTGTACCTCTAGGAATCTATATCGAGAAATAATTGCAGAACAAAGATGAATGCTTACACAAGATTGTTCTTTGCAGCACTATTTATTTTGGTGGAAAATTTCAAACAGCTACGTGCCCCTCAGCGGGAGCTGACTGCTTACAGGCACTCTGGGACCTCTGCACAGCGGGATGTTGTAATGGGGTAAGTCTGTGAGCACTAACCTAGGAGATGGCCAAGGGATATTTATTATGACACTTTGCAATGTCCTAGCAGGAAGGGGCTTTGCGTATACTTGGTGAGAACTTTCGTGGGAAAACTTTTTCCAACTGGGAAGTTATTTTTATTGTCATTTTTCTCTCATCCAGTTTTGCCCCCCCTCGCTTTTTCACAGATGAAAAAACTGGGTCCCTGAGAGAAGAAGGGACTTGCCCCATGATCTGCCTGGGGTCCTGACTCCTGGCACAGATCTGGGGTGGGGGTGGAGGGGAAAGAGAGGTGGGCGAGGCATCAGAGCTCAGGCAAACTTGGTGGCCGCCGGGAGGCCATTTTAGGAAGAGTCCCAGGAACTCAAGATCCCTCAGGCCAGAAAGGGACTGGATAGGCTGCATAAGGCAATTTTGCCTCTGTACCTGAAAACCCAAATTAGAGACTCCTGATGATGGGGCTGTCTCTTGATTGTGCCTGTTTCTAGTGAACTTGGTTATTGCATGCATAGGTTCAAATGAATGTTATGCAAATCTATTTTCATTGGGAAAAAAAAAGGCCAGCCATTACTCTTTTTACCTGGGGTTGATGGAAATGGGGAAAGAGACTGATATTCACTATATTCACTTGGCTTCCAACATGAGCCAAGGCGAGATCCGGTAGCACAAAGGAGATAGGGTTCTGGGGGGTAGAGGGGAAGAGTCCAGCAAAGGCCAGGGTCAGTCAGTAATTCAGGAAAAAGCTGGATTTGATCAGCTGGTAGGGCCTTGAAGGCTGAAGTGAAGAATTTGGATTTGGCAGCGTGGGTAGTAGGGAGCCCCTGCAGGGCTGCTGAGACAGTGGCTGAGGAGAGGTGGGAAGAAATTGGAGGTAGGGTGATCAGGTGAGGCAGCTCTGGGTAATTGAGACCAAACAGATGGAGACCTGTCTCTGAAGTCTAGGAGATTTGTAGCTCTCTTCCGTGAGGTTGTGCATTTTCATCTAATGTGGATTTCAGCTTATCAACATCTTACTTTGAAAGTCTTCTAGTATTTTTTTTTAAAATAAATTTGTTTATTTATTTATTTTTGGCTCTGTTGGGTCTTCGTTGCTGCGCACAGGCTTTTTGTAGTTGCGGTGAACGGGGGCTACTCTTCGTTGTGGTGTGCAGGCTTCTCATTGCGGTGGCTTCTCTTGTTGTGGAGCAGGGGATCTAGGCATGCGGGCTTCAGTAGTTGTGGCATGCGGGCTCAGTAGTTGTGGCTGGCGGGCTCTAGAGCGCAGGCTCAGTAGTTGTGGCGCACGGGTTTAATTGCTCCGTGGCATGTGGGATCTACTCAGACCAGGAATCTAACCCATGTCCCCCGCATTGGCAGGCGGATTCTTAACCACTGCGCCACCAGGGAAGTCCCTAGTATTTTGTTGATCAGCTACAATTTGCTTAGTTTTCTCCTAGTTGTCAGGTATGCACTCATTCATCTAATTTTTGAGTGCCCAGTGCTTGACAGGCTGTGTGCTTGAAGCTGGGGGATTTGGGCTACAGTGCCCGGTGGTGGAAAGGGTATGGGATTTGGGATTTGGAGCTACTAGCCAGGTGATGGAGGCAAGTCATCCAAACCCACTGAACCTCAGTTTTCTCATCTGTGGAAACATCTGGCTTTGGTGGGGGTCAGAGAAAATAAAGGCTGTGTAAAAACCGTTTGTGAATAGCATTCAGCATTTATAGAACAGCAGATACCATTATCAGGGTGTCTTAGCTCTGCTTCTAATAGCTGTGCGGCATTTGACAATCCGAGTTCCCGTTTCTTTCTCTTCATCTGAGAAATGACAGGGTTGAAAGATAGTCCTAAAGGTCTCTTCCTTCTTTGGCATTCTACCATCTAAGGCTTAAATGTTTTTGAAAGCAACGTATTGTATATATAAATGTCTGTTTGCCCACAGTTTAGGCAACACTGGGTTAAAGATTAAAACACTGGATTAACATTAAAAAATCTTTTTTTTTTTTCTGTAAGTTTTTGGCCGTACCCCACGGCATGTGGGATCTTAGTTCCCCAAACAGGGATTGAACCCACGCCTCCTGCATTGGAAGGCAGAGTCTTAACCACTGGACTGCCAGGGAAGTCCCAAAAAATCTTTTTAAATTTTATCTTTTCTGGGTTAAGTGGTGAGGAGTATTACCTAAAACTGTATCTGTCTGCATGGCTTTCTTAAATAGCTTTCTAGTTACACTTGATTATCTGATTTTCTTCCTGTGCAGTTTACATTTCAAATGGGCCCCAAGTTATAGCACTTTAACTTAGGGATGTCTGTGTGGCAGGGATGTGGCAGTGACCTGCAGGTAGAGTTACCACAGTCTCTTCTCTTGATGCCTTCTGGCTTCTAGACAGATTAATTAGTGGGTGTTGTGCTTTTAATTCGGGGATTGAAAAAGATCCCTTTCGATTTTTCTGATAGTCTGCTGTCCTACCTGTAAACCACTGGGCACTGGTACTTGCAATCACAGCCATAGAAATCAGCTGTCAGAACTGGCTGTTGTGGGGCCTGGGAGATTTAATGACTGTATTTTTCTTCATTCTTTTTATTAGGATCCCAGGTGATAGGACAGTGGGGGATCAGATTCCGTTTGGCATGGTTTCATCTTTTTTATATGTGGGAACTTTTTTACCTCCTGGAGTACTTTTTATTATTTTTATTTTTTAAATTAATTTATTAATTTTTGGCTGCGTTGGGTCTTCGTTGCTTCGTGCGGGTTCTCTCTAGCTGCGGAGAGCAGGGGCTACTCTTCGTTGTGGTGCGCGGGCTTCTCATTGCAGTGGCTTCTCTTGTTGCAGAGCGCGGGCTCCAGGCACACAGCCTTCAGTAGTTGTGGCTCACGGGCTCTAGAGCGCAGGCTCAGTAGTTGTGGCGCACGGGCATAGTTGCTCTGCAGCATGTGGGATCTTCCCGGACCAGGGATCGAACCCGTGTCCCCTGCATTGGCAGGCAGATTCTTAACCACTGCGCCACCAGGGAAGTCCCGAGGACTCAGTTTTTACCAACACTTATTAGAAGTGGAACTTTTTGGGAATTCCCTGGCAGTCCAGTGGTTAGGACTTGCGCTTTTACTGCCAAGGGCCTGGGTTCAATCCCTGGTCGGTGAACTAAGATCCCACAAGCCGTGCGGTGTGGCCAAAAAATAAAATTAAATTAAATTGGAAAAAAAATAGGAACTTTTCTTCTTCCAAGAATGTACTTGATAATGCAGTGTACATAATTATAAATGTACACATCAGAAGAAAGACTGAATCATCTTTATTTCTCTCTATAAAATCATATTATGAAACTATTATCATATAAGGTCAAAGAAAATGCCCCCAAAAGTAGGAAAAAATACTTGGAGAGGTGTTTCAGGCAGTTAATTAATAAAAATACTATGTTATTTTTCTGGATTTTATGATTTTTGTGATATATGTTAGTTTTTTAAAAATATGTAGTTTGCTATCTTTTTTTTTTCTCATTTTGAATAAAGAGTCACATTTCTGCCAAATTTTATATATTTAATTTTACATTTTTTTTCTTAATGAAGCCCCCCTCCAAATTATATGTTTCAGTTCCCACAAAACCTGGATCTGCCTTCAACCCTTAGGATGAATATGTTGGCAAAGATTAAGCCTTACCCCTTAAGAAGCTCTGGTTATAATTTGTCCCCTCTGGCCCTTTAGAAATGAAATTTCTTGCCCTTTACTCTGATTTTGACACGGAAATAAAACTTTTAAAGGGGTCATTAAGTGAATGATACTTTATGCATTCTGTTCTTCACCGTGCCTTTTTCACTTAACAGTATATCTTAGAGGCCTTTCTCTTCATATGTGAAGAACTTCCCTGTTCCTTTCAGCACTTACCTCTTATTCCTTTGTATGGATATACCATATTTATCTTACTGCTGGTCCCGTGGGTTGTCATGTAGGTTGATTCCAGTATTACTATCACAAACAATGCTGCAGTAAGTAACGTTATACATCTGTCATTTCACAGAGTACAGTCTTAGGATAAATTTTCAGGATTTGTCTTCCCATGAGTCTATGAGAAAAGTTTAGGTTGGAAATAATTTTTTTTCAGATTTTTTTATTGTGGAAAAATATACATAACATAAAACTTACCATTTTAACCATTTTCAGGTGTACGGTCCAGTGGTATTAAGTACATTCACACTGTTGTACAACCATCGCCATCGTCCATCTCCAGAATTTCTTCATCTTCTCCAACTGAAACCCTGTACCATAAATAGTAACTCCCTATTCCCCACTTGCCCTAGCCCCCGGCAACCATCATTTTACTTTTTGTATTCATAAATTTGATTACTCTAGATACCTCATAAAAGTGTAATCATACAGTATTTGTCTTTTTGTGTCTGACTTATTTTACTTAGAGTAATGTCCTGAAGGTGCATCCATGTTGGAGCCTGTGTCAGAATGTCCTTTTTTTTTTTTTTAAGGCTGAATGATATTTTGCTGTATATGTATACCATGTTTTGCTTATCCATTCATCTGTCTTTGGAAGCTTGGGTTGTTTCCACCTTTTGACTATTGGGAATAGCTGCTATGAACATGGATGTGCAGAAACTCATTGAGTTCCTGTTTTCAATGATTTGGGGTACATACCCCGAAGTTTCATCAGATTTTGAAGGCATTGCTCTGCTGTCTCTCAGCTTTTAGTATTGCAGTTGGGAAATCCCAAGTCATTCTGAATACTGATACTTTGTGTATGACCTACTTTTTCTTCTCTAGAAATTTCTAGAATGTCCTCGAATCCTTAGTGAACTGGAGTTTCTTGATGATATGCCCTGATATGAGTCTGTTTTTTCCCCTATTGCTGAGGGTTCTGGGAGTCGAGAGTGGGGTGAAAGCCAGGGGGGTGGGGTTGGGAGGGTCTCACCATTTAGTATTATGAGCTCTGTGCCTCGCTGGCAGTGTTCCCAGAGCTGGGCGGAGGAAGAGGGCTGAGGGTCTGGACATCTTCAAGAGTTAGTATATGAACTTTCGTTTAATCCCCTTGTTGGTATCTTCTCTGTCTCCTGTGCCTAGTGGCTACTTGTCCAGGGACCTTCTTCTACCTTCTCCAAAAAATAAACTTCTGATCTGCCAGGGTCTGGGTTGCAGCCATGGTGAGTGGGGAGTAATGTAAGGAAAGGGATCTAAGAGTCTATTATTTTATATGTATATATTTTTGAAAGTATTTTTATTTATTTATTTATTTTTGGCTGCGTTGGGTCTTCGTTGCTGCACGCGGGCTTTCTCTAGTTGTGGCGAGCGGGGGCTACTCTTCGTTGCTGTGTGCGGGCTTCTCATCCCGGTGGCTTCTCTTGTTGCGGAGCACAGGCTCTAGGCACACGAGCTTCAGTAGTTGTGGCTCGTGTGCTCTAGAGCACAGGCTCAGTAGTTGTGGCGCACGGGCTTAGTTTCTCCGCAGTGTGTGGGATCCTCCTGGACCAGGGCTCGAACCCGTGTCCCCTGCATTGGCAGGCGGATTCTTCACCACTGCGCCGCCAGGGAAGCCCTATTATTTTATATTTAAGCAACTTTTCTTTTTTTTTTAATCTTTTTTCCCTCCTCCCCTACTTGTTTTCCATCCCCTTCTCCTTTTTTTTTTTTTTTGGAATGCAAGCCTTGTTTATTTATTTATTTATTTATTTATTTATTTTTGGCTGTGTTGGGTCTTCATTTCTGTGCGAGGGCTTTCTCCAGTTGTGGCGAGTGGGGGCCACTCTTCATCGTGGTGCGCGGGCCTCTCACTATCGCGGCCTCTCTTGTTGCGGAGCAAGGGCTCCAGACGCGCAGGCTCAGTAATTGTGGCTCACGGGCCCAGCTGCTCCGTGGCATGTGGGATCTTCCCAGACCAGGGCTCAAACCCGTGTCCCCTGCATTGGCAGGCAGATTCTCAACCACTGCGCCACCAGGGAAGCCCCTTAAGCAACTCTTTAAGCCTTCTTCTGCCCATCGTCCTTGCTACAGCAGCCCCTCCCCCAACCTCACCTTCATGCCCCCCTTCTAGAGGTGCCACTGATTTCTGAGTCTTTTGAGGATTCTGTGGTATAAATCAGGTTAAATTTTCACCTTTCCTTATTGCCTGCTTGGTTTTGCCATCTGATAGTACTTGTCCATTTACGTTTTTTTTTTTAAGCAGAGACCATATTCTTTTCTTTTTAATTTTTATTTATTTATTTATTTTGGCTGCATCCGGTCTTGGTTGTGGCATGCGGGATCTTTGTTGTGGCATGCGGGATCTTTGTTGTGGCATGCGGGCTCTTAGCTGCAGCGCACGCATGGGCCTCTCTCTAGTTGTGGCGTGGAGGTTTTCCTCTTCTCTAGTTGTGGCGTGGGGGCTCCAGAGCATGTGGGCTCTGTAGTTTGCAGCACGCATGTTCTTTAGTTGAGGTGTGCGAGCTCAGTAGCTGTGGCGCGTGAGCTTAGTTGCCCCGAGGCATGTGGGATCTTAGTTCCCTGACCTGGGATTGAACCCGTGTCCCCTGCATTGGAAGGCGGATTCTTAACCACTGGACCACCAGGGAAGTCCCCTTGTCCATTTACTTTGTACCCTCAACAATTCTGTAGTGCTCCCCTCTCCCATTCTCCTCTTTCTTGTGGGTTTATGCATTTTGAAAGTAGAGTTTCAAAAGGGAGCCACATTACATACCTGTGATACATCTACCATCTTCAACTTAATTTTTTTCCCACATGGCTTCCCAACGGTCCCAACACCCTTGTGTTGAGTAGTCTACCTTTCTCCCTCCGGGTTGAGATGCCAGCCTTATCCTACACCAAGTAGCAGGTCCCATTTGTCTGTGGATCCTATTACTGAGCTTTGTCTTCTGTTTCAACAGGTCTTTATTGAGCATATTCTATGTGCCAGACTCTGATCTCGGCCAGGCTCTGATCTAGGCACTGGAGATAAAAGCAGTGTATAAAGTACAGCCTCCGCCTCCTGGAGATTACATTCTAGTGAAGGAACTCAGGCAATAAATAATGTCAGGTAATGGTAAGTACTAGGAAGAAAAATAGAATAAGACAGAGAGAGTGAGAGGTTAAGCTACTGTAGATACCAACAGAGGAGTGCCATCTCAGGAGGTGACGATGAATAGCATCTTTATAAATGGGAAACTCCAGCCATGCATGGATCTTTAGAGAGGGGGTGTCGCGAGCAGAGGAAACACCCAGAGCAAAGACCCTGAGACAGAAGTGAGCTGGGTGAGGGACTTCCTTGGCGGTCCAGTGGTTATGACTCCACACTTCCACTGCAGGGGGTGCAGTGGGTTCAATCCCTGCTCGGGGAACTAAGATCATGCATGCCATGTGGCCAAAAAAAGAAAAAAAAGAAAAAGAAATGAGCTGGGTGAGTTTGAGGAATAACAAGAACAGTCGTGGCTGGAGCCTTGCAGGCAAAGGGGGAAGTGGTACCTGGGGCCAGATTTTGCAGGGCCTGGTAGGCCTTGGCCAAAAGTGTGTATTTTATTCCGCACACAACGGGAAGTCATTGTAGTGTTGAGAACAGAAGAATGGAGACATAAGCATCATTACGTGTTAAAAGCAAGGCTGTGGTGGTTGTGTGGAGAACAGACTTCGGGGAGGAGGCAGGAGTGGCAACAGTTGGGCTATTGTCCTAACCCACTGAGACAGAGGTGCCTTGGACTAACAGGGGGTGGGGTTGAGAGGTGAGAAGCTATTGGTTCTGGAATATATTCTGAAGGTAGAGGCAACAGAACAGGTGGGCTGAAGGACTGGATATGGGTGGAAAGGAAAAGATCCCACATGCTGCAGAGCAACTAAGCCTGTGCACCACAACTACTGAGCCCGCATGCCATAACTACTGAAGACTGCACGCCTAGAGCCCGAGCTGCACAACAAGAGAAGCCACTGCAATGAGAAGCCCGCGCACCACAACGAAGAGTAGCCCCTGCTCGCCGCAACTAGAGAAAGCCCGCGCACAGCAGCAAAGACTCAACGCAGCCAAAAATAAATAAACAAAATAACCCCTTTGAGACAAATGATACCTTTTTTTTTTTAAGTATTTGTTTATTTATTTATTTATGGCTGTGTTGGGTCTTCGTTTCTGTGCAAGGGCTTTCTCTAGTTGTGGCAAGTGGGGGCCACTCTTCATCACGGTGCGCGGGCCTCTCACTATCGCAGCCTCTCTTGTTGCGGAGCACAGGCTCCAGACGCGCAGGCTCAGTAATTGTGGCTCATGGGCCCAGCTGCTCTGCGGCACGTGGGATCTTCCCAGACCAGGGCTCGAACCCGTGTCCCCTGCATTGGCAGGCAGATTCTCAACCACTGCACCACCAAGGTAGCCCAATGATACGTTTTTGAAGAGTAGAGGGAAAGGAGACACAGATAGTTTAAGTAACCTGCCTGTGATTATATTCTGGTCATTGGAGGAGATAGGATTTTATTTCTGTAAGTTCAGTAGTAATGTCCCTTCTTCTCTTTCTGATTGTAGTAATTGAGTCTTCTCCCTTTTTGTCTTGGTCAGCCTAGCTGAGGATTTGTCAGTTTTTACAAACTTTTCAAAGAACCCACTTTTGGTTTTGTTAATTTTCTCTAATGTTTTTCTGTCCTCTATTTCATTAATTTCTGCTCTAATCTTTATTTATTTCCTCCTGTTTGATTTAGGTTTAATTTTCTCCTCTTTCCTCTTTTCTAGTGTCTTAAGGTAGAAGGTTAGTTTTTTTTTTTTTTTTAACATCTTTATTGGAGTATAATTGCTTTACAATGGTGTGTTAGTTTCTGCTTTATAATGAAGTGAATCAGCTATACATATACATATATCCCCATATCTCTTCCCTCTTGTGTCTCCTTCCCTCCCACCCTCCCTATCCCACCCCTCTAGGTGGTCACAAAGCACCAAGCTGATCTCCCTGTGCTATGCGGCTGCTTCCTACTAGCTATCGGTTTTACATTTGGTAGTGTATATATGTCCATGCCACTCTCTCGAAGGTTAGGTTTCTGATTTGAAATCTTTCTTCTTTTTCAAAAAATAAGCCTTTACAGCTATGAATTTCCCTTCAAGCAGTGCTTTAGCTACATCCGATAAATTTTGATATTTTCATTCATTTCATAGTATTTTCTAATTTCCCTTATTTCTTCTTTGCATCATTTATTGGTTATTTTTAAAAATAATTATTTATTTGGCTGCACCAGGTCTTAGTTGCAACATGCAGGATCTTTGTTGCTGTATGCAGGATCTTTGTTGCTGCATGCAGGATCTTTAGTTGCAGCATGCAGGATCTAGTTCTGTGACCAGGGATTGAATCCGGACCCCCTGCTTTGGGAGCACGGAGTCTTAACCACTAGACCACCAGGGAAGTCCCTCATTTATTGGTTATTTAGGAATATGTTTGGTTTCCTTATATTTGTGATTTTCCCAAATTTCTTTTTGTTATTGTTTTCTAATTTCATTGCATTGTGCTCAGAGAACATACTTTGTATTATTTCAGCACTTTTAAATCTATTGAGGTTTGTTTTATGGCCAAGCATGTAGTCTATCCTGGAGAATGTTCCATGTGCACAAGAGAAGAATGTGTATCGTGATGTTGGGTGGAGAGTTCTATAGATGTCTGTCAGGTCTAGGTGGTTTATAGTATTGTGCAAGTCTTCTATTTCCTTGTTGATCTTTTGCCTAGCTATTCCATCCTCTTTTTTTTCTTTTTGGCTGTGCCACATGGCTTGCAGGATCTTAGTTCCCTGACCAGGGATTGAACCTGTGCCCCCTGCAGTGGAAGTGTGGAGTTTTAACCACTGGACTGCCAGGGAATTCCGTCATCCATTATTGAAAGTTGAGTATTGAAGTGCCCAACTTTTATTGTTGAATTGTCTTCTTCTCCCTTCATTTCTGTCAGTTTTTGCTTCATGTATTTTGGTGCTCTGTTGTCAGGTACATATATGTTTAAAATTCTTATATCTTCCTGATGGATTGACCCTTTTATCATTATAAAATGTCCCTCTTTATCACTAGTAGAGGATAATATTCTTTTTTTTTTTTTTTTGCCTAGCCATGCAGCTTATGGAATCTTAGTTCCCTGACCAGGGATTGAACCCAGGCCCTCGGCATTGAAAGCGTGGAGTCCTAACCACTGGACCGCCAGGGAATTCCCTAGGGAATAGTATCTTAAACCCAGTCAGTGTGATTCCCAAGCCCATGTTCCTAACCTCATACCAACTGTCCCGCTTCTGGAGGGTGCATCTTCAGGTATTCCTCCAACTCTTGTGTTCTCAGTCATTCCAGACTCACCCAAGTGTTCTATGTCAGCTGGATCTTCCTGCCCTGGGTCTTAATAAGACAGCTGAAATTCCATTCTGTACTCTGGGCAACTTCCAAACCCTTCCCAGGATGCGTGCAGATTACTAGACGTTTTCACTCTTCATCTTGGGCCCTGGAGCCTGCTTGCCCACGAGCATGCCCTGGTTCTGTTGAGTCTTCACAGTTCAGTCACTTTCGCCTTCACCTCTCCCGGTGTCTCCCCTCAGTCTCCCCATCCCTCACCAAACCTTGCTTACACAGGTGGAGTAAGCCATTTACTGTAGGAGGGTGAGAGGGAAGGCGTACTTTACAGAAACACAGAGGACTTCCATTTCCATGTTCTCCATCCACGGGTATCCTCTGGTGCCTCAGCTCCTGGAAGATTTGTCATGGCCCAACAGTATCCCGCCTTCCGTCACCTGCCCCAGGCTCTGGTCTCCTCTCCCTTCTATTTCGAGGTCCTTCTTCTCTCTCCCCTCACCCCTTTCCTCTGTAACAAAAACAAATTTCCCTCTCTGCTTTCTGCAGAGTGACTTAATGGCTGCTTTTGTTGTCTTTGTTTCTTTGGATTCTCAAGGGTCAGGCTCTGTCTGCTTTGGTCAAGCCCCTTAAGGAATTTCCCTAAACCCAGACTAATTTAAGAGTAGTGGGAGGGACCTCCCTGGTGGTCCAGTGGTTAAGACTCCCTGCTTCCAATGCAGGGGGCCCGGGTTCAATCCCTGGTCAGGGAACTAGATCCCACATGTCGCAATGAAGGTCCTGCATGCCGCAACTAAGACCCAGTGCAGCTAGCTAAATAAATAAATTAAAAAAAAAAAATTAAAAAAAAAATATATTTTTTTAAAAAAAGAGTATTGTGGGGCCAGCAGTTAGATAAGAAAACTTTCCACCTGGCTTTGCTGGGTTTATTGTCCTGCCTTTCTGCTGTGGTTGGGTGAAATGTTGGCATTTCCTGGACATTTTGATTATTTGTGGGAGCAGAGTATTTGAAGCCAGGAGTTTTCAGAAGAGTCTCAGAGATCTGTGATGCTGAGTGAATCATCAGGCTGAGGCCCAGGGAGTGCCTACAGCAAGTTAGTGGTGGAGCCAGTCCTCAAGCCCCATCCCTGGGATGTACCTTGACCCTGGTGGACCTTGATGCTGGATGTACCTTGGGTCATTGCCTTCCCATCCCTGAGCCCAACTTCCCATATGGGAAATGGGAATAAGAGCACTGTCTCGTCCCAAGACTATTGTGAGAGATAAATGACAAAATGCTTATGCCACGCTCTGCCTAATGCTTGGCAAATAGCGAGGGAAAGTTACGCAAAAAAATCTTCACTTAGTTACATTCTATGACTTCTGACAATTTTCTAATCTGTTTCACAAATCGGTGTGTATGTGTTTCATATGGGCAAGACAGGCTTCTGCAGTAAATCCATAGTAAGAGAATACTTATTTTTTGCATGGAATAGCAGGAAGCGCCACAGAGAAATCTGTTATTTTTGGTAAAGAGCAAAGTATATGTCCACACAAAAATTTGTGCATGAATGTTCATAGCAGCCTTATTCATAATAGCCCCAAATTGTAGGCAACCCAAATGTTTATCAACTGGTGAAAGGATAAATTGTGTTATATCCTTACAATGGAATACTACTCACCATTGAAAAGGAGCCACAGGTACATGCAGTAACAGAAATGAATCTCAAAAATATGCCAAGTGAAAGGAGCCAGACACAAAAGAGTAAGTATTGTATGACCTACTCATTTAAAATTCTAGAAAAGGCAGAGAAATCTATGAAAGGTAGATCAGTGGTTGCATGAACTGAGAGATAGGAAGAAGGGCTCAACCAAAAAGGGGAATGAACAAATATTTGCCAAAACAAATTTTATTTTGCATTTAAAGTGGATAAGTTTTATTGAAAACCAAAAAAAAACAAATGGAACACAGACAAAGCAATAGTAAAGAGAAACAAATGCAACAACAACAAACGTTTAAATTTAATCATACATTAAATTTAAGTTGGGGGACTTCCCTGGCAGTCCAGTGGCTAAGACTCCGAGCTCCCAGTGCAGTGGGCCAGGTTCGATCCCTGGTCAGGGAACCTAGATCCCACATGCTGCAGCTAAGAGTTCGCATGCCACAGCTAAAGATCCCACATGCCACAACGAAGATCCTGCATGCTGCAACTAAGACCCAGCGCAGCCAAATAAATAAATAAATATTAAAAAAAAACATTTTAAGTTGGGAATTCCCTGGCGATCAAGTGGTTGGGACTCCGTGCTTTCACTGCTGAGGGTGTGGGTTCGATCCCGGGTCGGGGAACTAAGATCCTATAAGCTGTGTGGCTCAGCCAAAAAATAAATAAATAAATTTAAGTTGATCAACAGCTTACATACATGCTCTTTGTTCACTTGGTTGTAAATTTACTTTCTCATCATCCCAGTTGGGGACATTTTACAGCTCAGCATCTGGATAAACAAAATCCTTTAAGATCCAAATACCTTGTGCCTGACAGTTTCCCTTTAGCTGAGGTGAATTTCTTAAGGGAGGATTTATATCTGACTTCATATTTTTCTTTCTCAGAGGTGAGGAGCACTTATATTCTGTTTCTGTAGGTCTCTATCCTTAGAGCAGGGGGGACGTGCTGGTGGGTTTTGGCCAGGGCAGTGACATCGTCCCATATACTTGGAAAGAGCAACCGGAAACTGCCCTGTGGAGGATGGATGAGAGGCAGGTGGGGGGAGAATCAGGAAGGCCGCTTAAGAGGCTGGTACAGTTCATGGAGCCGTATGCTTCAAATGTATGCATTTTTCTATATATAAATTATATATTCAGTTTTTAAAAAAATGAGAACAAAAGACTGTTGCAATAGTCCACATTAAGTCCGGTGGCCAGAGAAAGGGGCTCCAGGCCAGTCTGAGAGCAGTGGGGCAAGTCTAGGGACTTGAGTGGGATTCTAATTGTAGAACTGACAGGGTCTGAGGAGAGGTTGGGAAACTGAGAGGAAGCACTGGGGGAGGAATGGGGGGCCAGGAGAGGGAGGAAGCCAAGTCATATTTGAGCACTGAAGATGAGCATTTCTGAGTGGGTCTCAGGGGACCTGGCTGAGTGAATAAACTTACTTTGTAGCTCTCGGATTCTGCTAGGATGGAGCCGAGAAAAGACCTAGACCCCATCCTCGAGCGTCATGGCTCAGTGGGGAAAGGGGACAGCCTTCTTGGGCCGGTTGGGGAAGGCATGGAGGGACTTTGGGGGAGGAAGTAGATGTCCCTTTACGACCCCTCCTTCATACACCCTCCTTACCTGTTTGCCTTCCAGATCTGAGGGTGGGGGATTAGTAACCAAGTGACAAGGGTCTGACCCACCTGGGTGTGAATTCTAGTTCTGAAGTTCCCTAGCTGTGTGACCCTGGACAGGTTGCTTAACATTTTTGAGCCTCAGTTTCCTCACTTGTAAAATGGGGATAATATCTTATTTGCTCGCATATGACTTTTGCCCCATTTTCCCCAGGAAGATGCAATTTGCAATTTCCCTGTTGCCTTGTAATGTGCTCATATTGTAGATGGACGGGGATGGTGCAAAGGGTGGTTCTTGGTTACCTGGCTGAAGAATTCCTTTATTTAAGCTCCTGAGGGCTCCATGGGCCTGGGGCCACCAGTCCCTTGAGTGTCTTAGAACAGAAGAAGGCAGCTCTGGGGAGGCAGCAGGCATGTTGGAAAGCAGAGGGGGCTGGGAATTGACTTCTCTGTCTGGAACTCTCTGGGTGACCTTGGGCGACCCCTAGTGGAGAAGTGTGACAACACACAACATGCCTGCAAGGATGGGTTTTGCAGCTTTGTACAAGATTTTGCTGAAAATACATGCTTTTGCTGCAGGTCCCAGGTAGAAATTCCTTCAGTGTATTTTTGCATTGTGGCTTGCTTTTTATTCACTTGGATTCAGCCCTGTGTTCTCACTTACACCAATGTATGTATGGAAGGGGCTTTCGTTTACTGGCAAATCTAGTATATCTTGTTACTGATGTCATTTTTTCCTTAGCTTTTGGGATTTTTGTCCTTTCCAGAGCTTGTGAATTCCTACTAGAATCCTCTGAACTGTATTTACATAACAAAAGTGTTTTCTCCTATAAAACCACTTTAAGATCACATTCAATGCATGTATTTAAAAATTCATTTTATGTAATAACTTTTTAAAAAAGTAGCACTTTGTACTTACCAGGCACTGTTGTGTGTCCTTTATAACTATAAACTTATTTAATCCTCATAATAACTCTGTGAGGGTGAATGTTATTATCCCCTTAATAGTTGAGAAACTGAGCCTCAGAGAGGTTAAATAACGGGCTCAAGTTCATGCCGCTAATAAATGACAGAACCAGGATTGCAACCTAATTTTGTTCTCTTAATTATTCCACTGTGTTACCTGTGACCTCAAAATTATTTCTGCAAAGCTTTCCATGTAAAATTGGGATGCATCTTATGTACTTGTGTACCTTATAAACCAATAAAGATGGGACTAACAGCTGGACTTAACCCAACTTAACCTCAAGTCTGAGCCTCAGTTCCACTTCACAGTGACCCCAGGTCCCCTAGGCCTCATCTGTAAAATGGGGGTGGGCATGTGAAGAATTACATGAATTGTTTTAAGGTTTGATTTATTTACACTTATATTTCCTTCCTCAGATCCATTTTGATGCACAAAGAAGGTCTGGCATATACCGCCCCCAAGCCTAGCACAGGATTTTACACATAGTGGTCCTCCCATAAATGTCCTGGGGATAAAGGGAAGACCAGCTCTAATGAACATCCCCACCTTACCTCACCTGGAAGTTAATTTCTAGCCAGGGGGGAATTGCTGATAATTTCTATGGTAATTTCTATGGTAATGGCTGGTAATTTCTCATTAGAATTAAGTCCCACCTTAAGAGGTGATATAAAGTAATTCCTAACTTCACAATGACTGATGAAGCTGGTTCTCTTGTTTTCCTTTATTTGGCAGATGTGTTGGGAAAGGGGGTCAATGGTTTGCCCCAGGTGACTCAGTGAATGTGAGTGGGAATCAGGCCAGGCAATGGGTTGGTGAAACTCTAGTCCTTGTGATGTCCTTTCTGGTTGCTGCTGTAGTCATTGCCTGTGGCCATTGCTGCCCCACCTTGAGTGCTAGCTTTGAAGAAAGGGACTGTTCAGCCTGAGTGTCCAAGAGCCAGCCACAGGCTCTTGCGGGCTCCATGGGCCTAGACTGCTGGCTCATTGAGGTGGGATCCTAACATCTTAGAACTGGAGGGACCTTGGAGGTCCTTTAGAGGCAGCTAACATCAGGATAGCAGACTAGGCTGGGAATTCCAAGTTCTTTTTTTTTTTAACATCTTTATTAGAGTATAATTGCTTGAATTCCAAGTTCTTTGTCCCAAATTATCTGGGCAACCTTGTGCTTGCCTCCGCCCTACTCTGGGCCACAGCTGGGATACTGGAGGTCCATCTAGCTATGGTGTTCCATGATAAAAGTCCAACATTTCCATTTTATGTGTGAGGATGCTGAGGCCCAGAGAGGGACAGGGATTTGCCCATATAATTTTACAGCCAGAGGAATTCTTAAAAAGATCCCTTTCACCCCTGAAATCAGACTACCTAAATATAGTAATTGCTCATTAAGTGTGGGCCATTATTTTTGAAGTTATTTTATTTTGTTCACATGTTGCTTTTACTCAGAATTTTTTTTTATATAAATTTATTTATTTTTGGCTGCGTTGGGTCTTCGTTGCTGCGCGCGGGCTTTCTCTAATTGCAGCGAGCAGGGGCTACTCTTTGTTGCGGTGCGTGGGCTTCTCATTGCGGTGGCTTCTCTTGTGTGGAGCATGGGCTCTAGGTGCGTGGGCTTCAGTAGTTTTGGCATGTGGGCTCAGTAGTTGTGGCACACAGGCTTAGTTGCTCTGCGGCACGTGGGATCTTCCCAGACGAGGGCTCAAACCTATGACCTCTGCACTGGCAGGCGGATTCTTAATCACTGCGCCACCAGGGAAGCCCGGGCCGTTATTTTATTAAGCAGCATCTTATACAGTGATTGAGTGTGGGTCTTACTAGTTGTGTGACCTTGACTTGCATAGGTCACTTAACTTTTTCCTGCCTCAGTTTTCTGGGTGTGGATTGGGTTAATAACAGCCCGTCTTTATGGGGGAGTTGTACAGAATAAAATGTGATTGTCCATGTAAAATGTGGAGCTTGCCACATGGCCCATCGTAAGTGCCCAATAAAAATGAAAGTCAACTAACAAGAAAGTTGAAAGTTAGTTGAAAATGAAAGTCTGTCCCTGCTTGAAACCTTCCAGTGGTTCCCATGGCATTTATAGTCCTATCCAAACTCCTGCAGGGTCCTAGAAGACTCTGAATTCATCACTTGGCCCCTGCCATCTTGGCCCCTTCTCTCATACCAACCTCAACCCCACTTACTTTATGCCAACTTCATATGCATACAGTGAGATTATTTTTTTGAATATCAAGACCATTCTTTTTTAAAAGATTTATTTTTTTTTTATTTATTTATTTTTGGCTGCATTGGGTCTTAGTTGCGGCACACAGGATCTTTCGTTGTGGCACGCGGGCTCTTTGTTGCGGCGCGTGAGCTTCTCTCAAGTTGTGGCACGTGGGCTCCAAAGCGCGGGCTCAGTAGTTGTGGTGTGCGGGCTTAGTTGCTCTGTGGCATGTGGGATTTTGGTTCCCCGACCAGGGATCGAACCCACGTCCCCTGCATTGGAGGGCGGATTCTTAACCACTGGACCACCAGGGAAGTCCCTTGTTTGTTTTTTGTTTTGTTTTGTTTTGTTTTAACCTCTTGTTGTTTCCTCTGATTTCAGCTTAAATGTCACCTCCTCAGGAAGGCTTTCCCTGACCACTCAGGACTCCCTTCCCCCCATTAATCTCTTTCCTACATCACACTTAACCTAGTTGATGATGGTTAGTTTTGTTGTTTATTGTCTCTCTCTTTCTCCCCTGCTCAATGGTAAACTGTTTTGTTCACTGTGGGATCTCCCAGCACCTGCAACCTCCCATAATAGGTTCTAAATAGATGCTTGTTGTACCTGGTATCCAATCTCCAGTAGAGGCCCCTCACCTACATCCACATTGGTCTTTCTTGGACAAATCTGATCAAGCTCTGTCCTGCTTCAGATGCATCAAAGACTCCTTGGTGCTCTGGGGGCAGGCAGGAGGAAAAACCAAACGCTCTCACCTCACATTCAGGTCCTTTCAGATCTGGCTCTGCGTCTTACTCCCCACCCTGCCCCACACTCCAGCACTGATACTGTGGGCAAAGTCATTTCCCCTGTTTGACTTGCTTTATTTCTCAGTTAAATTGACCAGGCTTCTTTCTGAACTTCAGATTAACCTGACTCATTTCTTGTGTACATTTCATTGCATGCCTGTCCTTGTGGAGATTTATCATTTATCCATCAGGTAGCACCCTGTTAATTTCAGGTGCTCTTTTCTGTCTCACTCTGTTTCTCTTTCCCCAATCCACGTGACTCCCACCTCCTTTTCCTCCCTGTCTCCTGTGCCCCTACCCCACCCTACAAATCTCCTCTAAAATGTTTTCTTTGGGTCCTTGGGTAATGTCCAAACAGTCCCTTGAACAATCCTGTGCTGGTTTTAAAATCTTATGCACGTTTTAAAATTACATTTAAGTTGTTAGGCGATAGCTCTCATTCTGTTTCTCCTCCCCCCTACACATTGTTTTTTTTTAAATCGTTATTTATTTATTTATTTATGGCTGTGTTGGGTCTTCGTTTCTGTGCGAGGGCTTTCTCTAGTTGTGGCAAGCGGGGGCCACTCTTCATCGCGGTGCGCGGGCCTCTCACTATCGTGGCCTCTCACTATCGTGGCCTCTCGTTGCGGAGCACAGGCTCCAGATGCGCAGGCTCAGTAATTGTGGCTCACGGGCTTAGTTGCTCCACGGCATGTGGGATCCTCCCAGACCAGGGCTCGAACCCGTGTCCCCTGCATTGGCAGGCGGATTCTCAACCACTGCACCACCAGGGAAGCCCTACACATTGTTTTTAATATCTGTTTGTGTTGAGGCAGGAACATTGAGTTCACTGCACCAGAGTGCTGCATGGTATTCCACAGCACGCATCGTCACATTTCACTTACTCATTCTCCTTGTGACAGGCATGGGGGTTCCCTCCAACGCCCTGCTGCCATCAGTGCTGCTGGCAGTGGACATGTTGTCCTGCCTCTTCTGGGCTTGCCCAGTTTCCCTGGGAGATGTTTCCAGGTGTGGAGTTGCTGAGCCGGAGGGGCTTTACTTGTTCACAAGTACTGGCAAGTGCTGTCCCGCATGGGGTACCAGTCTATCCCTGATCACCCAGCATAGGAGAATTCCCCTTTGTCTCCATCTTTGCCAGTGTGGTCTCTTGCTTTTGCTTTCTGGACACCAGTGAGATTGATATATTGTTCTTGTTAGTTGAAATTCCCCTTTTGTGAATCTCCTGTTTATACACTTTGCTCGTTCACCTATTAGATTCTATAACTTTTTCTTGTATATTTTAGAAATTAATTCCTTGTTTCATTTTAATATAGTAAAAATTCACCCTTTCTAAAAAATGAGTTTTACTAACACAACATTGTATTGATAAATCAACTATAGTCCAATATAAAATAAAAATTAAGAAAAATTTAAAAATAAAAAATGAGTTTTTTAAAATTAATTTTTAATGGAGTATAGTTGATTTACAATGTTGTGTTAGTTAAGAAATGAGTTTTAACAAACATAAACAATCATATAATCACCACCATAATCAAGACAGAGAACAGTTCCATCATCCTCACCCCTGCCCCACCTCCAGAATTCCCTGACATCCCTTTTACAGTCCGTCTCTCTTCCCACCCCTAGCTTCTGGCAATCGCTAAGCTGTTTTCTGTCTTATAGTTTTGTCATATTCAGACTGTCGTACAAGTGGAATCATATAGTATATAGCCTTCTTAAAAAAAAAAAATTTATTTGGCTGTGCCAGGTCTTAGTTGCAGCATGTGGGATCTAGTTCCCTGACCAGGGATCGAACCAGGGCCCCCTGCATTGGGAGCGCTGAGTCTTAACCACCGGACCACCAGGGAAGTCCAAGATATAGCCTTTTGAATCTGCTTCTTCCTTTGAGCATAATGCATCTGAGGTTCATCTCTCTGTTGTGTGTGTATCAGTAGGCAGTTGGTTCCTTCTTATTGATGAATAGCATTACATTGGATGAACAACCCACATTTTGTTTATCCGATTATTGGTTTTTTTTATTTTTATTTTTTTTATTTTTGGCTGCGTTGGGTCTTCGTTGCTGCACATGGGCTTTCTCTAGTTGTGGTGAGCGGGCTTCTCATTGCGGTGGCTTCTCTTGTGGAGCACCAGCTCTAGGCGCGCGGGCTCAGTAGTTGCGGCTTGCAGGCTCTAAAGCGCAGGCTCAGTAGTTGTGGCACGTGGGCTTAGTTGCTCCGCAGCATGTGGGATCTTCCTGGACCAGGGATTGAACCCATGTCCCCTGCATTGGCAGGCGGATTCTTAACCACTGCACCACCAGGGAAGTCCCCGATTATTGTTTAAAGGATATTTGGATTGTTTCCAAATGTGTCAGTTTGATTTTGATGACCTTGACAGTTTTGAGTAGTCCTGATCAGGTATTCTGCGCAATGTCTAACTTCTTGAACACTATGCTTTGAGTTTTGCGGGGCATCCCACTGTGATGCTCTGTGGACTTAACTTACCTGCCAGAGCCAATTAAGCTGTTGTCTGTGAAGGGGGTTTCGTGGATTGTTTAAGGCACACCTTTTTTCTGGCACCTGGAGTGAATTTTAAGTGTCAATAAAACTTTACCTTCACTGACTCTGTTTCTCCCCTCATACCATCTCTTTTTTTTTTTTTAACTTTCTTTTTTCTTGGTTGCTTTTTTTCTGACTCTGTGTTTTATTTTAGTTAAGGCTATTCTCATGGTGGCCAGCAATGATTGACAGTTGGTTTTATGGTCTGTTTGTTGATCTCTGTCAGGACACTGGGGGTCTATTCTCTATCCAGTGGGAAAAGAGGGAGAATCTGATTTGTTAGTCTTTTTTCTTTTTTTTTGATAGTTTGCTTATTATTTGTGAGCTCAAATCAGTTAAGAAAATATTGAGAGAAATAGAAAGCATTGAAAGGAGCAGCCCATTGAGATACAGGCCAGTGGGTTTTTGTGTTTTTTTGGTTTATTTTGGCACATGGCTGAGGTTGTTGAACTGAAGCTGAAAGTTTTCAGTGTTTCTCTATGAGTCTGAAGTATTTTATTACCTCCACAGAATGTTAATTAATAAGTCAAATTATATCTCTTAAATTTAAGAGGGTTTGTCTTGATTGGTTTATCAGAGCTAATGGGGCTTACATAAATATAAGGAAATACAAAAATTTCAAGAAAACAAAGAAATGGAAGTTTAGCAGTTTAAATATGCTAGCCTTTGAAGAGAAAAAAAAAACAACAACAGCTAAGCTTTACAAAAATGTTAGCTTAAGAGGGTTTGTTTTTGACTAGTTATTTGTTTTAACAGCTTTATTGCTATATAGTTTACATATCATAAAATTCACCCATTTAAAGTATACAGCTCAATTAATTTTAGTAGATTTAAAGAGTTGTATAACCATCAGCATAATCTAATTTCACTCTCCTTCTGCACCCTCCTTACCCCAACCCTAGGCTGACACTAATCTACCTTATTCTCTGTAGATTTGCCTATTTTGGACATTTCATATAAATAGAATCATGCAATATGTGGTCTTTTGTTATGGACTTGTTTCATTTAGTGTAATTTTTTTGAGGTGTATCCATGTTGTAGCATGAATCAGTACTTCATTCTTTTTATTGCTGAATAAATATCCCAGTGCATGGCCATAAAAAGAAAAGAAATTGAGTTATTTGTAGTGAGGTAGATGGACCTAGAGTCTGTCATAGAGAGTGAAGTCAGAAACAGAAAAACAAATACCATATACTAACACATATATATGGAATCTAAAAAAAAAATAGTTCTGATGAACCTAGGGGCAGGACAGGAGTAAAGACACAGACGTACAGTATGGACTTGAGGACATGGGGAGGGGGAAGAGTAAGCTGGGACAAGTGAGAGAGTAGCATTGACATATATACGCTACCAAATGTAAAATAGCTAGCTAGTGGGAAGCAGCTGCATAGCACAGGGAGATCAGCTCGGTGCTTTGTGACCACCTAGAGGAGTGGGATAGGGAGTGTGAGAGGGAGATGCAAGAGGGAGGGGATATGGGGATATATGTATACATATAGCTGATTCACTTTGTTATACAGTAGAAGCTAATACAACATTGTAGAGGAACTATACTCCAATAAAGATGTTAAAAAAAAAAATTCCAGTGCATGGATATACCACATTTATTTATCCATTCATCAGTTGATGGACATCTTGGTTGTTACTATTTTTTAACTATTTTGAATAATGCTGCTATGAAGATTTGTGTTCAAGTTTTTGTGTGGATGTTTTCATTTTCTTCAGTATATACTAGGAGTGGAATTGCTGGGTCATGTGGTAACTGTGTTTAACCTTTTGAGGAACTACCAGACTATTTTCCAAAGCAGCTGCATTATTTTACATTTTCTTCAGGAGTGTATGAAGGTTCTAATTCCTCTACATCTGCATCCTCTCCAACACTTGTTATTTTTTGTTTTTATTATTATTATTACAGTCCATTTCCTAATGATGTTGAGCATCTTTATATTCGTTTATTGACTGTGTGCATATCTTTTTTGGAGAAATGTCTATTCATATTTTGCCCATTTTAAAATTGGATTGTTATCTTTTTATTAAGTTGTGAGAATTCTTTATATACAAGTCTCTTATCAGAGATATGATTTTGCAGGTATTTTCTCTGTTTTATTTTCATTTTCTTTTTTTTTTTTAATGTGGGATCTTATTTCCCTAACCAGGGATCAAACCCGTGCCCCCTGCAGTGGAAGCGCAGAGTCCTAACCACTGCACCACCAGGGAATTCCCTTATTTTCATTTTCTTGATATGAATCACTCTATACCAATTTAAAAAAAAAAAAAAAGTTCTGTTTTTCTTGTACTTCCTCAGAAAAAAAATTCACCCATATTTTCAAATTTCTTGAGTTCTCTTTTCAACCTTTCTGTTACTTAATTAAACTTTATACCTAGTTAACAATTATTTATATTAAATAATCTCTGTTGAAATAACCAGTGTGGTTTCTGTCCCCCTGACTGAATCCTGACTGATACAAATGTGTACTCCTTTGTGTCTGTTTTTTTTTTTTTTTGGCTTGACTTGATATTTGTGAGATTTATCCACATTGATGCATGTAGCTGTAGTTCATTGTCATTTCTTTGTCCATTTTGTTTGTGGGCAGATTGGGTTGTTTCTAGCATGGGGCTATTACAGTGGTGCTGCTGTGAACATTCTTGCATCTGTCTTTTGGTGAACAAGTGCCCACATTTCTGTTGGATATGAGCATACCTAGGAGTGGAATTGCTGAGTCATGGGGCAGATGTATGTTCAGCTTTAATAGATGCTGCCAAACAGTTTTCCAAAGAGATTATACCTGTTACACTCTCTCCTGTACTTTGTGAGAATTCTAGTTGCTCCCCATTCTTACCGTCATATATGTGTAGTATTGAGAGTTTTTTTCATTGTAGCCCCTTTGATGAGTGTCAGCTCCATTTATTGAGTCCCTCCTTTCTCCACTGGTCTGCCACCTATGTCATATAACAAGTTTCATGCATGTGTGGGTCTGTTCCTGGGCTCTCTATTCTATTCCATTGATCATTTTGTCTATCCCTCCACCAATATCACACCGTCATGTTTACTATAGCTTCATACTAAGCTCTGAAATCTAGAAGGCACAACTTTTCTTCACTCTTCTTTTTCACAATTATCTGGTAATTTGTGGCCCTTTACTTTTCCATATAAATTTTAGAATCATCTTGACAAAGTTTTTTTTTTTTTTTTTTAATTTTATTTTTTAATTTTTGGCTGTGTTGGGTCTTCGTTGCTGCATGAGGGCTTTCTCTAGTTGCGGCGAGGGGGAGCTACTCTTTGTTGCGGTGTGCGGGCTTCTCATTGCGGTGGCTTCTCTTGTTGCAGAGCATGGGGTTTAGGCACCCGGGCTTCAGGAGTTGTGGCTTGCGGGCTCTAGAGCACAGGCTCAGTAGTTGTGGCGCACGGGCTTAGTTGCTCTGCGGCATGTGGGATCTTCCCGGACCAGGGCTCGAACCTGTGTCCCCTGCATTGGTAGGCGGATTCCTAACCACTGCACCACCAGGGAAGCCCCTGATCCAGCTTTTTTTCTTAGATATTCTTAATCCAGTTAAGGATATTCTCCTCTATTCTAATTTACTAAGAAATTTTAACATGAATAGGAGTTGATTTTTAAAAAATCATTTAAAATCAGGGTTTTTTTTTTGCATTTATTGGTATAATCATATGTGTTTTTTTTTTTTTTTTTTCTGATTCGAAGTGATACCTCTTTGTAGTGTTGATTTGCATTGCCCGCTTCTTTGGTCGGCCAAAAAGGGCGTATGCGTTTTTCCTGAATATATTCTGGAAGTTAAATTTGAGAGACAGCTTTTTGTTTTTTTAATTGATTAATTAATTAATTTATTTTTGGCCGTGTTGGGTCTTCGTTTCTGTGCGAAGGCTTTCTCTAGTTGTGGCAAGCGGGGGCCACTCTTCATCGCGGTGCGCGGGCCTCTCACTATTGCGGCCTCTCTTGTTGCGGAGCACAGGCTCCAGACGCGCAGGCTCAGTAGTTGTGGCTCATGGGCCTAGTTGCTCCGCGGCATGTGGGATCTTCCCAGACCAGGGCTCGAACCCGTGTCCCCTGCATTAGCAGGCAGATTCTCAACCACTGCGCCACCAGGGAAGCCCATCATATGTGTTTTTAAAGATTGTATGTATGTGTGTAACTGAGTCACTTTGCTGTACAGCAGAGATTGGCACAGCATTGTAAATCAACTCTACTTCAATTAAAAAAACAAGTAAACACCTAATTACACTCTAAAGAGAATCATATGTGTTTCTATTTTCTTCTAATCTGTTAATATGAATTACATTACCATCCTTGAATAATCATATGTGTTTTTATTTTCTTCTAATCTGTTAATGTGAATTACATTACCATCCTTGAATACCTGGAATAAATTCAACTAAGTCATTATTTATTATCTTTTTAAAAAATACATGGTTACATTTGGTTTGCTAATATTCTGTATGAGAGTTTTACATCTATATTCGTGAATGAAACTGATCTGTTTTTTTTTAAAACATTTTTTTAAAAATCAAAATCAATTTTTTTCTTAATTCATTTTATTTATTTATTTTATCTTCGACCTGTTATTTTCTCTTCTGATAATATTTTTTCTGCTTTTGGTGTCATAGTTATGCTAGAACAGTCAGGATGATCTGTTCCTTGAGAGTTTGGCAGAACATGCCTATAAAATTATCTGGGCCCAGTGTCATCTTTGTGGGAAGATTTTGTTTTAATTCAATTTAATGTTTCTTTTCTTTCTTTTTCTTTTTCTTTTTTTGGCTGTGTTGGTTCTTAGTTGCCATGGGAAGATTTTTAACCACTGCTTCAATTTTACCAATACTTAGAAGAAAACTCAGACTCTCTTTTAATTTTTTCCTATTTTTAAGTGTTTTATCATAACTCTTATTTCTTTCTGAGCCATTTCTAAGGCTCTGTTCTAGGAATTTGTTCACTTGTTTAGGTTTTCAAAATTGTTGGCATGGAGGGACTTTCCTGGTGGGCCAGTGGTTAAGACTCCTTACTCCCAATGCAGGGGTCCTGGGTTCGATCCCTGGTCAGGGAACTAGAGCCCGCATGCCGCAACTAAGACTGGTGCAGCCAAAATAAATAAATAAATATTTTATAAAGAATTGTTGGCATGTATTATAGTTGTTAACAATATGGATAAATTCTTGGTCTTGGTTCATTAATTCTTCTTTGCCTCGGTGTTAGTCTTAGCTCCACCCTGGCACAGTTCTTTTTCAAGTGCTGTCTTCTTCATGGGAACAAGAGGAAAGCCTAGGGACTTGGGTGGTCTCCAGTCTTTGTCCCAAGGTTACCCTGACGCTCGGGATAAATGGTGGAGGCAAAAAAATCGCAGCCCAGAGACTTCCACCCCTCCCAGAATCCCCGTTCTGCTTTGGGCTGCTGTTTACCCTTCTTCTCTTACACATCCCCACCTCATCCATTGCGGCCCAACCATGGTCCCAGAGGACTCTTTGTTTTGGGGTGGTGTTGACAGTTAACCTCCGTCTGGCTTGCTTAGAGTCTCTGGGTTGGTGGTGAAGGGAGCCACAGCTTGGCTCTTTCTCCTTGTTCTGCGCTAGAGGCCCTTTAGCTGTGACCTCAGCCTTCTGCATCAGTGGTTTCCTCTGCCTGAGGGAACCTGGCCTGATTTATGCCTCACTTCTCACCTTCTCCTGGATCCTTGCCTCTTTTCCCACCAGAGGGCATCCCTGTTCTGTGATCCTGTCACACTGAACTACTCAGTGCTCTCTGGTTTCTGGACAGTCTCCCCATGACCCTGTGAACTCCTTTAATATCAGAACTGTGATTTGTCCATTTTGAGAGCTCCAGTGCTTATTATGTGCCTGGCACATAGTAGGTGCTCTACATATATTAAAAACCTAATCAACACCCATGTTCATAGCAGCATCATTCACAATAGCCAGAAGGTGGAAACAACCCAAACATCCATGGGCAGGTGAATGGATAAGCAAGATGTGGTATATACACACAATGGAATATTATTCACCCTTAAAAAGGAAGGGCATTCTGACATGCTACAACATGGATGAACCTTGAGGACATTATGCTAAGTGAAGTAAGCCAGGCACACAAGGACAGATACTCTATGATTCCACTTAAATGAGGTGCCTAGAGTAGTCAAAGTCATAGAGACAGGCAGTAGACTGGTGGTTGCCAGGACCTGAGGGGATGGGGAATGTGGACTCAGTGTTTAATGGGAATAGCGTGTCAGTTGGGGAAGATGAAAAAGTTCTGGAGATGGTGGTGATGGTTACACAATAATGTGAATATACTTGACATGTAAAAATGGCTGAGATGGCAAATTCTACGTTGTGTGTATTTTATCACAATTAAAAACTTTTTTAATTAAGAAAAAATAAAAAAAAAAGTAATACAATCATGTGAGTTGTCTGAGGTCACACAACTTTTTCCCGATAGAACTATTGTTCCTGGGAATATAATTGTCAAAACCCCAGGCACTTTCATCAAAGATCTAAGTATAAGAATTAAAACTAGAAAAAACTAGGAAAAATGAATATTTTTACAATTATATGATGGTATTGAACACTTAAAAAATGCTTATTTAAAAAAAAAGAAAAGAAAAAAAGGGAGTTCCCTGGTGGCCTAGTGTTTAGGATTCTAGCCTTTCACTGCCATGGCCTGGGTTCAATCCCTGGTCAGGGAACTGAGATCCCACAAGCCGTGTGGCATGGCCAAAAAATAAAATAAATAAAATAAAATAAAACATGTTTATTAAGTGTTTGTATTTCTTCTGAGAGTCTCTTTTCATATTATTTGCCCATTTTTTCCTACCATTGTCTTTTCTTTTTTGGCTGCCCTGACCAGGTCCTAACCACTGGACTGCCAGGGAACTCCCTGTCTTTTTCGTATTGAATGGTTGAAGCTCTTTTTATAGGATAGTGTCATTGACATTTTTTATTAATCACGCTACAAATATTTTCTCCCAATCTGTTTTTGGTTTTAACTTTGCTTATGGTTTCTTTAGCCCTACAGAAGCATTTAGTCTTCATGCATTTAAATCTACTGGGGTGTGTGTGTGTGTGTGTGTGTCTCTGTCTGTCTGTCTGTCTTCTGAGTTTTGTGCCAGACTTTGAAAGTTCTGGGGGTGCTTCACTGTTACCTCTAAATGTTGCCTGTGAGAAATAAAACATTAGCTGCTGCTGCTTCTTTTCTAAAAAGCTGCTGTGAGATGTTAATAAATTAATGAGTGAAAAATTGCCTTCCCCCTGGCTCCTGAGTATGTACCACATGCACTCCTGCTCCCAGACTTTTGTTCAGGCCATTTCCATTCCCTGCAACACCCTTTCCCTCTTAGCGGCTCCTGCAGATTCCCCCTGGCCTGCTGGCCTGCCCTTCCACACAGAACACTTCCCTTTTCCCATCCCCTGGGTCCCGTGAGCCCCAGGCCAGCTCTGAAACCAGTGAGGCTGCACTGGTTCTGTCCAACCCACACCTGGGTGTGAAGCCTTCTCTCTCTGGGGTAGAGGGGGTGGGAGTAGGCTTGTGACAAAACTGGGGGTTGGGATCGAGGAGGTTTGTTCCTGACCGCATGTCCCTGCCTTCTTCCAGGAAGGCCTTTGGTGCCACAGTGGCTCCGCCGAGTGATCTTTGACCCTGGTGTCGGGCATGCGTGGCCAGTGCTCTGGGAGTCCTGGGAGCTGGCTGCAGTGAGTGGGTGGCCAGGCTCAGCGTGGGGTTGGGGCGAGGGTCGCTCGGGGCCCCCAGTCTGGGGTCAGGGTCAAGGGTGCGGTGTGGTTGGGACTGAGTCTGGGGAGTGTTTGGGCCTGGTTGGGACTCATTTGGGGCTGGCTCCATCTAAAGTTGCGATCAGGGACTTGTGGGGCTCAATTTGGAGGCAAGAGGAGGGGTTTCATGGGGCTCTGACCAGGGCTCGGCTGGAAGGGGCCTGGCGCCCCGATAGGGGCAGAGGCCTGTGGGAGGTTAGGCCTCCTGGGCCAGTGCAGGGTCCCCTTAGCGCTCAGTGCTCCCTTGGCTCTGATCTCAGACCTTTGTCGTGCACTGTGGCTGGCTGGCTCTGGGTGACCCTTAGGGAAGGCAGCAGGACCAAGCGGGGCCCAGCACCTGCTCCCTGCTGGGGTCAGGTGGGATGTGTCCAGCCCAGACCTGAGCCCCATGGAAGGTCCAGAGGCCAAGGTCCAGCTCTCTTTCTGCCCCAGACCCACTGGGTGACCTCAGGCAGTCTCTGTCCCTATTGACTGTTCATTCAACCGTTATTTTCCCTCCTCTTATGCTCCAGGCACCGTGGTCAGTGTCCCCATCATTCAAATGTAACAGGGACCCCCGTCCTGCCTGTCTCTTGCACATGTGGGATATGAAAAGCTGTGGCTTGCTGTGCTGCTGGTCGTGGCTGAACTGGCCCTCCAGCTGTGGCGGGTGCAGCTCAGAACACAGCTGGTAGCTGCCTGGAGCTGCCCACACAGGGAATCCATTCATTCTCATCTCCATCCCTGAGCTAATGGGATGAGCCCTTCTCGCTGTTCCCAAAGCCTCCCTGTTCTTCCAGGACCACCTGACTTTCCAGGAGCATTGAGGTGACCCTGGAGATCCAGGCTGTAGTCCTGAAAGCTGTGACCTTGACCCCTGCCCCGTCAGAGGCCCAGACCCCCCGCTGGGATCTGCTGTGGTGACTCCTGTGGGTCCTCCCCACTCTGCCCTCTCCCTCCCAGGAGGGCTTTTCACCTCCGTCTGCTCCCCACTGCTGGTCTGGTCTCAGCTGAGCCTTCCCTGGGCCAGGGGCCGGGTTGGAGAGGATCGGGGCAGCCCCGGGGGATGGAAGGAGAGGGTGGGAGGGTGTTCGGGGCATAGGGGCTCCTTTACTTCACCCCAGTCACAGACACACAGACCCAAGGCAGTGCTCAGCCTTCTATTAGACATTCTGCCTCGCCGAGACAAACACCCACCCGACATGCATCTCCTGGAGCGCGCTCCCGGCGGGTGGCGCGTGTTCTGGTGGCTGGGCAGGGTGTAGGGGACAGGACTGGCATCCTGTCCTCTGAGAGGGGGCCTGGGTGACGCTCGTGTGCTTGTGGCGGTGGCTGGGGAAGGGCTTTCATGCCCTGCACAGGGTAGCACGTGAAGTGGTGCCCCAGACCAGGGCGCAGGGCCCTGCCCGTGGGGAGCAGCCTGGGAGTGGGCGGGCAACAGCCGAGGCCTGGGCTCTCTTGAGGGGCCTTCCCCTGGGGCCTCCAGGTCCAGCCTCTGGCCCAGTTCCCAAGAAGATGGGGTTTCCTTGGAGGGTCACGG
This sequence comes from Balaenoptera physalus, assembly GCF_965194825.1. Taxonomy (NCBI): domain Eukaryota; kingdom Metazoa; phylum Chordata; class Mammalia; order Artiodactyla; family Balaenopteridae; genus Balaenoptera; species Balaenoptera physalus. Next base: position 23,029,077 of record NC_138898.1, read on the forward strand.
GGGGAACACCCGCCTCACGTTGGCTGTGCCCCTTGCCTGGCACTGCACTCTCTCAGCCCGTTTCCTCCACTGGGAGCTGGGACCCTAACCCCTCAGAGGGAGGATCCTCCGAGAGGGGCCTGTGGGCTCGCGGGTTTGTGGGCAGAGCCGGTGCGGACAGTGTCTGAGGGAGCAGGTGACCGGGACGCGGGCCTTGGCGCGGGGGCGCTGTGCTGGCCTAGTCGTCTTTGTCCTTGGCGCCATGTTTGAGGATGCGGGTGAACTCCACGTAGTTGAAGTTGCCTTTCTTATCAATGGGCGCCTCGCGGTACATCTCATCCACTTCCTCATCTGTGAAGCGGTCGCCCATGGTGGTGAGCAGCTCCCGAAGGTGGTCCTCGTGGATGAAACCTGGGGGACAGGGCCAGGGCCGTGAGACAGGGACTCGGGCCAGGACACACCTAACACCCTCTACCCCTGGGGCCCCCACCAGTCCTTTCAGACCCGGGAGGGGCCAGGAAAAGCCACAGCCCTGGTCTCTGTTCAGTTCAAGGTCGCTAGGGCCAGAGGGAAGAGTTCCGCCGTGGGACTGTCGGCGAGGTGTTTCTGCAGGGGACCTGGGGCTGGCGGGGGCGGGTGGTGCTGGCTGTGTCCTGCTTTAAGAGCCTGAGCCCCAGAGTTCCACTGCCTGAGTTTGAATGCTGATCCCCCCCTTCTTTCTAGCTGTGTGACCTTGGGCAAGTTACTTAACCTCTCTTTGCCTGTTTGATCTGGAAAATGGGGATGAAAATATGTCAGCCTGGTAGGGGCTGTGACGGCAGTCAGGAAAATGTTCGAACATGCTTAGGCCAGTGGTGTGCCTGTGGCCCCTGAGAAACTGCTGAAACAACTACTGCCAGCGTCGCTCTGGCCTGTCCCTGGGAGAAACCAGCGGTGAGATAGAAGCCCTTTGGAAGATTTGAGGATGGGGGCTGGTTTCTGTGCCTCGTTGGCCAGAGGGCCTGAAATGGTTTGGTGTCTGGAAGGGTAGAAAGCAGAGGCCTAGTGCGTTGGGCCAACAGGTGAACTAGGAAATGGGAAAGCTTGGTGGATGTGGGCTGTTTTAGTCTCGCATCTGGGGGAGAAAACAAGAAAGGAGCACAGCTTTTATAGTTCTGGCAACAGAAGTGGGTGATTTCTGTTCTGGCCTTTGGGGGCAAGGGGCCCTGAAGTCCCAGCGCGGCTGGGTCCCCCCGGCATACGCGGGGGTGCCCTGGGGGAGGTCTGCAGGCCCAGCCCTGTCCAGGCCTCCATCCAGAGGCTGCCGACCTGAGGCCTCCTCGTCGAAGCAGGCGAAGGCGTTGCGGATCACGTCCTCGGGGTCCGTGCCATTCAGCTTCTCCCCAAACATAGTGAGGAACATCGTGAAGTTGATGGGCCCCGGGGCCTCGCTCATCATGCCCTCCAGGTACTCGTCCGTGGGGTTCTTCCCTGTGGTGGGAGGGCCATTCGTGCCTGCTGTCACCTCCCGTCCCCTCCCTCCTCCCTGTCCCCTCCCTTCATGGCCCCACAGACAGGAGACAGTACGTTTTGTAAACTGTAAAGCATCCCTCTGGGACGGCCGGCTCTCTGACTGCTCCCTCCCCGCTCTCCTGGCAGGTGGCCTTGACCACTTTCCTCCTCAGGTCTGGGGTCTGGATGTCCGCCATGGGTAACGCTCACTGAAGTATAAGGGCCCCCATCTGCTGACCGCTCACTGCGTCCCGTGCTCCATGTGCCTTATCGCTTTAACTTTCACCACCTGTGAGGTCAGCAGTCTTATCCCCCTTCACAGGTGTGGGACCTGAGGCCCAGAGATTAGGACTTGTCCTTAGTCACACAGCAAGTAAGGAGTAGAGCCAGCATTTGAAGCCAGGCAGCCAGACCCCAGGTCCCAGGCACAGTTTCGAAAGTAGTTAAACCAGTGACCTTTGGCGCCACACAGGCTAGGGTTTGAATCCCAGCTCTATGCCTGTTTCCCCTGCCTCTGAGGAGAACTGTGAAGGTGAAGAAGGCAATGGTTGTAAAATGGGCAGAACAATGATTGGCATTGGCCCTATGGATTTGAATCAACTGCTGGTTCAAATCCCAACTCTACCACTTAGTAGCTGTGTGACCTTGGGCAGATTACTTAACTTCTCTGAGCCTCTGTTTCCTCATTTATAAAGTGGGAATGATAATCACACCTACCTAATAGGATTGCTTTGAGATTTAAGATAATACCTGCAGAGCTGCTTCTTGTTACTATTTTATTATTTGTTGCTCTTTTTTTTAACCTGAGGATGATGTTCCTTTTTTTTTGTTTTTGGGCATGCTGGCGCGGCATGCAGGATCTGAGTTCCCCGCTCAGGGATCCAACCCATGCCCCCTGCAGTGAAATTGTGGAGTCCTAACCACTGGACTGCCAGGGAATTCCCAGAGGATGATGTTCTTAACCAGAGGCCACGACTGATCTGTGGACTCACTGACACGAGCTACAAACAGGAGTGAGGATTTTTCTGGGTAGATGCCCAGGACTGTCATCACGTCTCTGGGGTTGAGGGCCCTGGCTGCAGGCGCTGCCTCATAAATGGGAAGGAGTCTTCGTGTCCCTGTCTCCTCTGATCCTCACACACTCTGCCGTGTCCCCATGGGATGGCTGAGGCCCGAAGAGCTGTGACATGGGGATTCACAGCTCCTCCCCTCGCCAGGCCTCAGTCCTCCTTCCTGCCAGTGACCTCCTCAGGGAGGGAGCCTTCAGGTGAGTCTGGCCTGAAGCTGGGAGAGGTGTGGTGCCGAGGGTGGGGGCAGTGTGTGATGTCAGCCCTCCAGCTCCCTCTACATTGCTTGCTCCTCCCACCAGACACCCTGGGGGTGCACACAAGGGCCACGGTCACCATTGCACAGGAGGGGAGACAGGCACAGAGCAGGACTGCCCAGCCGTGAGGGGCAGTGCCAGGGACTGACTCAGGCCTATCTGGCCATAGGCTGCCGCCTCTACTGCCAGAGACCACCCCCTCCCCCAGCCAGTGTCTGGCCCAGATGCTATCACCTGGATGAAGGGGGCACCAGGAATTTGGGTTGAGAGTGGTTGTCTGTGGCTAGCACATGGGGAGGGATGTGGAAGCAGAGCCATAGGCTGCGGGCTGGCGTCTGGAGGCCTGGCCTCTGGGCCTCAGTTTCCCCATCTGAGCAATGGTGAGATGCACTAGATTCCTGAGACCTTTCAGCTCTGATTCTGATTCTGGGGAAATCACTGGAGTCAGCCTCTCGGAGCCTGACACAGGTGACCTCTAAAGGAGGGGGGCAGATACCCTGGCCTCCCTTCTAAGGCCTCAGTTTCCCCATTGTACAATGGAAAGTCCATGCAGTTCAAACTTCCTTGTAGTTGCTGATCCCTTTCTTTAAATGAAATGGTACTGGGCAGCCCAATCCACAAATCTGCCTGAGGCAGTCCTTCTCTGGAGTGGACCTGTCTGGGTTCAAGTCCAGTGGCGAACTGCTCTGTGCCTCAGTTTCCCTACCTGCTAAATGGAGAAAGTGATGGCAGCCACTCTCCAGGGTGGGTGCCTCATGTCAGTAAACAGGAAGTGTTCCGTAAGGGGTGAGCAGCCCCGCTGCCTGCTCCAGCTGCAGCCCTTGCTGGGCCCACTTGGACTCCCACACCCCGCCCCTGCTCACCCAGCGAGGCCAGCATGTCATGCAAGTCCTCCTTGTCAATGAAGCCATCTCGGTTCTGGTCAATCATGTTGAAGGCCTCCTTAAACTCCTGGATCTGGGACTGGTCAAACATCGCGAAGACGTTGGATGTGGCCCGCTGTGGCCGCTTCTTGGTGGTCTTGGCCTTGGCCCGTTTACTGGACATCTTGGCTGCGGGCGTGTGGGGCTTTCCTGTAGGCAGTGGGTGTAAGTGGGAGAGCCTGTGACCCCAGGCCAGAGAATCTTCTGGCCTACCCCTGCTCGGCTGTCAGTGCCTGGGCCGGTCTTCGTGCTCCCATAGGCCTGGGGCTCCTGCCACCCAGCTCATCACAAAAGCATACAGCGTTGGCCCTGTGTGATCTGAAACAACTTCCTCTACCTCTCTGAATGAGTATACTCATCTGGGAATGGGATAGGAGTGCCCAGCAGAAGGGATTAATTGACTTAGTGCCCAAGAAGCCCCTGGCATGGTGCCCGGCACAGAGGAAGCTATTTTTGCTGTGACTGTTTGGGTAAGACACTTAGGATTGGGTTCGGTGCCAACCATTTCCGTGCTTTATCTCCTTTAAGCCTTAATAGCATTTACACTGTCCATCTCTCTCTGGCTTACAAGGTGGGTTGCCTCGTAAGAGGCTCTGAGGCTCCCTGCCCCCACCAGCAGGAAGGAGCTGGGTCAGTGGCCCTGCATTCCTGACATTCCTCATCCTCTCCTCCTCCCCGTCCCTCTGCCCTCCCTCCTCTGGAAGTTCTGGAAGGCCAGTGCTCTGGGCAGTCTCCCTTCCCCCCACCTGCCCACACTTGACCAGCCCCTTGGGGTGGGAGATAGACCTGATTTGGGCCCTACTCCTTGTTCTCACTCCTCAGTGTTTATAGGAGCATAAAGCTCCCCCCGGCTCAGAACCCCAGCTTCCTGTCACTCTTGTTTAGACCTGGCCTCCGAGCCTCCAGCCTGTCTCACCCATTGCATACAGACCCAGACACTTCACCTTGAAACCCTTGAGGGTTCCTGCCATCCCCTCTCCTCCTCCAGCAAGTCTTGGCCCCTCAGCCTGGCATCAAAGGCCCTGTGTGAACCCCTCCTGCCCTGCTCTCTGACTGGCCGCGGCACCCCTCATGGCGTCCCTCCTGCCATCTATGTCTGCTCCCCGGCCCGCCCCCCCCCCCGACTTTCCTTCTTGGTCCCTCCCCCTGGAATGCCCTTCCTTCTCCAGCCCAGTTCTTCAGACAGCCCTTGGGGAGCAGTTCCCCCACCCTGGCTTTGACAGTAAGCACTTAAAGGTCTCTCTCCCTCACAATCAATCAGGGCTGGTGTTAAGTCCCCCGATTTAAACCTAAGCCCACGGTGGTGCTCATAGATGCTTGTTTAATGAATGACTGTGAAGGCAACTGCAGCCAGTCTGCTGGCCCCACTGTACAGATGGGGAAACTGAGGCCCAGCAAGGGGCTCTTTCTCTGAACGCTTGTCATGGCTAGTGGGGACTGTGCCCCTGAAGACCTAGGGCCATGTGCCCCTCAGCTGGGGCAGTTTTGGGCCTGGCTGAGGCCTCAGGACTGCTGCCCTCCCTCTTTCCTCTGCCCTGAGTCCCTTTGTCGAGGATCTGCAGGAAGCCTTAAGTGCTCCTCGATCTGTCGCCAGGCCTTTATCCCATGACCCTGTTCAAGCCATTTGCCGTCTTTGGCCTTTGAAATCTTAAACCCTGAGCTGGGACACTGGCCAGCCCCAGCCCTTCCCCAGAGCCACAGCTGCCTATAGTTATAGACTGTCCCACTGGGTCCCACTGGACTGACACGCCTGGCCCTCAGAGTTTCTCCTGTGGTTCAGGGTGGGTAGACAAAAGCCTTTCCCACCCTTGACCTGGGTGGGAGTGGGATGGTGCTGTCGGCAGGGAGTGCCACCGTGTCCTGTGGTTAGCGCTTCGAGGGGCCCACTCCTTCCCTGAGCCAGGTGTTCTCTGGGAAATTTGACTCATGGCACCCACAGAAGGCAGCCGAGGAGAAGTCCGCTGTGCCCAGCAGAGGCTGTGACGGTTATCATCACTGTCACTCCCCCCCCCCAGCCCCCCATAAAGTTCTAGGGCAGACATGGCAGGATGAGAGAGGAAGCCACGACCAGAGGCGGGAGTGGCCAAGAGCTCACCCACTGCTCTGAGACTAGCTGGGCTCCCTGGCCACCCCATCCACGCCCTCTTCTGTTCAGGCGCCATGACAGGGCTTGGAGCACTGAACTGTACAGTTTGTCCATCCCAGCAGTCTTGGGAAGCAGGGTGGGGAGAGTGGGGTGCCCCTCACCGTGCGATTAAAAGAACTGAGGCCCGAGAAGTGGTGTATCCACGAGAGGGGTAGAGTCCAACTGGAAGCCAGGACCCCTGGGCTAGGGTTGGGTCTGGGGGTGGCAAATGGCCTTTCATGGTGGGCGGATGGCTACTGAGGGGCTGAGGACTCTTTGTGACCAGAGGCAGTTTCCAGTCTTGGTTGAGGGACTGGGGTCAGAGACAGGCTGGCCTCTTAGCCCTGGAGCCATCCCCTCCTCCTCCTGGGGACGCTAGCCACCGGGGGTCCGATATAGCGGGTACTTGGCCTGCTGCAGCTAGGTGCCACCTCTCCCTTTCTGGTGCCTGAAATCCCACCGTAACAGCAAAGACAAGGCCTGTGTCCCCCATTACCTCATGGTCCCTATGGCTGGCAGTGCCAGATGCCTTGCTGGTAAAGTCACCTCATCTGAGGCAGAGTTATCTGACCCTTTCCTGAGAGTAGCCAGAGCAGCTGGAGGGCTGGGGAGGAGCGGGGACCAGGTCCTGAAGCCCAGGTCTTTGTCCAGCTGGGGGGTGGGGTGAGCCCGCAGAGGGCCCCTGGCGCACCTTCCCCACCTAGCAGGCCCAGGTGGGCAGATGGCTCAGGGTGGGCAAGCCCCGGGGCGCGGCACACAGCCTCCGTGTGTGTGTGGGGGGGGGGGGGGTTACTCCGGTCTCCATCCCTCTCTCCTGCCCCAGCAGATGGGGGATGGGACACGGACGCCCTGGAGGACACACATGGGTCCCCTAGGGCAGGGAACACCGGCAGCCACGACGTCCTCCCGTCCTCCCGGGCATCCCGAGTCCTGGGCTTGGCACCTCTAACCGCACAGCGAAGGGGCAGGGCCCGGACAGTCTTCCCTGGCCATAGGCCCACTGGTTTCCAGAGCCGGGAACGGTCTCCCTGCTGCCCAGACCCAGCCAGAATCCCCGTCAGACCGAGCAACCTCGCAGCCCCAGCCAGACCCACGAGCTGTCCCTGCCCAGAGGCCCTCCGACACCTCCCTGCGTCCCCAAGTTCGGGCCGCGGCCGTCACACCGCCCACACTAGACCACCCGGGCCGCCGGGCTCCCACCTGGTGCGGAGAAGGCGCTGGCTCGGTGCGCGGAGCGGGTGCGGAGCCGGGGCTGGCGGGCCGTCGGTGGGGTCCGGGCTGGGCGCGGCGGGGGCGCGGGGCGGGGCGCGGCGCCGGGCCTTACAAGGCAGAAGAATGTGCGGCTGCGGCGGCGGCGGGACGGGGGCGGGGCCGCGGCAGCCCAGCCTTATTTGGCCTCGACCCACGGGCCTGGGAGGTGGGGTGTTCCCGGGTGAACCCCCAGGCTGCCAGGGCCTTCCCCATCGTGGACCGGGGAGGTGACGGGGGTGAGTAGGGGGCCTGGACTGCCCGGGGAAGCGGGTTTATCTGGGCCGGCCCTTCGTCTCCTGCGAGGCCGGCAGAACATCCAGGGGCCTCTAGTTCTCAGACCCTACCCCCATCTTTCCCCCAAAGGCCAGCTGCCCGGCCCATTCCCGGGCGAGGGCCTCCTTCCACCAGGCCAAGTATGGCTTTTTTCCAGTCCCAGAGAAGAGGCGTGTCAGAGAGAACCCACTATCCTCATACAGAGCCAGCAGTCAGGCTCCTGGGGTGTGGGGCGCACGTGAAAGTTGGGTTAGGACCGCACTGGGGACAGCCCACCTCAGCCAAGTCATGCTTCTCTCTAGGTGCCCTCAGTTTCCTCACCTGTAAAATGGGAGTGTGGTGGTGAGAATTCAGTGAAAGAGTGGCCAGAAAGACCCACGTAGACCCTGGGGAGCCAGCGAGAGGAGCAGGGGCTAGGGGACCCCCGGAGCATCCTTGCCAAAGGGGCTGCACCCCCTATCCCCCTCTTGTTGGCCTGAGTTGGAGGATGGAGTCTGGAAGGACAGACCCATCCCCTGTGCCATCGGGCATCAGGTCCATCATTTTGACCCGTGAAGGAGCACCTTACCCATCAGCCCCTACCTGGACTCCCGCCCCGCTCTCTCTCCCCTTTGATCCAACAAGGACATTCCCAAGGGAACTTATCAACGCCCAGTTACTTACTCTGTAAATATTAACTGACACCTGCTACTTGCCAGGCACTGTGCTTGGGTGCTGGGGTAAATACTCAAGTAATTGCACTCAGGAAGCATTTGTTCTTGTGGAGGGAGATACCATGAACAAGTAGCTCCATGGCTTGGAGGGTAGAAATAAATGCCTTGAAGGAGAATAAAACTAGGTGAGGGGAGAGAGAGTAGCAGGAGGTGGGGCTGCCTCCCTGGAAGTGACATTTGGGCAGCGCTGAAGGATGTGAGGGAGTGTGCCAGCCCAGTGAGCCACAGAGGAAGAAGCCCTGTAGGGGGAGCTTGCCCAGCTTATGGTCAAGGAGCAGCGGGAGGTCAGTGTGACTGAGGGGAGGGGGGTGGGGGAGAGGAGGTCTGAGAAGCAGTAGGGACCTAGCCCGGGGATCCTTGTGTTACCCAAAAACTGGGTTTGCCTCTTGGTGGGTGTCAAGCCAGTAGACACTAACAAGCCAAAGATCAGGAGACGGAAGGATTTATTATTACTTGCAGCCAGTGAGGAGAATCTTACTGGTGATCTTTCCCAAAGCAGTGTTTCCCTGAACGGCAAAACTGGGGAAGTTTTAAGCTAAGGGTACATGCATATTCATGAAGGGGCTTGAGCAGAGGAGAAATCCGCATGGAAATGGGGCCAAGGTCCAAGCTTTCGCTGAAGTCAGGGAGGTCAGCAGCATCATTCTGTCCTCCACCTGGGGTGGGGGTCTTAGTCCCTGCAGAACTCAAAGACAAGTTATGCCTATCCCTTGAGGAGGAACTAGGACTCTGCTTTATCACTGCACTACTGTTTGACTGCCTTTTCTCTGTTCCTGCATTCCTTTGTTCTCTTAAGATCATTAATTACTGAGACCTGTTCAAGGGCAAGCATTGTGGCCAGACTTAGATCACAAAATGACTTAGGCCAAAATGGCTTCTCTTATGTCAAGAAAGCCATTCCTGGTTCTCTTTCTCCAGGGACCCCTTAACTTACCTGCTTACACTCGTAGGCCGCTGTAAGACATCAGAGAGTTCTGAGCAGAAGGGTGGCATGATCTGGCTTACGTTCTAACTGGATCCCTTTTGGGGTTGGGGAGGGGGAAGCAGGGAGACCAGTGAGGAGCTATTCAACAGGATGAGGTGTCCAGACTTGTGTGGTGGCAGTGAGAGAAGTGATGGGATTCTGGACATATTTTTTTGGCTCGGGGGGGAGGGTGGCCATGCAGTGCGGCTTGTAGGATCTTATTTCCCCAACCAGGGATCAAACCTGGGCCCTCGGCAGTGAAAGCGTGGAGTCTTAACCACTGGATCACCAGGGAATTCCCATCTGGACATATTTTGAAGTTGCATCCAATAGGATTTTCGCATGGATTGGTATGTGTGTGAGAGTCAAGGAAGACTTGAAGACTCCAGGGGTTCTGGTCTGAGCAGCTGGAAAGAAAGAGCTGCCATTTTCTAAGATGAGTCTCTTATGGAAGGAGCAGGTTTGGTGAGAGATCAGAAGTTCTGTTTTGGACATAGCAAATTTTAAAAACTTTACTTTGAAATAGTTTCAAACTTACAGTAAAGTTATAAGAACTGTACAAAGAGCTCCTGTATATCTTCACCCAGATTCTCTAATTGTTAACGTTTGGCTTTATTATACTCTCTCCTGTGTGTGTGTGTATCCTCCTCCCCAACCATTTGAGAGTAAGTTGCACACATCAAGCCCTTTTACCCCGAAATACTTCAGTGAGTATCTCCTAAAAAGGAGATTATATTACATACCCATAATACAGTGATTAAAATCAGGAAAAAAATTTTTTATTGAAATATAGTTGATGTACAGTATTATAAGTTACAGGTGTACAATATAGTGATTCACAATTTTTAAAGGTTATACTCCACTTATAGTTACTGTAAAATATTGGCTATGTTCCCCATGTTGTACAATATATCCTTGTAAACATCAGGAAAATTTTAACATTGATTTAATACTATGTTTTTTTAAAGATTTAATTTAATTTTTTTTTTTGGCTGCGTTGGGTCTTCGTTGCTGCACGCAGGCTTTCTCTAGTTGCGGCGAGTGGGGGCTACTCTTCGTTGCGTTGCGTGGACTTCTCACTGTGGTGGCTTCTCTTGTTGCGGAGCACGGGGCTCTAAGCATGTGGGCTCAGTAGCTGTGGCACTTGGGCTCAGTAGTTGTGGCTCGTGGGCTCTAGAATGCAGGCTCAGTAGTTGTGGCACACAGGCTTAGTTGCTCTGCAGCATGTGGGATCTTCCGGGACCAGGGCTCGAACCCATGTCCCCTGCATTGGCAGGCGGATTCTTATTCTTTTGCCACCAGGAAAGTCCCGATTTAATACTGTTATCTAATTTACAATCCATATTCAAGTTTTGCCAATTATCCCAATAATGTCCTTTATAAAAAATTTCTTTCTGGTCCAATAGCCAATCCAAGGTTATCATATTTCTTTGATCGCCTTCTGTGTGTGTGTTTGCGTGTGTGTATGGTAAAATAACAAAATTAATCATTTTAACCAATTTTAAGTGTACAGTTCAGTGGCATTAAGTACATTCACATTGTTGTACAACTATCACTACCATCCATCTCCAGAACTATTGATAAATTCTGTAGCCATTAAATAGTAACTCCCTATTCTTTTCCCTGAGCTGCTGGGTACCCACCATTCTACTTTCTGTCTCTGTGAATTTGACTACTCTGGGTCCCCCATATAAGTGGAATCAAACAGTATTTGTCCTTTTGTGACCGGCTTATTTCACTTAGCATAATTTCTTCAAGGTTCATCCTTTTTTTAGCATATGTCAGAATTGTTTTCCTTTTTAAGGCTAAATAATATTCCATTGTGTGGAGAGACCACATTTTGCTTATCCATTCATCTGTCACCAGACATGTGGTTCTTTCCACCTTTTGGCTGTTGTGAATAATGCTGCTATTAACATGGGTGTAGTACAAATATCTTTTCATGTCCCTGCTTTTGATTCTTTGGGGTTATATATCCAGAAGCAAAATTGCAGGATTATATGGTAATTCTGTTTTTAATTTTTTTGAGGAACCGCCATACCGTTTTCCACAGAAGCTGTACCATTTTACATTCCCACCAACAGTGCGCAAGGGTTGTAATTTCTCTACATCCTCGCCAACACTTGTTATTTTCTGTTCTTCTTTCTTCCTTCCTCCCTTCCTTCCTTCCATCCTTCTTTCCTTCCTTCCTTCCTTTCTTTCTTTTTAATAATAGTCATCCTAATGGGTGTGAAGTGATATCTCATTGTGGTTTTCATTTGTATTTCCATAATAACTAATGTTAAGTATCTTTTCATGTGTTTATTGACCATTTGGGTATCTTCTTTGGAGAAATGTCTATTCAAATTCTTTGCCCATTTAAAAAAATCAGGTTGTTGGACTTCCCTGGTGGTCCAGTGGTTAAGACTCCATGCTTCCACTGCAGGGGGCACGGGTTTGATCCCTGGTCAGGGAACTAGGATCCCACATGCCACATGACATGACTGCCCCCCGCCCCCCCAAAAAAAATCAGGTTGTTGAGTTGTAAGAGTTTTTTTTATATATTCTGGATATTAATCCCTTATCAGATAATATGATTTGCAAAAATTTTCTTCCATTCTGTGGACTTCTCTGTTTAAAATAATTTTTTTAATTTATATAATTTTTATATACCATAAAATTCACCCTTTTCAAGTGTACAATTCAGTGGTTTTAGAATACTCACAGAGTTATATGACCATCACCACCATGTAATTCCAGAACATTTCATCATCCCCCAAGAATCAACATACTCATTAGCAGTCTCTCCCCACTTCCCCTTCCCCTCATCCCCTGGCAAACACTAATCTACCTTCTGTCTCCGGATTTGTTTACTCTGGAAATTTAATGTAAATGGAATCATATAATATGTGGCCTTTTGTGACTGCCTTCTTTCACTTAGCATAATGTTTTCAAGGTCCATCTATGTTATAACATGTATCAGTACTTCATTCTTTTTATTGCTGAATAGTATTCATTCTATTGCTATACCACATTTTGTTTACATATTTATCAGTTGATTGATATTTGGGTTATTTCCACTTTTTGGCTATTATAAATAATGCTACTATGAATATTGGTGTATAAGTTTATGTGTGAATGTATATATTCACTTTTTTGGATATATATCTAAGAGTGGAATTGCTGGGTCATCTGTTAACTCTACGTTTAAACTTTTGAGGGACTTCCAAACTGTTTTCCTCAGTGCTGCATTGTTTTACATTACCATCAAAAATGTGTGAGGGTTCCAGTTTCTTCACATGCTCACCAACACTAGTCTTCTAGTCATCCTATTGGGTGTGAAGTGGTATCTCACTGTGGTTTTGATTAGCATTGCCCTAAAGACTTGTTATCTTGAACATCTCTTCACGTGCTGATTGGACATTTGTATATCTTCTTTGAAGAAATTATTATTCAGATATTTTGCCCATTTTAAAATTTGATTCTTTTTTTGTTGTTGGGTTGCAAAGGTGCTGTGTATAGTCTAGCTATTACACCCTTACCAGGTATATGATTTTCAAATCTTCTCTCCCATTCTGTGGGTTATCTTTTCATTTTTTGGTTTGTTTAAAGATGCATAAATGTTTTTAACTTTGATGAAGTTTATTTTTTCTTTGGTTTCTTGTGCCTTTTTTTATCATATCCATGAAACCATTGCCTAATCCAAGGTTGTAAATATTTATACCTATGTTTTATCCTAAGAGTTTTGTAGTTTTAGCTCTTCAATTTAGGTCTCTAATCCACTTTAAGTTAATTTTGTATATGGTGTGAGGTAAGGGTCTAACTTCCTTCTTTTGCATGTGGATATCCAGTTGTCGCAGCACCATTTGCTGAAAAGACTATTCTTTCTCCATTGAATTTTCTTGGCTTTCTTGTTGAAAATCAGTTGTCCATAAGTGTATGGGTTATTTCTGGACTCTCAGTTCTACTTCATTGATATATATGTCTACCCTTATGGCAGTACCACACAATCTTTTGTAATCAGGAAGTGTTTCATCCAACTTTGTTCTTCTTTTTCACGATTGCTTGGCTATTCAGAGTCTCTTGCATTTCCATATCAATTAAGATCAGCTTGTCAATTTCTACAGAAAAGGCAGCTGGGATTTTGACAGAGATTGTGCTGAACCTGTAGGTTAATTTGGGGGAGTATTGCCGTCTTAACAATATTTAGTCTTCTGATCCATGAACATGAAGTGCCTTTCCTTTTACTTAGATCTTTTAAAATTTCTCTTAATGATGTTTTGTAGTTTTCAGTTTACAAGTCTTGTACTTCTTTTGTTAAATGTACTCCTAAGTGTTTTAATCTTTTTGATGCTATTGTAAATGGAATTGTTTTCTTAAACTCATTTTCAGTGTGTTCACTGGTAGTTGAACTGTTTTTACTCACGATACTTCTGACACCAAATATGTGGGTATTTTCCTCACACCAGTCAATTCTCCAACTCTCTGGACACCAATTGGATGTCCTACTATTTGGTTCAATTCTAACCCTAATTACCTGGAGTTAGTGTCAGACTCCACAGGTTTAAGGGCTCAGTCCCACAAGATTTCCCTCACATCAGACCCAGGATACCCACACTTTTGTCCAACTTGACTACAAATTGCGGATTACTACACATCCCTCCCCGCCACTGTTAGGGAACTGTTGACCAAAACCACCAGCCTTAGCCAGGCTCGCTTGCCTGAGTTGTCTCACAACAGGAAGTCCCGATAAGGACTGGAATCCATCTTGGCTGAGAGATGAGCATGCCACCAGGAAGGATCCCGAGTGAGACTATGGGCCAAGCAAGATTGGCCAGAGACAACCCGGAAACTAATCCCATTACCATAAACCCTGAGACTTTGAGCCATGTGGCAGAGCAGTTCTCCTGGGTTCCCTTACGCTACCGCTCTCTGCCTGGGCGCCCCTTCCCGATAAATTCTTTTGCTTTGTCAGCACGTGTGTCTCCTCGGACAGTTCATCTCTGAGTGTTAGACAAGAGCCCGCTCTCGGGCCCTGGAAGGGGTCCCCCTTCCTGCAACACCAGGATAAATAATTTCTTAGAACTGCTCATAGAACTCAGGAAAGCAGTTGAATTACTATTATCAGTTTACTATAAAGGATACAACTCAGGAACAGCCAAATGGAAGAGATGCACAGGACAAAGTGGGGGCAGGGGTAGGGGGGAGCTTCCATGCCCTCTCCAGGGATGCCATCTTCTCAGCACCTTGAAGTGTTCACCAGCTTGGAAGCACTCCAAACTCTGTTGTGTAGGGGTTTTTATGGAGGTTTCATTACAGAGGCATGATTAAATCTTTGGCCATTATGACTGACTTAATCTCCAGCCCCTCTTCCCTCCCTGGAAGTTGGGGAATGAGGCTGAAATTTCTAACCCTCTAACCATGCCTTGGTCTTTCTAGCAACCAGCCCCCATCCTGAAGCTATCTAGGGGCCCCCAGCCACCAGTCCTGCCGTTAGCATACGAAAGATTCTCATCACTCCAGAAGAGTCCAAGGGTGTCAGGAGCTGGGTACCAGGAACTAGGGACGAAGACCAAATATTTATTATTTATTATATCACAGTAGAGATACTATTGGTTTTTGTATATTGATCTTGCTTCCCGGAACACTGCTGAACTAATTTATTAACTCTGATAATTTTTTTGTGGATACCTTAGGGTTTTCTATATGAAAGATCATGTTATCTGCAAATAGAGGTAGTTTAACTTCTTTCTTTCCAATTTAGATGCCATCCATTCATTCATTTATTCATTCTTGCCTAAAGGCCCTGGCTGGAACCTGCCGTACAATATTGAATAGAAGTGGCAAGAGTGAACCTCTTCGTCTTGTTCCTTATCTTGAGGGGAAAGCTTTCAGTCTTTCACCATTAAACACGTTAGCTGTGGATTTTTTTTTTTTTTTTTTGGATGTCCATTATCAGCTTGAGGATGTTCTAATTTGTTGAGCATTTTTATCATGAAAGGGTGTTGGGTTTTATCAAATGTTTATTCTGCATCTATTGAAATGTCTTTAATCTCTGTCCCTTAGAACTGTCCTTTAGCTTTTCTATGTCTTTCATGCAATGACATTTTTGGAGAGTCCTGGCCGGTTACTTGGTGCTCCCTCATGATTAGCTTCAGGTTATGGATTTTTGACAGGAATATCACAGAAGTGATGCTGTACTCTTCCCAGTGCATCTTATCAGGAAACACGTATGATGTTATTATTACCAGTGATGGGAAAAATTAACTTTGGCCATCTAGTGTCTGCCAGATTTATTCATCAGAAAATTACTATTTTTCCCCTTTATAATTAATATGTTCATTAATAGGTAATTTGTGGGGTGCGCTCCTTTGAGACGAAATATTCTGTTCCTCATCAAACTTTTACCCATGGCTTTTAACATGTACTGATGATCCAGTTGTTACTCTGATGGTTGTCAAATGGTGATTTTTCTAACCCTTCTCACTTCCTTTTACTGGTTGGTGAATGTGTTAACTTTGAGATTACCTGTTAGACGTCTAAGTGGAGGTGGTGAGTGGGAAGTGCAAAGTTCAAGGAAAGGTACAGGTTGTAGATTTAGATGTAGGAGTTGTCAGTCTGTAGAAGGTTAAAGCCATTAGCAGTTGAGGGTCTCCAAGGGCCCATGTCCCCTGTTGGTCACAGGGCTTCACCAGGCCTGGGGTCCGCTGACATGTTTTAGAGACAAACCCTGGTGCTGACTGGGTCACAGAGTACCATGGCTCCATGGAGGCTGGGACTGGGGGCTCCTGTCTTATGGGAAGCTGGGTTCTGTGGAAGGAAGTGTCCTTGCTCTGTTCAAAGCTGGTAAAAGCCCTTACTACTTAACCTGGCATTCTAGGCTTGTCCAGCACCACCCCTTCCCTGAGCAGCAGCACAGTCTTACACTTCTGCCTCTGCTTGCTGTGCCCTTCACTGCCACAGCTTGGGGAACTCCTGCTCATCCTTCAAAGCCCAGCTCAAATATTACCTTCTCTGTGAAGTCCCACCTCTACTCCCCGCAACAAGGTCATTCATTTAGAAAACAGTTCTTGAGGCTCTCCTCTGTGCTAGGCACTGAGACTAGTGAAAAAAACTCTATTCCTGCCCTCAGGGAGCCCATGTTTCCTGATGGAGACAGATATTCATAAGTAATCTCACAGATCTAAGGGTCAGTGACAGCAACAAAGCAAGATAAGTGAAGTGACTGTCCAGCTCCAAGAGTTAGAGCAGGGGGTTTGCACCAACCTGGCCTGGCTGAGGTGCTTTGGGAAGGTTTCACTGCAGAAATGCCAGCTGGCCTGAGAGCTGAGGAAAGAATAGGTGCATTGGTGGGGGAGCCATGGCTCCCTGTGCAAGGCCTGAGGTGAGGCTGGAAGGCAGAGATCAGGGGATGGGCTCCCATGGGAGATGTACCTAGAAAGGTGGGCATAGGCCTCCAAGGCCAAGGTGAGGAGGCTAGATTTTCTCTTGCTGGTACTGGGAAGGCGTCAAAGGGTCCTGAGCAGAGGGGGATTTCCGAGGAGTCCCTCTGGCTGCCATAAGGAAGAGACAGTGGGGACCACATTGATTTTTCAGATCAGCCAGATTCATATCAGTAGGAGATACAACTTCATTTTTTTGTTTAGATTTATTTTTATTTATTTATTTATTTAGTGCCAGGTCTTAGATGCGGCATGGCATCTCTTAGTTGTGGCATGCAGACTTCTTAGTCGCGACATGCGGACTCTTAGTTGCGGCATGCATGCGGCACCTAGTTCCCCAACCAGGCATCGAACCTGGGTCCCCTGCATTGGGAGCGCAGAGTCTTACCCACTGGACCACCAGAGAAGTCCTGATACAACTTCATTTGAAGTTTCTTTTATAAACCCCGTTCCAGTGCTGGTGGTAGGAACTTCATCTCAGTTGGTCTGGGGGTCCTCATGGTCTCTGGATCTCAGGCCACTGGTGACAATGGCTTTGTCCTGCTGGCCTGGCCACAAGGCCCCTGAGCCCTGTGCTGCTCCTGGCTACGGCTGAGCCTTCTTTCTCTGCTCTCAGGCTATGGGGTGGGGACTCCGAAAGTCTTGGGGACCCACAAACTTTGGGGGAGCAGGAGGTTTACAGGGGAACCTGGGCCTCCCTGCTCTCTGACCTGCAGCCTCTGGGTGGTTCTCAGGGACCCAGGGACGGTGAACAGTCTCCTGCTCTGCTCCCTTTCCTCTTCCCCAGCACCCTGCAGCCTTCAGGAGGGTGCTTTCTGTCTCTGTTTGGCCCTGTTCCCTCAAGGATTGTGCTTTGGAAATGCGGAAACTGAGGACTCACCCCCAGCTTCTCTGGGAAGCTGCTGTCGGCCTTTCCCTGAAATGACAAATGCCTCCCTGATAGAACAGAGTACAGGAGATGGGACATCATCTAAGCCATGTTCTTGTTCAGACTGTTTAATGTGAGTCATGAGAAAACAGAAATCCAAATTATGTAACATTCTCTAAGATGCTTGGATACTTAAAAAATGTCAATGTCATGGAAAAAAAAAAAAGTGGGGAAACTGTTTCTGATTCAACGAGACTAAAGAGACATGATAACTGAAAGCAGCGAATGATCCTTCACTGGATCCTGGATGGATACAAAGGAAAAGCCATGGAGGACATTGCTGGGGCACTTGGAGTATGGCCCTGCTTTAGCTGGTATTAATGTCTGGGCACCAAGTGCCCTCCTGGGTAAGGGAGGTGCTCGAGGGTCACTCGTTTGTTAAATTAGAGAGTAAGAGTGGTATTGTGCTCACATAGGAATGTCCTTATTCTTAGGTGTCGCCTGGTGTATTTGGGGTGAAGCAGCGTGGTATGTGCAGCTTATTGTTAAATGGCTCAAGGTGAGGGGATGTTTGTGTACGTCCTTGAGAGGAACAATGCAAATATGGCAAAATCTTGAGTGGGTGATTCTGGGTAAAGGACATTAAACTATTCTTTCAACTTGGGGAGGGTGGGCCTCTCGTCTGCTGCACCAGCAGGGCTGGCAGAGGGGGCCCAGGTACTCTGATACAGGGAGTGCAGGACCCTCCCTGAGACCCTGATCTAACCCTCAAGGCCCCTCCCCTGCTGCCACGGAAACACTCAGGCTCTGAAGGGGTAAGGGTCCACCCAGTTCCCCGAGGCCCGTCAGGAGTAGAGCTGGGTGCTTGCTGGTCAAGTGCAGCGTGACCGCCTCCTGTGTTCACTCACACCTCTGAGTATCTGGCTCAGTGCCCAGGCAACCTGAAACCTGTTCACTTACCTTCGAGTCACCCTCAGCCATGTCTCAGGGCAGGGGTTGGTCCAGGAAGGTGCCAGCCCCAGGAGTTAATGTGAGCCATCCACGGTCACTGGACGCTCAGCCACTACCAGGATCTAGACGTGAGGGCACAGCACTCCTAGCGCAGGGGGTCTGGCCCACAGGCTTCAGATGAGCTCACGAGCGGCCCCCCTGGGGAAGGCAGGGCAGCCCGAACAAAGTTCCTGGGAAGGTAGTTCCCCTGGACTTGAGGTCACCAGCATCTCCGCTGCGTTGGGCCAAGGGAGGAGACCAGGTGCCTGCAGCTCGGCCGGGCCCAAGAACTTTCTAAAACGCACGTTCTTACCACCAGACATGGGCACTACTGTTCCTCTTGCTCTGCCCTGCATCCCATTCCCCTCTCCCGAAGCTGGTTAATACCCACTGTCCTTCAGCCTTGACCCGGGTTTGGCGGAGCTGTCATGGGTTCCCACAGCCTCACTGTGCTGCATCTCCTTTCCTACCATCTGCTGTAGACTGGAACTCACCTATGGCATGTTCCGTGTCTCCCCCACCGGGGCTTGAGCTCTACGAGCAGGGTAGGTGCTCAGGAAGTGCATCCAATGCATGTAACTGTCAGGGTGCAGGCAGCTGCTGGGGTACCGAGTGCCCCGTCCTGGGTGAAGCGCACGCAGAGTCGGGGTCTACGGAGGGGGCGTGAGTTGTCAGAGTGGGCAGCCCATCTCAGCTCCCATATAGCAACGATAAAGCATTTATTTCTCTGGAGGAAGCTGGTCAGGCAGATGTTACACACTCATCTTTCAGAGAAGGGAACCGAGAGCTTAGTTTTCTTGCCCGGGATCACAGAGCTGGTGCATGAGAGAGCTGGCGTTACAGTTTGCACTCCGGTCAGCCTGTCTCCAAGGAGCTGCCGTTTGGAAGGGGTCTGGCTGTCTCCTGGGGCGTCCACTCCACCCACCTCATCCCAGCCTGGCCCGTCCCGCTGCAATAACACCATGAGCCCGTGGTACACGTTACCTCATTTATTCTCACAACATGCCTGTGAGGTAGGGAGGGGCGGGGACTGTCCCCATTTTACAGAGGAGGAAGTTGAGGCACACAGAGGTCAAGTGACTTGCCCAAGGTCACAGACGGCGGCCAAGCTGGAATGGGCCCTAGAGCAGGCCCGCAGTTCACCCGGGGCCCCTGTGGCAGGTGCTGGACACGAGGACGTCTCCAGTGCCGCAGCCGTGGCCACAGGAGAGCAGCCCTCGTGCACGGAGCTTGCTGCGGGCCTGGCCTCGCCCTCTCCCTCCCTGCCCCCCACCTCACCCTGCAGGCCTGGGCCATTGCAGCTCAGGGCTCATGACACCCTGGGAGTGGGGCTGGG
Organism: Balaenoptera physalus; assembly: GCF_965194825.1. Taxonomy (NCBI): domain Eukaryota; kingdom Metazoa; phylum Chordata; class Mammalia; order Artiodactyla; family Balaenopteridae; genus Balaenoptera; species Balaenoptera physalus. The sequence goes on from NC_138898.1 coordinate 23,048,735, forward strand.
GGGCAGGGGAGAGAGAAGGATGACTAGGGTAAAAAAATAGAAAACTCAGAGGCCGGGCAGATGGGCCCATGGCCGGGGAGTGGGGGGCAGGTGAGAGACAAAAAAAGGGGGGGCTGCTTACACACAAGGTATATATTTTTACACACACTTGTACACACACCTAGATATAGTACATGTAAAAATATATGCTATTCACACACCCGCCTCCTGCCAGGTGCCCCCGAGAGCCAGCGGTGGCGCTGGTGGGCATGGGTGAGCAGAGGGGCGTTTGTTAAATATACACTCTAAGGTCTATGTGCATATGTACACATACGTACAGACACAGCCGCCCGCCCCTCGGGTACTGTACACAGGCTCGGCCAGGGACACATGACCCCTGGAAAATGGGGTCCCTCTCTTGAGTGGCCCCTGCAAGTCACTCTGAGTCATACATTTTGCTGAAGGAAGAAGGGGCTGGAGAGAAGAAAAAGGCGGGAGTCTGGAGTGTGGTAAGCTGTGGTTTTTATCTCATTTCCCCACCCCACCCCCAAAGACTTCAGCCCTCCTCATGGTCGCAGAGAGGCGAGTCACCCGCCTGACGCTGCCTAGGGCTGGCAGATCACAGTGGGAGGGCTGCTTCTGCTGGGAGGAACCTATATCTGCGTGTGTGAGCACTTGGTGGGGGAGGGGACGTGTGTCCATCTCTCTGTCCTCTGGGCTCACCCACAAAAAGGGCTGAGAACCAGAAAGCCAATAGTCAGGATGGTGACCCCTGTGTGAGCTCTTAAGGGAAAAGAGAAAAATGTAAGAATGAAAACTCCAAGGTCAGAGCTGGGGTAGCCAGGAAAAGGAGGAAGGACATGGCAGGTGCCCAAAGCTGCCCTTGGGCTGTCGTCATCTTGTAAACAAGCTAGTTTAAGTTCTCATTAGATAGAGCAAGTAAAAAGACCGTAGTCTGGAGGCTGGGCCGGGGCGTTGCCGAAGTCCATCTATCTAGTCCACCACGGCCAGCAAGAGGAAAAAAAAGTTTTATAGTTTTGTGTTTCTGTTGATTTTTTTGTGTGAAGTCTTCATAACCTAAAGCTGGGAGGGACCCAAAAAAGCCAAATTGTGAGCCCTTGTATGCGTCAATTTGAAAGTTGGCTCAGGGTCTCTAGACAGAATAACCATACTAAAGGTTGAGAAAATTTTGTTCCTTTCGCATTTAGTTTGTAGGTTTCTTTTTTTAATGACTTAAAATTGTTTGCTTCCTGCTTCCTGGTCTCAGAGCCGGGTCTGGGCCTCAGGGACATAAATCTCGATGCTGTCCGCGCTCTCCGTGGCTGAGTTCTGCCGCACGGAAGCCGCCCGCTTGGCCGCCAGGAGTCTCTTGCGGGCCTCCTGACGCTGCTTGTCTCCAGCGTCAGAGGCCTTGTCGCGGCTCACTGCCGGCTTGGATTTGGCTGGCTTCTTTGGGACCGGAGGGGGTGGTTTCTTCTCTTCCTTTAGTGAGACAGTGAGGAGAGAAGAAAAATAAAATAAAGGTGCCACCTTTTGTGTGGCGCTACCACCCACCGTATGCTGGCAGCTGGAGCCTCCACCCCAGCTTCCCCGCATCGGGCACAAGCAACACACATTTGGAAGCAGGAAGCCACAAGAAGCGATGATGGTGGGAATAGCACAAGGCATAGGAGCAAAAAGCAAGCTTACAATCCTAGAATGTTCTAGTAGGAAGGGACAGACAGATCACCTCTTCCCACCCCTGCTTTGAACCCCTGAGAGCCTGAAATTCACGCAGGAATCATAGGGCCAGAGATGGGATTTAAGTTCAGGGCCTCCGACTCCCAGGTCACATTTCACATGCTGTTCTAGGCGATCAAAACTCACAAGGGCCACAGTCCAGTAACCAATAACCAAAGGGGTCACTGGGTGCCACTGTTTTACAGATGGAAGCCTGAGCCTCAGGGAAGAGGCTGGCCCAGGAGGCAGAATCGGGTCCAGACCCCTGTAACTCCTGGGCAGCGTGGTCCTAGCAGAAGGACCATTTTTCTACCTCCAGGGTTCCAACGGCTGTGTCTACGCTAGTGCTCTGGGCTGTGGGCACGTGTCTCCCACTTTCTGAACATGCAGGGCAGGAAGGCATGCTTCAGGGAGGCAGCCTCAACTACACAGAGCGAGTGGCATGCTGGACGAGCGCCGAGCATGGACCCCGCACACTGATGGACGTGAGCCCCCAGCTCAAAGACGACACACAGAGAAGGGAGCCAAGCAGCACTGACCGATGTGGCCAGCGTTATTGCCGACCAGGAATTTGTCCCTGGACTTCCCCTCCGCACTGCTCCATGCTCACCTTCCTCTTCTCGGGGGTCTCCACCAGCTGCCAGCTGTTGGCCTTGAGGTGGTAGAGTTCATCAAACTTCATGCTGATGTCCTCGATGGACAGCTGCAGCAGGTCCCAGAACCCTGCCAGGTCCTGGGCTGTTGGACGTGGGTTGGCATCAGGGTTCTGTGGGACAGATGGGGTTCAGTGGGGCAAGCAGGGCAGAGGCTGGTCCTGCACCCCATCCCAAGTACTGTCTCCTAGCTCTGCCAGCCCTGGTTGGGTTCTCTTGAGGCCTGGTCTTACTCTCCTGTTCCCTGGGTCGGGTCAGTATCTGTATGAGCGAATGGACCCAGTTCCTGATTACTGCTGGCCCTGATGGTGGAGAGCTTTGGGAGAGAGAGACAGTCCTATCACGAGAGTGGGTCCTGCACACACATGGGGACTGAGGCCTTCGCCACCACTGTAGGGCTACAGTGAGGAAAGCCCTCATGGCCTCAGCGTATGCCAGGCAGGCAACTCGTCTCATTTCACAGGGAGGAGGCAGGATCACTCCCCGGTGGGTGTGATTACAGAATCCGTGTGGTTTCTAGCCCATCATTCTGTTCTCTGAGAGCACATTCCTTATCAGGACTTCCCCAGTGAACGCCCAAACCCCTACCGGTCCTAGAGACAAACACTCGCCACTGTCCTCCACCCCTGGGAGTACACCACCCCTGCCAGATGGAAAGAGGCTTCCACAGGAAAGCTGCTGCCTAGCGGCGAGGGTGAAGGAGAGGGAAACCCACCAAGCCTCACGGTGGTTATTTCTGTAGTTCTTACCTTGACTGTCTTCTTAGCTATAGAGTATGTTGTATATAAATAAATCAGTGCTAACTGATTTTTAACTTTCATGTGGCTGTTTTGACACAGAGTTCACTTTTCTATTTCAGAAGGTAGTAGAGATCTGAAAGGACCATTCCTGGCCCTTTTCCTGTGCTAGGCACTGACATGCACCACTGTCATCTTTCCAATGCCATGAGGAAGCAGCACCTTCTCCATGTTAGAGAGGAGGTCACAGAGGCTTAGAGGCTAATCCAGCTGGGGGCTCTGGCTAGAAGACCCACTGTGGAGGAAGAAGAATCACACTCACCAAGTTTTGCTCACAGAGGCCCCGGAACTGCTGGAATTTCTGTGACATCAGTAGCTGGGCACTGCCCACAGCACTGAGGACTTTCCCTAAGACTGAGAAAGAGAAGGTGGAAAAAGACTGAGCAGTGCACAAGGTCTGCTGGGGTGGAAGGCAGGATCAGGGTCATGGCTTTCACCTCCCCTCCCCGCCTTAGGATGCCAATCATTATTTGGTGATGGCAGTCAGTCTTCATTTTATTTACACATTAACCCACTGTCACTGTGAAAAATGCAAACCACACATAATAAAGTGAGCCCCATCCCCTAGTTGCTAAGGACATTTTATGGCAATAAATTTGAAAACTAAGTTTAAATGGAAAAAATTTTCAGGAAAACATAAATTACTATCATAGACTCAAGAAGAAATAGAGAATCTGATTAGGCCAATAACTGTTTTAAAAAACTGAAGCAGGAGTTAAAAATCTTCCCCAGAAAAAGGAACCAGGCCTATGTCGTTTTACAGGTGAGGTTTTACAAAACCTTCCAGGAATAGATAATCCCTGTTTTATACATTCAAATTCTTCCTGAGAGTAAACAAACAGAAAATGACACCGCTAATTTCAGGAGCCCTGAGAGAACATAGGACATGCCAAGAATAGGGCACTTTCATTATGAACATAAAAGTCTTAAAGCAAAGAGAATCCAACAGAAGAGTTCACCATGAAGTGTTTAGCCCAGGAATACAAGGTTGAAATCTTTTAGTGTGATTTCCAGTTTTAAAGTGGTGGCAGGAAGACGGTACTACCTCCTAACCCCCTTAGAAATCACTGAAAAGCAAAACAGAGTAAACAAGAAATCAAAATGCAAACTGTCTCCTGACAGAACTCTGGAATGTAGTATAGGAAGGCTGCCACATGCACTGATAGCCACACGAGGAGGATTCTTGGGGTTGAAAGGCTCAGATAAAGGTGGCAGTTCTGAGTTCTCAAAAGCAGCATAACTTGAGAGGAGAAGCCAATAATCTCTTATTTGAAATAAAAAGGGGGTGTGGACTGCAGCAGGAGCGTTCCTGAACCTGGTTCAGCACCAAAGGTGGGGGGCAGGGGGACGAGGACAACACTGTATGGTAACCGCCCTCTCATCGCCTGGGGAGAAGACCAGGCTGAAGAACGCACCCTGCACCCATCACCATGCCTGAGGAATTCCTGCCAGCCTGGGACACAGTCCTGGCTCCCTCAGTGGTCTACTTAACAGCAGCTCATGAAGGAAGAATTTCACCTCATTCAGAAATTAGTTATTAAAAAGAAACCAACACAGGAGCTAAACATGTTATAGGAGCAGTAAATGGCAGATGAACATTCACCAGAAAGTTGTTGCCAGAGAACAGATGAAAAGTGTGACATTTAGCCACAAATATTTAAACAGTAGTTCAAAGCAGAGATAAGGTGCTCTGAAAAGAGATGCAAGACAATGGAAGGGGATAAAACATGAGCTCTGGAACTAGTGCAAGAGAAAAATCAGGCATCACAGAAACAAGGGCCATGATGGACACAGCACAAAGAATAAACTCTGATGAAAACCAATAAGGACAAGGAGGACAGGAGTGAAAAAGCTCCTCGCTCAAAACACTTACACTGCTAGATTAACAAGACAAGATGTCTTAAATGAATAGCTAAGCTGCTGGGGATAAAATGACCCCCCCCACCCCCAGAAGGTAGTGGGTATATGTGCCTGGCTTGGTCTAAAGTAGGATGGGAGGGCTTCCCTGGTGGCTCAGTGGTTAAGTATCCACCTGCCAATGCAGGGGACATGGGTTCGAGCCCTGGTCCGGGAAGATCCCACATGCCGTGGAGCAACTAGGCCCGTGCGCCACAACTACTGAGCCTGTTCTCTAGAGCCCGTGAGCCACAACTACTGAAGCCCGTGTGCCACAACTACTGGAACCTGCGCACCTAGAGGCTGTGCTCTGCAACAAGAGAAGCCACAGCGATGAGAAGCCTGCGCACGGAAATGAAGACTAGCCTCTGCTCGCTGCAATTAGAGAAAAGCCCGCACACAGCAACAAAGACCCAACGCAGCCAAAAATAAAATAATTAAAGAAAAAAAAAAAAAAAGGATGGGAATAAAAGGAAAAGTTTCTCCTGAGAATTCCTAACCATAAGACTGCACTTAGGTACCTTATTTTTTAAGAAATAAAAGAAGCAACTAGATGTATTAAAAAGATGAGACTATTTTTAAAAAAGTGACTGAGAGACATGGAGGAGACAGGGAGACTTAAAATACATCTATCAGAGTTCTAAAAGGACAGAGAGAATGGAAGAAAAGAAATTCATTCAGAGAGATGAGTTAGAATATGAATAAAGGAACCATCCCAAACTCATTTTATGAAGCTAGATAACCTTGATACTAAAACAGGACAAGGATGAGAAAGGAAAATTACCAGCCAAGTAATTCTGCCTTTGAAGAAAGGCAAAATTATTAAATCAGATATTAACAAAAGTACAACAATGTACTAAAATAACTCAGCTGGGTTTATTCTGGTAATACACGACTGATTGAACATTAGAAAATTCTAATGACTTCTGATTCTGGCTATGAAAAACCAGTTACTATCAGACAAACTGAACCCTCCCACCAAGAAAAATTAAAAAAAAAAAAAAACTAAATAAAATACCAAAAACAACAAAAAAATCTCTTTCAAGGCATTAAAAAATTACCAAAGCAACCAGAATTTGAGAGGCTAAGATGTCAGTGAGAACGGAAACTATATTCAGACAAGTCTGATATTCTGTACTGCCTTCTACCCCAAGGCATCTCCCAGTTTATAAGCAGCACAAGGCTGAGGTGCTAAGAAGCCAAGCAGAAAGTGGTGGTTCAGAGTCTGAGAAGCTAAGCAGAACTTGTGGCAGTTCCATGGGGAAAGGGAGACCAAAACTGGAATTCGGAGCTCCCAGAGCAGATAGGACTTGGGGGAAAGCGCATCAAGCTGAGCAAAGCTTCCAGCAGTCTTAAGATGGGGGAGAAACAAAAATTGGAGCTCAGTGTCTGCCAAGGAGGAAGGGCTTGGAAATACCCCAGGCTGTCACAAAACCCAGCTCAATCCCATATTAGATTAAGTTGGTCTGGCCCTACTCTAATTGTCTACAAGAAGCAAAAGTAAATTCATTCTCAAAGAATAGAAAATCGTCTTGAAAAAAAAAAAGAAGAAAAGAAAATCATCCTGAGCTTCAAGTTATCTCTGTAGTTTTCATATACAGTTTCTGGCATTGAATAAAAATTACCAAGCATGCCACGAGGTAGGACCAAATGACTGCACACCAAAAGAGAAAAATCAGCAAAAAGTAAAAGAACTATAGGGGATGTAGGTACTAGAGGTATTGGACCAGGGCTTTAAAATGACTGTGAGTATGTCCCAGAAAATATATGACATGATGAGGAATTTCAGCAAAGCACCAGAAATCTATCAAAAAGAATCAAATGGAAATTCTAGAACTAAAAAATAGGGTAACTGAAATTAAGACTGCAATAGATAGGTTTAATAGATTGGTTACAGCTGAACTATAAAATAATCCAGTAGAAAATATCCAGACTGAGGTCCAGAGGAAGAAAAAAAAAAGGGAAAATACAGAAGAGAGAATGAAGAAACATAAGACGTGGCAGTCTACAATATGTGTGATTGGGGTCCACAAGTAGAGAAGAGATAACATGGAGCAGAAATTTGAGGAAATGATGGCCAAGACTTTTCTGAAACTGATGAGAGTTATTAAGGCCGCAGATTCAAGAAACCCTGTGAGCATCAAGCTGGAAAAATACAAAGAAAACCATACCTAGGTATCACAGTAAAATGGATAAAACTCAAACACAGGAGAAAAAGTCTTAAAAGCAGACAAAGGGGAGAAAACAAATTATTCTTCAAAGAAGCAGCAGGAAGACTGACAGTTGACTTTTCAATAAAAAGGCTGGAAACCAGGACATAAAGACATATTTATAAAGTGTTGAAAGAAGATCAATACGTACCTATAATTCTATACTTAGCAAAAATACTGTTCAGGGACTTACTTCCCTGGCAGTCCAGTGGTTAAAGACTCCATGCTTCCACTGCAGGGGGCACACGGGTTTGATCCCTGGTCGGGGAACTAAGATCCCGCGTGCCGTGTGGCGCGGCCAAAAGAATAAATAAAATAAATTAAAAAATAATAACAAACAGAAGCCTGCCTCCTGGAGGACAGTTTTTAAAAAATACTGTTCAAAAAAAGAGGGAAAAATACAGACATTTTGAGACAAATACTGCATTAAAATAAATACTAAAGGGAGTTCTTCAGGCAGAAGGAAAATGATCCTAACTAGAAGCAAAGAAATAAAGGAGTGAAGAGTACGAGAAAGAGTAAATATGTGGGTAAGTAAATACTGATTGTATAAAACAAAAATAATGTTTTGTGGCATTTAGAACATATATATAGAACTGAAATACTTAACAGCAATAGTACACAGGTTAGGAGGGGGATAAAAGTGATCTAAGGTCCTTGCGTCATCTGTGAAGTGGTAAAGGTACTAATTTAGTCTGTACAAAGTCAGGGATGCAACTTCCCTATCGCAGTGGCAACGCCATCCTTTCCGTCACTCAGACTCCAAACCATTTTGGACTCCTTTCACTCTTACTCCATATCCAATCCATCAGGAAATCCTGCTCTGCCTTCCAAGTATACCCAGAATCTGACCCCTCCCTTAAATGCTCCATGGCCACCACCATCTCCTCTTCCCCAGATTATGTTACTTCCTCCTAACTCATTTCCCAGCTTCCACTTGTGCCCCTCCGCCCACTCTCTTCTGAACAGAGAAACTAGATTAATCCTGTAAAAAAGAATGTCACATTGCACTCTCCAACACATTCTCTTTTGGGAGTCAAAGCCAAGCCTCTGACACCTCTGAAGCCCCACCACACGGACTCCACCCCCCACCTCTCTCTCCTCACTCCTGCAGCTACACTGGCCTCCTTCCCCAGCCCTAGAACACGTCAAGCGCTTGCCCACCACTGGAGTTCTCTGATCTCCAGAGCTCTGAGACTTCTTCTCTCTTCCTTCCTTCAGCTTTCTGCTCCAAGGTCACCTTATCTGGGAGGCCTTCGCTGACCACACTATGTGGGACAGCAACACTGCCCCCAGCCAGGCAGCTCTCTTCATCCTGCTCTTACTGTGCTTTGTTTTCTCTGTTGCATGTCTAACCATCTTGCATATTATATGTTTAGTTGGTTATTTTCTGTCTCCCCCCGTGAGAATGTAAGCTCCACGAGGGCAGGGACCTTGTGTTGTTCTGCTACATCCCCAGAAGCTAGAATAGTGCCTGTATACGGTAGGAACTCAGTAAATACTCACTGAGTGAATGAAGGTCAGGACCAAGGGAGGGATGCTGCTTTCTTCCCACTATCGCACAATGTCCTGACACTCTTGCAGTTAGACAAGATATGCATAAGACACAGTAAGATTAGAAAGAGAAACACAGGGCTTCCCTGGTGGCGCAGTGTTAAGAATCCACCTGCTAATGCAGGGGACATGGGTTCGAGCCCTGGTCCGGGAAGATCCCACATACTGCGGAGCAACTAAGCCTGTGTGCCACAACTACTGAGCCTGCGCTCTAAAGCCCGCAAGCCACAACTGCTGAGCCCACGCACCACAACTACTGAAGCCCACGCGCCTAGAGCCCATGCTCTGCAACGAGAGGCCACCGCAATGAGAAGCCCACGCACCGCAATGAAGAGTAGCCCCCGCTCGCCGCAACTAGACAAAGCCCACGCGCAGCAGCAAAGACCCAATGCAGCCAAAAAGAAAAGAAATAAAAATAAATCTTTAAAAAAAGACATAAAATTGCCACTAGAGCAAATAATATGATCATTTATGATGCGAATATAAGAGGACTGAGAGTTGTACAAGGTTGCTGGATACAAGATCAATGTAGAAGTCTCAACATAACTAATTAGAGTATGCAAATATAAAAATTCATTTTACTATCAAAACAAAAACTAGAAAGTACCAAGGAATAAATCTAATAAAAATACATAAGGCCTTCCTAGATATATTAATCAAACTTGAATAGAAGGATATAAAATGGAGCTCTGAATAAATGGAGAGATAAACTTCATTCATAGCTAAGACGACTCAATATTTCTCAGGTATCAGTTTTTCCCAAAGTAATCTATAAACTCTATTTCTAGTCAGCGACCCAGGAAAATTTTTCTGAGGAACTTGATATACTAATTCTAAAATTGGTATTGGAAGAATGAAGATATAAATAGACTTTTTCTTTCTGAACAAAAAGAATAAGGAAGGGGATTCACCCTATCAGATGCCAAGGCATGTTAAAAAGCTATGGCAATTAAAAGCTGTATTAACACAGAAATAGACAAAAGGGCAGCAGAACAGAATAGAACTGAGAAACACACCCCTGTGTGTGTAGCAATCTGGCAGTGGTTATGACTGACTGGCATCACTAATCAGTGAGGAAAGCAGAGACTTCAAAATGTCTCTCCAGTGAGCCCTGGTCCGGGAGGATCCCACATGCCGCGGAGCAACTAGGTCCGTGCGCCACAACTACTGATTCTGCGCTCTAGAGCCCGCGAGCTACTACTACTGAGCCTGCGTGCCACAACTACTGAAGCCCGCGTGTCTAGAGCCTGTGCTCAACAAAGAGAAGCCACCGCAATGAGAAGCCCGCACACCACAACAAAGAGTAGCCCCTGCTAGCTGTAACTAGAGAAAGCCCATGCGCAGCAATGAAGACCCAATGCAGCAAAAACAAACAAACAAAAATTCAGCACTATGTACCCTTAAAAAAAAACAACTTAGGAAAGATCTCAAATCAACAACCTAACTTTATAACCTAAGAAACTAGAAAAAGAACAAACTATCCCAAAGCCAGCAGAAGGAAGGAAATAATAAAGATTAGAACAGAGCTAAATGAAACAGAGAATAGGGAAACAACAGAAAAATCAAAAAACCAAAAGTTGGTTCTTCAAAAAGATCAACAAAACTGACAAAACTTTAACTAGATAGACTAAGAAAAAAAGAAAAGACTCAAATACTAAAATAAAAAATGAAAGTGGGGACATTACTACCAAGTCTACAGAAATAAAAAAGATTATAAGAGAGTACTAGAACAACTGTACGCCAACAAATTGGATAACCTAGATGAAATGGACAAATTCATAGAAACACAAAACCTACCAAGACTAAATCATGAAAAGATAGAAAATCTGAATAGTTTTGAACCAGTAATCAAAAATTTCCCAACAAAGAAAAGCTCTGGACCCAGTGGTTTCACTGCTGAATTCTACCAAACATTTAAAGATGACTAACACCACTCCTTCTCAAATTTTTCCAAAAAACTGAAGAGGAGGAAACACTTCCTAACTCATTCTATGAATCCAGCATTACCTTGATACCAAAGCCAGACAAAAACACTACAAGAAAACTAGAGACCATTATCCCTTATGTATACTGATGCAAAAATCCTCAACAAAATATCAGCAAACACAATTCAGCAGTATGTTAAAAGGATTATACATATGACCAAGTGGGATTTATTACAAGGATGGTTCAACATATGGAAGCTGATCAGTGTAATATGCCACATCAACAAAATGAAGGGGAAAAACCACACAATCATCTCAATTGATGCAGAAAAAGTCTGACAAAATTCAACACTCTTTCATGAGAAAAACACTCAACAAACTAGGAACAGAATGAAACTACCTCAACAAAATAAAAGCCATACATGAAAAACCCACAGTGAACATCATACTCCAGGGTGTTTTCTCTAAGATCAAGGATAAGGCAAGGATGCCCACATTCATCACTTCACCTCAACATAGGACTGGAAGTTCTAGCCAGAGCAGTTAGTCAAGAAAAAGAAATAAAAGGCATCCAAATTGGAAAGGAAGAAGTAAAATTATCTCTGTTTGCAGATGATACGATCTTATATGTAGGAAACCCAGAAGATTCCACCAAAAAACCCCCAAAAGAACTAATAAATGAATTCAGCAAAGTAGGCAGAATACAAAGTCAACACACAAAAATCAGTTGCATTTCTAATACTAACAATAAACAACCTGAAAAGGAAATTACAAAAACGATTCCATTTACAATAGCATCAGAAAGAATAAAATATTTAGGAATTAACTAATTAAGGTGACAGACTTACACAATGAAAATTACAAAACACTGCTGTTTTGTAGTTATTAAGAAGATATGATAAATGGAAACAAGTCCCATGTTCATGAACTGTAAGACTTAATACTGTTAAAAAGTCAATACTACCCAAAGCAATCTTCAGATTCAATACAATTCCTATCAAAATTCCAATAATGTTTTTTTCAGAAATAGAAAAATCCATCTTAAAATTCATATGGAATCTCAGGGCATCCCAAACATTAAAAACAATCTTAAAAAAGAATAAAACAGGAGGATTCACACATCCTGATTTCAGAACTTACTACAAAGCCACAATAATCAAATCAGTGTGGTACTGGCCTAAAGACAGACATATAGATCAATGGAATAAAATAGCAGCCCTGAAATAAACCTTTGCAAACATGATCAAATGATTTTTGACAAGGGTACCAAGCCCATTCAATGGGGAAAGAACAATATTTTCAACAAATGGTGTGGAGAAAACTGGATATCCACATGCAAAAAAGTGAAGTTAGATTGTTATGTGATACCGTAACTCAAAATGGATCAAGAACCTAAATTTAAAACCTAAAACAACAAAATTCTTATAAGAAAATATAGGACAAAAGCTTCAGGACATTGGATTTGGCAACGATTTCTTAGCTCTAACACCAAAGGCACAGGGAAACAACGAAAAAATAGAAAAACTGGACCTCGTGAAAATTTTAAAATTTTGTTCATTTAAAGTCATTATGTACAGAGTAAAAGGGTAACTCACAGAACGGAAGAAAATATTTGCAAGTCATGTATCTGGATGAGGGATTAATATTCAGAATATATAGAGAACTCCTAAAACTTAAACAACCAAAAAAACCCCAACCTGATTCAAAAATGGGCAAATGACGTCAACACACATTTCTCCAAAAAAAAAATCAAATGGCCAACAAACATATGACAAGATGCTCAACATGACTAATTATTAGAGAAATGCAAACCAAAACTACAATGAGGTATCACCTCACACCGGTCAGAATGGCTATCATCAAAAAATCTACAAACAATAAACGCTGGAGAGGGTGTGGACAAAAGGCAACCCTCCTACACTGTTGGTGGGAATGTACATTTTTTCCTTAAAAAACTATAAATAGAGTTGCCCTTTGATTCAGCAATCCCACTCCTTGGGCATATATCTGGAGAAAACCATAATGCAGAAAGATACATACACCCCAATGTTCATTACAGTGCTATTTACAATAGTCAAGACATGGAAACAACATAAATGTCCATTGACAGAGGAGTGGATAAAGAAGATGTGGTACATATATACAATGGAATATTACTCAGCCATAAAAAAGAATGAAATAATGCCATTTGCAGCAACATGGATGGACCTAGAGATTGTCACACTGAGTGAAGTAACTCAGACAGAGAAAGACAAATATCATATGTTATCACTTACATGTGGAATCTAAAAAAATGGTACAAATGAACTTATTTACGAAACAGAAATAGAGTCACAGATGTAGAAAACAAACCTATGGTTACCGGGGGGAAAGGGGGGAAGGGATAAATTGGGAGATTGGGATTGACATACACACACTACTGTATATAAAATAGATAACTAATAAGGACCTACTGTATAGCACGGGGAACTCTACCCAATACTCTGTAATGACCTATATGGGAAAAGAATCTAAAAAAAAGTGGATATATGTATATGTATAACTGATTCACATTGCTGTACACCTGAAACACAACATTGTAAATCAACTATACTCCAATCAAAATTAAAAATAAAATAAAACTACAATGAGATACTACCTCATATGCATTAGGAAGGCCACTATCAAAAAAAAAAACAAAACAGCAAGTGTTGGCAGGGATGTGGAGAAACTGGAATTCTTGTGCACTATTGGCAGGAATGTAAAATAGCACAGCTGCTGTGGAAAACAGTATGGTGGTTCCTCAAAAAACTAAGAATAGAATTACCATATGATCCAGCAATTCCACTTCTGGGTACATACCCAAAAGAATTAAAAGCAGGGACTCGAGATATTTGTGGACCATGTTCATTATTCACAGTAGTAGCTGAAATGTGGAAGCAACCCAAATGCCCACTGAAGGATGAAGGATAAGCAAAATGTGGTATATACATGCAATGGAATATTATTCAGCCATAAAAAGGAATAAAGTTCTGATATATGGTATAACATGGAATAACCTTGAGGACATTATGCCAAGTGAAATAAACCAATCACAAAAAGACAAATATACTATTTTTATAAGTCAAAATCATAAAGACAAAGTATAATGGTGGTTGCCGGGGGTGGAGGGGAGAATAGGGAGTTATAGTGTAGTGGGTATAGAGTTTCAGTTTTAGAAGATGAAAGGAGTTATGGAGATGGATGGTGGTGATGGCTGTACAACAATGTGAATGCACTTAATACCACTGAACTGGACACTTAAAAATGGTTAAGATGATAAATTTTACCACAATAAAAAAATCAAAGGTGCAGAAGATTAAAAGATATGAACTTAAAATTAAAAATAATAGTGATAAAAACATCATTAATTTTGGGAATTCCCTGGTGGTCCACTGCAGGGGGCCAGGTTTTGATCCCTGGTCAGGGAACTAAGATCCCGCAAGCTGCGTGGCATGGCCAAAAAAACAATCAAAAAAAAGTGATAAAGACATCATTAATTTTAGGAATTCCCTGATGGTCCAGTGGTTAGGACTCAGTGCTTTCACTGCAGGGGGCCCAGGTTCAATCCACAGTTGGGGAACTAAGATTCCACAAGCATGCATGTGTGTGTGTGTGTGTGTGTGTGTGTGTGTGTGTGTGTGTGTATATATATATATATATGTGTGTCTATATATATATAGACATATATATATATATGTGTCTATATATATATATATAGACACATATATATATATGTCTATATATATATAGACACATATATATATAAAATAAAATAGAATATATATATGACATAGTATTAAGTATCCACATATATAAAGAACTACAAATCAATTTTAAAAACACTGACAATGCAATAGAAAAATGAACTATCTGAGCAATTCACAGGAGAAAAAGTTGAAAGAGCCAATAAATTAATGAAAATATGCATAGCTTCTCTAATAACAAAGTAAATACAAAATAAATCAACCAGATATACTTTTCCACTTACCAAATAATTAATTTAAAGTCTGACAGGATCAAGCATCAGTGAGGATATCAGAGAAATGGAAATTTTCCAACACTGTTGGTGTAAGGATACACTGGTATAACCTCTTTGGAGAGCAATCAGGCAGAACTGATTAAAATATAAAATGTGTTTCCATCCATCCAGCAATTCTGTCCAAGGTAAATATCCTAGAGAGATTCTCTCACATGTGATGCCAAGAAAGACGTGTGCCAAGATGCTGATAAAACCCTGAAAACACCTGAACACCCATCATCAGGAACGTGGGCAAAGAAAATGCAGTACTTCATGTATCTCACTGAACACTTCACAGAATTTAACCAAACTGAAGCAGATCTGTATGTGTCAAACTAGACAGAACTTCACAACATACTGTTTAGTAAAAGCGCTCTTTGTAACTGCTCCATATTAGATTGAACTGGTTCTGTGTTGTGGCAGACTGTACTTTCCGAAGATGACCCCAGCAGTATCTCCTGTCTCTCGAGTTCTTCCAGAACCCTGACACTCCCCTATCAAGAGGCGGGGTCTAATTCTCCCCATCCTTGAATCTGGGTGGGCTTGTGACTTCTTGTAGCCAGTAAAATACAGTGGTAGAGATCCCAGGTGACTTCTGAGGCGAGGTCATCAAAGGCAAGGCAGCCTTGTTAGCCTGGAGCCCGGAGCCAACAGGTAAGAAGTCTGACTGCCCCGAGGCTGCCTGTGAGGAAGCAAAGTCACGTGGAGAAGATATACACAGGGGCCCCGGCAAGCAGTTCCGGTCTTTAGGTCATTCTGGTCTAGGCACCAGGCATGTGAGTGAACTACCTTCAGGTAATTCCCTCCCTTGGATATCAGGCCCTGAGTCATCCCAGCTGAGGCCCCAAACATCTAGGAGTAGAGATGAGATGTGCTTGCCATGCTCCTGCTGAATTGCTGACCTACTGTTATAGCCGTAACCGTAATAAAATGCTGGTTGTTTTATGTCACTAAGTTTGAGGTCACTTTTTATGCAACAAAGGTAACTGAACACTTAGTGATAGGCAGTGAGGGGCCTGCTTTATTACAAATAATACAGCAAAGACATCCTTGTATACGCCTCTACACACAAACCAGTTCTTTAGGGGAGGTCCTAAAAAGGAGACCTGCACTCCGAACTGCCCACTGGTGAAAGTGGAGGAGGCTACAATCCCTGTTTCTAGTAATATTAATATCAACATTAACAACGACAACTGTAATAAATGCTACCACCTCTTGGGTTCTTGCCAAGGGCTTTGTGTTTCTAATCTTACATTAATACACAGCCCTGTGGGGTTGGTATTTGTCCACCCAATTCACAGGTGAGGAAGTGGAGGCCTGGAGAACTGAGGTGACTCGCCCAAGGTCTCTTAGTTTCCTTCCTCGCCAGAGCTGGGGAAATGGGATGGCAGGCCCCTTCCCTCAGGCTGCTAGCTCTATGTCTACCCTTGTTCACCTCTCATCTCCCAGCACTGAGGCTAGAGGTATGGCCTCCTTTTCAGCTCCTGGCCTGGGCTGTGTCTATCCATAAGTTAGGGTGATGGTGACAGCAGCTGCAGCAGGCATGGCTGCTGCCATTCACCATCAAGTACTCTGCATACACAGAGTCTCATCTTACCCCCACCATAGGCTGAGGGTGGGGTCATTATTGCCACTGAACAATGGGGAGAAGCAGGCTCAGATGTGCCCAAGGTCACACAGCTGTTGAGTGGCAGAGCACTTCACCTCCATGTTTGTTTCTTCTTCAAGACACGATTTTAATAGCTCCAACCTCACTGGATAGCCGGGAGTAAACAAGATGATGAATGCCGAGTGCTGGCTCATGGTAGGCTGCCCAGCGTTCAAGGCTCTCTGATTCTCCACTCACTCTGGAACGATCCTGATCAACCTCCTGGCAACAGGAGTTCCCACAGACTAAGTTGAAGCGTTCATTTCATCCGCATCTCCTTCAACAGCAAGAAAGACATCTGCACAACTTGACCTCTGTAATCTTGCTTCCCCAAGAGCCCCTCCTTATCCAGCCAAGCACGCCCTGCCTCCGCCTCCCTCTTTCAAGTTAATGACCTCTTCATCCACCTGTGGCCCAAACCAGGGAAGCTGGAGGGATCCACCTGACTCCAACCCTGTGCCCCTTTAGTCGGTCCATTCAGAACATTCAGAAAATTTCTTGTTTATCCATTCCTTCCTCTTCCACCCCACCGCCCTGGTCTCCCTGTTTCCAAAGCTTTATCCACACAGCAATCAAGGGTGATCTTTCTAAAAAGAAAATCTGACCGTCTCACTGTTGCTTCAGATCCCCCAGCTGCTCTCCCCTGCCTGGAGGGTAATGCCCAATACTTTGATCTGATATTTGAGGCCCTTCTCAGTCAGCTTCCTACTCTTGTGACCCACCATCCCCCTCTTCCCACCCCTTTCTTTTCAGTTGTGATTCCTGGACCTGCCCTGCCCTTCCTGCTTCTGTGCCTTTGCACGTGCTACTCCCTCCATCTGGAATCCCTGTCCTCTCCCCCTGCCTGTAAATACCCTCCAAGCTTCTGCATGATATGAAGGTATCCTGGTCTCCTTGAGGCACCTCCTTGGTGAAGCTCTTCCACATATGTAAGAACAGTGACATTAAAACTTGTGGCCATAAGTCAGACAGGGCCTTGGGTGGACGTACACAATTTGATCAGAAAGCATGGTGGTGTCAACGAAGAATTGTGGTCCTAAGAGATAGGAAATGTCATTATTCACAACAGACAAAAGATGGAAGCAACCCAAGGATCCACGGACACATGAATGGATAAGCAAAATGGGGTCTCTCCATACAACAGAATATTACTCAGCCTTAAAAAGGAACGAAATTCTGATATAAGCTGTAACATGAATGAATCTTGAGGACATTATGCTAAGTGAAATAAGCCAGTCACAAAAGGACAAAGACCTAATGATTCCACTTATATGAGGTACCCAGAGTAGTCAAATTCAGAGACAGAAAGTAGAATGGTGGTTGCCAGGGGCGGGGAGAGGGAGAATGGGGAGTTAGTTAGCATTTAATAGGTACAGAGTGTCAGTTTGGGAAGTTGAAAAGTTCTGGAGATGGATGGTGGTATAACACAAAATCCACCCAAGAGAGGTAGCCACCTGCATGGGCATTACTGATTTACCTGAGCAGTCAGAATATTTATCTTGCATCTAAGGGACAGAGCAACGTGACTACATCTATCTTTAAGTTATAGTCACTGATGTAGGGCTGTGAAAAGGGCTCCATCCAGAGGCTGGGTTCAACAGCAGGGGTTGGGGACTGCTTATTAAGAAATGTCATCATGTTGACAGAGCACCCCTCCCCCCATAATATTACAGGACGGTAACACCAATACTGTTTGGCGTGACATATGCTTAGCAAGTAAGCATCTTCTCAATCCAGAAAGAATTAGAATTAAGTGCAGTACAGAAAAGTTTAACCTGCTGCACCAACACTGAGTCACTAAGGTATCTGCGCACGCCCACCCAGGCTTATTCTCCTCATCTGCGCCGTCCAATACAACGGCCCCCGGCCATTTGCAGCAAGCGAGCACCGGCAATGTGGTTTGTCTGGATTGAGATGTACGATAAAGTAAAATATGCACTGGATTTTAAGTACTTAGTATGAAAAGGAATGTAACACCTCAATAATTCTGTATGTTGAAACACTACTATTTTGGACATACTGTGTAAGATAACAAAAATTAATTTCACCTATTTCTTTTTGCTTTTTAAATGCAGCTCCTAGAACATTTAAAGCACATGGCTCACATTATATTTTTACCAAACAGCGC
Source organism: Balaenoptera physalus (assembly GCF_965194825.1). Classification (NCBI taxonomy): domain Eukaryota; kingdom Metazoa; phylum Chordata; class Mammalia; order Artiodactyla; family Balaenopteridae; genus Balaenoptera; species Balaenoptera physalus. Next base: position 23,067,283 of record NC_138898.1, read on the forward strand.
TGCTCTAGATGCTCTGACCCTAGGCCACCAGGCAGGGTCAATGGCAGATGGCATGGAGTGAGTGATAGTCTGCGAGCTCCCTCCCTCTACCCTGCACCTGGAATGCCAGCAACCAGACACATGCCCCCAAAGAAACTAGAGGATTCTTTTCTGAAGAAGATTCTGAAGGATTCTAGAGAAAAGATACTGACATTTCAAGATCTTCTAAGGCAAAGGCCAGTTTGTCACCCAATCACCCTAAAGCAGGATGCCCTTAAACTTAAATGGGCAACAAACCACTTTAGTTCAATGTCAGCAGAACCTGTCACATTGTCACCAATAGAAATCAAAGATAATTTCATATCACATTACAGTGGTCACAGTTATCTTGAAATAATGTTTACTGTCATCATTACTTTAAAATTATAGTAGTTTTAGACTGACTGCTAGACTATTAATGCCTTAACAAAGAAGTATATATGGTATTATATCACAAATTTATTCACTATTTTAGAAACTATTTTAACGTAATTGGTTTCCTTTGTTATCTTGATATAATTTTTTTAAATTAATTAATTTATTTATTTTTGGCTGCGTTGGGTCTTCATTGCGGTGCGCGGGCTTCTTATTGTGGTGGCTTCTCTTGTTGCGCAGCACAGGGCTCTAGGTGCGCGGGCTTCAGCAGTTGTGGCACGTGGGTTCTAGAGCTCAGGTTCAGTAGTTGTGGTACATGGGCTTAGTTGCTCCGTGGCATGTGGGATCCTCCTGCCCCAGGGCTCGAACCCATGTCCCCTGCATTGGCAGGCGGATTCTTAACCACTGCGCCACCAGGGAAGCCCTGATATAATTTTTTTTAATTAATTAATTTATTTTTATTTTTGGCTGTGTTGGGTCTTTGTTGCTGCACGCGGGCTTTTCTCTAGTTGTGGTGAGTGGGGGCTACTCTTCATTACAGTGCGCGGGCTTCTTGTTGGGTGGCTTCTCTTGTTGCAGAGCACAGGCTCTAGGCGCGCAGGCTTCAGTAATTGTGGTGCGTGGGCTCAGTAGTTGTGGCTTGTGGGCTCTAGAGCACAGGCTCAGTTGCTCCGCAGCATGTGGGATCTTCCCGGACCAGGGCTCGAACCTGTGTCCCCTGCATTGGCAGGCAGATTCTTAACCACTGTGCCACCAGAGAAGCCCTGGATATAATTTTTACTGTATGTTATTTAAAACCAGTATTCTGAGAAGGTGTCTACAGAAGCCTACCTTTCAACGGGCCCTGCCCACAGAGCTGCCAGTTAGTCTCTCATTGCTTCAATTGTTTTCTTGTCCTAATTTTAATTTTTATTAAATTAATATATACTCATAGTTTTAAAAATAAATGGAAGCACAGCAATAAATGAAAAACAGATAAATTGGACTTTATCGAAATTAAAGACTTGCGCATCAAAGGACACTATGAAGAAAGTGAAAAGACAACCTACAGAATGGGAGAAAATATTTACAAATCATATATCTGACAAGGGCCTATTATCCAGAATATGTAAAGAACTCCTAAACTCTACAACAAAAAGACAAACAACCCAATTAAATAGACTGAATAGATATTTCTCCGAAGATATACAAATGACCAATAAGAACATGAAAAGAGGCTCAGCATCAGTCATTAGGGAAATGCAAATCAAAATGACAGTGGGGACTTCCCTGGTGGTCCAGTGGTTAAGAATCCACCTTCCAATGCAGGGGATGTGGGTTCAATCCCTGGTCGGGGAACTAAGATCCCACATGCTGCAGGGCAACTAATCCCGTGCCACAACTACTGAGCTCCAGCACCTCAACTAGAGCCCACGTGCCGCAAACCACAGAGCCCACACATCACAACTAGAGAAGAGAAAACCCGCAAGCCACAACTAGAGAGAAGCCCGCGCACCGCAATGAAGAGCCCATGCGCTGCAATGAAAGATCCCGCATGCCACAACTATGACCCGACGCAGCCATAAAAAAATAATAATAATTAAAAAATAAATAAATAAAATATCTTTTTAAAAGGACAATGAGATACCATTTTATACCTACTAGGATGGCTATAATTTTTTTAAAAGATGGAAAATAACAAGTGTTAGCAAAGATATAGAGAAACGGGAACCCTTATGCATTGCTGGTGGGAATGTAAAATGGTGCAACTGCTGTGGAAAACATTGGCGATTCCTCAAAAAGCTAGACACAGAATTAATTACCATGTGACCCAGCAATTCCACTCTTAGGTTTAAACCCAAAAGAACTGAAAATAGGACTGAAACAGATTCTCATATCGTGTTCACTGTAGTATTCACAGTAGCTGAAAGGTGGAAATAACCCAAGTGTCCATCAACAGATGAATGGACCAAACAAATGTGGTATTTACATACAACGGAATATTATTCAGCTATAAAAAGGAATAAAGCTCTGATATGCTACAACATGGATGAACCTTGAAAACATGCCAGACACAAAAGGACAAACACTGTATCTTCCCACTTACACGAAAGATCTAGAATAGGGAAATTCATAGAGACAGAAAGTAGATTCGAGCTTACCAGGGACTGGATGGAGAAGGGAATGGGGAATTATTGCTTAACGGGTACAGAATCTCTATTTGGGGTGATAAAAAAGTTTTGGAAATAGATGTTGGTAATATACAACATTGTAAATATAAGTAATGCCACTGAATTATGCACTTAAAAGTGGTTAGAATGGCAAATTTTATGTTATATGTATTTTACCACAATAAAAAAATGGAAAAAAGTTAAACATAGAATTACCACATGATCCAGCAATTCCACTCCTACGTATATACTCAAAAGACTTGAACAGAGGTATTCAAACAAAATCTTGTACGAGTTTTATTCTGCTATTAAAGAGTTTTTTTTTTTAAATAATGCTGTTCTTTTTTTTTCCTTATAAATTTTATTTATTTATTTATTTATTTATTTTTGGCTGTGCTGGGTCTTCGTTGCTCTGTGCAGGCTTCCTCTAGTTGCGGTGAGCGGGGGCTGCTCTTCGTTGCGGTGCATGGACTTCTCATTGTGGTGGCTTCTCTTGTTGCGGAGCACAGACTCCAGGCGTGTGGGCTTCAGTAGTTGTGGCTCACGGGCTCTACAGCGCAGGCTCAGTAGTTGTGGCTCACGGGCTTAGTTGCTCTGCGGCACGTGGGATCTTCCCGGACCAGGGCTCGAACCCGTGTCCCCTGCATTAGCAGGCGGATTCTTAACCACTGCGCCACCAGGGAAGTCCCAAAGAGTTTTTATCCTGATAGTTAAATAATTATTTCTTCATCTTTGATGTTATTACCATATATTATCAACATACCAGTATATTACCATGACTTTCGCTATTTTTATATTATATAGTTTGCTTTTGCTAACTCTAAAATTATTTTATTTTACTATATTTAATTTTTTTTTAAAGAACATAACATGCAATTTATAAATTTATTTTATTTATTTATTTTTGGCTGCTTTGGGTCTTTGTTGCTGCACGTGGGCTTTCTCTAGTTGCGGTGAGTGGGGATTACTCTTCGTTGCGGTGCATGGGCTTCTCATTGCAGTGGCTTCTCTTGTTGCAGAGCACGGTCTCCAGTAGTTGCGGCATGTGGGCTCAGTAGTTGTGGCGCACGGGCTTAGCTGCTCCACAGCATGTGGGATCTTCCCAGACTAAGGCTCGAACCCGTGTCCCCTGCATCGGCAGGCGGATTCTTAACCACTGCGCCACCAGGGAAGCCCTTTAATTAATTTTAATTTTAATTTTTTGGCTGTGCCGCACGGCTTGCGGGATCTTAGTTCCCCAACCAGGGATTGAACCTGGGCCACAGCAGCGAAAGGGCCGAGTCCTAACCACTGGACTGCCAGGGAATTCCGAAGTTTTATTTTAAATTAAATCATAAAATTAAAAAACAGCAAGTGGAACTACTAGGCTTGCAACAAAAACAGAAATCTTCTACTCCATCCCTTCCTACCCCTGAGTTAGTTCCTCACTTTTAATATGAATAAACAACTAAAGATCACTGGACATTCCAGGAAAGACTCCAACCCAAAAAGACACATAGAAAAAAGGAGCCTAAAGGAAATAGAGACAACACAGAGACATGAAAACTTCTTAAATATATATGTAAATCTTAGAAAGGTAGGAGAAGATACTCTATCCATAAAACAAGGACAAAATATTACGAAAAAAGGAACAGAGTAAGAAAGAGCTCTTATACGAATGGCTGTAGTAAACATTTGATGTACAGAGTTTAGAGATAAAGTCAAGAAAACCTCCCAAACTCAACAGATTTCGCCAAAAAAAGATACACAAAGAGCACTTGCAAAGATGCTATACTTTATTAGCCACCATGGAAACTCAAATCAAAACCACAGTGAGGTACTACTATACCCACCATGATGGCTATAATCAAAAAGAGCAATAATTACAAGTGTTGGTGAGGATGTGGAGAAATTAGAACCCTCGTGTGCGGCTAGTGGGAATGTTAAATGGTGCAGCCACTGTGGAAAAGTTTAGCAGGTTCCTCAGAAAGTTAAACAGAATTATCATATGACCCAGCAATTCCACTCCTACTTATATACCCAAAGGAAATGAACACAGATCCACACAAAAACTTGTACACAAATGTGCACAGCAGCATTATTCATACTAGCCCAAAAGTGGAAACAATTCAAATGTCCATCAACAGATAAATGTATAAATAAAATGTATTATCCATAAAATGGAGTATTATTCCACAATAAGGAATAAAGAACTGATACATGCTACAACATGGATGAACCTTAAAAACATGCAGCAAAAGAAGCCAGACACAAAAGACCTGTCATACAACCATACTATATGACTCCATTTACATAAGTGTCCAGAATAGGCAAATCCACAGAAACAGAATTAGTGGTTGCTAAGAGCTAGTGGGGAGGAGGGGATGAGGACTGACTGCTTATGGTCATGGGGTTTCTTTTTGGAGTGATGAAAATGTTCTGAATTTAGATAACAGTGATGGTTGCACAACATTATGAGTGTACTAACTGCCACTGAACTGTACACTTTAAAAGGGTAAATTTTATGGCATGTGAATTATATCTCAATAAAGTTGTTACAGCATGCAAAAAAAAGAAAAGAAAAAAAAAAAGAAAGCCTTCCAGAAAGAGAGACAACAAAAAGGTAAGAGAAAGGAAAGATCAGAGACAGGATCAACTCAGCAGATCCAACATGTGAGTGACAGGAATTTCAGAGAGAGAAAACAGAACAAGTGGAAGTGAGGAAATTATTTTAAAAAATTAGTACAAGACTATTTCTGCAAGAGACAAAAGACCTGAGTCTCCACATAAAAGTGGCCTATTAACTACTGGCACAAAGACCCATTCCGGGGCACATCATTGAGAAATTTCATAAGAGAGGTAAAGTGAAGATCCTAACAGATCCTAACAGCTTCCAGAGATAAAATAATACAAAGAACTGAGAACTGGAATGGCCTCACACTTTTCAGCACAAGTAATGGAAGCTAAACATAATACGGCCTCTTTAAGATTCTGAGGGAAAGTTACTTTCAACTTTAATATTTATATATAAATTATATCTACATTTATATACAAAAATAATTTGTATTTACTATTTTCAACTTTACACCCAGCCAAACTATATGAGGTCTGAATAAAGACATACAGTTTCCAAAAATTTATCTCCAACTGAAGGTGTGCTCCCGTAAAGTGAGGGGCTAAAACCAGGAAAGCGGAAGACCATGTTGTCCAAAAAAGCAGGGTGTCCATCACAGTAAAGTAGCCAAGGGCAGTCCCAGGTGACGAAAAGGGAAGTCTCTGGACAGCAGCCTGGCAGCAGGCCCAGAAAGCAAGCTGGCCATATCAGGGCAGAGGACAGAGGGCAGCAGGAAAAAATAGGAGATCATGAGATTATCTGATACGTTTGCACACCTGGAAAATAATATTGATGAGGGGCTGGCCGATCTGGTGGAGCATGTGAAAAAAATGACAAATAAGAGCTTAGAAAATAAAGTGTATAAAAAAAAATGAGGCAACCATTCATTCTAGGAAAAACAAAATGTATAAGAAAATGAAATCATAATATACCACAAGGCTCTGCAGTGAACATCATTTACATGCTCATAGCAAACAGAAATATTGGTTGTTTTTTAACCCCAAACTGATGTAATATATGGAGGGTGGGGCACAGGAAGTGGAGGTGACAGAGCTAAATACTGAGCTATTACAGTAGAGATCAATACATAATGACGATTAATTTGAGAGGAAATAAAAGGTAATCCCATTTAAAAAGAAATATGAAGGTAAATACCAGAATACACAGTTGACGAGAGCTGAAAGTGGGGAAGGCTGAGGAAGGGCAGAGGGCTGGATGGTTTCTGTTAGAAGCCATTTAGTGCTCTCTCTGATCCTTGCCTCTGTTCTGATTGTGTAAACACTAGTATTATAAAAGGTTATTAGGTATATACCTCACAACAGTTCCCTGCACACCAGTGGGTGTGACATCAAAGCTGGGGACTGGCCTAGAGAGAGTGAAAACAGGGCCTCTGAGTCATCAAGGGGTGGTTTCCTCAGGCCCTGCCCCACCAGGGGTCGGTGGGATGCTGGCTCCATCCCTTCTGGATACTCCGGAGAACTGTCCTTCCTGCACGGTCTGTGAAGGGGAGCCATCTAGGGGCTGGAGCTTCCCAGGGGCCTGCCTCCAAACCACCCCTCCCCTGTATCAAACACCTGTGAATCTAGGCTCCCTACATATTTCTAGCTCTTTCTAGAACTATTTTTTAATTTCTTGGGGGAATTTTTGGAAACAGGCATGGTATAGACAGAAGCCTAAGTGGGAAAGTAGATGACTTCTGTCTAACCCATTCATAGTTCTTCACACCCTGCTGAGGTTCACAGTTAGATCCCTGGTGCTGAGGTCCAGTTAGATCCCTGGTGCTTGGCATGCAGTAGGTGCTCAATAAGGAGCCGCCAAAGGCATAATTATGGTGCCAACTTTCTGTGTCCGGCACTTCGTCGGGCCCTGAACATGCACTGCCGCATCAGAGGGTAGGATTATCTCCATGTCATAGGTAAGGAAACTGAGGCTCAAGGAACCTGCCCAAGGTCACTTCACTAGTAAGGGAAGAGCTGGGATTCAAACCCGGGGGCTGCTGACCCCACAGCCGGTGCAACTAGCAGCTGCTGCCGTAAATCCTTTCTGGAAAAAGGTTTGATTAGGTCGGTGGATGGATGGAAGAAAGGAAAGAATGAGAGTAAGGGGTGGAATCACAACCGACCCAGGAAGAGAACCTAAGAACCCCCCCACCCCCACCTCGGAGGCTGGGGCTGGCACCCGCACCCCTCCCGCCCCGCCCCCCCGGGCCGGCCTCACAGCGCCCACCTTCTTCAGAGAGGCTGTTCTCTTTGGTCTCCTTGTCCATCTGGCAGCACCAGCCTTCCAGCCGCTCCGTTTCTGCCTGAAGCAGCTTCAAGAACCAGTAGCCGTCCCGGCGGCAGGCCCCTGGCTGTGCTGGCTCCGCGGGGGAGCTGGAGGACGTCTCCAGCCAGGGGTCGGGCGGGGGCAGCGAGGATGCCTCTAAGGCAGGGTCGCTGTCGTCTCCATAGGAGAGGTTGCGCTTGATCTGGGCAATCCTGGGGGTCTGCCTGGGGCCGGCATCGATGCTGATGGAGTCGGGGTGTGGGGTGCAGTCCGGGAGGCTCCTCTCAGATGACTTACAGCTCGAGTCGTTGGCATCCTGGGTATCCGAGTCGGTGTCCCGTCGGGAGGACATGCTGTGAGAGGGGGCGCTGCTTCTGTGGGTGCGGGGTGGAGTGGGGTGGGGACAGGAAGGGGTGAGTCACCCAGAGGGCCAGAGACCAGAGGCCACCCCGACCCGGACACACGGGAGACAGAGAAACGGATGCATCGTCTGCTCACCATGCGCCTGAAGCGGGTCCCACAGCCCCCGTCTCATTCTCTGCTCAGCCCCCGCCCCGCCCACACGCACACGCACACGCACACACAGACAAGGTCATAAGGTTGCCTGTTCACTGCACTGGGGCCAGGACGCCCACCAACGCCGGGGTGCCGGGCCACGTCTCCGCCCGGCCTCGGCCCCCGTGGCTGATTAATCTCACAGAGCAAGCGCTCGTTGAGCACACCCGCCCGCCCAGCCTCCCACACCTGGGCCACCGCCCGCACCCCAAACCCAGCTCGGTTACTAGAAATCCAGCAAGGAGAAGTGGGTTAGGGAGAGCAGGAGGAGAAGGCGCAGGAGAGGGGAGAGCAGAGGGAGGGAGAGGAGAGGGGAGAGGCAGCCAACACCTCGGTGCCACTTACCGCCAGTCGTCCTCTACCTGAACCCCGATGGACTGGAATTTGGTAGCGGGACTGGGCTCCTCTTTTGGCACTGGCTGAATGCAGTCAACCTTATTGAAGGACAACGACAGCAACGGCACGGAGACAAAGACAAAAATAAAGAACAAACACCACACTTGCTGCTGAAATTCACATTAGTGGGACGACGCAAACGGACGTGTGGACAGACAGACACGAGGCATGCGGACACTGCACGTGGGCCTGAGGCCGGACCAGGTTAAGCCGGGCACTGCTCATTCGCGCGGAGGCGGGCGGGCAGGTGGGTGGGAGGTGGGATGGGGTGGAGATGACTGGCTTTCCCTACTCTGAGGAGGGTGCCATCACATCGATCGCTTTGGGTCCGTTGTCCTCCGAGAGGTGGGAATCGTTCCTTCTAGTCCTCTCCTTCACACGCATCAGAGAGAAGAAAAAAAAAAGGACAACGAAAGAGAAAGAAAACACACACACACAAAGCCACAGCCGTTATCTGGTGTAGTTGAAGCGGGGCTGTCTCGAGGCAAAGATCACTCCCCCAACCCTGCAGCTGAAGGGCAGGCTGGAGGCGCCTGCACTAGGGGCAAACCTTGGACAGCAGTTCTGGATTTGAAAGCTGCCATCAAGGCAAGAGCCGGCCAAGTCGCTGGGCCCTATGGGATGCCAGCCCTGGGCCTTGATCACACTTCGCTGAGGTTACCTTCAGCACTGGGTGGGCCAGGGGAGCCACGTGCAAAGCTGGCACTCTTTCTCTATACCAGTGATGCCCTGGGCCTACCTTTTTTTCCGGGACAGAGGTACGTGGCCTCGGAGCAGCCAGGTCAGCCCCTCCGCCACCACTCATGAATGAAGGAGAACACACACTTGACCCAGGGCTCGAGGCGCCAAGGGGTGGGACGAGAGTTGTAGGGGTGTCCTTGGAAATTGGAGACTCTCGTCTCCTGGCTTCACAGAGGCCAGGGAGGCTTTCCCGGGCAGGGGCTGAGCACCAGGCTTCTCCTTGCCATGGGGGTGCAGCTGCACTTCTCCTTCAGCAAGAGCCAGCTCAGAGGATGCAGCATCACCGGGTCTCAAGAAGCTGCCTGGAGAGCATGGAGTGGGGGTGGGGTGAGCCCGGGGGAGAAGCCTGGATGGGCCCAAGAGCCAGAATACTCAGCCCTGCGTGAACTTCTGAGTGAAAGGATCAGGGTGAGTCTAACTCTCTCTCAGGTCTTCTGGAAAGATAAGAACATCCGGTTTGGCCAAGGAGAGGGTGGGGCTGCCCAAACAAAGACCCTGAGACTAGACTATTTTCTGTATTCCTTAGAATCTCTCCTGAGAGCTGTACAGGACAGGGGCTGGACCCCTTATGAAGGAGCCCAGAAAACAGAATAGTCTCCTGGCTGACTTTCTTCTTGTATATGTGCCAAAATTTTTCCTCTCCAAGAGGCAAGTGCAAGAAATCGGCCAGTGAGCCGTCTCTGGTCCATTCTGCCCCCCTTTGAGTCCCATGTTCCTTCTGTAATTTTGGTGCTTTGTCATCTACTTGGCCATGCCCAACTGCACAGGGGTGGCTGGGGAAACGGAGATCCTGTCCAATCTAAGCCACAATGCTCACCACCTGGACCTCCTTGATCGCCCTCTGGGTTTGGAGGGGCTCTGCCTTCCCCAAGCTCTTAGGCTCACTGTAGCTGCCCTCCCTCCCTGCCCTGAGTATGCTCCACTGTAGTCTGGATTTAGAGCAACTCTTGAAGGCTGCAAGGCAGGGCCCAAGTTTTCCCCGCTCAGCTAACAGCAGACAGATTACTGATGTCAGGTGCATGCAGGAGGTGCAATGAAGCAGTGGAGGGGAAGCTGGCGCACCCTGCCCTGCTGTGTGCCCTGGCCATGGGCGCACAGTGAGCCTGGCTTCCTGAAGGGTCTGCTGGCTTTGGCCACTTGGTCCCAGGGAATTATCTGCCTGGATCCTTTCTCACAGAGGAATGCACTGGGACCGACATCCCACTTCTCAAGCTGACATGGGCCTGGCACCTCAAGCAACCTACCTGTCCCCAAGGCCCGAGAGGGCTCTGGGCAAAGTTCCCCTTGAGCAACCCCCAAGGCTCCAGGGCCCTGAGTCCTGGGCCCCTGGCCCTCGGCGTCTACGCTGCACGCTGCTCCCACCGCCAGGTGGGGCTGTGGCCTCCGCACCAGAGCTGACCTTGGATCAGAGAACTGTTAGGCCAGTCCCGCCTCCCACGCTCGGCTGCCAGGGCAGAGGGTGGAGTGAACAGACAGACAGTGGACAGGCAAACAGTGGACAGGAGATGGCTGGCTGAGTGTAACTACATTCACTGGGACAACCCATCGCTGGAGCAGGGACACCTGCCCACAGCTGCAGAGCCTGCAGCACGTTTGGGCGAACGTGAGGAAGACGTGGCTATGGGTGGAATTTGGTCTGGCCACTTGGGGCCGACCCCCCAAAATAGACAAACCACCTTTGCCAGGAGACCTAGTGGGCCTCCACCAGATGTAATTACACGCAGGCAGGTGCACGGCGTGGGCCGAGGACAGAGTGCGAAAGGGGCCCCTACTTGTATTCCTATAGATGACAGTTTCCTTTTGGGAATGGCCTCAGGGTGGGATTCGGAGCTGGTCAGCGTCCCTTGTTCGCTCTTCAAAGCTGCATGTTTTGGGGGTGGCTCAGGGGCCTCGGGGGCTGGGGTGACTCCGCCCCGTGTCACACTGGGCGGTCGGGTACTGCTGTCCAGGCTGTCCGACGAGTTGCTCAGGCCGGACTGGCTCGTCACTTCGCTCTTGTGGTCCTGGCTGTCCAGGTAGGTGTCCTGGGCAGACTCGGTGCTGCTCTGGACCGTGACGGAGATGAACGGCTTCGATGTGGTGCGTGGAGGGACCGGTGGCGGGGTCTTCTTATACGCCACTAGGCATGATGAACCTGCAGATGGGTGAGAGGTGGGCGGGGGAGAAGGTGAGGCCTCAGCCCTCTCGAGCCCCTGTCAGGGCTGAGGCCCTACCTGACCCGACCCTAGCTCTGGCCTCGGTGAGGATTTCTGGAGCAGGAGAATGGGGGTCAGACACAGCAATGACCAAGACAGACAGACACAGGCCCTGCCCACCTTCATGCTGAGCCAAGGCCAAGTCTAGTGGGGGAGGCCCACATGGACCAAACACACCCTCCACCTGAGTCCCACACAAAGGTCTTATCCATCCGGGGCATGGGCTGGATGGTGACAGCAGAGTGACGGTCAGGACAGCTAAGGAATGGTTAACCTCACTTGTCCTCAAGCTCACCGAGAGACCTACCACTCCCCTGCCCAGGTCTTTTCCTCCTACCCTACCTTCCCTCCACCCCTGTTTCCTCTGCCTGGATGCCCTCTCCCTGTCTGGTCAGAGACCAACACATCTTTCAGGGCTCAGATGTCCTTCCCCACATCTTGCCATTCCCACCCCACCCCTCACCTTGTTATGTGAAAACCCCCCACACCAGTCTACCTCCCCTAAGACTCCATCACGCCCGGTCAGACTCTCTGTTCTCCACCAAGATTCAGGGAACCAGGACCCGCCACGGGTGGGAGTTGGTGTCTCAGAGTCCCGTTCTGAATCTGGCCCAGGGCTGGCCCACAGCTGGCTTCGTAAACGCTGAACTTTTTGTTCTGAAACAGGAGGTGCTTTTCAAACAGCAGTAGCTACTTGCTGTGAGGGGCTGGGTCACATCCAGTGGCTTTTCTCAGCATCTTAACTCCAACTGCCCTTTCCCCAGTGAGGACTGAAACGAGCCTCTCCCCAGGTGAGGCCCGGGCCGGAAGAGGAGCCAGAGGAGTGGCTTTAAGCCTTGCCTTCAAGGGACTGCCAATCACGGTGATGGTGATGGCTTAATGGAAACCCTCAAAATGAGGCCCAGTGCCACAGGGGCAGTGACAAGGCACAGCAGAATCCATTCATCTGCTCCCGTGAGATATCACTACACAAACATCAGAATGACCAAAATAAAAACTGGTGACAACACCAAATGTTGGCGAGGATATGGAAAAATGGAATCACTCATTCACAGCTGGTGGGAATATACAATGATACAACCATGGAAAACTAAACGTGCAATTACCATACAACCCAACAAGTGCACCTTGGGCATTTATCCCATAGAAATGATAACACATTCACAAAAAACTTATACAGGAATGTTCATGGCAGCTTTATTTGATATAGGCCAAAAGTGGAAACAAGCTCACCGAGAGACCTACCACTCAATGGGTGAATGGCTGTGGTGCACCCAGACCACGGAACCCCACTCAGAAACAAAAAGAAATGAACCACTGATACAAGCAACTACTTGGATGAATCTCAAGTGAATTACGCCGAGGGAAAAAGCAATCTCAATAAGTTACAAACCACGTGATTCTACTTATAAAGCATTCTTGAAATGACCTAATTATAGAGATGGGAACAGATTAGTGGTTGGTGGGGAGACCAGGGGGAGAGAGTGATGGGGAGGCTGGAGGGACTTGGTTATACAAGGGCGACAGGGAGGACCCCAGTGTGTACAAAGTGATGGGAGTTCTATATCTTGACTGTGGTGGTGGATTCATGAACCTACACATGCAATGAAACTGCATCAAACTAAATACACCACAGGTGATACAAGTGAAAATGGTGAAATCTGAGTAAGATTGGTGGGTTGTACCTATGTCAATATTCGGGTTATGATAATTATACTGCAGTTTTGCAAGATTTTACCATTGAGGGAAACTGGATAAAGGGTACACAGGATCCCTCTGTATTATTTCCTACAACTGTATGTAAATTATATACAATTACCTAACAATAAAAAATGTAATATAAAAAGCCCATCCATCCGTCTGTTCACCTGATAGACGTGTATTAAGCCAGGCCCTGTACTGGGGTCCAGGAAAGCTGGAGCCTCCATCAGCAGAGAAACAGCCGTGACACAAGTGCTTCAACAGCAATAGAGGCCACAGCAGAAAAGCCCAGGAGCTGGGAGCCGTGTCTTGTGCTTGACCTAGTCTAGGTGACTAAGTGCTCTGGGAGCTCAGAGCCAAGAGCACTGTTCCTCCTCTGTTCAAAATTTCCCAGTTCTGCTCAGGGATCCCTCCAGAAAGACACACCCACAGTCTCTGACTCCCCAACCCAAGAAGGGTGGTGCAGGGGCAGGAGGGGGGGCTTCAGTCTGCGGGAGGACCCTCCAGGGCCCTGCCCTGTGGAAGGGGACAGGCCTACTCTGGAAGATGAGCTCCTGTGTTCAGCTGGTTGTGAGGCACAGGCTGACAGCCGGAAGCTGGGCCGCTTACTGAGCTGTGCTCAGCAGCTTTATGACTCTGTAATTTACACCTCACAGTGACTCTGTGAGGTGGGGATATGATTATGCCCACTTTACAGATGTGGCACGCGAGGCTCAGAAAGTTAGATAACTTGCCCAGAGTTGCCAGCAGCAAGTGGCAACCACATCTGCACAGCTGCACAGCCCACCACACTCCACTCCCCGGGCCTCAGGCCCCCCCCGCTTGCTGGGCTGGGGCTGCAAGTGTCTGAGGCTTTCACTGACCACTGTGCCCCTCAGCATCCTGCTGGACTGTGGAACCAGTGTGCAGGGGCACACCCAAGCTGAGACCCGACTGCTGCTGGAGGAGGGGCCTAGACTAAAGGCAGAGGCTTGGCTTCCGGGCCCCGACAATGCCTCACCGAAGTCCCTGTCCCCCAGTGAACTTTTTAGTACCGTTATCTGTTCAGTGGGGGTGGAGGAGTTCTAACAGCACACCGTATTCACATAGCTCTTGACTAACTCAAAGCATTTTCCCATTTATGCTCTCATTTAAGGGTAAGTATGGAGGCTGCCCTCACTGTGACTGAAAGGGAGACTCCTGCTAGGAATCCCTCCATCCCCACTGCCTGAAATTCTACCATTTGAGAGTCATTCCTTTGGTAGTGAGGATCCAAAAGCCAGAAGGCAGCAGAGAACCAGACAAGACTGAGTTCAGACCCCAGCTCTGTCATATACCAGTTGTGTGCCCACAGGGAGTGATTACATAGGCTACATCACAGAGGTCAAGGCTCAGACAGCCCAGTGCTGGCATGGCTCTGACTAGTTTCTGGTACAGAGGGAGACAGGCCTGGAGGACAGGGGGTGAGCCAAAATTTTACCACTCCCCAGCCACTGGTGGGGAGGCTGGACTGGTTCTCTGACCAGCCAGGGGCAGTCTCCCCCAAGAGCTGGACACGTAGAGCAGCCCACTGAAGGCCATGACCACCAGAGCCCAGCAGAGACACAACTCATTGGGGATTTCAGGATTTGTTTGTTTGGTTGGCCTAAATATCCCAAGGAAGCTTCAGTGGAGTCTTCTGCCCCAGATTAGAAAAGTGAAGCCCTAATCTCAAAATGTTTAAGGGGGGGAATATGCCCCTAACGGGGGTGGCAGTGAGCATGAGGACCCGGAACTGGGCTCTAAGCCTGGCGGAGGCCGTGTGACCCCAGTCAGGGTCCTTGTCCCCACCTGTGGTGGGGCTAACCCTGGCCTGGAGGAGTCAGTCTGTGCAGGGAACTGCCCCAGCCAGGAGATAATGGGACTGTCCAAGGGCCTGGACAGAGGACTGACCCTCCAGCCTCTCTCTCAGGGTTGTGTAGGCCAGAGTCCTGCTGACGCAGCCACTCATGAGAGAGAAAGTGAACTAGAGGGAGGCCAGGCCAGATGGCCTGTGAAAGAAGAAAAAGTGAACTCATCTTGGATTCTCTATGTCTCCTGGGGCACAGGTGACAGCCAGACAAGTGGTGTGACTAATGGAGAGGATCTCAGGGCATCTCTCAGCTGTGAGCACTGTCCCCCCCAGGGCAGGGGGATGGGGCCCGACTCTACAGGACAGCTCTCATTTCACAGGCGTGAAATGCCAAGAAATATAGGCCAACACCCCCCCCAGCCCCTTCCAACACAGCGATCCAGCCAGTCTGTGTTCCTCACGCCCACCACACTTCCTCCCACCTCGGGGCCTTTACATAAGCTGTTCTTTCTGCCTGGAAGGCTTCTCTCAGCACCTCACATGTTTCAAGTGTCACTTCCTCTAGGAGGCCTCCCCTGACTGCTCCCTACTCTCCCATCACCCAGGATCTCCATCAGAGTGCCCATCACATTTGTCATCAGCTCAGCGAGGCATTTACTTGCTGATGGTTACAGGCCTGAGGCGGCTGGGGGCTCTGTCTGTCTTGGCACAGCAGGTCGTGTCCCGGGCCCAGGGTAATATCTCAAGCATAGAAAGCTCTCCATAAATATTTGTTGAATAAGAAGAAGAACCTCATCATCGCTACAAAAACCCCTCGGTTGCCAAAAATCAAGATTTAGCCATAGTGAAGGCTCCCAGCACTTCAGAACCCAAGGTTCTAGTCCCATCTCAAATCTGGAGCCCTTCCTGCTTGGTCCCACCCACCCATCCCTACAGCCTCACCTCCCACCCTCCCACCCGCTCAGCATGCCCCTTCCAGCTTCACAGAACCCACACACCCTTCCCAAACACACCACACTCTTCAGGCGCCAAAGCCTTTGCACATGCACCGTTCCTGCCAGAACCCCTCTGCGCATCCTTCATGCCTCCCGTCCTCCGGCCAGTCCCTCCACTCTCAGCCCTTCCTGGCCCAGGCCAGGAGAGTCTGACCCTCTCCTCTGGAGCACTCAGGGCTGTGGCCAGGTCTCCGACTGAGCATGTGTCCCATGCGGGTCAGCAGCCGGTCCCCAGTCCAGAGGGTGCACAACCATCATTTGCCAACTAAACCTTAGAAGGAAGCAAGTGCCCCAGAGACCCAAGATGTTGGCCCGGCCAGGATGTAACTGCGGTCCTCCCTGCCCTGGGGAGACATTCTATGTGCCACAGTTTACACCAAAATGGCATATGGGTCCAACTCTTTGTCCATTCACTCTTGGAAAACTTTCAGATTTGCCCAGGAAGCTTGGGGGTGAACATCACTCCAGGGTGACTGTCTCCTCCAGCTGGTCCTTGTGCATATTTTTAAAGATCCTGAGTGAAACATCGCTGAGACATAGCATCGTCTGCACACTGCACAGCTGTGCCCGGGGGCCGCGTGCTTCCCTGCCCTCACCTTGGCCATGCCGGCCCCTCACGCCAAGGCTCAGACAGAAGCTGGCTGTGTGATGCCACCTGCCCCTGGGCCCAGACATCCAGCCCAGCCTCCCTGCCCCACTGTGCACAAGTCCTTGCTTCTTCTAAGTAGAAGCTCCCTTTGTCTCATTTCCGCCTTCTGCCCTAGATTTTATCCTGCAAACTCTATTTTTCAGGTCAGAATGGATTTGTTTCCACATCTTGTTTTTTTAATGTCAAGGTGTACAAGATGGCCAATCAGAGCTTCAGGTGCTCAGAGTACTGGCTGTGGCTCCATTTCCCCAGCAGCCCCAGCATGCTAGCCTCCTGCAAGTGCCTTGGAGGCCCAGCCCAGTCCTCACGTCTGCTGGCTCCCAAGGGCCCGAGCTTGGCAGGGGTGCTGAAGGAGAAGTGGCCTAAACAGTGTAGGAGCCATGGCCGTAGGCTTTACATAAGAGGCAGCGGACCCATGCAAGACCCCACGTGAATGGAGCTGGCCTCAGAGCCAGAACCCCCTAAAGTCCTCTGCTGGCTCTGCCCGGCTTGTCGGAGGAAGGGCTGAGAGCCTATAAGATCCCTCCTTCTCTCACCCGACAAGTAACCTGTCAAACCACGCAGCTAAATTGGGGAGCTAACTTGTGTGCTACGGTTAAAGCAGAACTCACGGCTCCCGCCCACCTAGCCTCAAATTCCTCCCTCCTTCCCTGTTTCTTCCCCCAAAGCAGGGGAAGCTGGGAGAGAATTCTAAGCAGCTAAGTCAGGATCGGGGACAGACTGACCTCTTAGAGCCACTTTCCTGCTGACGGCCCATGTGCCCTCTACTTTCCCCCTATGCCAGCCTGGAAGCCACCTCCCTCACTGTACCTTAAGAGTAACAACATCAAACTTCAATTTCAAATGCCAGCAAGACAGACTGGCAGCACCTCTTACCCCAGCATCCTCCTGGGGCTCCTCCCCACTGCCCACAACCAGGGGCTCCCTACCTGCCTCCCCATCCTTCCCTTCTCCCCCCACCTTGAGCCAGCCTCCTCTAGACGCTGCACACCGCTGCTCCCTGGCCCCTCACCCTCCTATCTTGCCTTTCCTGTCCCTCTTCCACCCTGGCCAATGGGCCACTTGAGGAATCCAATCACGCCACTGCTTTGAAACTTTCCAATGGTGCCACCACCCACCCAGTGGAAGTAGAACAAGCTCTTCAGTGGGGGCACTCAGGGCTTCCAGAATCTGTACCTGCCTCGGACCCCAAAGTCCATAGGAGCCAAGAGGTTACAAAGATGTCTGGGAAAGACAAAGCCACAAAGCTCAGGGAGTCCGGCCACACCCTTGGAGCCCTGCCCAGAAGGGGTGCACTCAGGATGCCCTCCTGTTGGTATCAGTGCCAAAGTTAACAGTGCTACTGAGCAAGCACTCCATCTACACTCAGTCCTCATTCTTCATGATTCTGTATCTGCAAATTCGCCTACTTGCTAAGACTCATACTCGTGGGGCTTTTTTTGCGGCCACTTGCAGACATGAGCAGAACCTGAAAATCTGAGTTTCCCAACACACAGGTTCCCAGCTGAGGCTGAACAAAGCAACACTGCCTTCTTGTTTCAGCTCATACTGTAAACAAGCACCCTTTTCCTGGTCTATTTAGTGCTGTGCTTTCACATTTTTGTGTGTTTTTTTGTTGGTGGTGATTTCTCTGCTTGAAATGGCCCCCAAGTATAGTGCTGAAGTGTTGTCCAGTGTTCCTAAGTGCAAGAAGGTTGTGATGTGCCTTATGGAGAAAACACGTGTGTCAGATAAGCTTTGCTCAGGCTTGAGTTACGGTGCTGTCGGCCTAGATCAGTGTTAATAAATCAACAATATTAAATAAGGTATCTTTAACAGAAACCTTGGTGGTTTGTGCTGGTAGTGGGTGGAAACGCAGGGACTCTGCATTTCCCATAGGAGCAATGGTTCAGTATTCGATAATTCAATGTTTGTGAGACATTATGGATGTAAGCACCGTGAATAACGAGAATGGATTGTACTTTGGCCAAATGAACCCTCAGAACAGATATGTGAGGTAGGTTTGTCATTGCCCTGTTTTCCAGGTGAGACTCAGAGAGGTGGGGAGACTCGCCCAAGCTCACCTTCTAGCCAGGCAGTGTTGGGGCCAGGGCTTGAACCCAGGCTGCCTGAAGCCTGACCCCTACCCTATGCCCCGCCCACTGTGCCAACTCCGTAAGGGTCATGTAGAGGCAACAGCCTTGAACATGTCAACTGTTTCACCCAGAAAATGGGGTGTGACTCCCAATGTGCTCTGAGTAGAATTCAAAGACATGGCAGACATGAAGACGTTTGTAATCCTGGCGTGGGCCCTATGATTCCAGTTACCACAGTTTCTCGATGAAGGAGAGAGTGATCACCTTCTGGGGGACAGCTGGGGACCTTTCTGGAAGACATGAAGGTTGACTGGATCTGGAAGGATGGGCCCGAGTCACTGAGGGGCAAGGAAATGCAGGGCTTTCAGGTGGAGGGATGCTCCGAGCAAAGGAGCGGGGCAGCACAGCCCAAGGCATGGGAAGACACATTTGAGCAGGGCATGGCTCGGCAAAGTGGCATTTAGGTAATTTAGCTGGTGAACGGAAGCCAGGGAGGCCTGAGAGAGAGCTGCCTCCTCTCGGACAGGGTCCGTGGCTTCCTGGGGCCGCTTGGACACTGGGAACGGTGGTATCTTCTTCCTGCCCACAGCATTCCTCACAAAGTCCCTCCAAACTGGCCTGCAGTCAGAGGATTTACAGCACGCAGATCTGACTGCAGCTGGAAGGGCATATCGCCTCCTATCTCAATAGCCCGGCACACCAGGCAGCTCTGCGTGAGGTGCCAAGGCCATCTCAAGCTGAGTGTGTCCAGAATGAATCTGAGCCTCTCCTCCCCGCCGTCGGCCTTGCTCTCCTAGAGAGGGGACCCCCATGCACTCCATTACACACTCCAGAAGCCTGGGGAGTCCTGCCCCCTGCTTCCCAGGCCTCCCCCATCTATAAGGCTTTGCCCCTCCCCCACAAAAGCACATGTCACAGAGCTGGGCTTCTCTCTACCCCACCACCCTGGTCTAGGTTTCCACTTTCTACCCTCTGGCCTCCCTGCTTTGTCGGTGACCCAACTCACCCACAATCACTCTCCAGAAAGCAGCCTGAGGAGTTTTCTAAAAGTGCAAATTGGATTAATGCTTCCCTTTTCTAAAGCTTTTCAAAGGCTCCCCACTCCATGAAGTTGCCCACCTTGGCCTACTACAGGCACTGTCCCCTTCTCCAGCCTCAGTTCCTGCACTTTCCCCTTGTTGATTCCATTCCAGTCACACTGCTATTCCTCAAACACTCCAAGCATGCGCCGACCTCAGGGCCTGTGAACCTGCTGTTCCCTGTCTGAGATGATCCCCACCCCCACCTCTGCACACCTACTCCTTCCCATCCTGCTCTCATCTCTGCTTCCCACGCAGGTCTCGGCTCAGGGGTCATGTCCTCAATGAGGGCCTCCCAGACCACCCTGTCTAAAGTTGCTGTTCTTCCTTTGAGGATCCTGTTTATTTCATCGAGCACTGATCAACTTACTGGTTCACTTGTCTTTTGTCTCTCTCCCCTACCAGACAGAGATCCTGAGTATCTAATATAGATTCCTGAAGGTGGGGACCCTGAATACCTTATAGAATTAAGATGCTTTTCCAGCACCAGGCCTGATACATGGCTGGGCTCAGTAAGTATTTATTGAATGAATGAACAACCCCCTATTTGACAGTTGGGTAGACTGAAGCTCAGGGAAGACTGATTTACTCCTGACTCTGAGTCGGAATCTAACGGCCAGTGCGAGTGCTTTGAAAAGCTCCCTTCAGGTCAGCCCCCAACACACACACACACACACACACACACACACACACACACACTATAGGAGCACAATCTGGTGGGAGGTAAAGCTTGGAGCAGCTCTGCTTGAAGTTCGGCAATGAAGCTGTGGGAACGAGAGCTCAATAAACCCTAAGCACTGGGCATCAGAAACAGTTTGAAAAATAACCATTTCTGAAAGGTGGCAGAGAAAGAAAGTAAGCAGTGCTTCCAGCAACATCTTCCAGGCAAGGCATATCATATGTACAGATTTAAAAGAATCATGACTGAGTGAGTCCTGGGCCAGGTACTACTTTATTCCAGACACAGGCCTGGGAGGGGAGATAATCATCACTGATGTTTTATAGATGAGAGAACAGGCTTTTAGCTTTTAACAGTGGCCGCGCTCTGTGAGGCTGTGGTCGACTGTGTACCTTGCACAGGGTCTAATCCTTTCTGGGCCTTAGTTTCCCCAGCTAAGTGGGTTGGCCTTGAATGGGCGTCACGAGTTTAAACGTCTACAGGAGACCATGCATTTAACCCCTCTGGCCCACAGCTGTCATGTGGAGACCTGGGTGAGAGAAGCCAGAAATCTGGACTTAAAAATAAGTAAATAAAACCTCTAAATTTAAAAGTGGAGTTAGTTAATTCTTTTAAAAATGGAGTTAGTTAATTCTAAGTTTTAAAGAACACTGGGCAGGTACATGCCTGCCTGCTAACGTGGCCCATGGCACACAGGTTTGTGACTGCTGGAACAGCTGTCCTCAGACCTCCTTGCTCCTTCTGGAGCTCCAGCCCCTCTCCCCCTGCTCCCCAGGAAGCCGGTCCACAAGAACCTCCCCCTTGGAAAGGCAGGAGACCCTTGGGAACCTTGAAATCGAGGCAGCAGGAGGCCCTTCTGGGGGTGTCTCAGGTCTGTTGGGCAAAAGCAGAGAAGTCCCTTCTGGTCGGCAGGGCAGTTCTGCTTGCAGGCTCTTGGCACCAGGGCGCAGGTGGCAGGAGAGCCCCATCCAGAGCACAGATGGCCGCCCCCCTTCACGGGCCTGGAGCAGCTGCCTGAGAGGGACCAGCTTGGTTGCTGGGACAACACCCTTCGCCCCCTCCAGAGAAAGCTGCTCCTTAGAAGCCCTGTCCACACACCAGTTGGGGTCAAAGGTATGAGGTGGTTCTGTCCTGACACGTTCCGGCCAGAGGTGCTGGAGGACGGGGTTAAGCGATGCCCTCCAGATGGACCCACAGTTCAGGTCAGCTGATTCTCTGAGGACGGGAAGCTGCCGGTCAGGAGACTTCACAAGCTCCCGGGCATCTCCCCTGACTCAGGGCTGGCCGTGAACTGGCCTAGCATGAAAAGCTCTAACTGTATTGGCTCATCAACTCTTCACCAGGCCTATCGCTCCCACTTCAAAGAGGAAAAAAGTGAGGCCCAGAGAGAAGTAAACAGCCCCAGGTCACACAGCCAGGATTTGAGCCCAGGCTTTCTGATTCCAGAGCCAGCACTTGTAGCTGCTGCTTCACCACGCTGACCAGGGCTGGAGTTAGGTGCACTTAGCAGGGCCTGGCTGAGATTCTGGCCAGGCCAGTTCCCCAGTCAGGACCCTAATCTTGGGTCCTCACACAGGGTTTGGCGATATCCTCTGAGTGGGTTAGATGGTGGCTGCCTCTGGCTCTGCTGGCCATGGGGTCAGAGGCCTGGTGCCCCTGGACCAGAACCCCAGCACGTGGAAGAAAAAGGTGGCCCGCCCTGCCTGTGATCACTGCCACCCACCGCCCTCCCTCAGGCCCTTTTCTTCTGGATGTGCAGTCCTGGACACTCTGACCCTCCACCAGAAACACCAGAACCCCTGACGTGGTTTCCCAGTCACTCAGGACTTCCCCAGCTTGGCTAAATCTCACTACAGCCTCAAGGCAGAGCCCAAAGAGGTGAGGCCACTTGTCCCAGGTCACACAGCTGGCTGATAGGGTACTGGGACTCGAATGAGGATGTGAAACCTCCAAATTCTAGGGTCCGAGGAGATAGTAATTCCAGTGACTTTCAAACCAGGTTCTGGGGGCCCTCAAGAGGGCCTGGGGAGGCTTTTGGACTCCCACCCCCAGCCAGGGCCCTCAGAGCACCTCCATTTTCTTTTTTTCCTCCATATGGTATTTTGGGATCCACCAGACTAATTCAACCTCCTCATAGTACAAATGAGGAAACTGAGGATCAGAAAGGCAAATGTACTCCCTGAGGATCAGGTGGCAGAGCAGGGACCTTGCCTGGGGCTCTGAGTGTGGGTGTGTTCCCTCTGCCCCCCTGACTCCCAGCTTGAAGACCACCAGCTCCAGGCATTCAGGGAGGCACCCACCTGTGGCTGAGCCCCACCTCCTCCAGCCCCTGACCAGGGGACCCCAGACGGCATGCTGTTTCTCAAAAAACATTTCCACGAATACTGCGACCGTATCCAGTAAGCAACCTGTCAGGCAACATTCACCCCTCGCCGCCCGTTCTGTGCTGGAATCTGCTGCAAATGTCCTTTTATTTATCCCCAGAGACCTGCTGGCAGAGTTGGCTCTGCCGGCAGCTCTGCTGAGGCCCCTGCCCCACCCCTCAGGATACCTGATTACCACCACCCCTGGGAGTCCAAGCTTGAAAGAGACGCCAGCTTCCAAGCAGCAGTTACTGAATCATGATTTTCTCGTACATTAAAGCTATAAACACTAGTAGGGAGTGCTGACGAGGAGAAGATGGCCAGAGTTACAGGGCTGCTATGGTGGTTCCAATCCAACACAAAAACTTGACGTGTACAGCCCCTGTCTGGCCTGGTGGAGGAGTCGGGGGGTAGAGAATCCAAGATTTGGCTTTTCAAATACTATTTGACTTTTCAAATACTGGCTCTAGCACGTGGACCTTGTTGTGGTCTTTCCAAAGCCCTAAGGTCCCAGGAGCCCAGCCTGGGAAGTACTACTTAGAAGAGCGAGCCTCAAAAACCACCCTCACTTCTGGAGGACTGATGTCAAACCCTAGTAATTGGTCACAAAAGCCTGGCTTTTTACAAGCTGTCACAGGGGCCCACATCCAGTGTGCAAAGCCAGACACTGCCAGGCCCCGTGCACCTCGATTGCTGGCCTCTTTCATTGTTCTGAATGACCAAGCGGATCCCAGAATAGAAAGATGGTGTTAACAGGCTCATTCACTGTGCCTGCAGTGACAGGTGGCATATCGGGTGTCAGAACCCGGAGCCAAGAACCCTGGGCGGCCAAGAGATGGTTTGAAATGAACAGAGCAGAAGTGAATGGGGAAAACCGTGAGTTCAGCTCAGGTCAGCCCAGGCCAGGCCGCCTTCCCTAGTGCCAGGCCTGGGGACAGGGACAAGGGCCCAGTCCTCAGAGCTTATATTAAGATTTTGAGTTCAGGATCCCAACTTGGACAATTACACAAGAAAACAGACATGTGGGAAAATGTCTTAGTGACTCTAGTTGATCACAGACACGGTCTGAGGCTATACTGACAGAGCAGGTGCAGGACCAGGGAGGGGGCAGCCCCACTGAACTCTGGATAATGTTGTGGGTACTGTTGGCGATTCTGGACAAGGGACACTGCCAAACTGGAGCCCGATGAGAAGGGGGCAATGGCACAGGGAGAAGTCTCTAATCCATCCTCCCATTACGACAAGTAGGCCACGCACTGGGCTCTGGGTGGGCACTAGGGACCCAGTGTTAGTAGTCCTCAGACCTCAAGAAACTCAAAATAAAGTAAAACTCCACCGCCTGGGCGTAGCCGCACGGACTACTGCAGGAGAAAGCCTGGGGCTGACTGAACAAGAGTGTTGCGACTGATTGGTGACGTCTGTCACAGATTTGCCATGGATGGGGTGCGACACACGTGTGCCACGAGCCGTGCCTAGTCTAACACAAGGGAGGAGGTGCTTAGAGAGACTGGAGTAGTAGCCTGGAGAAGAGGGGATTCAGAAGGGCGTGGCTACTGTCTTCAAATACCTAGGAGACTGTCACATACATTGTCCATGTGGTCCAGGTCATTACAGCACAACCAGAGGGGGGACAGGAAGGTGGCGGTTAAGGGGGAGGTTTTGCCTCATTATAAGGAGGCAGTTTCTAAGGGACAGAGCTGCCTAGGTGGCGATCAGCCAGGCTAGACACGGGCACGATGGATGCAGGGAGGGACTCAAGCCCCCGCAGGGGACCTTTAAGATTCCTTCTAGGCCTGAGATGTTTGCTCTTTCTTTGCCTTCCTACTTCACGTTCAGTAATGGAGGTGACATCAGACATCATTTATGTGTGTGTGACATTCACAGTTCAATTTCTTTTTTTTTTTTTTTTTTGCCTCCAGAGAATTGTTACCAACTAGCAGAGGAGAGGGAGGAGAAGGTTCAGACAGCCTAGCTACAGGGGAAACGACAGGAGGACTAACGCTAAGGTCTAAGGCAGCACAGTCAGGGCTTAACACACCTTCCTCTGGACAGTCCGGCAGCACAGAGCTCCTACCTGAGATGATAAACCCATCCTCCGAACAAGAGACCAGCTGACACTGGCTGGCTACCCTTGCCCCCCCCCCGCCCCCGCCATACCTGCTGCTGAGTTACAGAAGTGGCCTGTAGGTCAGGAGGCCCTGAGTGTGAGCACTGTTCCTGCACTCACTCACGTATGACTAAGGCTCCCCGGGCCTCACTCTCACCCATCTGTAAGATGGGAACAATACTGGCTCGCCCTGTTCACTGCCCTAGGGCTGCTGTGACACTCTCTTGGGAAGACAGGCGGGAAAGGGCTTGGCAGGTGAGGAACTATCATTACAATCACTTGAGGGGCCCAAATATCTGAGCAACGGGTCCACAGAGCGGCTGCCTGATTCTAGGCCTTCCAAGGACTCCACGTGCCAGAAGCTGGGGGTTTCTGGCCTGGGGCAGGTCAGGAAAGTGCAGTGCCCTGAGGACCGCAGCCGACCCCCACCCCATGTCACATCTGTATCACTAGTCTAATATTTTAGGGTAGTGAGCTCTGGTGTCCCTGCCTTGCCAAGCACCCCTCTAACTTCTCTCTGCCACCCCCTTCACGCCAACGCCCCATGTTCCCAGCGTCCGGGTCTTTGCAAGGCTGCTCCCTGCCTGCAATGCCCCTCCTCCTCCCTAATCCCACCGCCTCTTCCGGGTCTCCGTTCCAGCATTACTGCCTCCAAGCCTTCCCTGACTGTCCTTCCGCACCCGCCAGGCACCCCTCACTGGGTCACGCCCCAGGTTTAGAGGTGCCACAGGCCCCTGCCGTCACACTGTTTTACAGGCCTGTTTACTTTTCTCCTTCTCCATTTAGACCCTGAGTCCCCTGAAGGCAGGGACTGCAAGGTTCCCATGCCTGTGGCACCCAGAAGGGGTGCCCAGGCAAATGCCTGCTGCCACTTACGAGGTGGGATCCTGTCTCTGACTTCACCCCAAAAGTGAGACAGGCCTGCAGGGCCTTCCCCCGGAAGACTTGAGAATGCAGCAGTAGGGAAGTCTGTGAGGGGCGACTTGGCGAGCAAAAGACAGAGGTGCTGGGACAAGCTGGGACTGTAGGCCTCCCCCTCACGCCTCCATACCCTCCGTACTCGAGTTTTCTCCCAACCACCTCTAAAAGCACAACATGGTGACATTTGGGAAGATCTTTTTAAATGAAGACCTCCCCAAGGGAAAGTCACCAGCACCCCGCAACCGTAAGGACTCGCTGAGTATTAGCGACTAATCGTCATAGTTACCGGCGTTTATTGCCTGCTCAGGCATCACTGGCTACTGCCCTGGCCCAGTCACTGTCTGAGGTCCTTATATTTGATCCCCACAAGGAGATGTTTTCACCATCGCCCCTTGTGCTGCTGAGGAAATGGAGGCTCAGAGAGTTTGAGGGATTTGTTCAGCGTCACACGGCAAGTGTTCTATCTGCTAAGTGAGTGCAAACCTTCCAGGTTTCAGTCTCCAGAACCCAACCTGCACAGCATCTGGTCTCACAACAAAAATACAAGTTGGCTGACAAGGAGGCTGACACACACATTCCTACAAAGCTTAGAAATCACTGTAGAAAGACAAATTTGGTCTCTCCCTTCTGCTGGCAGACTCTGACTAGAACACACTTTTACAAAGACCTCAAGCCCAAGCCAGCATCCCAAAGAGCATCTGAAGAAAGCGGACTTTACCTTGACAACTTCTAACCCTCTGGGAGCTGCTCTGCCCTGATGTTTTTACAAGCATACTAATCACTTCCCCAGGCTTCGGGCTGTCCTACCAGGCCCTTTTCCTCTCTCACAAAGAGACCTGTGACATCACTTGCCCCTCAAATGGTCCCTTCCCCTCCTAGGACTGACACCCATCTGTAAAAGTTGGGCACTGCACTAGGTTGTGGATGGCACAGGTTCCAACAGGTGTGCTACTTCTGGTTAATTGGTAGTACCTGCCTGTGTTAAGAAGGATCCTGAAGCTGTGTCCAGGCTCCACGCAGCCACCACGGGCGCTGGAACCAATGCTCCCTCTGTGGGAAAAGCCCTCCTGGGAGATGAGCAGCCTTTTAAAAACTCTGCTGGAACACAGCCACATAAAGCTGAGAGTTGCAGTGTGCATTAACTTGGAGAGTTAACCAAGAGTTCATTATTTACAGATGAAACCTACTCTCCCTTTCAAATATACCTCCTTAAAATGGACTAATGAATGAGTTACCTGGAGTAGTGAAATTCATATAGACAGAAAGTAGAAGGGTGGTTTCCAGGGGGTGGGGGAGGAGGGAATGGGAAGTTGTTTAATAGGTACAGAGTTTCAGTTTTGCAAGATGAAGAGTTCTGGAGATGGAGGGTGGTGATAGTTGTAAAACAATGTGAGTGTACTTAATACCACTGAACTGCACACTTAAAAATAGTATAAGTGGTAATTTTTTTTTTGGCCGTGCCATGCAACACACGGGATCTTACTTCCCCAACCAGGGATCGAACCCTGCAGTGGAAAGCGGATTCTTTACTACTGGACAACCAGGAAAGTTCATGTGGTAAATTTTTATGTGCACTTTAACACAGTTTTTTAAAAAAATGGGGTAGTGCGGAGTCTACTGAGGAACTCTCTACAAACGAGCCCCAGCTATCAAACTGATTTTTCACCCCAAATCCAGGAGTCACAAAATAAAATATTGAAAGCTACTTTAAGCATGAATTTTTTGATTTCTGGTTTGACTTAAATCTATTTGTGAGCAGGGGCTGATTTATAATCTGCTATAATCTCTTTCCTGAGATTCAGGGAATAGAAATAAAAGAAAAAGAAAGAATTCAAATAGAAAATCAAAAAGACTGGAGGTCTACAAGAGTAGAAATAGATGTGTTAGTATCAGAACCTTGGAAAGGAGTTGGATGGGAGCTTGTGTGGAGGTTAAAAAAATTACAACTTAAAAAAGAACTATAAATATATTGTATAACATTATAGAAAACAGTTAAAAAGTGATTTTAATCCCACTGCCCTAACACAATTACTGTTACATCATTCTATACCCAAACTTTTAAACTGTGATCATTTTGGAATGGCAATCTGACTAAAAAGAAATAGCAACTTCTGCTTTGGCCTTCTTAAACAAAAGCAGTTGGTAGAACAGAAAGAGTAGTGAATCAGGACTTCAAATCTTGATTAAGCTGTGTGACTCTGGACAAGTCACTTTACCTGTTTCATCATTTCTAAAAACAGCAATAATAACTGCAACCCGCCTCCCTCAGCAACAGAAGCAACAGGGATTTGTGAATTGTGAAGTAGTATGTGAAAGGGCATTAGCAATAAGTAGGGAGTGCTGAAGAAGCCTTTTCTTGATGACTAATGATCAGTATGAAAACCTGATAATGACGATGATAATAACAATAATGATGACGATGTAAGTATTCAGAAGCTCTGATGTTAATTTTAAAACAAAAATCACTTGTAATACTTTCGTCATCACACCTCTGGGTGAGCAAAGCTGTTGGCCTCAGACCTACCCAGGCTCGCCAAGCCCAGCCAGGCCCTGCCTGACCTTGCAGACCCTTCCAGACATAACCCAAACCTCTCCCAGTTCCCTAAATACACCAAACACTTCATACCCCAGGGTCTTGCCCCCTGCTGTTCCCAGTCTGCCTTAACTGCCTCCTTCCCATCCCCCACCCCACCTTCCCTGAGATGCCTTCCCCATCTTCTCTGAATAAGTCCCTCTCGGCAACTATGTTTCCTTCAGGACTCATCCCAATTAGACAGTATGCTGTGTGTCTGTACCTACTTGAATGGGGTCTCCAAGCTGGATGAGGTCTCCAAGCTCCATGAGGAAAGAGACCAGGTTTGTCTTGTTCCCTCTCCTTCCCCTGGCTCAGCACCTGGGATGAATAGCTGATTGTTTGGGAAGAGAAGTGGAGGTGGAGTGGGGAGGAGCTGGCTGGGATGAACCCAAGTCCTCTTCCCCTGGACCGTTCCCACACACTGCTGCGTGCACCCCCTTTGAGAAGACTGCTGGGGCAGCAGCAGCAGTGGCAGCCCTGCCTTTATAGGTGCTGTCAGACAAGCCCCGCTCCCCCTACCCCACAGGCAAACACCTCCTGACTGCTACCATGCTCTGTGCAGGGCCAACAGGCACGTCATGAAGCGTGGGAAGCTTGGGAAGGCAAGAAAGTTCCAGGAGAGCCTTGAACTATTACTGTATTCACAACACACTCAAGAGCGGACCCTTCACTGCAGTCCCCAGAAGGATACTGCCCAACGGAGTGATGACCCTGCCGAGATAAACTCTGACTCTGAGTGCCTGGTGGACTCTGACGGCCCTGGGCAGGCTTCTCTAGCCTGATCTCAGCTCCCCAGGCCCCAGAACAACCAGCCCCTGCCTCCCCTCCCCTCCCCAGGGAAGCCTCCCCTAAAAACCTCCATCCACTTGGAGCCTACCCAGCTTTTGAGGTCCTGAAGGTCACCTCCTCTCTAAAGCCTGCCTTGATTCGCTGCATCTTCCCCATCAGAGCCCCACACTCAACAAAGAGCCATCGAATGATTAACTCCTCTCCAAATACCAAGTGCACCTGCATCTTTCCAGACATGGGACATGCACAGTCTTTAAATATTTCAAGTCTTCTGTCTCCCCTTGGATATCAAGAAGAGCAGGGGCGAACATTTCTTAAGTGCTTCCTCTGTGCCCGGCACTGTCCTAAGTGCTTTACACACACACATTCTCTCTCTTGTCCTCGCGCAGTGACTCAGGTAATATCATCACCTCTATTTTGCAGGTGAAGAAACAGAGGCCCAGAGAGGTTAAGCAACTTGCCAAAGCCTCACAGCTCCAGGTGGCAGCTCAGGATCTGAACCCCAGCAGCATGACTCCAGGGCTATGCTCTTAACTACAGGGCTGCCCGACCACTGGTGTGTGGGCTTCCGTACACAGTCGGGCTTTCTAAGTGCCAGGTTCTGCCACCCAGGGGAGCAGCGTGGCTAGGTGTGGGTCATCAGTGCAGTCACTCAGCCACAACTTCCAGATCACCTACTGTGTTCAGCGTGTGCCGTCAGGGAGTGGACTTGAAAGAACACAGCTCTGTGCCTGGGGACCTTGGGATTATGCAGAGCAGAGGAGAGGTAGACGAAAATCCTATTCATTGAAGCAACAAAATTGCTACCATTATCTGCTTTGGCAAGGCTGAGAATTTCCTTAGAAAAAGCACAGAGAATCAGGAACTTGAGACCCCAGCTAGTTAGGCAACGGCTAATCTTTGAAGTACAAAGGCGAACCAAACGTGTGTTATGATTTTGGTCTCACCGGGGGACCAAAATCTATTTGGCTGAACAGCAGAGCTAGAAGGAGCTAGAGCTCCTGCCAAGAAACAAATAGGGATTGAGATCCAGAGCCAGGAAGGGGCTTGTCGGAGGCCACCTATCAACTGGAGAAGCACGGCTCCGGTTCCCCTACGCCCTGTGCTCTCCAAGTCCCTGGGACTGCAACCAGGACAGAAGGCTTTCAGGCCATCTGCGCCCTTAAGAAGAAACCGCCGGGGGTGAGGTAAGTGCCTACATGACCAAAAGTTTAAAAGTTTTCTCAGTGGAGACAGGACATTAGCTCTTACCTTCAGGGACAGTGGAACTGTTCTGTGAAAGCTGGATTCGGGAAGCCAGGGTTGATGTCCCAGGCCAACACAGGCCCACCTCCAGCCCAGCCCTGCCCCAGAAGGACGGGAGTTTCAAAGGCAGTAGCTCCCCACCTGGGGCCACACCCAGGTGAGGCTGACTTTACCGGGGAACCCGTGGAACTGGCTGTCTCCCACACAGGGGCAGGCCGGGCCAGGAGGCCACCGCCTGTCTGCAGCCTGGCGCCTCTCCCCGCGGGATCCCACCTGGCCCCCACCCCAGCCAGGCCTCCAGAACAAGGGTGGGAGCCGGTGGGGAAGAGGCCTGCTCCTCTCCTAGTGAGGCCTAGTGAGGTCCCCCGGGGCCCACCCCAGCCTGGGCTGGGTCTGAAGCGGCTGCTTCCTGCTTTACCTTTTTCTTTCACTTTGGTTTTTAACCCCAAAGTGAAACTAAAGACTGGGACGATGTGGGAAAGATGGTGAGAGTTAAGGCCTGAACCCCTGGCTTCTCATCCCAGTGAGGCTGCTGACTCGCTGGGAAACGTGGGAGGAGGCCCTCAACCCCCTGCCTCGGTCTCTCCGTTGATAAAACAGGAGGGAGGAACTCAGCTAGTGCTTTAAAGTGTCATTTTAAATTAGAAAAATGACGGAACGTCCCCTTCCTCATCCCTGCCACCACTGAGGACTAAAAAGGAGCCGCAGAAATGACCAGAGGGGGACCCAAAAGGGCCTTCCTGTTGGCTTGGAGGAGGAGGCAAACTCTGGCCGCTGTGTGGAGACCTTCCTGGTCTCTCTGACTACCTTTCCCCAACCTGTCAACAACTCCTTTATCCTGAGCAGCCCCTGGGGCAGAGCAAATTCAGGAAGACCCCAGGGACGAGCTTGACCTGGTCTTAGCACAGCAAGAGGAGCCACCAACAGCTGCCTGAAAACTCCCCGCCTGAGGGCCGACCAGGCCATCTGCTAAGACCCAGGACTAAGACAGCATCCCACCCGGGACTGGTCCAAACTTCACTCTCTGCTGACCCCAGGGTGCCTGGCACAGTCTAGCTAAGACCACTGTAATCTGTTTTACGGTGTTTTCCCACTGGCTGGTTTACCAAATCTCCCCTCTAGGCTGGTGACATGAGAGAGGCAGGGATGAGCCTCCCCACCTCTCAGATGAGGAAAACTGAGGCTCGGAAAGGCACAGGGACATTGTGGCCAAGCCAGCACTGGATTCAGGAGCTCAGTAAATATTTGCTGGATGAATGAGCTCAATGGCCCAGCCGTTGCCAAGCAGGTGCGGCACACACCAAAGAAGCACAGGAAGGAGGACACAGTGTATGTGTGGTGTGGGGGGAGGCATCCCTCCCTGGAGACCAAGTCACAAACAGGTCCCCAGGTACCTGTAACAGAATCCCCTCCCTCCAGTCCTGGCTCCACTCCTGATGTCCCTCCAGCCCATTTCTTCCCTTCATTCCTCACTTCCTCCCATCTGCACCCTACTCTGGAGTGATCTCATTGGCTGAGGGCTTCTGAGCGAAGACTGGCCAGCCTCCTTCCCCTCTCTCAGCTGGATTAGAACCGTCAGTACTTAACCAAGGAAAGGAACTTGAATCCAGGGGTGGGGGCAAGGTGCTTTTAAAAATATATACACCTTGGGCTTCCCTGGTGGCACAGTGGTTAAGAATCCACCTGCCGGGCTTCCCTGGTGGCGCAGTGGTTGCGAGTCTGCCTGCCACTGCACGGGACGCGAGTTCAAGCCCTGGTCTGGGAGGATCCCACATGCCGCGGAGCAACTAGGCCCGTGTGCCACAATTACTGAGCCTGCATGTCTGGAGCCTGTGCTCCGCAACAGGAGAGGCCGCGATAGTGAGAGGCCCGCGCACCAGGATGAAGAGTGGTCCCCGCTTGCCGCAACTAGAGAAAGCCCTCGCACAGAAACGGAGACCCAACACAGCCATAAATAAATAAATAAATAAATAAATAAATAAATAAATAAATAAATAAAATTAAAATACCTTTACCTTAAAAAAAAGAATCCGCCTACCAATACAGGGGACACGGGTTCGAGCCCTGGCCCGGGGAAGATCCCACATGCCACGGAGCAACTAAGCCCGTGCGCCACAACTACTGCGCCTGCGCTCTAGAGCCCGTGAGCCAAAACTACTGAGCCCGTGTGCCACAACTACTAAAGCCCATGCGCCTAGAGCCTGTGCTCTGCAACAAGAGATGCCACTGCAATGAGAAGCCCACGCACTGCAACGAAGAGTAGTCCCCGCTCGCCACAACTAGAGAAAAGCCCTTGTGCAGCAATGAAGACCCAACGCAGCCAAAAATAAATAAATAAATACAATTTTTTAAAAATTAAAAAAAAAAATTCAGTAGCCCTGAAAAAAAAAATATACACCTTATTTTTGACAAAGGAGGCAAGAATATACAATGGAGAAAACACAGCCTCTTCAATAAGTGGTGCTGGGAAAACTGGACAGCTACATGTAAAAGAATGAAATTGGAACACTCCCTAACACCATACACAAAAATAAACTCAAAATGGATTAAAGACCTAAATGTAAGGCCAGACACTATTAAATTCTTAGAGGAAAACATAGGCAGAACACTCCATGACATAAATCACAGCAAGATCCTTTTTGACCCACCTCCTAGAGAAATGGAAATAAAAACAAAAATAAACAAATGGGACCTAATGAAACATAAAAGCTTTTGCACAGCAAAGGAAACCACAAACAAGACAAAACGACAGCCCTCAGAATGGGAGAAAATATTTGCAAATGAAGCAACTGACAAAGGATTAATCTCCAAAATTTACAAGCAGCTCATGCAGCTCAATATCAAAAGAACAACCCAATCCAAAAATGGGCAGAAGACCTAAATAGACATTTCTCCAAAGAAGATATACAGATTGCCAAGAAACACATGAAAGGATGCTCAATGTCACTAATCATTAGAGAAATGCAAATCAAAACTACAATGAGGTATCACCTCACACCAGTCAGAATGGCCATCATCAAAAAATCTACAAACAATAAATGCTGGAGAGGGTGTGGAGAAAAGGGAACCCTCTTGCACTGTTGGTGGGAATGTAAACTGATACAGCCACTATGGAGAACAGTATGGAGGTTCCTTAAAAAACTAAAAATACAACTACCATACGACCCAGCAATCCCACTACTGGGCATATACCCTGAGAAAACCATAATTCAAAAAGAGTCATGTACCACAATGTTCACTGCAGCTCTATTTACAATAGCCAGGACATGGAAGCAACCTAAGTGTCCATTGACAGGTGAATGGATAAAGAAGATGTGGCACATATATACAATGGAATATTACTCAGCCATAAAAAGAAACGAAATTGAGTTATTTGTAGTGAGGTGGATGGATCTAAAGTCTGTCATACAGAGTGAAGTCAGAAAGAGAAAAACAAATACCGTATGCTAACACATATATATGGAAACTAAAAAAAAAAAAAAAAAAAAGGTTCTTCAGAACCTAGGGGCAGGACAGGAATAAAGATGCAGACGTAGAGAATGGACTTGAGGACACAGGGAGGGGAAAGGGTAAGCTGGGACGAAGTGAGAGAGTGGCGTGGACACATATACACTACCAAATGTAAAATAGCTAGATAGTGGGAAGCAGCTGCATAGCACAGGGAGATCAGCTCCGTGCTTTGTGACCACCTAGAGGGGTGGGGTAAGGAGGGTGGGAGGGAGGGAGATGCAAGAGGGAAGAGATATGGGGATATATGTATATGTATAGCTGATTGACTTTGTTATAAAGCAGAAACTAACACACCATTGTAAAGCAATTATACTCCAATAAAGATGTTAAAAATATATATATAGATTTTCAGAATGCAAAAGAAGGTAACAAACTTTTAGGTGCACAGATTCTTCAAAAGAGCAATTTCACTTGCAGGAAGGAATGGCTCCCACAGTGATGCTTGCCCACATGTATACAGCCAGGTGGGGAAGGGTGCTGGCTGCAGCGCTGCTCGTAGCAGCAAGGCTGGGAACGACCTAAATATCCCTGAGCAGAGGACTGGACAAACAATGGGTGGTCCATCCGTCAATGGACTGCCACACAGCCATGCGTGTGCCCATAGGGAATACCGACAACAGAGACAGCCTTGTGTGAAAAAGACAAGGTACAGAACAGCAGGCAGTAGGTAATAAAAAGGGATGTACTGACACAGCTGCCTGTGTATGCAGAGTATTTCTGGAAGGAAACATCAAGACTGTTCACAGTCATTATCTAGGAGCCTAGGTGGGAGAGAGACTAATTTTTCACTGGACCCTTTTTTTCCCTACAAAGTTTGAAATGTTTAACCACATACATGTATTGCTTTCTCAATAAAAGCATAATTTTTGCACATAAAAAAATAACTCCAGCAAAATGTACCCAAAGAAACTTCCCTCTAGGTCTCAGGCATTGGACTCCCTGGGGTCCCTGGGGGCAGGGCCCAGACATCTGGATTTTGAAGTCTCCTCAAGGGCTGCTGGTCTAGCCTTGCAGAACAGGTGGTCAGCCTCTGACAGTAGATGGAGGCAGCCTGGACACCACAGGCCTCTGGGTAGGGCAGAAAGTAGCAGGGAAGACTCAGGAAAACCTGGCCTTACGGCATAAGAAGGATTTCAGGAGGGCTTTGAATGCTCAGTAGGTACAGCTGAGAGGAGAGGGTTCCTACAGGAAGGACTGGGGAAATTAAGTCAGGCTGGTAAGACAGGGGAAGGGGAAGAATAATGTCTCTCTCAATATGGGATCCTGTCCCCCCCAATACTTGGTTCCCACTCATGGGAATTGAGGGGGCTGGGAGAGTCCTTTCCAGACTGATAACCTAAGATATGCCTTTATTTCATCTCATTTAATATTAAAGGAGGCAAGGAGGGTCCCCAGCTTAGCACATGCCCACAGGGCTCCACACCTGTGCAGACTGTAATCAAATATTTGGAGGCTGCAGAAAATTCAGGCCAGGATCTTAGGTACAGCAGCCCTTGGGCGACTTCCTCCCCCCTGGGGAGGAGCAGATGGCCTTCTGTAGAGATGCCCTTCCTCACCTTCTCGTTAATAATTAAGTCATTACCGAAGACCTCTTCTGTCACTTCTGAAGTTCAGTTTGCAGAGACTTGTTGCCTTGGCTTGCTTTACCATGATGCTCCAGGCTGAAGGCTCACAGGCTACAACAGTCTAGATCTAAGCCTCAGGCCCAAACTCCAGGGGTCTGCAGTGGAAAGAGCCCGGGGGTGGTGGTGTCAGGAGCGCTAGGGTGGATCCTGGCTAGACCCTGATGATTCTGTGGACTCCGGGAGGTCAGAAGCTAAGTCTCTAAGACGGCTCCGCTTGCCACTGTATCCTCAGGGCCAGCTCATCGCCTGGCACACAGCAGGCACTTAATAAATATTTGTTGAATAAGTGAACAACAGCTCAGCCAGTGAAGCCCAGAGTGACCGTGGGCAAGTCACTTTCTGGAAAATGACGATGACAAGAATAGCAATGACCTCTTAGGGTTGTATAAGAACCTACCGAGATAAAGTCGATGTAAGTGCTTTGAAATTAAAAAACAGGCTACACAAACATTAAGGATCCAGAAACAATGTGCTAAAAACGAAATGAAAAGCATGAATACATATGAGAATGATCACATTTACAAGAAAGCACCTGGTAAATGGTAACGTATTAATCAAGTGAATAACTACAATTGAAAGGGACAGCACAGGTCAGTCTAGTTCACTGTTCCAATATCCGAACATTTCTCAGGCTGTGTCTGTTACAAAGGAGCACAAAAATCCCCATCAAAACCTTTGTCCTGATTTTGGTATGAATTTGCCAAAAAAGACTGGCAGAAGGATCCTGGGGGTGTTTATTGGAGACAAGGGAGGAGTGGGGTGAGCGGAACACAGAGGCTGTGCCTGCCATGTGGCCTCACGACCCCAGGACAAGGCCCTGCTCGGGGCGGCACACGGAGAATGACTGGCCACCAGTTTCCTAGCTGCACACCGCCGCCAACCATTGCTGCCTCCCCTGCTAGCCGCTCTTAAGCACCAGTCCCCTTCCCCTTCCCTCTGCCCAGTGGCCATCCCTGGCTGCAGCCTGGGAAATAGGCTTCATCACCTTCATCACCTGGCTCTCCTGTGCCGCGAGCACCTCGGACAAGTCCCTCCCTGCCTCTGTGGCTGGGCCAGGGCCCACCCTCTCCGGTGGGGGCTGGCTGAGAATCCCAGTGGGCCCCGTCATGGACATGCCCACTGTTGCAACAGACACACACGAGGCCCAGCTCTGGAGGCTGCTCACAGCCTGGCGAGTAAAACTGCTGATGTGAAGGCCCCTCAATTCCCTGACTCCCCCACCTTGAAGAAATTCTGAGCTGGTACCCAACCCCAATCTTCCAGGTCTTTAGAAAGTAGGGGGTTCTGGCCTTTAGCGGATGTATTAGGTGCCCCCAATTCAAGGGGCAAGAAGGCTCAGATTCCTGGGATCCTAACAGTAGGAGGTTCCTTTCCAAGAAGCAGAGCTGAACTGTGGGAAGAGCCAGCATTTGCAGTCAGCTTTGGGTCTGAGCCACATGTTCCTTATCTGTAAAATGGGGATGGTAAGTCCGCCTGCCTTGAGCTTGCTGTAAGGATTTCATGAGAGCATCTGTGGAGGCCCTGGCACAGAGCCTGGCATAGAGCAGGTGTGCGAGCAACGTGCTCAGACTGTTACTTCCTGCTCCAAGTAGCAACACCCAACATCTTTCCCGCTGGCCCATCAGGCCCCCCGGTCAGGCTCTCCTCAGGGAACACAACATCCTCTGCTACCCCAACTGGCCCTTCCCACTCGCACGGGCTCCACCCGAACCCTGCCCTCTCCCTTCTCCGAGTTGCCTGCAAAGCTCCTCCCTGTTGTCACTTTCATTCATTCCAATTCACCCAGCCTGACTGACTCATCTTGAAAAAATCCTCCAGCTGTGCCATCCCGGCTCTAAAACCTTCC
Source organism: Balaenoptera physalus (assembly GCF_965194825.1). Lineage (NCBI taxonomy): Eukaryota > Metazoa > Chordata > Mammalia > Artiodactyla > Balaenopteridae > Balaenoptera > Balaenoptera physalus. Next base: position 23,104,540 of record NC_138898.1, read on the forward strand.
ATGGCTCTCCAAAGCCTCTGCTCTTCAGCTCATGTTCAATGCTGCCTACAATCTCCTGGCGCCTCCCAGAGCCCTGATGCATCAGCAAAACTAGTCTACTCACTGTTTCCATAATACGCACTTACCCTGTCTAGCCCCCACACCTGTGCCTCTGCAGAAACCATTCCCAGGAACGTCAGCCCCAATGTCGGTCTCTGCGAATCCAGCCCCCTTCACGAGGGCTCTTGTTTCCTCTGGCTCATGCTCACTTCTTCCTTCTCAGACGATGCTTTCCTTCAGCAGATGCTTAATTACAGACTGTCACACAGTCTCCCATAATTGTAGGCCTTGTCTCCCTTGTCAGATCCTAAGTTCCCAGGGGCAGAGGCCCTGTCTGTCTGGTCTCTCCCATCCTCTCGGAGCCTGGCCCAGGGCTGGGAGGGCAGGCCCCTGGTCAGAAAGTGTTTTCCAAGCCCAATTCAGCTCCAGGCTGAGCCAAGTCCAGCTCCAACCACTTGGGACCACTTTTCTTGCTTTTGTCCTATTCACCGGCCAAACCAGACCTCCATGCAGCAGCTCTCCCCAGGGTGACCCAGGCCAGGGACAGAGAAATGAGGGAGACCTGGGTGGGGAGACAGTGCTATGGCTCTCACCTGGCCCTGACATGGTCTCGTTCTGGGATCCGAGGCACATTCCTGTCCCTTTTCCTCCCTTAGCACACTTCTTAGAGTGAGACAAGAAACAATAATCTTTTAGCTCTAGAATATGGATTTCATTTGTCTTTAAGGTAGCTCTGGTTCCCAAGAGTGGGTGGGTGAGGAACCAGCTGATTCCAACACAGGCTGAGGGAGGCGAGGCGGCTAGCCACAGCCAGGACTGGGAAACCTGGGAACCTGAGAGGCACTCACACCGCACACCTCGATAACCTCATTAAATTCCTGCTGACGACTGGATTGCATTCCTGCCCAGATGTTCAATTCCACAGCCCTCACCCTGGCCAGGTCTGACAGTGTCTGCTGCCGGGACTGAGCAGGGGAAGGGTAATCTGCTTCTGGAAACAACCAATCCTGCCTGAAACAAAGACCATGATGAGGGGCCGGTCTCCTCACCTGGAAAATGGGGATAATATTGGGACCTGTATCACAGGATTGTTGCAATAATGCAGTGGGATAATGCCAGAAAGTGCTTAGCACAGTCCCCGACACCCTGTGAATGGCAGTGTAGCCGACAGGTTCCCATTTCTTGAGGGGCCTTTACGACACGAGTTTGCATCCTCAGAGCAACCTGTGAGGAAGGCATTTCCATCCCAGTCTGACACGGAAGAAAACTGAGGCGCAGAAAGTCAATCAATCCAAGGTCACACAGTAGGGACAAGCCAAACTGTGACACCAACCCGAGAAACTCTCAGTTCAGCTTTACCCAGAGTGCGGCCCACAGGCTTTCAGCATCAGACTCCTCCAGAGGGCTGGTTTAAAAAGCTGATTCCTGCCCCCAGACCTGCCAAATGACAATCTTTGGGGATAGAGCTCAGGAACCTGAACTTTGTAAAGATGAGGAGCCTAATTTTTATGTATGAGGAAACTGAGGCACAGAGAGGTAAAGTGATCTCCAAGGTCACACTTTCAGCAAGTATGGACCTGGGACCGAATTCATAGTCTGACTCCAGAGGCAGCAATCAGAGACTTCCTGGAAGAGGTGGCATTTGACAATGTGGGCCTCAAAGGGAAGAGACAGCACCACGGGGGAGGGCACAGCACAAATAAAGGCTTGGAGCAGGAGAGGCCAGGCAACAACAGCTCAGTGTGGCTTGTGCTTTCAGATCCCTGAGGTGAAGAAATACATATGGAGCCACCACTGCCGCCTTCCCCTGAGAGCCCAGAGAGAGACATTCCTGAGCCACCCGAGCTTCTGGGAGGAGAGCCTGCTGTGTGCAGGGTCTACAACCAGCAGGTCTACGGCAGTAGCCCCCTGGGTGTGTCTGGCTGCTGCTCAGGACGAGAAAGCCAGGGAAGGTGGTGACTCAGTCCCCACCCAACCTCAAGCTAGTCCCATTTAAATCTGAGATGAGCTCAGAGGCTGGGGAAATGCCAAACAAACCCTCCTTGCAGAACAGACGCCAGATCCAGAGAAGGCAGCCCGAGCGATAGGCTACCGGGCAGCAGCAATAAATTTGGAGCAACGCTGTGGGTTGCAGGGGGGAGACAAGTCAAGCAAGCCCTCCCTGGGCCCCTCTTCTTCATTCACCAGTGAAACAGGGAGAACTCCACTGGCTTCTGACTTCCTCCCAGGACTGTTGTGAGGAACAATGGAAAGGAAAGAGCCTGGCAGATTACACAATGTCCCACACAGCAAGCGAGAGGTTAGAGGATCACTGCGGTTACATATTAGAACAGCCAGGAGGTGCTTTCCTTGCTACCTGAACCCCAGCCACTGTGGGTAGAGGGAGAGGCTGGGCCTCTGTCTTGTTCCCACAAAGCAAAAAGGAATCCAGATATTATCTGGAGGTGAAAGTTCACATTTATTAAACGCCTACTGTGTACTAGGTATTTTTTAATGTAGAATCTCACTTAATCCTCACCACAACCCTGCAGTGTAAATATGATTACCTTGCGTGCAGAGGAGGAAACTGAAGCTCAAAGAAAGTAACTAGCCCAAGATTACACAGGCAGCGAGTGATGCAGACCAACTAAGACCAGGTGTCTGCCGCCCGAAAACCCGCACTCTTTCTCTGGAACAGTTTGTATAAGAGGCAGAACATGTCTGGTATAGGGGCCCAGCTCAAGCACTGCCTCCTTCCGGAAGCCTTTTTGATCCCTTTGCCCAGACAAGATCTCTCTCCGATGAAACCCCACAGCACATTATCAGCACACATCTGGCAGCACTCAACACATTCTGCCTCTTATTTTGTGATCAAGCACACTTTTAACAGGTAAGATGAGATGTAGGTGCAAATAGGTGGCGTTTCAGTTACCTTAAAATCCTCAAATGTCAGGGCTGGAAGCACCTAAGAGAGCACAACAACCAGCTTCCTCACTTTTTCGAAGGAAAAATACAGACAGAGGAAGACACTTGTCTGAAGCCACACAGCATCTTAGCATCAGGGCCGAGAATAGAACCTTGGCATTCTGCCTCACAGAATTTCTTTAGGGATTCCATGATTTCAGAATCAGCCTTAGGACAAAGATTATCATTCCCACTTTACAGATAAGGAAGCTGAAGCCCAGGCGAAAGCAGCCTCCCTGAGAGGTGAGATGTGGGGACCACAACCCTGATTCCCTCCACTTTCAGGCCAGAGACCAAGCCCTTTCTCCTCCCCGCTGCAAGTAGTCTGTGTAGCGTGTCAAGCTCAGGGCCCACAGTAAAAGGTCAACGGATGTTGGAAATTGTCATTATACACCAGTGGGCAGGTGACACCAGCCAGACAGCGACCTCCTCAGAGGCAGTGCTATGGCAGAGGACACAGGAGTCCTGGCTGAAATCCTCTGTGGGTCCCTGGTCTCTCTAGACCCCGTCTGTAAGACGAGGGGGCTACAATAGCTGATCTTATCTCCTGCTCCAAAGTTCTGGGACATCTGAGGCTCCTTGACAGCAGACCCCAGCTGTCTGTGGAGCATCTCTCAGCTGGGGCCTTTGTTCCCCCACTCTATGGGAAGCTGGAAAAGCAGGTGGGGCTCACAGCCACAAACTGACAGACTTTATTCCTAAGTGCCACTGGCCAAGCAGGGCCCACCCTTAAACAACAATGGGATGGAACATGGAAAATCCAACTGTCTCCAGCACAGACATCCAGCTGGGCACACCCACCTATCTTTACTATCTGGCAAAGAGCAACCAGGAATGGGGGCATAAAAAGGGGCAGCCTGTCCCCTGCCCTATTGGAAGGGCAGGTGCATTTCTGAACAACCAGGTGGCAATGGAGTGGGAGGGGGGGTAAAGAACTCTGGGCTGGGGAGTCCCAGGCCTGGATCCCTGTCCCAACTCTGCCATGAACTAGCCTGTGTGCCCCGGGCAAGCTGCTTTCCCTCTGTGGGGCTCAGTTTAAAGACAGGCTGACAGTTCCCGAAGTGTCTTTACAGATGTTTCATTTGATTGTCATGACAACCCTGTGAGGCTGGCATAATTATTCCCTTTTTACAGATGGAGAAACTGAGACTTGGAAAGGTTGAAGGTCTCATTCAAGGTCACACAGCTTGAGGCTGGCCGCAGAGGTCTTAGACCACCAAACCTAATCCTCAAGGGTGGTCAGGTTAAGAACAACCCCTCTCTCCCCTCACCCTGATTGACAGTCTCAGCAAGACCAAGGCAGCACAGACCCTGGTTCTTGCAAAGTTCTGGCCACACACCACACAGCCCAGCTGCCTAGGAGGCCGCACCCCCCCCTGCAAAATTTGATTACTCAAGTTGGCAAGAACTCAGTCCCCACCCCCAATCGCGTCTAAATAAACGCCCAAGTGATATCACATCCTGCTGGCTCCAAAATAGCCCAGGCCTGCCCACAAGCAATCACAAAATGCCAGGCCATGCAGGGCCAAGCGGGCAGGGATGCCCAGCCCGTGGCACCGTCCACACACACAAGCAACTAAAGCAGAAGCCTCAGAGCAGGAAGGCTCCCCACTCCCACCTCTGCCAGACAGTCTGGCCCCTCCCTCCTTGCCCCCTTTGTGGGGAGGCCCCAGAGCCTCCTGCCCCAGCGCCAGCCCTCGCCCCAGCGCCAACCCCATGGAGCCTCGGCCGCGGCCAGCCTGCGGGCGGACTCCAGCCAGACCCGGACACCCCACCACTCACATTGCTTCAAGAGCTCCAGACACAAAGCCATGAGGGCCGGATGGGGGTCAGAGACCCAGAGACCGGCAAAGACAGAAAAGGGGAGAGGGAGAGACACAGGAGCAGAGAGAAGGGGAGACAGGGGACCGGGGCAGAGAAAGCAAGGGGGCGCGGCAAGAGCCCTGGCAAAGGAGTAGCCTTAAAAGGGGGTCTGCAGCGCAAGAGTGGTGACACCAGCAAGACAGATGCGGGGGCAGAGAGAGGCAGGGAGAGCAAAGCAGGGGGCCCCGACCCACAGGAATGAGGAGCGCGGAGGCCCGAGAGAGAACAAGGAGAGACAGCGACAGCGGACAAACCAAGGGAAGGCAGGGAGGGGCGCTGAAGTCTGGGAGCTGGGGAGATTTGGGGGTCCCAAGGAGAGACCCCAAGGGATCTAGAAGGTATCAGCGTATACGGGGGACACCAAAAGAGGGAAAACCCTGAAGAAATGAGGGCTAAGAGGAGGCAAGACCCCCGGGATTTGGGGGGACAGATGGAAGGGAGGACCCTCAAGGGATGTGCGGGAAGCTCAGAGGAGAGCCTTGGGGGAGTGTGGAAGGTGTTCTGAAAAAAAGACCCCCAAAGATGAGGGGCGCTCAGAGGGGGGAGGCTCTGAGGGATGAGACGAGCGCCTTGAGGGGGACCCGAGATCGGGGAGCGAGGGAGGGGCTGGGAGGCAGCGCGAGGGCAGAGACAAAGAGACAGCGAGCCAGGGAGAGACAAAGCAGGCGGAGCGGGGCTACGGGCCCGAGGGCTGGTGGCCGGACAGAAGGACGGAAGCGCGAGCGGGCGGGGGGACGGACGGACGGACAGAAGGGGAGGAGGGCGGGGGCAGGGCAGGGCAGGGCCGGGCGGGGGCGGCGCCCGTCTCCTCGCGGGGCCGCGGCTGCTCCGGGCGGCGCTGGGCGGGCCCCAGGCGTCCGGGCTGAGGAGGCGGCGACGACGACGTGGACCGGACAGACCGACGAAGTGACGGACGGGCTGGCGGCAGCTGCGGCCAGCGGCGGGCACTCACCCTCCTCCCTCACGCGGCCCGGCCCGAGGCTCCGGTTTTGTACGCCCGAGAGGCGGGGCCTCTGGGTTAAAGCCCCGCGCCGGCCCCGCCCCGCCCCGCCCCCCGCGTCACGCGCGCGCGCGTCGCTCGGGACTCCCGAGACGGGCGGGGGCGCGCCCAGCCCTCTCGGCACGTGGCCGTACCGCGCGCGCGGAGGGGCGGGTGCGCAAGCGCGCAGGGCGCTCAGTCCAGCCCACGCCCAGGCCGCCCGACCCCGAGAGGGAGCGCGCGCCCACGTCAGCACGCGCATGCCTAAGCACGGGGGACTCCGCCCCTCCAGCCGCCCCCACCAAACCGGTTCCAGCTGGAACCAGACGCATGCTCCCTGACGAGAGAGGGGCCAGGAGACTCTGCACTAGTTTATCGTGGCGACACCTCGCTGTTCCCGGGGGAAACTGAGGCTCAGAGCAAGCAGTCTGAGGTGGTCTTCTCATCTCTGTGTGGTCAAATTAGCCCCCCAGGTGCTATCGACTGTACGTCCTAAGTGTTTCTAGTTGTCCCCTCTACTCCATCCTCGCTTTGCTGTGCTCATCTGAGGTCCTCCAGGTTGGGTTAGAATCCCTGCTCAGCCTCCGGAGGGCTGTGTGACCTTGGACAAGATACTCATTCAACCTCCTAAGCCTTCGTTTCCTCCAGTAAAAACCATCACATCCAGGATGGCTTGGAGAGCCAAGTGCAGTAGGAGCTGCCTAAATTCATAAGTCACTCCCTTGCCGGCTCATGGCCTTCCCAGTTCCCCACTTCTCCCCTGCGAGTCCCCCTACTCACAGTCCTGGTCCTTGGGGTCTCATCCCTCATCCGCACCTACCTGCAGATCCAGCTTCTGCTCCCCCACCTGCCTTGCTGGGTGACCTAGGCAAGTCCCTTCCCGTCTCTGTGCATCTCTTTTCCAAATGTAAAGTGGAGAAAAGAATCTTACTCAAGGGACTTCCCCGGTGGCACAGTGGTTAACGATCTGCCTGCCAATGCAGGGGACACGGGTTCAATCCCCGGTTCGAGCAACTACGCCCATGTGCAACAACTACTGAGCCCGCGTGCCACATCTACTGAAGCCCATGCTCCTAGAGCCCGTGCTTCACAACAAGAGAAGCCACCACAATGAGAAGCCCGCACACCGCAACAAAGAGTAGCCCCCGCTCCCCACAACTGGTTTCTCTAGCCCACGCGCGGCAACGAAGACCCAATGCAACCAAAAATATAAGTAAATAAATTAATTTTTTAAAAAAAGCATCTTAGTCAAGAAGATGATACAGTCTTTCCAATACCACTGTCTTGCATAAAGGTATAATAGTAACAAAAGCAACTGAGGGCTATTGAGCGTTTTTTGATGCCAGGCACTGTACTAAACACTTAGAAAATATTAGCTTACTTTGCCCTTCTCACAGTCACTATGCTACACCTATACCATTCACTTAGTCTTTATCTTTAGATTGATTACTTAGGAAAATTCAGGAAGCCCCAAAGCACATGCCTGACTCTATCTTGCTCCGTCCCAACCACACCAGTCCTGCTCCTCCTTCAATGCACTAGGCACCCTCCTGCCTCAGGGCCTTTGTACCACTCTTCTCCCTGCCTGGAGTACCTCCCCAGCACTACTCCTTCCCTCACTTCCTTCAAGTGCTTTCTCAAACATCTGTCTCAATGAGTTCTATCCTGGTACCCTGTTTATGCTGCAATACCCCTCTCCTCCTGCTGCCGGCACTCCCAGTACTCCTTGCCCTACACTACTTGCCAATAAACCATATACTTATTTGAGTTATTTATGCTTATTGTTGTGTCTGCCTCCCCCTATCTGCCCCCCCCCCAAAAGTATGTAGTCTCTATGAAGGCAGAGTTTTCCCTTTTGTTCACTGATGTGTCCCTGGTGCCTAGAGCAGAGCCTGGCCCATTGAGGTGATCAGTAAGCATCTATTCAATGAAAGGGCTGCCTCATTGCAAGGCTCTTGCCCTTAACCATGGCCTCAGGGCCTCCGAGGTTCAACTTAAGCCTTTTAGTCTCTCCTCCTTTGGCCTGACCTCTCTACCCCTGAGGGAGTAAGGAATTATTCTTGTTCAAGAATCTCAAAGCTGGGACTTCCCTGGTGGCGCAGTGGTTAAGAATCCGCTTGACAATGCAGGAGACATGGGTTCGATCCCTGGTCCGGGAAGATCCCACACGCGGAGCAACTAAGCCCGTGCGCCATAACTACTGAAGCCTGCGTGCCTATAGCCTGTGCTCCACAACAAGAGAAGCCACTGCAATGAGAAGCCTGTGCACCACAACGAAGAGTAACCCCCACTCGCCGCAACTAGAGAAAGCCTGTGTGCAGCAACGAAGACCCAACGCAGCCAAAAATAAAAAAATAAAAAATAATCCACAAAAATAAAAAAAAATTTTGTTAAAAAAAAAAAAGAATCTCAAAGCTGTGGTTCCCAGCCTGCCCACCAGTCTTTAAGCCCAATCACTATTTCCCCCAGAAGGCTCAATGGATCTGTCTAAAAATGGGACTTAGGAGAGTGACTCAGTTAACCAGGAACTTCCTGGTCCAAGGCTGGGTGGGACTGTGGGAGGAAGCCCACCTTCTGCCCAGTGCCCTCTGTGGAGAGGTGCCTATTTCGGGAGGTGGGAATTCTGGCTCCTCATCACTCACTCTAGGAAGGCCTCCTGGACCCTCCCGTTACTCTCTGACTCTATGGCCCCTGCCCAGGCCTCACTGTGCCTTGCCTGGACCACTGCACAGCTTCCAATCCATCCTGCCCATGTGGCCAGATAATTCTCCCTGAAACTCCTGTGACCACACTGCATCTCTTTACCAGGACCTCGGATGGCCCCCCAACACAGGATAATGGGGAACTCAAGTCAGGCAGACCGAGGTGGGAAACAGCTCCTTGACCTTCTAACTGGGTGACCCTGACTTGACACTCACCTCCTCTAGGCTACAGTTTCTTTGTAAAATATCTGTAAACGGGCTTCCCCGGTGGTGCAGTGGTTGAGAGTCCGCCTGCCAATGCAGGGGACACGGGTTCGAGCCCTGGTCTGGGAAGATCCCCCATGCCACGGAGCAACTGGGCCCGTGAGCCACAACTACTGAGCCTGCGCGCCTGGAGCCTGTGCTCCGCAACAGGAGAGGCCGCGATAGTGGGAGGCCCGCGCACCACGATGAAGAGTGGCCCCCGCTTGCCACAACTAGAGAAAGCCCTTGCACAGAAACGAAGACCCAACACAGCCAAAAATAAATAAATTAATTAATTAATTTTAAAAAAAATCTGTAAACGTGTATGTGCGTGTGTGTGTGTGTGTGTGGTTAACTGGGCTAAACAAGGAATGTCAGATAAATGCAACATTCCTGGACAAAGCAGCCATCACTAATCAATGGTGGCACATTTCTCTGCTTAACCCAATCTCAGTCCTGAGCTCCAGGGATCAGAGATGACATGTAAGTTGAAGTCTATTTGCATCTCTGGACATGATGGTCTTTCAGGTTCCTCTCAGCCCTGATATTCTGGGGACTGGAGTGTCCAACCTGATAGGAGCCTGTAGTGTAATAACGGGAGACTGTTAGGGTTAGGCCTGGGAGAGGGCTTGGGGGACAAGGCTGCCTGGAAGGTTGGCTCCTTACTGGAATTTTGTCAGCCTCCCTTCCTGTGTCTATGGAGGAGAGAGTAAATCAGAGAAGAAACTGGGAGAGTTCTGAGGGAGGGGAGAGGGGACAAAGAAGGGAGGACAGAGCATTCTGTGACTCAGATAGGAGGTGTTTGTGGGTCCCCAAACCCAAGCCTCACAACATAGATGGAGAACTTGAGGCACAGGGAGGGGTCAGGACCCACCCAGAGTGACACAGCACAGCTGAAACTAGAACTCAGGGCCCCTGAGCAAGGAGCAAGGGTGTTTCCCAGTCCAGGAACCTATCCCAAGCACTGTCAGAGAGTGACTCCACGTGTGTGCACATGTGCACGTGTACACACGTGTACCCATGTGCAGGTGCGGGGAATGCGGTAGGTGCGGGGCAGGGGTAGGTGGCAGGTACCACCCAGCAGCCACCGCTCCTAGGTGTTGTCACAGCCTCCCTTGTGATTCAGAGGGAGTGGGAGAGACACAGAAAGGGAGGCTGGGGAGGGAGAAGGGCCAGAAATTGAGAAGAAAGAAAGGGAGAAAGGCTGGTGGGGAGAAATAGGGCTGAGGGAGACAGGCAGACAGAAGGCGAAGATGATGGAGGGGAGGGGAAGCTGGAAGAAAGGGATGGAGGAAGGGAGGGAGAAGAGGAGAATGAGCGCTAATGGGGGATGGGCAGCGTCAGAGAAGGGAGGAGTGGCACGGAGCGTGTTCTCTGTTCTTTCTTTTCTTTCTCAGAAGTGGAGAGAGAGGGGGCAGGATGGGGCAGACTGAGGGGGTAATGGCACACCCGTGGGCCCTCCCAGGTAGGTCCTTTGGCTGGGGAGGGGCATGTGTATGTAGCGAAGCTTCTGTTTCCCCCACCATCCCGGCTGGGGCCGACCCTGCCTGCCAGTCACCTGCCAGAGCTATTTCTGGAATGTGGAATCTGGGTCAGAGAAGGGGAGGAACAGAGGGGGTGCCGGCAGCTGGGAAGCTGGCCAGCCCCCAGCCAGCAGGTGGGGGGTGGTGGGCAGCTCCATGCCCTGCCCAGGGCCACTCCGGAGGGGCCCGCCCCTCCCAGGCTCTCACCATCTCAGTAAGTGGCCTCCCCATCCACCCACCTGCCGGCATATGGCCTGAGAGCATATGTGCCCATGTGAGGGTGACAAAGAGCTTTCATGCCCCTCAGCGACTGGGGGCTCAGAACAGCCCTAGGTGGGGGACAGGCCCCAGACTGCTCACTTCTTGGAGACATATGCTGAGGACAGGGGGCAGCCTTCTGAGTAGGGGTGACCCCTGCAGGGAGACAGTGTCTGAGGGAGGGTGTACCTGTGGGTGGTGGGGTGTGTCTGTGAGGAGGGAGGTGGTTACGGGCCAGAATGCCATGGATGGTGGTGCAAGTTTTACACTGATGAAGGGTGCCACGTATAAGGGGGGTGCTGTTCACAACACAGACATAATCGAATTATATATTTATTATGACACATCTGCGGCAGATGGCAGTAAAGGACCTTATTCTAATAAAAATTGTGCATCATGATAATTTTCCAATAGATGACAGTTAAGTGTCTTTCTTAACCCAGCACTAAGCTACTGTAGGGACCAACTGCAGCTCTGGGCACAGGTCTGAAAAATCTGGTGGCTTTGGTTTTCCCTGCAAGGCAGGTGAGTTTACCTGCCGAGCATGAGGGGATCAGGGGTTGGAGGAGAGAGGAGCAAGTATGTAGTGGTCACTATGGAGACCTGGAGGGAGGGCTGAGTGGGGAAACACGGGGTAGGGGGGATTTTTTTGGTGGCTCCAATCTGTTAGGGGCATGATCTCCTTACAGGTGTAGAGGTGGCATGAGCCTTGAAGGAGACACACACATATGTGAGAGGATGTGCAACTGTATATAGAGATTAGGTGTATGTGCATGTGAGAATATCAGTGTGCATGTGTTTTTATATGTTTTCAGAGAGAGAGGTCTAAGAACCTTATATATATCCATAAGTAGGTATATATGTGCACACATGTCTGGGTAGGTGTCAGATGTTGCTACCAGTACTTTCTTGAGTATCTTGGTTTGGGCTTAAGCCCCCAAACTGAGAATAATTGGAGCCCCACATCCCTACATTTAAAGCCAGAAATGCTGGATTATTCATATGGGATGTGCTGAAGGGGCCGTGATTGAATTTTTGGCCTCAATTCTCAACCCTCCCCTGTGTTCATGCCCTTTGCAATGTAACTGCAGTTTCTCCCGCAAAAGGTTGAGTGTATTTCCCTGGACCTTGGCTTTGGGCTCATGTGACTTGCTTTGACCAACCAGATGTTCATAGGTGTGACACAGAGACTTGAAATGAGCTTGTACCGTGGGATTTGCCCTCTTATACTTCTGCCACCACCATGAGAAGTACATGCCTTGGCTAGGGCACTGATTCCAGGAGTGCGCTTTGGTTCCAGGAGGAGAATATAGGACACGCAGAGCAGAACCAGCCAACCAAAAAACTCATGAATGAGAACAAATGCGCATTATTGTGTGCCTCTGAAATTAGATGTGCTTGTTTGTTACATGGCATTATTGTGATAATAGTTGATAGATACAGAAATTGGTACCAAGAGTGGGGTGTATAAGCAACAAAAACAAAAATATGTAGAATTGGCTCTGGGACCAAGTGGTGAGCAGTGAGCAAACTGTTAGAGGAGGCTTGAAAAAAGGTTACCCATACTCTGCAGAGACAAAATGCTTGGTAAAACTGTCAATCTACAGTAACTTGAAGAGAACCAATGGATTTGGGCAAGAGAGTTTCCAGGTAAAATGTTGAAAGCAAGAGCTGGCTCCTTTGGGCTGAATTTGGTAAGGACTTAGAAGAAAGAGGAATTCATAAAAGAAACAGGGAGTGTCACAGGGAGTGTTTAGAGGGAATACAGAGAGCCCAGAACTTGCTGAGTTGGACAAGAGATCAGTCAACTCCAGCTTCTCCAGCCAGTAAATCAGTTTCAAATTAATATACAGCCTGGGGACAAAGATCAGACCAAGGTCATGGCCTTAAGATACAGCATGTGGGCCAGATCAAATCGAGGATGTGGTTACAACATCTTTTATTAATACTCTAAAATAATAAGGTACCATTCAGTAGATGCTCTCAGCTGCTCAAAAGAGCTTCTAGAAAGCTTAAGAGCATGGCCCCACAGAAGCCTGATGCACCCAAAGTCATCATAATTGAGTTGAGAGAGGCTGACATGACTCAAAAATAATTGTGGGTGTGCTTTTTGGTACATGGTGTTAAGTGGAATCAAATACATAGAAAACCCATAAAGTGTTTGAGGGAGGTGTGTGGCCAAAACTATGATCAGCTTAGGCTCAAAGGACTGAGACCACTCAAGATGTAAAAAGACATCTGGGTCCCTAACTTTCTTCAGGCAGGAAGCAGACAGAGAAGGCTCTTTGGCTGCCCAAAGGCCTATTCTCCAATGCTTTCTTTAGACATGGCCAACAAGGCTAATGGAAAAGGAAGGGCTTTCAGAGAGCAGAGCCAAGAGCTACGGAAAACCATGGCTTACGGAATCAACCCCAGGGCATAGAGCTTGGGCCTAGTCAAGAGACATTCCCTTTCCCAGAGTGTTTGCCCAACATCTGCCCAGAAGGACTTCAGAATGGCCATGGATCAGTAAGTCTCTGAACCCCTTCTCCCTCTTTCTGAACAGGAGTGTAGACTGCAGTTATCCTGCCCCTATTTTACCAATGTATGCTGGGTGTGTTGGGGGTGGGGTTGGGAGGTGGGAGGTAGATATCTTTTTCTTTTTTAATTTTAGATTTTAGGCTGCTTGATCAAGAGGAGCCACATCCAGATCTGACACAGATCATGAGATGTTTTTTCCTTTTTAAAAAATTTATGTATGTATGTATGCATGTATTTATGTATTTATTTATTACTCAAGGAGAGTTGATTTACAATATTATATTAGTTTCAGGTGTACCATGAGATCCTGATGTTATGATTGGATGAGACTTTTCAGGATCTTTGGGATAAGGGTATTTTCTGTGAGAGGGACACAAATAAATGTGGCCAAGAAAGTGGGCCACAGTAAATTGAATTACTGACCCTGGTTCTTCACCCCTTCCTCTGTCCACACAGTGGGAGGATAGTTCTCCACCCCTTGTTTTTGAGCTATGACTTCCTCTAACTAATAGGATTTTAGCAGATATTATGCAAGCAGGGACCTTGAAATGTGCCTGTGTAGTTAGGCTTGCTCTCTGTGCTTCTGCCGTCAACATGAGAAGAACATGCCCTGCTAAAGCCACTGCTCCCAGGAGGACCCTTTGGTCCCAGGAAGAGAGTGAGAAACATGTGGAGCAGAGCCATTCCAGCTGACCCACAAACTTGGGAGCAAGAAATAAATGTTACTTGTTGTATTACACTGATTTTGTAGTTGTTTGCTTTGCAGCACTATTGTAGCAATAGCTGACCAATACAGGGACCCAGACAGCTCTGGGACATGTAGCCCATCACCCATCTTCAGTCCATTCATGAGTGACTGGGGTTGGGGGAGATTGGTGAGTGAAGGTTTATTTGAAGAAAATTGTTGACATGCTATCTGATTCCCCAGGCCCACCTCCTGCTTAGAGAACTTTCCTTGGGCCTGATGATGTGGGGAATCTGATCCTTTACCTGAGACTCCTATAGGACTGTAACAGAGTGCCTGGGAGAGCCTGGCAGGGATACCCTGGATTTGGAGGCCAAAGAAACTGGACCCCGACACCTGCTTTGGAGATTTCTAACGTGGAGAGGCTGGCAGGCCTAGCTGTGACAGCAGGTCTAGAAGGAAGGCTGTAGCAGACCAGCCTATACTTTCAGAGTTCTGCAAGGCACAGGCCTCATTTTCACATGGGTTAAGTGGGAGCTGAGGGAGACAGTAGGGCTGGAGTTGTCATCAGAGGAGTCTGCCCAAGATGCCTGCCTAGCAGGGCCAGGTCCCCTGGCAAAAAGAGGCTGAGTATGGAGGAGGGGGACCACTGGTTGGAGAAACTGAGGCAGAATAAGCAGCAGTGGCCTGGAGGGGGATTGCCCATGCTAGGAAAGAAGACACCACAAGGGCCCTGCAGGATAGGAGAAACTCTGAAAGCACCACCTAAGAGAAAGAGCTAGCAAGTGGCATCTGTCACACAGATACTCCTGATGCCAGACAACATCTGCACTAGCGACCTTCCCCTCCCACTGGAGGAACCAGAAATTGCCACTGATGAACAAGGAACAGAGAAGACACTGACCACCACGCCCAGCTCCCCACTGTGGGCTTCTGAGCCCAGTCAGGCCCTAGCTGCAGGTGCATGAGGTCTGAAGTAGATGAGACTGATGTTTTGAAATGAGACCAGACTCTCAATACCTGAAAATGAGACTGTTCCTTAAGGTCTAAAAATGACTGGAAAAGCTCGGGGATCTGCCCAGATATCAGCCACGATTTGAAAGGCAATAGTGAAACAAAGTGATTTCTTGCTCTGCCCCCTGCCTTTGCAGTTCATTCAGTCAATAAGCTGGTTTCTTGTGTATAGAATATGCATAAGATTCAGGCTCATTTATTTATATCAAACACCAACTGAGCGCTTGAAACATGTGTCTTTTCCTACAATAATCCAACCCCAATGCCTTTGATTGTCAGGAGGCTCAGAGTCAAGTCTGAGAACCAGTAATAAGAGCTACACTTGTCAGCTCCTACCATGTGCAAGGGCCCACCTAAACCTCTCCAGGCACAGCCTTATTTCATCTCCCCCGAGAGCTCTCTGGGGTCTGGCTTATGCCTCAGTTTATACCTGGGGAAACTGAGGCTCAGGGAGGAAAACTCTCTAGTCAGAGTGAGATCAAAGTTCTCTCTACTAAGCCAGAAATTGTGCTATGATCTTCCTGGGTCTTGATGGTCATGGCTTGCTCTGGGACACAGGGTCCCCGTTTTCTCTGATCGTGCCTGGGTTATTGTCAGAGAACTTAGAACAAGTATCAGGAAGGATAGGTTGTCTCTGACTGTGAATATGAGAGAAACCTGCAAACCCACCCCTTTGAGAAGGCTCAATGCAGATCCCATCCTCTTCCCTGCAGGGGCCCACCCTCCCCACAGGTTTGCCTACCTGAACTAATCCAAACAGGTAAGTAGGGCTTCAGTAAGAGCCAGGGTCTAGAGAGCCAGGGGCAACCAAGTATCTCACAATCTCCAGCCCTCACGACCCCCTCACCCCACCCCCAGTGTTGACATCTGCCTCTGTGACAGCACCCCCCGCCCCCGCCCCCCCCCCCGCCCCGGCTGCTGCCATTTGAGCTCCAGTTCACCAGTCGGTGGGAAGTTCGGCCCCAAGGCCTCCTGCTTTTGCTAGCCATCCCTCCAATCCTGGCTCACCAAGCATGGATTCCTCCCCACCTCTGGTCCACCAGGAACGGTCCCAGGGGTCCCCCGTCTCGGTACTCACTCGGAAGCGTGCGACTATTGCTGAGGCTGCCGGTGCTGGGAGGGGGGGAAAGGGACTGCAGGGAAACACTGTCCTCCTCCTGCGAGCAGCCCGCCTGGATGGCGCGCAGGTAGCTGTGGCTGCGGGAGCGGAAGTAGCTGGGCAGCGGCAAGTCTAGAGCCTCCGCCGTGGTCGACTCTGCTTCACTGCAGGCCGACTCGCAGGCTGCCTCATACTGGTCGCTCAGATCTGCCTCCCGTACCTGTCAGGGCAAAAGCAGGCATCAGGGGCCGGCTGTGCCCACTGTGGAGGGATGGGGTGCTTGGCGGTTGGCTCAGCTGCAGAGCTGGAGTCTGTGGGGCCTCAGCTCGGCCCACCCTCCTGCTCCCGTCTCACTCAGGACACGGGATGGGCAGATGGAGCCCTTAAGAAATATACAGACTCTCTCACCTCTTTGGGCCTCAATTTTCCCATCTCTACAATGGAGGAGAAACTATTAAACATACTTTCTAGGATGTTAGCTAGGTTATATCTTGTGTGTCCAGACTGATTAATTAATAGATTTTGAGGTCATATCTGAATTCAGCCAGAAGGAAGGCTATAATCAGTAACGTCTGCCCTGAATGTTGGAATGGGGAGGTGGCAGTAGGTGTGCTAGATAATTACCATCTTATGGTCCAATTCCTTCATTTTTATAAGCAAAGAAACTGAGGGCTACTGAGGGGAAGATACTTGCCAGTTGTACCCAGTGAGGAAGTAGCAGAATCAATACTCCAAATGTATATTTAAGGAAGATTAATCTAGCCCTGGTGTACAGAATGGATGTTGGATATAGGGTCTGGAATGGAGGCAGAGGCCAGAGATGAAGCTGATGCAATAGTCTGGTGAGAGAAAATAATACTGGAATGAGGGTAGTGGCAGTGAGGATTGATTAGTCACATCTGCCATGGGCAGTATGGAGAATGGAGGTATACATGCTATTTGCCAGCTCACATCTAGTTCAACCTCATCTGGATGGTTTCTAAGTGTCCCTCTAGAGACAAGATCCTACAAATCTGCAGCTGGGGGTGTGAGCATAGAGGGGGGCTCACCATACATACACTCTCCAAGGGTTCTGGAAGGGTCTGTCTGACCCATGTCTCAGGCCATCTTGGTACCTGGGGAATCACAGAATATAAGCTGAGGAGTCAGCTGGCTAAAGATGGACACTGGGTGGGGGTCTGGGAAGACACCTGGGCTACACGGGAGGGGGCAAAAGTTGACTGAGCACCATGTGGAGGAAAAGATGAAGCTGGATATGGGGCCACTGTGCCCAGGACCTGGCTGTGTGACCTCAGGCAGGCCAGCACTATCCTCTGAATCAGTGTTTCCCTATCTAAATGGAATAGAATGCCTGTGGACTCGTCTGGCACTGCAGCAGGTAAAACGACTGGACGGATCATCACCCAATTTTTTTTTTTTTTTCTGGCTGCACCGAGCGGCTTGCGGTATCTCAGTTCCCCGACCAGGGATTGAACCCGGGCCCTCGGCAGTGAGAGCGCGGAGTCCTGACCACTGGACTGCCAGGGAATTCCTGATCATCACCCAGTTTGGAGTATATGTTTGGAAAGGTCTAAGTTTGCTCTGTTCAATGTGGTAGCAACTAACCATGCGTGGCTATTTAGGTTTAAATTAATTAAAATAAACAAAATTCAGTTCCTTAGTCACACTAGCCACATTTCACTTGCTCATGTTACCTTATTGGACAGCATGGATTATAGAACACTTCCAATCATCACAGAAAATTCTATCAGACAGCACTGATAAATTAAAATGTAGGCCATGTGACACACCCAAAATTCACTTGGAGAGAGTATTAAAGAGATAGGTGTTTATCCTCCAAAGCTGCAACCTGAGGTATACTGAGAGGCCCCTGTGATTGCCAAGGGTGATAAGGTCTTGATTAGGGATTGCACGGTCATGGCCCACCTCTGGAGCTAGACTGCCAGAGTTTCATTCCCGGCTCCATCATTTTCTCACAAGAGGAATATGGGCAAGTCACTTAACTGCTCTGTGCCTCAGTTTCCCCATCTATAAAATGGGGGCTAATTAGAGACCAGATTTCACAGGATTGTGGTCAAGATGAAATGAGATCATTCATAATCACATGCTTCGAATAGAGTTGGGAAAACTAAGCACCTGATAACCTGTACCTGTTATTACAGGCAACTTTGTGGGGCGAGGGCAAAGATTTGTCAGTGTCGGTTAAGATGCTCCCAAGCTCCCAGGGAGAGGCCAGCTGGTTAGTGCTGTTGGTATGTATATCACTGAGGACGTACTATGTGCAGGGAACTGCCCTGGGGGTTTTATATGTGAACACATCACACCCTTATCATGAGGCTGTTGAAGGAAGGAAGAGGTCACCTGGCCCACTGTGGGCTCCCCAAAGACCCTCTGCAACAATGTGCTCAAGAAGAATTATGATATGAAGGTGGGAGGCACATGAGGCATTCGTGGCTGGAATGAGGAGATGAGGGGCCAGTCACAGTTCTGCCCTGTAGGCCGTGTGGCCTTGGATCAGTCCCTTGCCACTCCTGGCCACGATGAGGACTTGGGCCCAGAGCACCTTCCCTGACTCTCTATCTGGCCTTGGGGCTGAGGCCTGGGAGGGAGGAGAGGACCACCTCCAGGGGCAGGATGGGTGTGCGTGGGATGGGGCACCCTTAGGACAGGCGGACAGTGCCAGCACTGGCGTCGTCTTCACCACCTTTGGTAAGCTTGAAAAGTCTCTGCATTCATTTCGGAACCCTAACATCCTGAAAGGTCTTGTTGGAACCCAAGAAAGGAGATAAGTCAGGGGATCTGGGGCTGGGATGTGAAGGCCAATGCCCCCAGCCCCTGATCTGTCCAAATGGAACAGTCTCCCCAGGCCTTTCCCAGGCTTTGGGGGATGAGAGGAAGGAGGGAGCTAGAAGCTCTCAGGATACACCTTCCTTTATCTTGGGGTTACTATTTAAAAAAACATTTTTTTTAATTCAAGTATAGTTGATTTACAATGTTATGCCAATATCCTGGGGTTATTCTTGCCCCATCCATAGATCCTAGCCCATTCTTTTCCATTTCTGAGAAGAGGAAACTGAGGCACAGAGAAGTGAAGCGATAGGGCCAAAGAGTGGAAGGTCCAGGCACCAACGTGATCCCTGACACCATCTTCACTGGAGGGGGCTTTCCTGGTGCTGGCTCTGCTTGCACCTGCCCGGCTCAGGGGCCAGGACCACTGAGGTGCCTGAGACCCAGCCCTGGCCTCTGGGATTGGGGGACGAGAGAATGGCAAACATACTGACCTGCTGCTCGTGGCCAAACAACTGGGGGATCAGGGAGGCCTGTCCAAAAATCTGCAGGAAAGAGACGGGGAGGGTTATGGGGAGACCGAGGCTGGGGGCTAGGGTGGGGTATTCAGGCCCGGCTGCAAGAGAACTTGTGGCTGGCTGGTCTAACCTCCCCAGACTGGCTGAGGTGCAGCTGCTGGGAGGTCTTGGCTTCCTCCAGGGATGGGAGGCTCACTCCTTCTGGGGCTGGGTGTTGTTGAAGACTTGTAATCTGCTGTTTATAAGTCTTTCTCCTGGGTTGGCTTCTGGGACCATGGATGTCCTGTCTGCTGTCTCTCACCTGGGCAGGCAGCCCCCAGGATGTACAGATTAGGGACAGAGCCCAGAGACTTCTCTTCCCTGGTCAGGGCTTACACAGTCCAGTGCCTGGTGGGAGCGGGGCTTCTTCTGGCAGGAGTTGAGGCCTCAGAGGCACAGACAGAAATGGACATCTCTGACTTTGGGGCGACATATGTGGCTCAGGTCACTCAAGCTTCATGGGATGAGGGTTTGGGGGTTCAGAGGACCCTGGGCTAGGGGAGAGCTGGAGCTGGGCAGGGGGTTGTGGGAGAGACCTGCTGGGGTCCCCAGCCTGGCTGATTCTGTGTACCTTTTCGTGTAGCCAAAGGACAAAATTGTTCCAGGTGCCAGGGTCAGGCAGGGGATGGAGACGGTGGGTGTGAGAGAGACAGACAGACCCAGAGAGAAACATGGAAATGAGACACTCTGGAGAGAATCAGAGAATCAGAGAAACAGAGGGAGACAGACACAGACCGACAGGGAGACTGAGGGATGAGAGAACAGGCAGGATGGGAGAGACAAGGAGGGACGCCGTCCATTCAGCAAACCTACGTGCCCTGTGCCATGTGCTGGGGACTCCGTGGGGACAAGACAGCAAGGTCCCCGTCTGTAGGGAACTCCCAGTCTTAAGAGTGAGACAGACATCAACTAACAAGTATAATTCCAGATAGTGAGAAGTGCTGTCAAGAAAATTAAGCAGAGTAAGGAAACAGGGCCCCGGGGACCCCCTGAGGCAAGTGATAGGGCAGGTCCCTCTGAGGTGACATTTGAGCCAAGACCTGGGACACGGAGAAGAACCAGCTGTGCAAAGATCTGAGAGAAGATGCTCCTGGGAGAGGGATGAGCGAATGCAGGGGGCCTGGGGCAGGAATGGGGTGTGTGAGGAGCAAAAGGAGGCCAGAATGGCTGGAGCAGAGGGAGTGACAGAGCAAGTCGGGGATCACATCTGAGAGGGAGGCCGGGCTTCACAGGTCTGGCTTTCACTAGGGTGAGGCGGGAGCCGTGGGAGGCTTCGGAGCAGGTGACGTGATTTGACTTCTGTCTTTTACAAGCTCCCTCTGGCCGCTGAGAATAGATTGGGGGTGGCAGGCACAGAGGCCAGGACAACGGTGCAGGTGAGACTTGGTGGCGCCTGGATGAGGATGGTGGGGCGGAGGGTCCCCTGGCCGGGGGTGGGGGGCTCTCCCTCTCCCCACATCTGATGTCAGTCTCCTTGGAGCGTGGGAATGACAGTGCTGAGGATGGGGGCTGGGGCGGGCTTGGCCGGGCCAGGAATATGGGGTGGTGAGGAGCTGGGATCCGAAAGTTTTAAGCAGTCCGCTAGCCTAGGCCGTGGGGCTGCACACCGTGGGACCTGGGGCCTGTTCCTGCCCAGAGAGGTGGCTGGGTCTGCACCTGGCTGCCTCCACTGCCTCACTGTGCTACTACTGGCAGATGTCTGCCCTCTCTGGGCCTCGTCTCCCCATCCACACCATGGGGGGAGCCCTCAAGCCTTGACTGGTCGTCCCTTTGCAAACTGTAAAGTACTGTGCACAACACGGTAGAGGCTGAGGTCCAGGTCTGGGTCTGACAGCCCTAGATCTCTGCCCAGCTTTGCCTCTTCCTAGCTGTTGTGACCCCACCTATCTGGGCCTCAGTTTCCTCATCTATGAAATGGGGATATGGATGATAAGGCCCCCTCTGGGGGTGGCTGTGAGGGATCAAGGAGCTAGCCGATGGTTGAGAGAATTAATAGTATAGCACAGCATGTTTACCACTGTTAGTGGCAGAGCTGGCTGGACCCTGGAAGTCCAACTATCCACTGATCAGGTGGGACATGGAGGTCCAGAGTGGAGAAGCAACTTGCCCGAAGTCACACAGCAAGATGACAACGCTAACCATCAAGGGAGCCACCCTTTGCTGAGCACATTATGTTTGTTATCTCATTGATTCCTCACAACCCTTTGAAATAGGAATTATCACCCTCTGGTGGTAAATCAGGAAACTGAGGATCAGGGAGGGAGTGCTTTGTCCTGGGTTCATACTGTCAGTGACAAGACTGGGACTCAAACCCAGGTCTCCAGTCCCCTATCCTCGGGGCTCCTGGGTCTAAGGCAGTGGTACGGCCCCTTCCTCTGGGCCCACAGCTTAGGCCATCAATGTGAGGCCCTGTGACTGCTCTCCAGCCACAGGACAGTCAGTGGGGAAGAGACACACACAGGCAGCTTCAGGCACAAAGACCGAACAGAAGCACAGGGCAGACATTCAGGGACCACTCAACAGAGGCTGGACCTGGACGTCTGTCCTTTTGCTGGGTGGGAGTTGGGGCTCTCCCAAGCCCACTGACCTTCTGGCTGCCTGCCACCCTCACCTGGCTGATGCAACTGGAGTCGTTGAGGCTGTCGCTGACGGCGTTGTAGTCCTCCTCCCAGCTAGGACACTTGGAGGGCAGCAGCATG
Organism: Balaenoptera physalus; assembly: GCF_965194825.1. NCBI lineage: Eukaryota > Metazoa > Chordata > Mammalia > Artiodactyla > Balaenopteridae > Balaenoptera > Balaenoptera physalus. The sequence continues at coordinate 23,126,451 of NC_138898.1, forward strand.
TCCACTGAATCCAGGCGGTCCAGACTCCTGGTGGGGATGGGGAGCAGATGGGGCTCAGCCCACCCTTTGTTCAGCATGGGAAACTGAGGCCCAGAGGGGGAAAAACGGGCCAAGGTTATCCAGTGGCAGAGGGTAAAATGGAAGTCACTGCCATCCCGGGTAGTATGGGGGGTGATGAGCAAGGGGAGAGCTGCTCCCAGCTTTTGGAGGCCTTGTGAGTCTGGAGGGTGCAGGTGGCCCTCACCTGTTATGTCCACTGCAACCGCGAGGTGGCAGCACAAGCTTGCTCTTGACTGTTTCAAACCAGGGGTGGGCCACACCAGCTCAATTCTACAGCCCCCTCCTCTGCAGGCCTGGGGCAATTCCAGGGGCTGGACAGAGGAGATGGGTCAAGGCCCACAGCCTTGACCTCCGGCCAGGGCTGCCCAAAGGTCATCAGTTTTGACACAATGTCCAGGTAGCCTCCACCAGGCCCCTGAAGACTCACCACTTCTCCCCATAGCCCTGGCTCTTCAATCTTTCTCACATCTACCTGACTCTGGGCCTCCCCCTCCCCAACTCCCCCGCTCTGGAAATAAGGTCCAAGCTGCCAACAGCTCAGGGCCTTGACATAGACAAACTTGGATTGGAATCCAGCTTCCTCACTGGGTGACCCTGGGCAAGTCATCACCCCTTAAGTCTCAGTTTCCTCACCTATAAAGTGGGGGATGTCATTGTGCCTGCCTGCTGGGGCTGTAAGGAGGTTTCAGTGATGCAGATTAAAGGGCACTGGGGCAGGCATAGAGCCCAGAGCGCAGCAAGTGCTAACAGATGGCCCCCGTTACTGTTACTACAGGAATACTCCTTTTATTGCACTTCACTTTACTGCCTTCTGCAGATATTCTTTTTTTTTGTTTTTCTTTTCTCTTCTTTTCTTTTTAACAAATTGAAGGTTTGTGGCAACCCTGAGTTGTCAGGTGATGGTTAGCATTTTTCAGCAATAAAGCATTTTAAAATTAAGGTATGTACTTTTTAAAAGACATCATGTTATTGCACACTTAGACTATAGTGTAAACATAACTTTTACATGCACTGGAAAACAAAAAAATTTCGTGTGACTCACTTTATTGCCATATCCACTTTATTGCGGTGGTCTGAGGTATGCCTGTACTACTATTACCAATTCCCTCTCATTCAAGGCCTGTGCCCTGGTCCTGCCCACCTCTCCCACCTCCATGCCCACAGGTCATTCAAGGAATTGCAGGATCTCAGGAGTAGAAGGGGTCTTAGAGATCATCTAGCTCAGCCCCCTTCACTTAAAGCTAGGGAAACTGAGGCTCAGAGAGGGTGAGACCTAGGAATGGCTGGTGGTGTCCTGAATTCCCACCTGGAGGCCATTCCCTGCCTCTGTCCCAGCCAATGAGACTCCCTGCCTCAGTCTACTGTCACCTGCCCTGCTCTATTCCCTCTGCTGCAGTCCTCCCAGGCTACCTCCTCCAGTGAAGCTTTGGCTCTTGCCCCCAGGAGTAGAAGAACTAGGACTAAGCTTGTTTGCTTTAACTCTTCCAAGTCCTTTGTCTGTTTCTGACTTGCTTTTGTTTCTCTTCCTCAGTGGGTTCTGAATCACCTATACCGACTTTCACCTGTTTTGCACTCATTCTTTTCTGTTCTAATCCCCACGGTGACTTCTGCATGTGAAAGGCTCACTCTCTCTCTAACATGTTAATTGTTGCTTCCTGTGTGCACGTGTTTCATTTTCCACACTTTCACTAACTCTTCCCAGTCTTAAAGCAACAGGACGGGGCTCCATTGGTGGAATGCCAGGCCGGGTGATGGGACTGGTGAAGGCTGTCTATCTCCCTTTGACTTCTGGATCCTCCCTCATCCCCAATCTCGGAGCTCAACTCAGGGGTCAATTACAGGGGCACTGGCAGAGGGGGTTCTGGCCTTCCCTGGTCAGTGCTGGCACAAGGGGTGGGCTCACTAAGGGCAGGGTTCTCTAACCTGAAGAAGAGGGTCTCCTGGGGCAGTTCCCCTGTACGAGTGGAAATCATCTGGGGATGTAGCTCCCGGGGGCAGGATTTACCTGGGCCAAACACTCTGGAGAGACTCCCCTTATGATTTACCAAAGGATAAAGCTCACCTGTGGCCAGGACTTAACTGTGGGGGGCTTATGGGGTGGTTCACCAAATGGCGGGGCTCTCCGGAGTCAACTCATCAAAGTGCAGGGGCCAACCTAAGCACGAAGATCTCAGGAAGGGGGCTAACCGGAAGGAGGGTTCACCTAGGGGGCCTGGCTCATTGGGGGCGGGGCTTCACCTGGGTCTGAGGCTGGAGGGCAGGATTCAACTGTGGGGCTGGGATCTCCGGGCGGGGCGGCTGAAGAGGAGGAAGGCGAGGTTCCCAGGGGTGGGGCATACCTGTGAGGGGCTCACCTAGAGGGCAAAGCTTGCCTGTGAGCCAGGGTTGTACGAGTGTAAAGAGGCTTTCCCAGAGGAGCGCTCACAGGTGGGCAGGGCCCCAGTGGAGCAGGATAAGCCTGCGGGCGTGGCTCGCTTTAAGGGAGTGGTCCCCTTAGGGAGCAGAACTCACAGGTGGCCAGGGCTTCTGGTGCGGGGTTCCCAGGGGGCCGGACTCGCTGGTGAGCAGAGGCTTCCTGGGGCGGGACTTGGACTTGGGAGAGGCTCTCCCACGGTGGGGCTTCTGGGGGCAGGGCTGGCCTGCGGGCGCGACCCTAGGGGGCGGGACTGTGCGCTCACCTGCGGGGATTGCTCTGCTCTCCCAGCGACTGCTGCGTGGCCCTCAGGTAGCTCTGGCGCCGCGCCGCCGTCTTGGGGGAGGGCTTGGGGCTGCCGCCGGACTCGTCACTGTCCTCATCGCCCATGGCCTTGATGTAGCTGCCGCTGCGCATTCGCCGGCACGGGATGGGGCCCTCGCCCGTGGAGTCCGCCTCGCGCGGGGACAGCAGCGAGGTGGTCCATTCGCCGCCGCCTCCGGGCACCTGGGGATGGGCGGGCAGCCCTCAGCAAGGGTGGCTCGGGGAGGGCAGCGCACACCCCCAGCGCGCCGCCGGCCACCCAGCCTCGGGCTCATCACCTGGGGAGTGAGCTGCACGCTAGAACCCCCATCTCCAGGACCTTGAAGCTCCCTCGCTGCCCACCTCGGGGAATTCGGCCTTCGGTGCTGGGTACTGCCACTAAAGGCACCCATCATCAGGGCAGAGCCGGGGCTCGGAAGAATACCTGGGTTCCAGAGCCAGTTCTGCCGCAGCTTCACTATGTGGCCTTCTCCAACCTCAGATCTCCGTGGATCCCAGGCTGAGTGTGCCCCAGCAAAACCGCCCAGACAGAATGATCACAACGGCTTCCACTGCAGCCACCCTTCTGAGCAACCCCTGTGTTCCCATTACTTCCCCTGCTATCTCAGTGGATGGCTTATGATCCCACTGCCCAGATAAGAACAGCAGGCTTGAGAGAGGTCCCTGCACCCTAGGATGGTGGGGGAGGATGAGTCAGGGGACCCTAGCACATCAGTTCGGGGGTGAGGTCTTTGGGGCCAAACAACATTCCTCATCCTATAGGTGGGTAAACTGAGGTACAGAGAGCACAAGGGCTTTGTGGGGTCTGGCAGCCATGTGGTGAGCTGGAAAAAGGGCCCAGTGTTCCCATCTGAACTCCAGGGACCCCATCTGTGGAAGGGGGCTGTGATAAGGGTAAGTAAGGTCACAGCTGTGAGGGCAGCCCTGGTCCTCAGTGGTTACAGTGGCAGAAACCAACTGAGGGGACCTCCCCTGCCCTTCTGAGGCCAGGCTCTGCCAGCTGCTCTGGGGCAGCACACACTGTCTACACCCTTGTTCACTTGATACCCACCGATGTGTCCACACAGTGGACGTTCACCTCGTTATGGAGTACGCTCATCTCAGCACTCACACGTACCTCAGCCTGAGCACAGGGTGAGCACGCCGTGCCATGTACATGTACCTCAGAGAGCAAGCATGCCCCTTCCCCGCACACCCCTCTCCCCAAGGACGCACCCCTCTCCCCAAGGACACACCCCTCTCCCCAAGGACGCACCCCTCTCCCCAGCCACTTCATCATGTGCCCGCCCCTCAGTGAGCGCACAATGTGGACACAGAGCTTACACACCTCCTCACGTGCACACCAGCCACCACTGCGCCGCAGACGCATCTCAACTTGCCCCTCCTCACCGTGTCCCCGCCTCAACACATACAGAGCACACACCTTCCCTGGGTCTATACGTCACCACGGACACCCAGGCACACATGTTTCTCAGTGTGCACAGCACACCCATTCTTCGCCATGCCCACAAGTGCACACCACACTCCCCACATCACCATGCCTGCACAGAGACCATGTTCTTCTCAGTTCCCACATTGCCAGTGGCTGATTCTTGGCTGAGGGAGGGTCCCTGCCTGGGATTCCCATCCCAGGTCCCCCCCACCCTGCAGCTTTCCCATTAACAACTTCCTCCCCAACTGACTGCCCAGCCAGTCACCAGGACCTGCACATTCTACCCCAAACCATTTGCTAGTCCATCCTTCCTACCTCCACCTGTCCCCTGGGAAGGTGGCTTTGTATATCCCTGCTCCACACCTGTGGCTTCCCCAGCCCTTACCCACCTACTTCCTGTTGAGCAAGCAGGCAGCACCACTCCAGGGCCTGCAGGACCACTGTTTCACGGTGTTTCTGAAGCATTTTCACGCGATCAGACCAAACCATATCATTTGAGAGGGAGCTAGGTCACACACCACCCCCTCTGATGTTTCTAAGCTAAGGAAGTAGATTGAGAGCCACAAAAGCCTTAAATATATAAAATACTGCCTAGATTTCATTTCCCTCCTATTGAAAAAAATAGCCTCCTCCCCCCATAGTCTCACTGTCTTTGGAATTTTATATGGAATGACAAGAACTCAGGTCAGACTTTGATGTTCATCCGGTTCAAAATGCATCTAATGTGTTCCCAAAGGCTGGCCAGGCCTGTGCTGACACGCCCTCCAGGATGAGGTACTCACTACCTACTGAAGCAGCCCCTTCCATCTGCAGGTGAACCGAAATCTACTTCCTGTAACTTTCACCCACAGCTTGGGCTCTGGTCCCGGGAGCCACCCAGTTCTCAGCCACTCACGCTGCCCTTGAGAGACCCAGCACGAGTGTAGCAGCAGAGATGTCTCTGAGCCTTCTGCCACTTTCCAGGAGTGCAGCCTTGGTGCATAATAAGTGCCTCAATAAACATTAGTGTTTGAAAGAAAAAAGCTAGTCCCCCAAACTGATTTAGTGCCTCGGGGCTCCTGCAGTCGCCCTGCTCATCTCCATCACATTCTGCTCATGCTGACAGGAATGTCTGTTCATGTGTCTTTCTCTCCCAGCATCCTGATGATCGGGACTATGTCTTATTTATTTCTCACTCTATTCATTCAAGTGTCCATCTGTTCATCTACCCCTCTCTCCTCTCATGTTTCTTGAGCACTTCCTGTATGACAGACCCTGTCTTGGGCCCTGGGGACACAGAGCTGCACCAGATATGGTCCCTGTCCTCAAGGAGCCCCCAGTCTGGGGGCAGTACCAGGCAGGAGGCTGGCAAGCAGAATGCCATGCAATTGGTCCTAGGAGGGGATAGAAGGCACAGCTTCCATATTTTTCTTCTAAAGGGAAGGGACATGTTTTGGTCCCTACTCAGGGCCGGTCTCAAAAGGGTCCTAATCAATGTCTGCTGAGGGCATGACCAGTGGAAGGAATCCTCTTACTAGCAAGATACCACCAGCCACCCATTTCCTAGGTGAGTCAACAGAGGCCTGAGTGAAACAACTTTCCAAGTCAATCTGTAACAGAGCTGGGCCTCAAACTGGTGCCTTCCCCACAATCTTTCACACTACCCTGACCCTGGCAGGGACCCACCTGCAGGTAATGGTAGGCAAGACCTTGGTGGCAGGATTTGGACTTTAGCAGGCTCTTATCCAAGGTGGCTGAGGTCTTCTGGCAGACCTCATGGGCGTGGCTGAGGGTCAGGGTGGACCAGGAGCCCCGCTTGACATAGTTGGTGTCAGCGCCCACCCCAAGGCTGGGGCAGGTGGCCGGGGGTGCCGGCGGAGGTGGCGGGGCGGTCAGCTCGGCGGTGTTGTTCTTGGCGGCTCTGAGCATGTGCCCACTGATGGTGTTGTAGGCGTGCGTGAAGTAGCGTGGCTGGCTGCGTTCTGCCTGGCGGCCTAGTGTCATCAGTCCAGAGGCTGGGCCACTGCTGCGGAAGGCGCCAGCCTCACCATCCAAGTTGTCGTCGGAGCTCCACCAGCCCGAGATGTTGGAACGGCTGCGCCGCTTGGGCTCCCCAGCCTTGGCCCGCTCCTTGCTCTTGGCCCTCCGGCCCTTGCCGTCCTCCAGGCCACCTTTCTTGCCGCCATTGCCGCCGACCTTGCCTGCCGTGCCCTCCAGGGAGGGCGCCTTGGTGAAGAAGAGCCGCTGGACTGAGTGGACCAGGTGGCGGATGCGGCCAGGACTCTCGCCCCGGGCCTTGGCCTCCCCGCGGGGGAATTGGAGAGTGCTGAAGCCATCGCGGTGGATAGGCAGCTGCTTCTCAAACTGGTCCAGGAGGTTGGCGGGCAGCCGGTTGATCTTGGTGGCCTGGGCGTGGCTGGGGAAGGGGCTCTCCTCTGGCACCTCGAAGTGGGAGTTGTAGTGGATGCGGGGGAAGGTGCTGCTTGGTGGTGGCAGCTGGTTGTTGAGCGGGAAGAGCCCGTCCCCCGGCAGAGCATTCTGCCCGGGGAAGCGCGCCTCGCGGGCAAAGGCCTCCGTGGGCGATAGCAGGTAGGGGTTGCGATCAGGCCCTGCGAACAGGGGCTCGTGTGGTGGGTCCAGGCTGTCGGACAGGTGGCGGGGGCGGCTGTCACCGAGGCCTTTCATGATCCCGGCCCTCGGGGCAGGGGCCGTCGCCCTAGCGGGTTGCCCGGGTCTTCTCTCCCGGGCAGCAGCTAATCTGGGGAGAGAAGACAGACAGGTGTCAGCTGGATTTGGAGGGGATACGATGCAGGGAAGGTCAGCCAGACCCCTGCAGATCTCAAGGTTGGAAGGATTTCTGAAGACTCCTGGCCTGCCCTTAACATTGTGGGTCGGGAATCACAAGTACAAATGGAGACCCACATACCATACTGATAAATAAAAGCGACATCTCAGGCTAGCAAAACGTTAAACAATATATGTTCTAGTCTCCTACCTTGACGAACATATTTTCACAATAACTTGGAAAGCCAGGTTCGAACTCAGACTTCTTGGTCTTCTCCGAATTCCATGGCAGCATGTGGTCAGGAGGAAGCTGCCTGCCCTCCATTTTCCTCCAGTCTCTGACTCTGTTCCTCACCACGAGGAGCCCCCCACATGCGTGCACCCCCAGCTCACTCCACATGCCCCCCAAACAGCCACCACTCAGCCCTAGGGCTGGTCCCACTGGCAGTGTAGGCCACCATGGGAGGATCTGTGCTGGCCCTGGAAGCAGGCCTGGGGTCTTTGGGGCAGGGAAATCCAGGCTGGGGTCTGCCCAGGGTGCAGAGTGTGGTCGAAAGGGGGATGTAGGCGCTGGGTGGGCATGTTCCCTTGGCCCCTGAACATTCCTTGCCTCGTGGGGAACAACAAGGTTGAGAGAGGGCCAGAGAGGCCTTCTAAAGAGTAGGGCCTGGGGCCGGGGCCCCTCTTACCCAGGTCTGAGGGCAGTACTGTCCAACTCTATTTTAGCAGAAGAATCCTTACGTCAAATGTAAACCCTCTGTAAAAACCCACTCTGTCCTCAACAAAAGTCTACTGAGTGTGACCCCTGGGCTAGAGGCTGGGGATTGCAGCCATCAGAGAGGCCAACAAGCCCATCCGCCCATCCTTTCCTACTGGGATGAATCAATGACACTTGGCCTGGGACAGAGTTCCCAGCAAGTCAATAGCAGGAGCATATCCTCAGGGTGGCGTGTAGGTGGAGCCATTGTGCCTCAGTTTCTCTATTGTAAAATGGGCCTTCCAGCCAGAATCATCCTGGAAATGCCAGTCTCAAACTTAGGCAAGTCCCTTTCCTTTCTGGGCCTCAGTCTTCCCATCTGTACCATGGGGCAGGGGGGCGGTCAGCAAGCTTTCTTAGCCCTGGACCCCACTAGCCATGCTTGGAGGAGTCCCAAGGCTTGGTCTGGCCTGTGTGCCCGGTGTGCTGAGGATCTGCAAGGAGTTGGTACGGCTGGAACAGAGCAAGTGAGGCCAAGGGCACTGGGGACAGAGGATATCTCAGAGGGGCTGGGCCAGAGTGGATAGGCTCTGGCTGAAGCCAGGTACGGGAGGCAGAATGATGGCTCTCAAGATGCCCAGTCCTAATCCTCAGAACCTGTGATTATGATACTTTACATGTTAAACGGGACATTGCAGATATGGTTAAGGATCTTGAGATGGGGAGATTGCCTGGATTATCTGGAGGGGTACAACCTAATCACATGGGTCCTCGTCAGAGGGAGGCATGAGGGTCAGAGTCAAAGAGGGAGATGTGGTGACGGAAGCAGAGGTCAGAGTGATGTGGGGTCATGAGCCGAGGAATGCCGGCAGCCTTTAGAAGCTGGAAGAGGCAAGGAGTCAGATTCTCCCCTAGAGCCTCCAGAAGGAATGCAGCCCTGCGACCCGTTTTAGACTTCTGATCTCTAGAACTGTAAGATAATAAATCTGTGTGTTTTAAGCCACTAAGTTTGTGGTAATTTGTTACAGCAGCAATAGGAAACTCATACACCAAGCATAAGTTTAGGTGTCCGAGACACACTCCCACCCCGCAGGGCAGCTCTTAAGGCAAAGCCCAGACCCCACCAAACACTGCATGAAGAACACTGGCCTAGGTGAAACCCCTATCTTATAGATGGGGAAACTGAGGCCCTCTGAGGGGAAGAACTTACCCAAGATCACATAGTGGGTTCAGTAGCTGAGGCAGGGCTGAGACCCACAGCTCTTCCTATCCCTCTGCACAGCTGCCTTGCAACTGTCACCTGGAGCTTGCTGGCCCTAAGACCCTCAGGGATCTGAGAATTACTTCCTTGGACCTAGCCATTTTCATGACCAAATGTGCCCCAAGGCTTCCTAAGCCCTGAGACATCTGCAGAGTCCACTGGCTGGAATTCTACCCCTTCTCTGCCAGAGCCTCTCCCTGCCCCTGGGAGCCTGATGGACCCCACTCCTGAAGTCCAGAGCATTTTAGCAATGGTCCTTGTGGCTAAACAGCCACCTCGGAAGCATCTCTGCTTCCACCAGGCGACTTGTCAGAGCATTTATCCCCAGCCTGGAGAGGGAGTCTGCCGACTCACATTTTTATCTTCATTACAACAGCCACACGTGGTGGGGGACCATTATCTCCATTTTACAGATGGGGAAACTGAGGCTGAGAGAAGCAGTTCTAGCCAAGGTGAAATAGGTAACTCAGACTTCAGCCACCCGGTCAGTGTCCCAGACTGTCAAGTATCCTCCTCCACTCCAGCCCGCAGCAGCTCCCTCTGGGCAAACCTCTTCTTGAAGACAATTTCAGGCAAATGCAAAACCACCCTCATATCCCTCCTGCTCCTGGCCTTTTCTTGGCCTCCTTGCATCCCCTCAGGGCTGCAGTGTCCCTGGACTCAGAGGCCAGCCTCCTTGGCTCTCCAGCTGGAGAACTGTGTGCGCAGCAATATGTCCTTGATGCCCACTCAAGTAAGGCCAATGATACTGAAAACTCAGAAGAGTTTGCAAATACAGCCCTCTGGCTCGCTGGCTTGGCAGGGGCCTGACTCCCTAGAAATACCAGAGATGGAGAGGGCTGGTCGCCAGGAGCAGAAGATAGCTGCAGAGCCCTGCCCCAGAAGTGCACACAACACTTCTCCTCCAAGTCCAGGGCACCTTCTCCCGCCCTCCCAGGGAGAAGCTGGCTTCAATTTCATATGCCAGGCACTCCCGACCCCAGGAATCCAGAGTTGCCCCAGGAGGACCATGGGAACCTGGGCCCTCCCTGAGCCTCAGACTATGCATCTGGGGCCAAACTGGGGCCAAAGGAGGAAGCGAGGGAGGGTGTAGGAAAGTGCTTGGTGAACTGTGAAGTGCTGGCACATCCTCATTCCCTGGGGGACAAACCCTGCCCTCAGTCCTGGTGGTCTTGATGATGAGGTCCCTTGCTTGGCTTGTGGGGGGAGGAGTTAGACAGGTCCCTGCCTTGGAGGTGCCTCTGGGATTAAAGGAGGGCGAGTGGGGACTGCCAGCCTCAGGGAGACCTCTAGATACCAGCTAGAAACTTTAATGACCACAAGTGACCTCCCAACTGCTTTTCTTCCTGGGACTGGATCCTCATTGTTAAAATAGTCTCTGACTTCTGGGGCCCTGTGTGTCTATCCTTCTACCCCACCTTAAATGCCGGTGCATCCCAGGGCTCTGGGAAGGCCCATAGTATTCCCCCTATCAGTAAAATGCTTCAATGTCACCCAGTAGGGGCTCAAGCCAGACACCTTGGCACCTCCATGAATTCTTCCCTCTCCTGACCTTCCTTGTCTTTCCCCTTGTACCAGCTCCCACTGTGCCTGGAAAATGATTCAGGCTCAGTTCCTGTGGTCCAGGTGGAGCCAGTCCTATGCCAGAGCCCCAGGGGTAGACATATGACCCAGGCCTGGCCAATCAGAGCCCTGCATCCCTGAGTACTGACTGGCTCAGAGATGGGAACAGGATCCTTGTTAGCCAATGAGAGTCAGCCCTGGGATTATGGCTGAACTCTTGGGAAAGAAGTGCCCTCCTTCCTGTTAGGGCTGCTATCTTTGTCTGAGTGTCAGCCTTGAGTCCTTTGTCAAGATCTTGCCTGACGTCTCCGACATGAGAGTTAAGAGACTTTTTGCTTAAGTCTGAGTTCGGTTTCTGTGTCTTTCAACAAGAGCCTGATACAGACCTCATGTCCAATTGGTCACCACAGCAGTGGCTGTGGGTACCCTACCCGTATCTCCTGTGGCCTCATCACTGCTGTGCCCAACAGGCTGACTTCCAACTGTCAGCATCTGCATCCCTGCCAGAGGGAGGGGGTGTTTTCTGTAGCAGCTGGAGTGTGCTCTGCTCACACGTGGCTGGCAGGAACCGCCGGAGAATTACCCACCCTACCCACCTGCCCCATGCCATCAGGCTGCAGCTCTCAGCCGCTGACTGTTGGGGAGTTTGTGTATAAATATCCCAGGTCTTCCCCCCTTGGGTGGAACAACTGAGGAATGGGCTCCACAGTCCTCAGTGGGATGGAGCTCCAGCTGTGCACAGAGATCACTTGCCTGATAATGTTCCCTTCATTGGCCGCCTCCCTTCTCTGCCTTATCTCCCCCCTCCCACACTGTGCTGCCTGGTCCCAAATAAAGTACTTGCACTTGAATCTTTATCTTGGTCATGCTTCTGAGGAACCCCAACTACGACAGCCACAGCGAATCTGCCTCAGTTAATATTTTCTGATGCCATCCCCTCTCTGTATCCTCTGCCTATGTCACTCCCACCGCTCACCTGGAAAATCACACCAGCCTTCTCCCTGGTCTCTCTGCATCCACTCTAAGACCCTTACAATCCAGGTTGCAAATTGCAGCTGGAGTGATATTTCTAAAATGCCAAAGCAATAGTGTTCTTTCCCTTCAGTGGCTTTCCATGGCTCTTGGGACGAACGCTCGACTCTGAGCCTGGCATTCAAGGCCATTGGGGAGCTAGTCTCTGCAGACCTCTAAACTTCAGCTCCAGCCACGTGGCCTACTGGAGCTAAAGGAACTGCGAGACAAAGAGTGTCATCCTGGGGAAGGGACAGCATGAGGCCTCACAGCAAGGTCGCTCCAGCCTGGAACCCAGGGCTCTTTACTCTGAACCCCACTGGCCCTCCTGAACTAGAGGGTGTGCAAAGGAAGGGGACCGTGTTGGGGCTGCATTGCCAGCTGAGGAGTAGAGGGTGAGGAGGGTGGGGCAGCATGAGGAGGTGCCTCAGTGACGAGTGGAGGTCCAAAAGACCCAGCGTGCTCTGGTTTCTGCCAGCTTCTCCAGCCTCAGCCTCGCTTCAGGCCTGAGACACTCACGTCTCCAGCTGCCAAGGGCACTGGCTTCTGACAGTTCACAGCTGGGTACCTGTTAAGACTTGCTCTCAGCCAAAGGGAGATGCCTCACCCAAGGTGACGCTTCTTCCCAGGGGCAGCCTGTGTCTAGGAATTGATTGATGTGCAGCCCCAAGGTCTGGCCTCCTTGTCCAATTCAGGACAAATGGGCCATCCCAGCTCCAGAGCTTCCCCTGGGATTAACTGAGGCCTTTGTTGCAACTGCATCTCCGTTCAGCTCCTCCCCCTGCCCGATCCTGCGCTCCTCTCCTGTCACAGGTGTTCCCAAGAGACTTCCCATGCAAACCTCAGAGTCTGTTTCCTGGGGAATCTGACCCTAAGACAGGGTGTAACTGGGTTCTACTTCTTTCTCTCCTTACTGCGGGACATTCAGTGATTTAATTACTCCTCCTAAGCCTCAGTTTCTTCTTCTGTAACATGGGTATGAGGATCTTTACTTTTCAAGATTATGATGAGGATTAATTGTGATGTCATACAGAAAGCCTCTAGGTGCTTGATAAATATCAGTCCTGCTCCAGTCCTCACCTCACTGTGCTTCTTGGGGGCAGGCCAAGGTGTCCAGCGCAGGATGCTGCACAGCTTAGTGGAAAGTGCATGCAACTGCACCCGGATTCAAACTCTGGCTCTGCTCTGTACTTGCTGTGACCTTGGACTGGTCCCTCTCTCTGGTCCCTCTCAGTTTCCACCTCTAGGTGGTAGAGGGTCTGCATGAGGGTGGGCTGGGCATCTGGCTACACAGATTCCCTCTGAGGTCTCTTGGTCAGGATTCCTGGAACCCTGGGTGCCAACCCCTCAGTCACCCGACACCCAGCGGTGGCAGGAGCCTCACCTTGGGGAAGTCTTAAAATAGGCAGGCCTCAGCCTTGCAGGGGAAGCAGCTGGCTGCCTTGCACTGCCTTTGTCTCTGAGCTATACTTAGGCCCATCCGGGTGCCCATAATTACCTCTCATTAATATAAGCCTCATTGCCCTCATGGAAACGTGGAGGAACCAGCAGAGCAGCTGCCTCCCCAGGAGCCCTCCCAGCTCCACGGAGCCTCTGTGTCTGCAGCCGCTACCCCCATCTGCACAGAGCGGGGCCTCCCTGCCCTACGCCAGCTCACCCTGGAGCCAGAGTTGGCCAGTGAGCATGGGAGAGCTAATCAGGGACAAGGTCAAGAACACAACCCAGCATGGCCCTTCGTGAAGCAAAACTCACTTGATTGAGCCATTTCCCTAATCTAGAACTTTCTCTGGATCCTCTTCCCTCCTCCGTCCAAACTCCTTGGTGTGGCAAACAAGACCCTTGCTGATCTAACCCGAAACCCCTTTTCAGACATTACCAATCCCATTTCCCTTCTTCACAGCCCCTCCCTTTAACCAGCCCAGATCTCTTACTATTTCCTACCTATATCTGAATTTGGTGCTACCCAAAAGGCTGGTTTTGTCTAAGGTCGCATTAACAGAGAAAGAGTCTAAATGAAGGGAGGGGATAGTCCTGTTCAATGCTGAGCCCTGCTGTTAAGACAGAGAGAGACAGCTAGAGTGGGACATGGGAGAGTGAGTGGAGTGATGAAAGGCTGGCAATGATGTGGGTGGCATGGCTGAACATTCTGGCCAAACAGAAGTCCGTGGAGGATAGAGGCACTGCCTTAGGCCTCTGAAGGGATGACGTGTGGAAGGGAAGGATGGGCTCTGTGGGGCCTCCAGGACCTTGATGCTACCTGGGGTAGGGGTGGAGGTAGAGAGAGGCAGGCTGTGTTACACTGTGACTTCATCTCTGGGTACCCCTCCCATCCTCCTCCCACCTCTCTTGCCACACATGCTCTATCTCTTGCTGGCTTCCCTTCCTCTGACCTCTAAATGCCAGAGGAGCTGGGTGCTCCTTGCTTCTCTCTACACACCCTCTCCTGCTGATCGCATCCAGACTCGTGGCTTTAAACACCACCTATATCTGACAACTCCAAAATTTACATCTTCTGCCCAATCTCTCTCTCAAACACCAGACTCATATCTCTAACTGCCTCCTTGACATCTCGCCCTGGATATCTGATGGGTCCAAAATCGAATGTCTAATCTCCCACCCACGCTGATCCGTTCCTCTGACAGTCTGGCCCACTTCAGCCTGTGACAACTCCATCCTCCTGCTTGCTCAGGTCAGAAACCTTGCAATCGGGACTTCCCTGGTGGTCCAGTGGTTGAGACCCCGCGCTTCCACTGCAGGGGATACAGGTTCGATCCCAGGTCGGGGAACTAGGATCCCACATGCTGTGTGGCATGGCCAAAAAAAAAAAAAAAAAAAAAGAGAGAAACCTTGGAATCATACTTGACTCCTCTTTCTCTCACCCCACCCCCTCATCCCATTCAACAGCAAATCCTTCAAAAACAACTCCACCTTCAAGATATCCCGCAATCCCACCACTTCTCCCCACCTCCACTGCCCTGCCCGGGGCCAGGCCCCCATTGGATCTCACCTAGATGATTTAAACTCCCATGGCCCTGAGACTCAAAGCCAATCTTTTTACGCTTCTTACTTCTTGCTTTCCCGACCTCATTTCCTGCCCCTACTCCCTTGGGCCTCCCTTCTGTTCCTTGAACACGGATCATTAACTCCCATCTTGGGGCTTTTGCCCTTACTGGTGCATCTGCCTGAAATGTTCTGCCCGCCTCTGACCACGTGTCTCCTCCTTCACTTCATCCAGATCTCAGCAACACAGGCTGCCTCCGCAGAGAAGCCGGCCCTGACCACCGTCCAAAGCAGCCCCTTACCTGCCAGCCCTTTCTTCTGTATCACCCAGATTTATGTCCAGTGGAACCTGGGATAGCAGGGACAGGATCTGTCTTTGTCACTGCTGTGTCAGTAGCACCCAGCAGAGGGCCTGGACTCAGTAGAGACTCATCAAGCTTTTGCTAAATGAAAAAGTGGCAGAAGGTCTTGGGGATGCCCAGAAACGATGAAGAAAGTGAGGCAGCGACGGGGTGGTTAGTTTTCAGCTCACGCTAATCCAAGTGACCCTTTCTTGAGTGCTTACTGGATACCAGGCACTTCCCATTTGTGGGCTCATTTAATCCTCACTGCAGCTCTTCCTGGTGGAGATGATGAGCCCACTGTGGTAGCCAGCCTCCAACATACACCCCAGTGATCCCACCTCCTGATATTCATGTTCTTATGTAGAGCCACCCCAGCATGAACAGGGTTGACTGTATAACCAACAGGATATTGTGGAAATGACCGAGTATAACTTGAGGTAGGTCAGAACAGACGCTACAGTTTCCTCCTTGCTCTCTTGGATCATCGGCCCTGGGGGCAGTCAGCCCCCATGTTGTGAGGACACTCAAGCAGCCCTAAGGAGAGGTCCATGCGGGGAGGAACTGAGGCAGTCTGCGGACAGCCAGCATTCATTTACCAGCTGCATGAGTGAGCCACTTGGAAGTGGATCCTCCAGCCCCAGTTAGGACTTCAGATGGCTGCAGCCCCAGCTGACAACTTGACTGCAACCTCATGAGAGCCCCTGGGCCAGAACCACACACTGCGGCTGTTCCTGGGCTCCCGACTCTCAGAAACTGTGTGAGATAATACATGTTTGTTGTTTTAAGCCACTGCTAAGTTTTGGTATAATTTTTTTTATGCAGAAATAGGTAACGGATACATCCATGTTAGAGAGAAGCTCAAATGGCTAAAGTCACATGCTCTAGGCCTCACAGCTGGTAGGGGTCAGAGCCTGGTGCAAATCAATCTGACTCCTGAGCTCACATTCCAGGCTGAGGTTCCAGGATCCTTCCCATCTATGACACCTCCATTATCCTGATGGATTCAAGGTCTGAATTGTCTCCAGCCTAAGTCTGTGTCCATAGCAACTGTTTGAAAAGCATGACATTCAATCAACTGGTTGTTTGGTCAACAAGAGAGCAGGCAAGGGCTCCAGCAGACACCCCTGGATCAGGCTGCTCAGGACACGTGGCTGACACTGTCCCTACCTTGGGCCCCCTCCTCTGCTCAACGCCGAATTCCTGGGCTGCCCATCCTGTTGGTGAACTCTGGACACGGGGCCCAGGATGCGGGTGCTGCAGCTCCTCTGGGGTAAGGGGCACAGATTTCGGGCTGAGGGGCTCTGTGCGGACCGGGCTGCTTACCGGGCCTCTCTGAGACCACACCCCATTTAAACTGCCCGTCCTCAGCAGGGGCTTCAGAGGTCACAGGCACACCCTCCACTCAGCACGCACCTTTGCGTGGCAGACACAGAAAATGTAGAAGGAAACAGACCCAGACCCTCAGAACAAAGGGACTACAGGGGCAGAATCACAGAGTCATCCTTTCAAAAACCCAACTAGAATAGAATCGCTTCGCCCAGTTCCCTTAAACCCCTTCAAGGTCTCCCCTCGCCCTCAGGCAAAACCCCAGCCTCGCACCCTGACTCAGCCACACTGGCCCCCTCATTCATCTTTTCTCCGGCACCCCCAGCTCTTTCTTGCCACAGGGCGTGACACATGCTGTTCCCTCTGACTGAACATGTTTCCTTTCAATTTTTCACATATCTGGCTACTTCTGTTGATTCGAATCTCTGCTCAGACATCACCTCCTCAGAGGCCTTCCCTGACCCCTGTGTCCAAGACGGTTCCTCTGTCCCACCCTCCTCTCTCTTGACCCTCTTCTTGATTTCCTTCAAAGCACTCACAGGGTTTCCGGTTATCCTGCTTGATTCCTTGTGCACTTGATTCATATCTGTCTCTCCATTCTCTCTGGGCTCTGAGACGTGGGTGGGCGACCACGCTTGTTTCATTTTCAACTGTATCCCCAGTACTAAGGGCAGAGTCATCACATAGCAGGTGCACAATAAGCAGTTGCTAAACGAATGAGGTAGCCGGACAGACAGAGCCTCAGAGGGAGAGCAGCTGGAGAGAGCTGGAGCTGCCCAATGGGAGAGAAGGGAGTTGATTATTGGGCTAACTCATTCCCCTTTCTTGCTTCTTCTCCATGTCTGGGTCCCAGATGGGCTGGTTTATTTCTATTCCCTAGAACCTTCCTGAAAAATGCTCTGTCCCTAGCCTCCTTACCTAGTTAATATCCTCGAAGCTCAGAAGAAACACCTCCTCCTCCAGGAAGTCCTCCCTGACCTTGCAGGTGGGGGGTAAAGCCTCCTCTGGGTTCCCCAGTGATGGGAGCCACCACCCGAAGGAATCACAGGCCGTCCTGAGTGTTCCTCTGTACCAGAAGCAGGACCCCGCACAGAGCTGGCACTCATAAATGTTCATGCATGAACAGGGTGACATACATCGTGGTTTACTCGGATTCTAGCTGTTATCCTAAATCCCTGATGGCCAGTCCCTGTTTCATTCTCATAAGTGTCACGGTTTAAAGGATGAATCATATGCTTACCCCATGCAAGAGGGAACATGGGGACACAGGCGAAGGAAGAGGTGTCTGTGGCTGAGATGGAGTAAATGAGGTCTGATCTGAGCTTCTGCCCCAAATTTCCAAGCCAGGACCCCCTCAGTCCTAGGGGAATTAATAGGTCAGCCCACCCTCACCTAGGAAAATCCTGAGTTGGGGAGAGGAGAGGGTGATGATCATGACTATGCCCTCCCCTCCACCTCCAGGCCTCACCGGGGGCTGCCACTTGGCACTCCAAGCCTCGTTGCCTTGCTCCAGCCACTCCCTGCAGTGGCCCTAGGGAGGACTGAGTACAGCCCTCCCCCTGCATGCAGTGCAATATGGAGGCTGAGAATGTGGGTTCTGGAGGCAAGCTCCTTAAGTTTGAATCTTGGTGCTGTGTGACCTTGAGCTGGTTCCTGAACCTCCCTGAGTCCAGCATCCTAAAAGCGTTGTTGGGAGAGATAAGTGAGTTAATATAGTCAGATGGCTTGGCACTACACCTGGCACGGTGAGTGTCCTACATGTATTCACTATTGCTATCCTTATCAACAGGACATACCCACAGGCAGATGGGCTGGACACCATCCATGTTTAGCTACTTAGAAGCTCAGAGAGGGAATGAGATTTGGCCTGGATCACACAGCATGTTGGTGGCAGCTGTGATTTGAACCTAGGCCTCTGGACTCCTAGGCCAGTGCACTCTGGAGGTCGAGAACCAACAAGGGCTGGGTGTGTTCTGGGCTGTGGGCACTTTCTGAGTGGCCCTCTCCCTTCCTCGTGTCCCCAGAGCCCAACTGTCTAGACCAGCTCTAGTCATTCAATTAAACTTAAATAGAATTAAATAAAAACGAAAGCTCAGCTTCTCAGTCTCACTAGCTACATTTCCACTGCTCAATGGCCACATTTCGCTAGTGGCTACCATATGCACAGTGCAGACAGAGACCACTTCCAGCAGCACAGACAGCTGGGACAGCACTGCCTGGAACTGGATCACCGCATGTGGTTGTTGCCCATGATGCTTACATGGGACGGGAGGGGGATAGGGATGGGGTCCCGCCCTCCGCAGTGCCCATGGAAGCCTCTCTAAAGCCTACTAATCGTGGGAGGTTCAGCACTGAATCTGTCATATCTCGTCCAATCTCATCATGATACACTTTGCTGACTGGGTTCAGGCAGGGGCTGGGACTCACCCCAGGTGACACAGCAGGTGGAAGCTTCGAGGGGCTCAGGTCTCCTGACTCTGTACTTGCTGTGCCCCAGCACCCTGTTGCTCAGGCTGGACAGTCAGCAGTCTGACTGAGGTGCTGGTCAACAGAAATGATTTTTTTGCTGATGAACAAAAGCCGAAAAACCACTCAGGGATGGATGGCGGGGGACAGCTGGCCACAGCTGCAGAGAGGGTGCCCATCAGCACCACGGACAGCCCCCAAGGTCACACTGGGATGTCTATAGGGCTAAGAAGGGGGCAAAGGCAGGACTTCTCCCCTTCCCATTCCATCAGAGTCTGGAGGGACCTCAATAACCCCCTTGGCTGTCATGTCAAAGTATTACTTGTGCTCGTGGGGGCCGGGACCCTCAGTTCTGGCTGACTCACTGTGTGACCTCAGGCAAGTCACCTTCCTTCCACACCTCAGTTTTCTCATTTGGAAAATGGAGAGGATTATCCCAACTGTGTGGGGCCCTTGTGAAGGGCCAAATGGGACTAGTTGGATAGGAGAGCGTTTGTCCACCAGGAGGTGCTAAGAGAGGAAGAAAGCAGGTGTTGGATCCCATCTGACTTGAGTTTGAATCTGGCTCCACCTCTTCCCAGCAGTGTGACCTTATGTAGGTCAGCTGGCCTCTCCAAGCTTCAGTTTCTTCAGCTGGGAAGCATGGATAAGATACCTTACTCGCGGGACTTCCCTGGTGGTCCAGTGGTAAATCCGCCTTCCAATGCAGGGGATGCAGGTTCAGTCCCTGGTCAGGGAACTAAGATCCCACATGCCGCGGGGCAACATGCCACAACGTGCCCGTGTGCCACAACTACTGAGCTCATGCGCCTCAACTACAGCCTGTGTGCTGCAAACTACAGAGCCCACGCACTCTGGAACCTGCGCGCCACAACTACAGAGCCCACGCGTCCTGGAGCCTGCAAGCCACAACTAGAGAAGAGAAAACCCGCCGCCACAACTAGAGAGAGGCCTGTGCACAACAACAAAGAGCCCACACGCCACAGTGAAAGATCCCACATGCCTCAACGAAGATCCTGCGTGCCACAACTAAGACCTGAAGCAGCCAAAAATAAATTAAATAAATAAATAATTAATTAAAAAAAAAAAGATACTTCACTTGCTATCCAATGGAATATTATTCAGCCATAAAAAGAACAAAGTACTGATACACATTCCAGCACGGATGAACCTTGAAAACATTACACCAAATGAAAGGAGCAAGACACAAAAGCCCACATACTGTATGAATCCATTTATATGAAATATCCAGAATAGGTAAATTAATAGAGACAGAAAGTAGACTAGTGGTTGTCAGTGGCTAGGAAGAGGGGGGAGTGAGGAGCGACTGTTAAATGGCTGCAAGATGTTTCTTAGAGGTGATGAAAGAGTTTTAGAAATAGATAGTGGTGATGGTTGTACAACATGGTGGATGTACTTAATGTCACTGAATTGCACACTCTTAAATGGTTAAAATGGTAAATTTTATGTATATCCTACCACAATTCAAAATATTAAGATACTTCACTTGTAGGGTATGTGTGAGCTTCAGCAAGAGCGTGCCGCAGAGCACCCAGGAAAGTTTTTGGTAGGTGCTTGTTACAGGGACACCCCCCACCCCCCGCCCCGCCAAAGCCTTTCAAAACCTTTCTGAAGCTTATTTATCAAGTGCTTCCTACATATGCATAAGCACTTTATATGAATTTTCTCATTGGATCCTCAAGTAAGCCCTAGGAAGGGCATCCCATTGTTAGTCCCACTTCACAGAGGGCACGGAAAGAAGTGACTTGTCCAAGGTCACATAGGTAGGATGTGATGGAGCTGGGATCTGAACCCAGGCAGTTTAGCTCCAGAGCCTGTGCCTCCAGTCACCTCCCTGGGCTACCCCTCAGCTTTCAGGTGACAACGTCCTGTCTGCCACCAGCTCACAGAGCCCCAAGCTTGGATCAGGGGACACAACCTCTAATTGCCTGCTCACCATGGCCCTCCTGGGAGAGGTCTATCAGGGGAAGGTCATCCAAGGGACACACTGCCCTGTTCTCCAGCCTCAGAGGTCTGACTGTGGGCAGGTGGGCCCCAGAGATCACCTGCCTCAGCCTGTTTCATTTTGGGCCCTGCTGAGCGACCTTCCTTCAACATTTATGGAGCCTGCTCTGTGACTCAGACGGTTCCAGCCCTTACAGAGCATGTGGCCAAGTGCAGGAGGCATAAATCACACGACAGTCAGACAACACAAAAATAAATTCCAAGAAGCGTCAAAGCCAGAGTGTGAGGCCCAGTCAAAGGAGGGATTCATACTCACCGGGGCACCAGACGGCTCCCTGGAAGAGGTGGCATTTCAGCCAGATCTCTGTGGACCAGAAAGATTTCAACAGATGAAAGTGTAGGAAAGAGCATTTCATAGAAGGGAAAAGCATAGGCAAATCTTGGAGACAGCAAGTTGTCCGTGTGGTGGTGAGGCAGATGCCTGGGGCCAGATCATGGGGGGCCTTGGTGAGCTGTAGACTATCCGCCATCAAAACAGAGCAGGTGTGGCACATATATACAATGGAATATTATTCAGCCATAAAAAGGAACGAAACTGAGTTATTTGTAGTGACGTGGATGGACCTAGAGACTGTCATACAGAGTGAAGTAAGTCAGAAAGAGAAAAACAAATACCGTATGCTAACACATATATATGGAATCTAAAAAGAAAAGAAAAAAAAAGAAAAAAAATGGTCAGAAGAACCTAGGGGCAAGACAGGAATAAAGATGCAGACCTACTAGAGAATGGACTTGTGGATACGGGGAAGGGGAAGGGTAAGCTGGGACAAAGTGAGAGAGTGGCATGGACATATATACACTACCAAACGTAAAATCGATAGCTAGTGGGAAGCAGCCGCATAGCACAGGGAGATCAGCTCGGTGCTTTGTGACCACCTAGAGGGGTGGGATAGGGAGGGTGGGAGGGAGGGAGATGCAAGAGGGAAGAGATATGGGGACATATGTATATGTATAACTGATTCACTTTGTTATAAAGCAGAAACTAACACACCATTGTAAAGCAATTATACTCCAATAAAGATGTTAAAAATAATAATAATAAAATTAAATTAAATTAAATTAAAAAAAAAAAAAAAACAGAGCAGGGCCCCAAAGGCCACTGCCACCAGCAATTCCACTTCTAGGAATTATCCAGCAGCCTAGCCTTAGGCACAGGAAATGAGGGTGGTGCACAGGGTTCTTCTTCTTCTTTTATTTTTTTTTGGCCGCACCATGCGGCTTGCAGGATCTTAGTTCCCTGACCCGGGATCAAACCCAGGTCCTTGGCAGTGAAAGAGCGGAGCCTTAACCACTGGACCAACAGGGAATTCCCCACAGGGTTCTTCCTGAAACGTTGTTTGTACTAGCAAAAGCCTGAAGACAACTCAAAAGTCCATTAGGAGACTGGATAAGCAAATTATGATCTAGAACACTATGTAATACTATGCAGAATGAGGCAGCTCTAAGTACTGACATGAAAATCTCTCTGAAATGCACCAGTAAGTGGAAACAGCAAGGGCCTGTCTCAGTTTGAGTTCTCTCAGAAGAAGACCCCTAGCCAAGGATTTGGGTCTATTTGGGAGGTGATTCTAGGAAGCACAGTGAAGGAGTGGGAAGCAAGGAAAAGCAATAAAGGATGTGTTCCTGAGCTGTGGGCAACTGAGCTCAGGCCCACGGGGGAACTCTGCGCGGCAGGGAGAACTCACATCTCAAGAGTCTTCCCTCCAAGGGCCAAGGGAGCAGGGGTGTTTACTTTCCACCTCCTCCTGCACAGGCTGAGGGCTGCCTGGGGGCATGAACTCTCAGCACCTCCGCCCTCCCTGTGCAAGCTGAAAGAAATCCCTCAGCTGGAGAGGTGCAGGTGTTTCCAGGAGGAAGCAGTTGATGTGAACAAGACAGTGAGGTGAGGGAAGGGCCCCTATGGCACCTGCCACAGAAGGGTACCAATCATCTGAAAAAGCGGCAAAAGAATATTATTCATCTTTGCTTATCTGTGGAAGGGTAACCAAAACTCTAGGAATGAGGTGGATGGAAGAAGGGGTAGGAGGGGGACCTTTCTACTATGTTTTTTTAGAATTAAGAAAAAATAAGCCTGTTATTTTGGAATAATTTTACATTATTCCAGGTTGCAAAGAGAGTACAGAGAGTTCCTGTATAACCTTCACCCAGTTTTCCCTGACGTTAGCATTTTACATAACAATAGTACATTTGTCAAAACTAAGAAATCAGCGTAGGTACATTACTAGTAATGAAACTCCAGACTTCTTTATTTGTAGTTCACCAACTCCATTAATGTCCTTTCTCTGTTTCAGGATCCAATCCAGGATATCACATTGCATTTAGTCTTTAGAATTTTGATCCAGGCGAGTATATTATCTATTCCAAAATTTTATAAAACAATAATAAACTGCAGCTCCTAGGAGTCATCTGAAAGCTTCTGAGCTGGCATGACCTGACCCGGGGTAAGCGGACACAGCCTCAGCACTGGATGCCTGCGGGAAGGTGAGCTGGGGCTGTACAAGCAGCACACAGGGGCTGGGTTTCCCGGCACAGGGATCTGCTGGTCCCTTTTCCACAAAAGACAACGGAAGGATGAAACCTGTAGCAGATGCTGGCAGAGCCCTGCCCATATCCCCTGGACACTCACCTCCACCCACCAAAGGCTGCCTCCTGCAAAGACTGTGACTCTGTCTATAGGAGCAAGCTCAGCCCGGGCGCAAGGCAAGCAGGAAATATCCGGGAGCTGATGCCCCCAGAAGTAGCCCTCAACCCATGATGGACGGGGAGCTAGTGGATAACCCCCCAGCCTCCTTAGCCCTTGGGTGCTGGTAACTGTGACTTGTGTGTTCTACTCCGTCTCCCAGGCTCCCCCGTTGTCCACAGCGGCACCTGCCTAGATAGCAATCCTTTACCGACTCCCTTTTCTTCCCTTCTCCACTCCCCAAGCGAGGCTTTCCTGGGATCACCTCACAAAAGATCTCCCTGCAATCCCTGTCTCTAGATCTCCAGGAACACACCAACTGAGATAAAACCCAAGCCCCTCGGCCTGATTCCTAGGCTGTCCGTGCCCCGATCCGTGCCTCCCGCCCGGAAGCCACACATAAAGGGTCCTTTGGGGCTCCCCGAAGACGAGAGGTTCAGATGCCCATGACCTTGCACCTGCTGTTTCCTCTGCCTGGAGTGTCCCTCCGCTGCCCCTCATTGCCCAGGAAACTCCTGCTCATGCCAATGGCCCAGCCCGAATGCCATCTCCTCTGGGAGTACTTCTCTGACCCTCAGGGGGCACATGCTTTAGTCACCCCTCCAGCAAATCTGGACTCCTCTCTCCTACACCCTGTGAGCTCCTTGAGGGCAAAGATGCTCTTGAGTCTGACCTACCTCCCAGAGCCTGGTATACAGCAGGTGCGTAATAAACTGATAAATTCAGGAAGAAGTGCACAACCATTTAGGATCACATGTTAAGGGGTAACAGCGCTCACTGGGGGCCTGCTGTGCACCAGCCTCTTTAAAAAAATATTTTTTAAATATATGTATTTTTTTAAATTTTTTTTTTTTTTTAAAGTTAACTTTATTCACACCAGAGACTTTATTATTATTTATTTTTTTTTTTTAATTTTATTTATTTATTTATTTTTTTTTGGCTGTGTTGGGTCTTCGTTTCTGTGCGAGGGCTTTCTCTAGTTGTGGCGAGCGGGGGCCACTCTTCATCGCGGTGCGCGGGCCTCTCACTATCGTGGCCTCTCTTGTTGCGGAGCACAGGCTCCAGACGCGCAGGCTCAGCAATTGTGGCTCACGGGCTTAGTCGCTCCGTGGCATGTGGGATCTTCCCAGACCAGGGCTCGAACTCGTGTCCCCTGCATTGGCAGGCAGATTCTCAACCACTGCGCCACCAGGGAAGCCCAAATATATGTATTTTTTATTGAAGTATAGTTGATTTACAATGTTGTGTTAGTTTCTGGTGTACAGCAGACTGATTCAGTTATGTGTGTGTGTGTGTGTGTGTGTGTGTGTGTGTGTGTATTCTTTTTCATATTCTTTGCCACTATAGTTTATTATAAGATATTGAATATAGTTCCATGTGCTATACTGTAGGACCTTGCTGTTATCACCAGCCTCTTTAAGACATGGTATCCTTGGGCCTCCCACAACCCTAAGGCTGAAGCATCATTAATTCTGATTGAAAGAGGACGACACTGGGGCTCAGAGGTGAGGGGCTTGTCTGGCATGTAGCAGAGCTGGGATTCGAACTGGGGTCTACTTGACTCCTGAAGGCTTTCCACTGTCCCCCCCTGCACTCCCCCCACCCCCCAACTCCAGCAAGCTGGAGCACGGAGCCTGCCACCTGGTCCTGGCTGGGCCCTTAACCCATGATGTGAGCTCAGGCTGGCCCCTGCTGGCCTCTGGGCCTCAGTTTTTCCATCTGCACAACACGGGGGTTGGCTCGAATAGGAAGTCTTCAAGGTCTCTACAGCTCACAGTCTGAGATTCTAGTGTCTGCCAGCTGACTGCCCTAGGTGAAGGGGACTCAGCCCTGTTCCCTCCTCTTGGGGGGATGGGAAGGGAGGGTCAGGTACAGGACTTGGTAATTACAAAGCTGTGTTCCAGGGTCAAGAACCATCTGGGGTATCCGAACATCCTGCAATGAGCCATACTCCCCCCATAGGTGCCCCGTCACCCCTTCCAGCTCTGAGACCAAGACAAACAGGGCATGTGCACCCTGTAGAGCAGAGGTGACTCATCCAACATGACTTCAGTGGTGAACCTTTCACCCCCACCCAGCCCCTCGCCAAGGTGAGGGGCTGAACAGGTAGGACGAGGGGTGAGCTCCTCACTGTGGTTCCAGCTCCCAGCAGTGACCTCCGTGACCTGGGCCAGCGGCCCCAGCCTCCCCGTGGACACCCATAATCTGCTTTGGTCGTTTTCTCAGCACCTTTGAGGAAGCATCCCTGGGCCCCATGGACTGTTCTTACCTTAGTTGGGCCCTTCTCTCAGGGACCAGCCTGGCAAGGTTTCTTGGTCTCCCCTCCATGGAGGCCCCTGGTCTGGTGTCCATTTGGGTCTGGATGTTCCAACATGGCTGTGCCAACTTTGGGGTGCCCTCACTCTACCCTCTCCCTGTCTTCCACATTTAACAGGTCATCAGACCGTGCTAGGGTGGCAGCATCCAACGCCCTAGTCTAGCCCTTGCATCCCTCCTCACATCCTCGGCATGACTAGACACTCATCAGCTCTGGTCCAACAATTCCCCAGCCCCCTCCAGCCTCCCTGGCCCATCCACCATCACTATTAAAATAGCACACGCCTAGGATGTGTTCAAAAGTTAGGAAGTCTCCCTCCCACCTGAGCCCCCAAGAAATTTCTCATGCGGTCTTTCAGAAATGGCCTGCGTCTCTCTCCCATGTGTATACAACACTTACAGTAACGAACACTTAAACAGACCCATCATGTGTTAAGACTCTGATTCAAGCACTTTAGCATATATACTAACTCATTTTAACCTCTGACAGCCCCACATGGCACTTAAATACTATCAGCATCTCTATTTTACAGATGAGAAGTTGCCCAAGGTCACAGAGCCTGTCTGTGGTAGGGCTGGGATTCGAACCCAGGCCATCTAAGTTCAGAACCCTTGCTCTTAATGACTCTACATGTCTTCCTGACTCCAATCACATCCTCCTTTACCAAAGAAAGACCCTTCCCTGCCTGCTCCCCTGGCATTCAAGGCCCTCTGCAATCCTGTCCCTGCCCACTTTTGCGGCAGTATCTCCATCCCACGCCATCCACACTTCCCAAGACACACTCCTTCCAGGCTGTTGTGTGTGCTGTTCCCTCAGCCTTGAATGCCCTTCCCTTCCCCTGGACCCGGAGCAAGGCCTGGCTCACACATCACCTCCTCCAGAGGCACTCCCTGATCTGCTCACCCACTGCTCCTCTCGCCTGCAGCCTGGTCAGCTGTCTCTCCCTCCAGGACCTCCTGCTCCAGGCTGCTGGAGCATCTTGCATGTGCTGGAATGAGCTGTCAGGGTCCTCACTGGACCAGGGGCTCCCCACAAGTTGGGGTGGCAGCGTACTCATTTTTGTATCTCATTTATTCATTCAACAAACATTTGTAAACACCTCCTATGAGCTAGGCCAGTGCTTACCAGCAGAGCTGTCTCGTGGGGAGGCCAACGTCACACACAGAGCTCCATCTGTGTATGTCCATCCCCTCTGCATCCCTCACTCCACTCCACCCCCTCATATACCATCTCTCTGGAGAAGCTTTCAGAAAAAGAGCACTGGAAGAGGAGACGGATGATATAGGATCTGATCTATGAGGGGTGCGCCAGTTGCAGCCTACCTGTCCCTAGGACTCCCGCTGTGCCTCATAAGATGTGGCCTGATGCTTAGGGATGACGCCTTCTGGGGGAACATCTTGCAGCCTACCTTGGTGCCCCTCGGGGACTCTGGGGTAACCATGGGTCAGTAGGAGCAGTATGTGAATTAATGTAATGATGATGACAGCATAATAACACCAACTATTTCATTCACTGGGCACAAATGATCCACCAGACCCTTGACACATATTAGCCCATTTAACAGTCCTGCAGGGGAGGTGAGATCATGCCTCCTTTTTCAGAGGAAACTAAGCCCAGAGAAGTGAAGTAACTTGCCCAGATGGTAAGTGGTGGAGCTGAGATTTGAACCCCAAACAACTGCCCAGGTCGAGA
Source organism: Balaenoptera physalus (assembly GCF_965194825.1). Lineage (NCBI taxonomy): Eukaryota > Metazoa > Chordata > Mammalia > Artiodactyla > Balaenopteridae > Balaenoptera > Balaenoptera physalus. The sequence continues at coordinate 23,153,825 of NC_138898.1, forward strand.
GATATCCTGGGTAAGGGACAGTTTCTTTCTGCCAGCCTGTTCTCATCAGCAGAGCTCCAGCAGGGAACCTGGAACCCGAACCACACTGACTCAGAGCTCTTCCCACTGGGGTGATGCGTGTCTTCCTGGCCCTGCTCATTCACAGTTGTGAACGGTTTCACAGTTCATCTGTTGAACAGAGATGTAGCATGACCCTGATACCTCTCTCCCCATTGCTCACTTGGCTCCAGCCACACTGGTTTTCCTGATCCTCAAACTCACCAAGGAGAGTTTCCCACCTCAGGGCCTTTGCACTTGCAGAGCCCTCTGTTGGGAATACTTTTCCCAATTCAGATCTTGGCCTCCAGGAGACCTGCCCTGACCCTTCAGTCTACAGTATGTGCTCCCTGTTTTTCTCCAACATAGCAGCCTATGTTCTTTGCAAAACTCATCTCCTTCAGAAGCGGTCTTTGTTTACGTGTTGATTTCCTCCCTGATCATGAGCTCTGCAAAGGGTGAGGATTGGCCTGTCTTGTGTGTCCCTATACCAACCACGATGCTGGCCACAGCAGCTACTTAGTGACTATTTGATGATGAACATGAACTTCCAGTGTGCCTAGCACCTTGGTCAGCACTGCGTGGAGAGGAGAGAAGCAGGACAGGACTTTTTGCAAACCCATTTTGCAAGTGAGGCTGTGCAATTCCCAGGAAGGAAAAGCAACCTGCTCAAGGTCACTTGAGGGCTAAAGCAGCAGCACACAGCACAGACTGAGGGCTCCGTCTCTCTGCTCAGAACCACCTCCTTGGCCAGGACTGTCTGGACCCACCAGGGAGGTTGCTAGATGCTGCTTGATATTCTGCCTGGGACCGCTTGGAATGGAATAAAATATTTATCTGTGGCTGGAGGTTTGCAGAGGCCATTTGAGATGGATCGCGTTTTCATGTGCCTGTGAAATCTAATTGAATTCACTGTAGGATATTTTATTTCTTGGAACAGACATCATTTTCCCTGGGAACGGAAGCCTCTGCCACCCAGGATTGGGTGCGAGCTGGTTTGGCCTCAGGCTGCCTGACTGGCTGGACCCAGTTTGAGTCTCAGGTTGTTGTGGGCGTGGATGGCAGGAGATCTGTCTTGCCTCTCTGTGGGGTGGCCTGATTTCCTCTGATGTTCCCAGCCAGAGATGGCCAGCTTTTCCAGCAAAGGGAGGAATTCCTCAAGAAAGAACTAAAGGCACATGCCCCCTCCACCCCCCACCCCCGCCCCCGCCCAGTGTCCTATGTCATAGGGCCTATGACACATGCCTGCCTGGCCTCCAAATCATCTCCCAACTCTGCACCGTCTTTTCATCCCCACTGCCCTAGCCAACCCTTCCTCTCACCCCCATTCTTCTGCCTCAGGCACTTCATTGATTTCCTGCCTCCATGCTCCCCCCATCGTGAAATGAGACAAATCTTCCTAAAACATAAGCTTCAAGTTCTGCCTCCCACTTGCCATATGAACAAAGGTGAGCCTTTTCCCTCCCTGGACCTCAGTTTCCCCATGAAAGGAAGGGGTTGGGCTCCAGCAGTAGTTCTCAACCCCGTCCAAACCCATCAGACCCCAATTCCCATTTTTTTGGCCACACCACGCGGTTGGTGGGATCTTAGTTCCCCAACCAGGGATTGAACCTGCACCCTCAGCAGTGAATGCGCCGAGTCCTAACCACTGGACCGCCAGGGAATTCCCTCCAATTCCCATTTTTATAGCAAATATTTAGTAATGTCCCCCTTTACTATCCCGAAATGAAATTCATAGATAATATTACCTACCTACACATAATTTTAAAAAAATACAATGCCCTAACTGAAATATAATGGAGAAGTGAAAGGCAAGTAATTTATAATAGAGTATATTATAAAGCATAAATGCTGGGCCACAACTCCACTAAAAAGCATAATGAAGGAATCGGATGCTGGCCCCTACACACACATAGTCAGTGCCAGCTATGAATGCAGACAGCGATGTGCTGTTGAATCAGTTACTCAAATACCACAAGAAGCAAAAGTTAGAAGAGGGTGCGATTTTTCCAAAATGGCAACCAACACTTGGTAAAGTTCTGAACGAACAAGCAAAACATATCATTTCCTTTGTATATGTGATAGATATGCTCCTGGACAATTCAGGGTATGTTACAACTGTGCAGAAAATACTTCATGCATGTATATGAAATATACTGAGGGGACAGGCTCAGGGAATTAGAAACAGATTTTTTTGTCCGCTGGAATGACTGGTAGGACATTTGAAAGTCATGTGGGAAGCACGTGGGACAATTCTTCACTGTGAGGGGCTCGCCAAAGCATTCCCTGTTCTTTGCCCTCCATGTGCTTAGTAGTGTCTGCCCAATTACTGTGGTAACAAAACAATGGTCCCTGAAGGGCAGTGCCATCCCGTTGAGAACCTCTGAACTACAGCCTGAATGGCAGATATAAAGCTTTGCCACCACTGTTTCTCGCACCCGTGGCAGACGTGGTTAATCAAAAGCTCACTTCCTCACCAAAACCTCAAATTGGCACTCTGTGCAACCCAATGGAATTTGCTCATGAGCTGAAACTTGGCTCAGCGTAGAAATACCTTCAGCTCTTACAAATATTTACTGAATTGACAGAGCCGGATAGAGGATCTGAGAGGTTCTTTTCAGCTTCAGGCTCAGGATTCCCTGCCCATCCCCAGCTCCAAGCCCACCCAAGGCTTCCCACCACTGACAGAAGACAGCCCTGCTCCCTTGGCCTGACATTCCAAGCTCTCTCTGAGTTGGTTCAACAATGACACCCATGTGCAGAGCACTTTAGAGATTACAAAGCACACAGGATCTTATTTGATCCTTACACATCACTGTGAGGCAGGCAGGGCAGGAGGGCAGGCCCATTTTATAGATAAGGAAACCAAGGCTCTTTGAGTGGAAGTGACTTGCCCAAGGTCACAGAGCTGGGAAGTAGTCAGCAATGGAACCCCATTCTCATGAGTGTAAAACCCTCACCTTGTCCAGCCTGTGCTTTTCTCTCCATCCTGTCTCAGGTAATCCAAGCCCAGTGACAGTGGGCCACAGGTCATTCCCCAACAGCCCCATCATACCTGGGAAACAGCAGTGTAGTGGCTAAGAGCATGGGAGCTAGAGTCAGACTGTATCTGGCTGGCTTCAAATCCTGGCTCTACCACTTGGAGCTGAGTGACCTGGGGCAAGTTACTTAACCTCTCTGGCCTCTGTTTTCTTATCTGTAAAATGGAGATGATAATGGTGTCTATTTCACAGAGCTATTGAGAGGATTAAATGAGTGAATTTATATAGAACTTTTAGCATGGTGCTGGGCAAGTAGTAAGAGCTCAACAGATGTCAACTGGAATTAGTATTATTACTCTCACAGTTCCTGCCACCGGACATGCCCTTCTGCATGTCTATGTTAGTTAAAGCTGGACTCATCCCACCATCCTAGGATAAATATGACCTCCAATAAACATCACTACCTGACCCTGCCACCTCAACCAGATTCATCTTATCTCCCCTGGATTCCTAGCAAGTTCTATCAGTGTTTCCATGGTTTTCTGCAAGTTACTCCCTACCTCCATTCCTTTGCCCACGCTGTTCCCTCTAGGTGGAATGCTCTTCCTGTCTTGCTTACCAGGCTAACACATCTTTACATAGCATCTCCTCCAGGAGGCTTTCACTGAGACACACAGGCTGTGTCAGGAGTTTCCTCTTGGCTCCCACAACCCCCAGTTCTTCTCTCTAATGCATCAGAACTACTACTGAACCTTTAGAACACATGGAAAACTCTGACCCGAATAATTAGAAAATACATGTTCTTTTCAAACATGTATGCAACATTTACAAAAACTGGCCACGTTTTAGGCCATAAAGCAAGTCTCAACAAGTACCAAAGAAACAGTATCATACATACATTTTTAAAAAACCATAAGGCAATAACAAAAGATAACTTAAAATCACCCGTATGTTTGAAAATTTTTAAATACATACTTCTAAATAACTCGTGGGTTGAGGAAGAAACCAAAAGGGAAATGAGACAATATTTAGAACCGAATGATAATGAAAATACAATATACCAAATTTTTGGGAGACAGCTAAAGCAGTACCTAGAGAGACATGCATAGGCTTAAGCGCTTATATTAGAACAGGAAAAAAAGACTGAAAAATAGTATGATGAACATCCAACTCGAGGAGTTGAGAAAGAACACCAGAATAAACCCAAAGAAGGTGGAAGGGAGGGAATGCTTGCTAGTGCCCACATCTGTGCCCCTGATTACATGGGGGGCACCTCTGGGTCCCCAGCACAGGCTGGCCCAGGGCTCAGTGTTGGAGGATTGTATTAAGTGTCAGTTGAATGCATGCTGTGGGTACAACAGTTTTAGTTTCTAACTATTCCATTTTCTGTGTCAGTATTTTTCAGGTTGGGTTCCCAACATGAAAACTGCATCAGATCACCTGGGCCCACCCAAGTCTAAATGAGCTGAGACCCTAGAACCTGCATTATCCTAACAAGCTTTTGGGCAGTCCCATGTGTATCGACCTTGAGCCCCAAGGTGAGGGAGAGCAGGGCAGCCTCAGGAAAAAGCGTGAGGTCCGGTGTGTCTGTCAAGGGGACCTGCTCTTCCCTTAAGGACCCTCCACCCAGTGATGTTTTCATAACCTGCTCTATACCACTTTAGAGAAAGCATGCCCCAAATCCAAGCCTTAGTTTACTTGTCTATAATAAGGGAATAAAGATGGTTACTTCCCTACACTTCCAGAGCCTCAGGATTTTTCTTCTAAGCAAATCTTCCCTGGGGCACAGGTCAGCTTCCAAATACGGGGCAGTGGGGCAGGGATGGGCGTGGTTACTGCTGGTAAGTTGTCATTCTTCAAAAGGGCTCACAAAGGTCGTCCTCATTCCTCTGAATCATTTGAATACAACAGCCTGGGGAGGGCAGGCAGTGCTTATTAGGGTCCCTATTTTACAGATGAAGAAACTGAGGCTGATTAAGGCTGGCTTTGAGGTGCATGGTCTTCAGTGGGTCCCTGGAATTACCCCCAAAGGAGGTCAAACCTCCTCGTCCCTATTGCTCGTGGGGTCCTGGGGTGAGTGTGAGTGTGTGTGTGTGTGCGTGTGCGCGTGTGTGTGCTGGAGGAGGGGATTAGGGCTGGGAGGCCCCTGGCTCCAGGCTTTCTGGTCATTCTCTTAGACTTGAAAGAGGTCTCGAGCTGGCCGAGTGACCTCCCGGGGTGCCGAGGGGCAGATGCTGGCCCAAGGTCACCTGGCAACGAGGAAGTCAACCTGGGATGGGAACTCGGGGTTCCCGTTTCTGGGGCCCACCTTTCTCCCCGACACGGAGCCGCCTCCTTCCTCAGTGGGCTGGAGTGCCCGCTGCCCGGATACTGTATCAGTGGGGCTCCCAAGATTTCTGCATTTGCAGGTGGTGATCTTGAAGCTGGCAGGAAGCACTGGCTTGGAGCTGGGACTAGGCAGGCCTGGGCTCCAACTCCATCAGCCTGGCCAGCCTCAGGGACCCCTGGCAACTCACGAAGCCTCATAGCCTCCTCTAGAAAGTGGGGATAATCATATCTGTGCCTTCCTCCCGGGACCGACTGTGAGGCTCACAGGCAGTAAGGTGCGTGGAAGTGCCCAGCACAGAGCTGACTAACATTCGCTCAGAGTGAAGAATGCCAGCAACCGTGAGAACTACAGTACCAATCACCAGGGGCCGGGCTCTGGCCTATGGGCTGTAGGTTCACTCATTCGTTCCCTTAACAGATATTGACTGAGCGCCTTCTATGTGCCAGGCCATCAAGGCTCTGGGGTACAGAAGCACAGACCAAGTTCCTGTCCTCACAGAGCTTACATTCTGGGTGGGGGATAGGGAGCAGACAACAGAGAAATGTACATAATGTAACGTCAGGTAACGATACCTTCTTGGAAGCAGATTAGAGCAGGTGAAGAAGAACGGGTGTGATGGGGGGTCAGGACAGGCTTTCTGGAAAAGCAATGTTTGGGCAGCAGTGAGGGGTGAGCCCTGTGGATACTTGGGGAAAGAATATTCCAGGTAGAGGAATGGCTGTTGCCTAAGTGGGTATGCAGCTGGTGCTGTGAGTGTGAGAGAGCGTGTGAGCATGTGCGAGACCATGAGTACTTGGGAGCGTGTCAGAACGTGAGTGTGTAAGAGAGTGAGTGTCAGAGCGCGTGAGTGTGTATTGGGTGAGGGGCTTACTGTGAGGCAGCCAGCGTGGCTGGAGCAGGAGCGAGGCGGAGTGTGCAGAGGAGGGCAGAGCCTGCAGGGTCCCGTGACTGGATCCCCCAGATGAGCCGTCATTATCTTCCAGCCGCACACCAGGGTGGAGGAAGCGGGTTCCGGCCCAGGCAGTCACAGGCCAGCACCCACTCTCCACGTGGCCTCCACGAGCGTGGCTGGTCCTGAATGAGAGGCGTGTCTGGGGAAAGGTCCCTGAACCCCAAGCTCTCAGAAGCCAGAGCCCTGCGGATGTGGGAGGGTCGAATCTGGGTCATGGAGAAGCCAGGAGGGGAGCCGGCAGGGGTGGAGAGGCAACCCACCCTGGGCTGGGGTGGTGGCGGCGGCCTGTCCATGGAGACAGCATTTGGAAGCACCACTGGAATTACTCACGGAGGCCCGTGTGCACACGTATGTGCACCCAGGGCCACGTGCACACACGCGTACCCCGGAACCCACGCAATCCCAGCACGTCTCAGAAGCAATTAATGATTGACGTCACGCCCCGGAGGAGATGGGGGCCTGGAGTCTGTCTTAGGAGGAGGATGGGGGACAGGTGTCCAGGAGGACCAGCAGGGCCACGGCTCCTCTGTATCCCTGCAGCCCCACACCCGCACAGGGCAGAGGTGCTGGGCAACTCCCCCAGTCAGAGCTCCGGTGGCCCTGTTCTGCATTAGGCTCCGTGGAAACCAGGAGAAGCGTGGTCCCTACCCTTAGGGACAACCAGTCTTTCAGGGAAGAGAGGTCACAAACATAACTACACAGATGGATGATAGTGACGGCAGTGACCAGAGCTTGGGAGAAGGGGCAGGTGGGTCAAGGAGAGCATTTAAAGAGAGAAAGTGAGACAAAGCTTTCTGGAGAAAGTGAGGTTTGATCTGAGGTCTGAAGGGTGAGTAGGAATTGACAGGATAAGGTGTGTGTGTGTGTGTGTGTCAGGCAGGGGACAGTGTGTGCAAAGGCCCTGGGGCTGGAAAAAGATTCACAGGTTTAGGGAAATAGAGAGAAGGCCAGTGTGGCATAGGGGACAGGGGTGTATGCCACCGAAGTCAACCTTCCCTGTGTGTGCAGTAGGGCCCAGGGCTGGCAGTCTAGGGTTGAAATGCACTCATTCACTGTGTAACTTTGGGCAGGTCACCTCCCTCTCTGAGCCTTGAACAGAGCCTCTAAGCCTCATCCGAACAATGGAGACTCCAACCTGTGCCGAAATTCAAGACAGCAGGTTTAAAGTGCCCCAAAGGATGCAGGCACGTGGTATTATTGGATCCATTATGGGATAAATGGAGCCTCCCTCCTGTTTCCTTCTCTCTCCTGGGCTGGCTTCCACCTTGGTCTCTCACTTTGTTCTCCAGCTCCTTAAAGGGACTGGGGTCCTGTCTGAGGCTGGGGCTGGGACACGCTTAGCCTGGTCAGTGCCCACAGCGCCGGCCCACCCAGACTTGCCCCACCAGTCACACCAAGCTCGGCTCTCTCCCCAGTGCTCTCTGGGGTCGCCACCTCTGGAGACCTGGGAGTGCGGGGACAAGCCTAGAAATCCAGGCTAGCTCCGCCCTCCCCAGCCCAGCCAGAGGGGCTGGACTTCCAGGTCACCACAGCGTCTCCTAAATGCACAGCCCTTCACAGCTCAGCAGCCCCTTTCTCTGGGGACAGGGTTCAGTGCTACCACTTAACAGATAAGGAAGCACAGCAAAGGGGAGACCCGTCGAGGCCAGGGGTCGGCGTTATAACTCCGGCCTCTCTGACCCCAGGGCCTGGGGGCACTTCCAGGCCTCCTCGGGCTGTCAGCCAGGCCAGCGTTCCCCATTTAACCCCCTCTCTCTGGTGCACCTGGTCCCCCTTGGGATTTTAATCACCCATTCTGCCCTGACGACTCCCAGCTCCCCAGTCCCACCGGACCCACGCCCCTGAGTTCCTGACTCCTCGGGGAGGCCGCACAACTCCTTCCTGCCCATCCCTGCCCCCAGCCCTCTGTACCCTCCATTCCTTCACCAGGAGTGCTCTCACGTGCCTGCTCCCTCCCTTCATTCGGGGCTCAGCCCAAACGTCACCTCCCTGCCTCCCTCCTCCCACTCCCATGTCACCCAGGTTTATTTTCTTCAGAGCATTTGTTCATTTATTTTGCATATTGTCTGTTTCTTCCACTATAGACAACCCCAGGAAAGCTGGGGCTGGGTCCCGTCCAGTGCAATATCCTGGGCCTGATACAGTGCTTAGTAAGTGATAGGAGGTGCTTAAAAAGTGTACGTTGAGTGGATGAATGCATAAATGAATCAGTGAATGAATGAATGAATGACCAGTAACCCTAGGATCCATCACCTCCTGGCCACCTCCCCTTATATGTCAACGAGGCATCTGAGACTCAACACATTTGAACTGAATCCCGGATCTCCTCTGGCAAACCTGTTCCTTCCGTGTCCCCATCCTAGTGCCAGCCTCCAGCACCTGGGCTGGATGCTGCGGTGTCCCTGCTCCCCCTCTCTAACTCCAATAGCCCCCCTTCCCTGTAGCCCACTGGCCACGTCTGGTGGTTCCATCTCTGAGCCAACTATCAAATCTGCCTGTTTCTTTCCATCCCTGCTGCCTCAGCCCTGGACCTGGCCACCATCACCTGTCAGGAGGGTCACAGCAGCCCGGCCCCTTCAATCCATGCCCCCCTGGCCAGGCCTCCTAACCACCCCACCGCCTCCATGGTGGCCACAGGGTGCAGCCCAAACTCTGTGGCCCAATAACAACACGTGACATGTGCTACATGTGACATGACTCAGGCAGTTTCTTCAGCATCAACTGCCACTACACACCCAGGCTTCTGACACCATGACAGCCTGTGGGCGTCAAGCGTCCAGACCTCTACTCAGCAGTGCCCACTGCCAGGAGAGCCTTCCCCTCTGTCTGCCTGGCTGATCACATCCTGGCTTTGCCCCACCTTCTCAGAGCAGTTCTCCTGACCAAGAGTGGTCTGATTCTCCCTTCCCTGGGCCATGCTGCCCTCAGCCTGCTTCCTCCCACCCAACCATTCATCATTTTCCAAACACACGTCAGGCCCTGTCCTCAGAGCCTCACATGTATCACCTCTTATCATCTGCACGGCAACCCATTTTACAGATGAGGACACAGGTTAAGTGACCTGCCCAAGATCACACAGCAAGTAACAAGTGGAGTTGGGATTAGGATACAAGTCCATCTGGCTCTAAAAGTGGATTGTGAAGACAGCAGAGATCATGTTAGGCTTTCTTCCTCTGGGTCTTTAGAGCCCAGCACACAGGACTGGGCTCAACAATCAATGTTCCAAGTGGAAGCACTGGGATAAGAGGGCAGAAGTTACAAGGAGAAAGATTTGGGCGCAATCTAAGAAAAATCCCAACAGTGCAAGGAGCTGCCCAAGAGATGGTGAACTTGAATGCAAGCAGAGGCCAGAGGAATGCTGGCAGAATTTAAGGAGGGGGTTCTGCCCCAGGAAGAGGTGGCCTGGAAGACCTCTGAGGTCTCTGACCTACTGGTGAAGGTGGTGTTAGTACAGGGGACCGTTCAGGGATATGACCCCAAGTCACTCCCTGCCTATCACCCAGGCCCTAAAGCCCACCATGGAGCCTTTGCAACTCACCGGAAGGACAGACTTAAGCTGCCTCCTTCCCGGGGTGATCTGTATTGTAACTGAGATTTCTAGACAACCCAAATGGTGCACCTTCAGGCCCTGTGACAGGCTGTGGGAAAGGGATAGCAGGGCCTGCCCACTTGCTCACGCGGCACTGGTTATGGTGGGAACAGTTCTAACACCGAGCAGACCCCCTCTGTCAGGCCTGTGCTGAGCACTTTGCCCCTCACTGAATCGCACTCCCAGCCCACAGACTCCAGGGCCACTGTTCTATTTGCAAGACAAAGAGACTTGCGCTTAGAGATGGGTAGTGACTCACTGGCAGGTGCACCTGGGCCAAAGGGGAGTTGCTGCCCGCCTCCCGCGCCGCCAGGCCCCTTCTGCTCTACCAGGGTTGGTTGCTGCTGGGAACAGTCTTCTAAGCCTGGGAGGGCCCTAGAGAGGGGGCAGCTCCGAAATGCAGGAGCTGTGGCCTCAGGTGGACTGGATGAGGGCCCTCGCGGTGCATGTGGTTTGGAGTTTTGGGGGCTTCAGAGAATGAATAGAGTGGCTCTGGCCTTGGTCCCCGGGGCTGGCTTTGTCATGAAGGACACAGATTTTATAAATATCTCAGCCCTCACCATGGGTCACATGGCATGGGGAATTAGCTTGGAGGCAAATTGGGGTGAGGGGGAGGGAGGGTTTCAGCTGTGCTGGCAGCGCATTTGGGGGTGCAGAGTTCACAGTCAGAGCAGGCGGGACTGCATGGCTTGTCCATTACCCATGGATACTGGTGCCCACGCCGCTGAGGCCAAGGCCAGGGAGTGGGAGCCAGGCCTTTGAGACAGAACCCGTAGGGCACGGTCTGAGTCAGGAACCACTAGCCTTCATTGGCGGGGGGGTAGCCTCAGCTGAGTTTCTGGCAGTTTCGGGGGGAAGGGCCAACCCCAGCTATTGATGGGCTCAGCCTGGAGAAGGGATCGGGATTCGTCTTGGAGTGAGGTCAGGGCCCAGCGTGGGGCTAGGGTCAGGATATAGACTGGGATCAAAGTTGGGGCTCAGTGTGTACCCAGGACTCCCCAGGTGGGTACTTCACCTCTGATACCTGAGTCTTACTTAGGGACAAGTCAGTTCTCCTGCAATGACACAGAGGCCCAGGATCCAGGACTCTGCTCTGTCTTAGGGAAGGAGCTGTGACTGTGAGTAATTCAGTTAGACTAGAGGGGAGGGCAGCGGAGGTAGCCCCCCCTCTCTTGGGGCTGCTATTCCAGGCCTCTGTAAGTCACAGCGTGGGAGTTAAGTATAAGGGGACACCACGTGACAGGCAGTAGGTGGTTAATGACCCTGTAGGAGGCGAGCCAGAATCCAGAGAAGGCGCCATGGTGGGTAAGGGTGTGGGGAGGGGGAGAACTAGCCCTGGGCAGGGAGGCAGGACGCTCGGGTTTGAGGCCTGCGATGTCCCTGCCTCTTTGTGTGACTTCAGGCTCATCCCTGCCTTCTCTGGGCCTCAGGTTTCCCTTCGTGGAGAAGACAGTTGAACTCAGGTCTCTAAGTTCCCTTTATCTGTGAAATGCCATGAATAGATGCTCCTTCCCCAGGCAGGACCTGGTGGGGATCTCATGACCTCCACCTTCATCTCCAGTGGTCAAAGTCTGACCTGGCCTCTGAGGCCCCAGGGCAAATACCACTTCCTCCATGAAGTCTTCCCCCACTGAAATTCGCTGCCCCTTGGTCCAGTTTGCACACTTCTGAGCCCCCATTTCAGCCTGGAGCCCACTCTGCCATGCAGGAGGGTCGGAGTGGTCCCAGCTCTCTCCCTCACCAGACTGGGAGGCCAAGAGCTCAGGCTCCACCACCCACCCCTTGGTATCCTGACCTTCAGGGTCCCACAGTCACAGGCCTCACCCTCGGATCCTTCGGAGACTAAAGCTGTAGCAGCTCCCACTGTTACTGTACTTACTGTATGAATGGCACTGCAGACTTGGTGATTCTGCACACACCTGAGCAATTAATTGCCTTCTTTCCCTTTCAAGGGCACTGTGAGTCATGCTACTTCTTGTATTTCTCTTTTTTGTCTATTAAGAAGCTCAGAGGCAAATTTATAGTTTTGCTATAAAAATTATCCAAAATTATACTTTGGATATTGCCAAAGTATAACCTGGAATTATCTCATTTCTGTCTCTATTTACTCTTCATCTGATCTCTTATTTATTTCTTCTTCTTACTTATACAAGGGAATTTAAAAAAAAAAGAAGAGAGGAAGAAAAGGAACAAAGGAATGAATCGGGGAAATCACGGCTTAGACTCATAGCTGTAAATGATAAATACTGAGTTCATACAGTAAGAGTGCTTTGCCCGTGACAGGCCTTAGTGAAGCCCATGACCTGGCATTCATTATGTCCTGCAATCCCCACCGCTCCCATAAGGAAGAGGTAAAACCAGTCTGCTTAACCACTGTGCTTTCTTACCTCCTCAGCCACAGAACACTGGGATCTCTAGGTCAGAGGGGTCCTCGGGTGTGTCCACAGCTGTGAATTCAGGCCCAGTTCAAGGCCTGACTCAATAAATATTTGCTTTCAAACTTTCCAAAGAAACTTTAAAAATAAACCGTTGGGTAGTGGCCAAATATTAAAAATGGGTAAGCCTGGAGCTGCCATCAGCAGCTCCACAGCCCCGAGGCCAGCCAGAGCAATTCCACCCTTCCTGCACAAAGAGACCTCTGTGAGGTTGCTCACGGTACAGTGAGTGAGAAAAGAAGGCAGAAACATCCAGTGTCCAACAGTAGGAGACTGGGAACATAATTTCCATCGAGCCATACTGTGGAATATTATGCAGCCATGAAAAAGAATAAGGTCCATTTCTATGTGCTGACCTGAGAAGAAATCTCTAAACCATAGGATACCTGAAAAAAGCTGGCTGTAGATCAATTAAAGCATGGTTCCGTTTATGAGAAAAGCACACAAAATAAAACATCTATGCAACTGCAGTGAAAAAGACCTAGGAAGGTCTTTTTACATCTCTAGCTTGGATCCCTCCCCTGAACTCTGGACTCATGTATCCAATTGTCCACTCAGCATCTCCACTTGGATGTCTAACTGGCATCTTTAACTTGACATGTCCAAACCTGCACTCCTGACCCCGCAAACCTGCTCTCCCGGCCCCGCAAACCTACTGTCCCCACAGTCTCCCTATCCCAGTTGCTGGTAGCTCCACCCTCCTAACTGATCAGACCCAAACCTTGGATTCAGCCTTGACTCTGCTTTGTTATCCTCACAACGAGCCCAGCAGCAAATCCTGCCATCCCATTTCCCAGACAGAGGAAGCAATGGCGTTCTTTGCCCTGGCCAGAGCCCAGCTAGGTACTCCTTTCAGCTCTGGGCACCTCTCCTGATGGATGGGCATGAGACAGTGACTATCACGAGAGTCACAGAGAAGGAATAATCACAGGAACAATGTTAACAGTTATCACTTCTTGAGCAATCCCACCAGGCCCAGGACCTGTCATGCTTCTAATCATTTATATCTCTCTTGACCCTGTGAAATGGAGGACCTATTATCACCATTTAATAAATGGGGCACAGAGAGGTTAACTGACTTTCCCAGAGTCACACAGCTAATAGGTAGGAGGGCAGGAATTCTAACCCAGTGTGTCCAACAAAAATCCAGAGGTGCCTGACAGAATGTCATGTTATGGATTCCATTCTTGACAGCAAAGCAGAGTGGAAAGAGATCATGAAAAAGAAGAATCAAGAAGTGGGGGAGGGGCTTGTCCTATCAGATATCAAACCACATTAGACAGCTATTTGTGGTGGTTCTCAACAGCGGGTGGAACTGCCCTCTTAGGGCATATTTGGAAACGATCGGGGAATTTTCGGTTGTAACAATGACTGAGGGGGACGAGGGGAAGGTTCTACCGGCATTGAGTACTGAGGATTGGATCAGGGATCCTAAAGAACCTATAATGAGCAGGATAGTCCAGCCCCCAAAAAGAATCGTTCTACCCCCAAATACCAACAAGTCCCTGTTGAAAAAACAAGGAGATAACAGTAATTAGTGTAGAATTAAAATAGACAAAGGGGTAGACAAGGAGATCAATGAGACACAGCAGAGCTCCCAGAAATAGATCCATAAATACACGGGCACTTAAACATTAAACAGAGATGGTATTTCAAGTTAGCAAGAAAAGGATGTAGTATTTCACTAATGCTGCTGGGACAAGCTATCCATATAAACATGAAATTAGATTCTCTACCTCCAACCATATGCAAAGATAAAATTCCAGATAGATGAAAGACCTCAATGTGAAACATGAAAAAAAACCAACTTTAAAATTATTAGAAGGAAATACAGCATATCTTTATGACCTTCGGTGGGGAAGTTATAAACAAAAGCAAATAAAGGGGAAAATGATGCTTTACTACATCAAAATTTTAAACTTCTGAATGAAAGACACAAAATTAAAAGAAAAGCAACACACTGGGAGAAAATATTTGCAACAAACATAACAAGGACTGAGATTCATATACATAAACCTCTTTAACAAATTAATGAGAAAAAGATAAGTGACGTGTAAAAAACTGGGCAAAGTATATGAAGAGGCATTTTGCAGAAGAGGAAATTCAGATGACCATTAAACATATAATGAAGCTCAGCCTCTCTGATAGTCGGGTGATGCTAATGAAGATGAGATGTTTCCTCCCAGCAGATTGGCAAAATTGAAGAGTGATAAATCAACTGATGGGGAGGTGCTGAGGAAATGGGAACTCAGATACATCACTAGCAGGAGTGCAAAGTGGCATAACCACCTCGGAGGGCAATTTGCAGTGTTTGTTAAAACAGAAAATCCTGCTTCCAGAGAAACATTAACACACATCTACAAGGAAGTTCATGGCAACACTGCTTAAGGTGAAGAACTGGAAACATCGAAATGTCCACCAGAAGGAGGATGGACAAAATGTGGTATCAACATATAATGGAACACTGCTCAGCAGAAGAATGAATGAACTACAGATACACTTGAACTTGGATAGATGTCAAAAACACGGACAGTGAAAAAAGCAAAATGCAAAGATAATTCACTTATTATGACATAATTTATATAAGAAAATCATTCAAATAACACCCATGAGTTTGGGTCCGTGAAAGTTCCCTCTAGTACCTGGAAAGACTTTCAGCATTTTCTCCCTCCCTCCCTCCCTTCCTTCCTCCTTCCTTCCTTCACTCCCTCCCTCCCTCCCTTCTTCCCTTCCTTCCTTCCTTCCCTCCTTCTTTCCTTCTTTTATCCCTCCCTCCCTCCCTTCCCTTGACATGCTTGCCCTGTGCTGACAGGTGCTGGAGATGAGGACAAGGCCCCAGGTTGTATCCTTGCCATGAAAAGCATCCCACCATGACCCCTGAGCCTGGCCCCAGACTAAACCCTCATCTCAGACCCCATGTCACATCATCTCTCGGGGGCTGTGACATGGACATGATCCTGCGTCTTGCTGGTTTCCCAGGCTGTTGAGAGCTTCACAGGAGCGTGTGGATGAGGCGGACTTGTGTCTCATAAAGTGCACCAGCTGACACCAGAGTCGCCGAGGAGAGCGGCTGGTGGTGCTAAGTTTCTTGCCTCCCTTCCTCCACCACCTCATCCTCCTCTGTTATCCCTGCATCTTTCCCTTCTTTCCTTCTTCATTTGCTTTAATGCCTTGAAGCCAGGGTAGGGTGTAGTGGGAGGGTGCAGCCAAATCTCTGGGCCCAGGAGCTAATGCCTCTTTGTGTGGGCTGGGGAATTAGATCCCTAAGGCCGTAGGTGGCCATAAGAGCGGGTGGCCACCTCTTCCCAAAAGCCAAACAGGTGCCAAGGACAGCAGCCATGGTCACATCCAGGGCCTCAGATGGCCACAATAGGGTCCTGGAGAGAGGGTGGTGGAGGACGGACTAATTGGGCATGACGGCAGCCCTGTGGGCGTATTAAGCTTGGAGCTGTTAGGGTGGCTGGTGGAGGAACAGCCAGAGCTGGCCCAGCCACGGACCCCCCCAGGGACACTTGGCTCTGGGGCTCGAGTCTGCTTGCCTGAAGGAATGTCCATCAGCTGGGGCTGCCAGGTGCTGCCCCAGCCTGGCTGCCTGTCCCTCTGGGTAGTAGCACTGGTGGTTCAGGGTGGCAGTTCTAGGCCCTTCTCTGTGAGTATCTTCTGATACTTGCTGTGCTGCCTGGAGGGAGGGAGCTTCTCTCCCTTCTCTGGGTCTCAGTTCTACTAACAACTAACCTGTCAGCCCTTTCCTACCCACTGTCTCTTCTGATTCTCAAAACCACCCTGTAGGGCAGTGATTACAGCACTGTTTTGCTCTGCTAAAAATGGAGAAACAGGCCCAGAGAGGGTAAATGACTTATCTGAAGCTACACAGCTCACAGATGGCAGATCCAGGACTTGAGTTCTGGGCCTCTTTGACATCTAGTCCCTGTTTGTGACACAATGCCCTCCCTGGAGCCTAGGCCAGTGGTGAGGGGAGGGTGGTGGTGCCATAGTCCTGGGAAAGGAAAGACACTAAAGGAAGCCAAATATCGTCTGAGTCCTGCTGCCGACCCTATGCCCCCAGCGGGTCACGTCCCTTCTCTGGGCTGGACCAGATGACACCCAGAACCCTTTCCAGCCTTGATGTTCAAGTGTGTGGGTTTCTAGTCTTCAAGGCTTTTTTCAGCTTTATCACTTTCTAGCTAAGTAACCTTGGGAAGTCTCTCCTCTCTGCTTATATAGCTGTAAAATAGAACTGGTGTGCTTGTGGGGGTTTGTCAAGTGCCCAGCACAGGGCCTGGCACGTAGTAGGTGCTCAGTAAATGGGCATCCCCTTCTTTTCCATACAATCCCTGAGCCTCACACCCTCTTTCAGATCTGGCTCAAATCTCACACCTTTAAGGAAACCCCATAAGATTTTAAAAGCATATACTTAACAATCCCTTCTTGCCTTCCTCTGTGTGTAAGACTAAGGTCACCCCATCCACTCTTCAGTTTACAAAGCCCAACTCCACCCATTAGCTTGTGCAGTGCTACCGACAACCTTCCTATTATGACTGCGGAAACAGAGGCTGGAGACAGACAGAGTCCTCAGTTCACTTAAATTCTCTAGGATTCAGTTAGCTCACATCTAAAATGGGGATACATATTAGTACCTTTCCTGCAGTTTGATGTTTAGAAGTAAAACAGCGTAATACATTTAAGTCCTTAAAAGAGCACTTGGTAGACAATAACATGGTCCCGAATCCTACCTCAGATATTGCTTGGATTTTATCAATGCCAAGGCCAAAGTCTCTGATGTCCCAACTGGGTTCCCAGAAAACCAGTCCTGGAAATGACTCATGAGAACTCTCTGAAGACAGAACCACGGACAGCATCCCCAAACACTGGGACAGGGCCAAACCCTCTGTCAGCACCACGGACAACACCCTGCCATCCACATCAGGGACAAGGCGACCGTATCGCATAGCGCTCCAAACAGCCCAGTGCCAAGGTCAGTGACAAAATCCCCACCACCCATGCTGGGGTGGCAATGAAAGCCTCTGTTTTCCAGCTAGTTATCTGCTCCAGAATTTGTAAGGCCCAGAACAGGCTACTTCTTTTTCTATTTCCATTTGTAGTCATTTATGCCAATGGCCTGTTTTCCTGTTTCTCACCCAGTGATTGGGGTACCTCAGGAAGGCTTTCTAGGGGTATTCGACTGGGAAAATCCATCTCCCTAGGCCAGGAGAGCCTCCCAAGCCTTTCCTTTTTTTCACTCCTGGCCTCATTTCAGACGCAAGTAGTGATGGCCACCAGGCAGAGTGTCATGGCCAAGGGTGGCAGCAAGGGCCAGGCCCATTGCCACCTCATCTCCAGGGCTGGGCTCGTTGCTCTGTTCTCAAGATACTGAATAAAGAGGAAAAGCACTTCTGAGTGGAATGGATCCCACTCTATCACTCATCTCTGAGGCCACCTTCTATTGGCTCCTTGTCCATTTGATGAGGGCTAGATTCCTGCCCTACCCGCCTCCATCTCTGACCTCACAGGCCACCTGCATGGTCTCAGAGCAAGCATCGTGAGCTGCCTTGGGCCCTTCTTCAAAGATCTGCAGGGTTTCAGTTCAGCAGGGACCCAAGGAAAGCCAGAAACTCAGTCCTTCTGAGAAAGCAGAAGGGGAAGATGAGGCCACAAAAGAATACCAGTGCCCTCCTCTGATAAACGGGAAGAAGGCCACCTTCTCAGAGTTGTGATAAAATGAGGTGGTGTGTCCAACACTGAGCCTGGCGTACAATAGGGGCTTAGTAAATGTCCACTCCCCCTTCCCAAGAAGGAAAATATAATGATGGTAATGATGATCACTACCAATATTGAGTGCCTACTACATGCCGGGTGCTGGGTCAAGGTCATCAGAGGCAGGAAAGGCAAGGATTATTATATCTATTTTGTTGATAAGGAAACCAAGGCTCAAAGAGGTCAAGAAATCTGCCAAAGGTCACATAACCAACCAAATGACAGAACCAGATCTCCACCCTCAAACTCCAGGCTGCTTTCCCCTACCTCCAGGAGATCTCTGATAACTACAGTCATACTTCTCACCTGGGGGACCCAGCACAGCCCATTTGCTACTTGCCCACATACAATGTTGGAAGCTCCATGCCCAGCTACTTGGCTGTTGTCAAGCTGCTGGGCCCAGATACTGGAGCAGGTGAGGATGGAAGCAGAACACAAACCCCTTGCCCTCTCAGGCCCCCAGGAGATTTCAAGGGGCTCAGATGCAGTCCCCTCCCCACCCCCTCCTAACATGGCAAGCTGGCACTAGCCCACCTGCCTATGCATTGCCTACATACCCAGCATCACTGAGA
The DNA here is from genome assembly GCF_965194825.1 of Balaenoptera physalus. NCBI lineage: Eukaryota > Metazoa > Chordata > Mammalia > Artiodactyla > Balaenopteridae > Balaenoptera > Balaenoptera physalus. The sequence continues at coordinate 23,172,473 of NC_138898.1, forward strand.
TCCCACATAGGGCCCCTCACACTTGTCATACAGATGAGGACACTGAGGCCCAAGGAGGGGACGGGGCTTAACTCCAGGATACATGAACAGATGTGATCTCAGGACTCCAGACTCCTTCTCCAGTGCTCTTGACCCTAGACTGTGGGCTCAGTGGGGGCAGGAGCCACAACACTCTTGTCCACTGCTAGGTCCCCAGCACCCACCTCAAGGCCTGGCCTGCAGCAATTTTCTTTCCCCACTTCTTCTGTGGGGAGGGGCAATGTGTCACCCACTTTCTCTATCCAACCCAAAGAGCCTTGCACACAGTAGGCCCCTAATGAGTATTTCTTAAATTATTTCATTCATTCAGCACTCTTTATTAAGTGCTTAATGTGTGTCAGGCACTGTTCTAGGTGGTGGGACCACAGCAGTAAGAAAAAACAGACATAAGTAAATGGACATTCCAATCCTCCTGTGACACTGATTGGACTGGAGTGAATCTGCCTGTTTCCTTGCCTGTTTTCCCTACTCTTTGTGGAAAGGGCAGACACTGTCCCTGTCATGTCTCCAGGACTGTATACGGTGCCCAGAATACAATATATGCTTGCTGAATCAATGAATGAGTGAATGAATACAGTAGAGCAGTATAATAAAGGAAGCCACCATATACTGAGAGGGTGCTCTATTCCAGGTGCTAAATATTTTATGCACATTATTAATCTCACAGAATCTTCCCAACAGCCTCTGTGAGGTGGGCACATTAAAGTGGATCCTGCTAGCTATCTTGCTAGCCGTTGTTTCTTTTTGCCTAATTAGCAGAAGCCCAGTTAGAAATATTCAATTCACCAGCTGCCCTTGCAGCAAGGATGGCCATGTGACCACATCTGATAAATGAGATGTAGTCAAAAGTCCACTGAGTGGGGCTTCTAGGAAATCTATTGTTTTCCAGATTTTAAGAAGGGCAGATTCAGAAAGCATGCAGTCTTTATTTCCTTTGTTCCACCTGGAATTCAGATGCATCTGGAGATGGAGCAGCCACGAGAACAAAAGACACACACTAAGGATGACAGAGGCCTGGGCCCTTGATCACTTGCTTGACGTGCTGCACTGGCCCTGGCCTGCCTCTGGGATCCTTGTTACATGAGAATAATCTCCTGGGTGTTTGTATCACTGTTATTTTCTTTTTTTCTTCTGTTAAATGCAGCCAAATTCAATTCCAATTGATTCAGTATTATAACAAGTGAGGCTCAGAGAAGTCAAGTGATTTTCCTAAAGTCACACAGCAGGTAAACAGATCTGGAATTGGCCTCTAGGTCTAGTGCAGGTAAGTGCCTCAGCCTGTGCCCACTCCCTCACCTGTATGCTGTCAGTCCCAGGCCTGATACCCCACACCCAGCACTTGGCTCTCCTCTAAGATTCTTCCCCCATGTCTCCTCTCTCACCTGACTTCACCTCCCAAGTACACCCAGGTGCAGATCCTCCCTTGCAAACGTTCCTGTCTCAAGTCCCAGGATTCTGCTCATCTCCTGACCCCAGTGAAGTGCTCTCTCCCTCCTATCTGCTCACCCACCTCTACCTGGCCCAGAACAGTGCGCACAGCAGGCTGTCAATCAATCTTTGCAGACGTGTGTCCTGGTTCCCATCTCTTCCCCACCGGGCTCCTGCACCCGCCACCAGAATGACCGTCCACAAGAGCAGTTCTGACTGGACATGGTATCCAAGGCCTCCAGGATCTAGCTCCTGCCTCCCTCCCAACACTCCCTCTGCCCCCTGTCCTTTTACCCTGACCAGCATTTGCAGGGTCAGCTCCAACTTCAGATCACAGAGAAGCCCCCTCTGCCCACCCTGCCTCGAGTAGGTACCCACCACCACCAGCCCATGCCACCTCCTCTCTCAGCCCCTTGGTCAATTTGAGCACAACCTACAATCTTGTTAGTTTGCTGTTTGCCATCTACAACCTCCCCCCATCCCCACGAGAACCAGAGCTTCTTGAGGGCAGGAAGCAGGCCCATCTTTTCCACCCATTTCCCCATGTCTGGCATGAGGCCCAGTATTCACGCTCAATCAGGAGGTGCTGAATGGAGCTCAGACTTGCTTCCCACGCCTTCCCGCCTCCCCCCTTCTACTCCAGCCAAACAGCACTACTCAGGCTTCCTGAACCCTCCTATTGCTGTCAATGCCCAGAGCTTCCCCCCAACTCCGCCTCCAGCCAGGACTTCCTCTCCCTTCCGTCCATCAAAACCAAGCTGTTCTGTGTCTCATGTCCTCAGGATGTTGCTTATATCTCAGCACCAACAGAATTCAAGCAGATGGGCATTCCAGACTCCAGCGGGGGTGAATGAAACTTTGGGACAGAGAGCGTGTGTGCGTGCGTGTGTGTTTGTGTGTGTATGTGCATACGTGCTGGAGTGTCTGGCCACCTACACTCTACCCTGGATGTGGCAGCCTCTGTATGTTCCTTTTCTTGCATTTCTGCCTCTGGTCACCACTATTGGAGCTCATTTTGAAACGCTCCGATATTCCCTAGGTAGCTGCCACTGTAAGAAAGAAGAAGAGAAAAACAGCAATATTTACTAAGCCTTTACTATGTGCCAGGCGTTGTTCTGGGCCAAATAATAATGATGACGATGATGATGATGATAACGATGATGATGACAGCAGTTAGTGTTTGTTGAGCGCTTAGCACGAGTCTGACCCCATCCTAAGGGCATTTACTCAGACAGATGCTATTATTATCCGCATTTTACAGATGAAGAAAAAGAGGTTCAGAGAGGTGGAGCCACCTGTCCAAGGTCACAGACACGTAAGTAGTCTTCTTTTTCTTTCTTTCTTTTTTTTTTGGCCACGCCGCAAGGCATGCGGATCTTAGTTCCCTGATCAGGGATCAAACCCGTGCCCCCTGCAGCAGAAGCACAGAGTCTTAACCACTGGACCGCCAGGGAAGCCCCTAAGTAGTCTTGAGTTCGGTTCTCTCTAAACCAAAACCTGCTCCTCTGCGAGGCTGATCTGCCAACACCCAGGGGCCTTGGCGTAGGGGAGGACGTACTGCTTCCACTTGCAAACTATTGCTGCCTCTGAATGCAAAGCTGGAAGCCACCCTTCCTGACCTGGGGCTCTCCGGGGGGGAGAGCTGGGCTGGTAAGACTTACCCTAATCTGCAAAGCTGTAGAACAGTGCTCTAGCCCCCGCCAAGGGCCAGGCCTGAGGAGACGTGGGGTGGACGGAAGTCAGTGAGCCTGGGCTCCACCTCCCCGGTTAAGGCTGAATATTCTCCCAACAGCCAGGGCCAAATTTATCTGCCAGTCCCCTGAAGAGCTGATTCCAGCGTCTGTCTGGAAATGTCAGCCCGTGTGGTTGCAGGAACGTGGGGAGCGTTTTCCTCTAAATAGCAGGAAGCATATGGGAGGCGGATGGCGCCCGCCGCCCCAACCTGCCAACTCTCGCTCAAGCAGGAACTAAAAGGGGCCCAGAAGGGTCTGGAATTCCTACCACCTCCAGGGGGGTGGGGGGAGGGGAGGAGCTGGAGACAGACAGTGGCAAGGAGAAGGCCAGAGACTGGGTCCTGAAGGGTGGGCGGGCGGGAGCATCTGACCCACATACAGCAAGTTGAGGTCCTCAGAGGGAAGTGACACACCCAGGAATTTAGTAAAACATCAACAATGATGAAAACCACTCACAGAGCACTTGCTCTGCCAAATCTGGGTTAGGCACTCTATTTGGATGATTTCACTTAAACTTTACAATCAACTCGAAGACAGGGGCTGCTATTTTCCCTATATTACAGATGAGAAAACTGAGGCTCAGAGAAGAAAAAACATGATGTCAAAGACTCTCTGGACTAGAAAGGACCTTCCAGATTCTCAGCAGAATTACAAATACTCTATAGACATTTTGGTCAAGTTGTGATGCAGCTGATGCTTGAATACTCCCAGTGATGGGGAGTTCATTATCACCAAGTTAGCCCATCTGCAGAGAATTCTTTGTATCCAAATGGTTTTCCTAGCCTTAGCTGGAATCTCCTTCCCCGGAGCTTTTCCCCTGGGTCTGAGTGCCAGACCCTGACCCTGCCTTCCCTCACAGAGAGAGAAAGGCAGGGAGCAAGGCCCCCACAAGGTCGCTGGTTTCCCCTCTGCAGGTGACACACCCCAATTCCCTTGCCCACCTCTGCACCCGTGACCATGATAACCAGAGCAGCCCCCAGTCACCAGCACTTAATGTGTGCCAGGTTCTCTGCAAAGCCTGCCCCTCCCACATCCTCCTCTGACCCTCCCCACAATTCCTGGGGAGGTATTATCACATCACCCCATTTTACAGAGAAGCAAAATGAGGCTCCATGGGGAGAAGGGACTTACCTCAGTCATTCAGTGGGGACATGGGGACCCTGGAGGCCTCACTGGGCTGCTGCTCTAAGTCTCATGAAAGCGGAAGAGGTCCCTGCTGGCCCCACCTGGGGACCCTCTCACTGACACTGAGCCAGCCTTTGCCAGGATTTCCCTCAAAACTGGTCCACAGGGCCCCCAAGCCCACACCACCCCCCTCCCAGGATCGAACTCAACCCTCCCTCTCCCCTTCTGCAGCACCCACTAAGTCCCCAAGTCCTGTTAAGCCTCCTTGCTAAGCGCCCTTCTGAGCCATTCCCATGGTCCTGCCCTGCCTCTTGTCACCCGCAACTGTCACCAGCCCAATGTGCCGGTTTTTCTAACACCCAAACCTGCCCTGCCCTTGGCTCCCTTCTGCTCCAAGGATCAAATGCAAACTCCCTGGCCCAACAGTTGAGGCCTTCTAAGCTTTGGCCTGGGCTGACCTCTCCAGCCCTTTCTCCCCCCAACCCCTCATGCCCGGTGGCCTAAACGCTTAGCAGGAAGCAGGCGAGATCTTTGCGTAGCCCAGTTCCTCTACCTGGTGTAACCTTCCCAGTTGTTTCTCATGAAGAACCCCTATTCATCCTTCAAGACTCTGCTCAGAGGGACAGAATCAATTGCTCTGGCCCCAGAGATCTCCAAGTGATCAGCACCTCCCTCTGATCTGCCATGTGTCACCTGCCATCTGTGATAGAGGCGCCTCTCTCCTCGGCTGAACTGTGAACTCCCCCCAGGCAGGGCTGCTCTAATGCATCTTTGTAGCCTGGTGTCTAGGACAGCGCCTGGCACATGGCAGGTGCTAATAAATATCTGGGGAGTGTGAGAATGAATGATTAAATGGGGACTGTGGGACGCAATGAAGTATTAGAGGCGACCCATAAAACATGGCTCATGTGTATCACAGCTTTGATGTATCAGGAACAAAAAATGCTGCTGTCAAAATAAACAGACACACAAATTTTGGTAAATGAAGATTTTGCTGGCTGCCTCCGAATTTAGAAGGGTATCAGGGGAGGATCTGAGGTAGCTGGAGCTTCCAAGAAAAAAGCTGTCCAAGTAGACGAAGTAACCAGGGCTCACCTGAAGGATGGTAGGAGGGCCCTGGAGGGGACAGGGGTGGAAGAGACTAGGTCCATGTCCCAGACCTGCCTCTAACTTGCTCTGTGTTTTTGTATAAGTGGCTTGGCCTCTCTGAGCCTAGTTTCTTGTTTGTAAAATGCAAAGGGCATTTGGAGAACTGCTGAGGCAGATGTGTGTCCAAAGGCCTAAACACTACTCTGCTGTCGGGCTGATGTGACACTTTCTGCCTGTCCCTCTTCAAGCTCCCAGCAGGCTGTGCAGACACTCAGGGCTCCATGGCTTTGGAACCCTCTGGCCTGAAAATGCAGGCCCCTGGCAGCCCTCCCAGCAGGTCATTCGGGAGAAAGACCTCAGTGGCAGGTGGGTGGGCAGTGTTCCGGGTGTGCCTCAGGCAATGGCAGGATTGTGGACTTCATCCTGTGCAGGGGTTTTCTAACTAGAGGTGGAGGGAACAGAGAGTGAGCTCCCCATCTCTGGGGGTATGCAAGCAGTGGCTGGATACATCGGGACAGGAATTCTGACCCAGGGTGGGTAGGAATTTAGACCAGTAGATATCTAAGGCCCCCTCTTAAGGGGCCACTGGGTCTCTTCTCTCCTTCCCTACATGGAGCCTCAACCTGACCCCTCCACGGTTATACTCTCAGCACCAGCCATATTGAGCTTGCTGACACTTCCCTCCTTCCACAACATCCTTCAAAGACTCCCCACTGCCTTCAGGATCAAGGTCAAGCTCTTATCCTGGCATTCAAAGCCCCTGTGATCAGGGCCTGCTGCTGCTCATCCACTGGTTGTTCTCCCACCACATGTGCCTCTATGTGCCTCATTGTTTCTTCCTGTACTCTTGGCTACTCAGCTTAGGTGTCACCTCCTCCAGGAAGCCTTCTTTGCTCCCATGCTAGCCCTTGTGTTCCCTCAGCCCCGGTATGCACACCCACATTCCAGATGAATCATCCGTGGGCTCCTCCCACTCCTCCAAAGACTACAAGACCTTTGGAGGCCAGGACGGCTCCCCTCCCCCGCCCTCCACTGGGCCCAGAGTGGAGTCTGACACAGAGAGAGCCGATGTCTCCTGAGCTGAACTGCCACTTCAGAGATTCTGACATTCTGATTCCAAGAGAGTCTAAAGCTGCCTCAGGGAGCTTCTGATTGTAAGGTCTGGGATCAGGACTCCTTTCAATAGTTGTATTGTTTTTTTCTGATTATGAAAGTTACACATCTTGTGAAATTCAGATAAGTACAGGAGGGGAAATGTGCTGTGTTTGGCTATTGTTGGGTCTACTTTAGGCCACAGCCCTATATTTTCTCTGTGGAAGCTACTCTTCCCCACTCTCCACTGGTAAAGTTCTGGGTGTCAACTCCACCTCCAGCTGTGGGGTGGTACATAGGCCCAGGCTGCCAATCAGAGCACTTGATTAAGGAACGGGCGTGTCCATAAATTTGACCAATCAATGCCAAGACTCTGTTCTGGGACTTGTGTCTGAGCTATCTGGGAAGAAGTCTTGCATATTCCTCTGGACAGGCATCTTATCACCTGTATGAGAAAGCCCTATGAGAACATAGGAACAACCCAGAGCAAGCAGAGTTGAGAAATGGTGACTAAAAATCAGGTCCTGGGGGGACTTCCCTGGTGGTCCGGTGGTTAAGAATCCTCCTTCCAATGCAGGGGACTCGGGTTCGATTCCTGGTCCGGGAACTAAGATCCCACATGCCATGCGTGGGGCAACTAAGCCCGTGCACCACAGCTACTGAGCCCGCGCACCACAGCTACTGAGCCCACATGCCTCAACTAGAGAGCCCGTGTGCCGCAAACTACAGAACCCATGCACTCTGGAGCCTGCACACCGCAATGAAAGATCCCGCATGCCACAACGAAGATCCCGCGTGCCGCAACTAAGACCCGACGCAGCCAAAAATAAAATAAAATAAATAAATAAAAATAGAAAAAAAATAAAGTGTGTTAAAAAAAATAGTAAAAATCAGGTCCTGGGGACTTCCCTGGCGGTCCAGTGTTTAAGACTCCATGCTTCCACTGCAGGGGGCATGGGTTTGATCCCTGGTCGGGGAACTAAGATCCTGCATGCCACATGGTGAGGCCAAAATAATACTAATACTAATACTACTACTACTAATAATAAATTTTTTAACAAAACAGTGGTAGAAAAAAAATCAGGTCCTGGTGACAAGGTCTGAGCCCCTGGATCCAGCTGAGCCTAAAGCTGGACTTGCCTCTGGATTTTACATTCACAAGCCAATAAATTCCATTTTTGTTTAAACGAGTCTGGGTTGGGTTTTCTGTCACTTGTACCCGAAAAGTACCTCAATGATACAAGCAAAAATAAAAATAGAGCTTGTCCATATCTCACCATCCAGAAGAAAATGCTACGAACAGTATAATGGGCAGGAGCATGCATGTATTTATATATACATTTCCTAACAAAAATGAGATCATACAACATACACCATTTTATAACCTCCTGTTTTTCCCTCAACAATGCACCACGGACATGTTTCCATGTCAACAAGAATAGATCTACAGCACTGTCTCCACTGCCGCTGAGAACACGATTGTCTGGCTGGACCGTAATTTATTTAACCATCTCTTGCTGATAGATAATTGGGTAGTTTCTAATTTATCACTGTCTTCAGGAAAGGTGCAGTGAACTTACTTGTAAAACGCGTATGTTTGCTCTTGCTGGATTATTTATGACTAAGATTCCGTGATTGCAAGAGTTTGACTTCACCAGTATAAGTTTCTCTGCTTGAGATTTAAGATTCTCTGAGTGTCTGTAAGGTAGCATCTGTCTTCCCAGGCAGGGTAAATGGTTATCAAAAAAAGCAAATCCAGGGTGTCTCCATAACAGTGTCTCTGGCGAGAGTGCTTATTGGAAGATGCAAGTGAGTTGGTGGGAATGTAGCTGGGGCTTGGGGACGGGGGCAGGGGGTGGTGCTGGCCTGGGGTCCAGCCAGCCATGTGCACCCCGTTAAGCTGCCCACCTCCCTGGGCCTCATCCCCAGCTGGGTCTGATTCTCAGTAACGAGGGGAAAGGCGAGTCTGGGGGACCAGTTGGCACTGAGGGCCCTGGCAGGACGTGACAAGAGCGCAGCAGGTAGGTGTCACCTCTGGAGGTCACAGTGGTGAAAGCAGCCGCCACCAGTGATGCAACAATGGGACTGTTCCAGCCCTCTACGTGTTTTAACTCAGTAAAGCACCACAACCACCCTCTGATGCTGTTCTGTGTCACTCAGGCCCCCTTCCCCCTTCATCTTTATCACGTCACCATTAATTTCCTTCGAAGCACCGATGAAGTCGCTGCGTATTCAGTTTATTTGCTGGGGTGTTTGTATAATATCTGTCCCTCCCTAAGGCTGTGTGCTCTGCAAGGGGCACAGACTAGCAGGGACTAGCACTCAACAAATGTCCCGGGAATGCAGGAATGCCTCTGGGGCTGGTGCCGTCTGCAGAGCAGGCGCCTCTGCTTTGGGGCTTGGAGATACCCTCTGCCGTGTCACCCTCCAGGCCATGTTCCCAGCACCAGTTTGGGGACCCACAGGTCTGCCTTAGAACTTGACTCCAGTCATGGGCTGCTTGGAGCTTCCGTGCCAGGTGTCTGCCGGGCCGGGACCCCAGCCCCGAGCAGTGCTTGCTGCACACACAGGACACAGGGCCCTGGAGACAGCGGAGCTGGTGGAGCAGCTCCACTCCTCACTGGCTGTGTGGACTTGGGCCAGTCATCTCCTCTCTGGAGGCCTCAGTCCCCTCATCTATAAAATGGGGCCAATACCATTGACCTCTCGGGGTTGTTCTAAAGACTAAGGAAGATAATGGACGTACTTAGCACACAGTGGGTCCTCAGGAAATGGCAGTTCGGCCCCACGTGCAGTTAATTCAGAGGTTGGGCCTGACCCTGTCTCACCTGGATGATCTCTTTTTACCTTGAGTGATCCCTGGGTGAGCCCTGGCCTCCCCCCCGTGGCCTGTCCCTAGGGAGGTCCCATTCCTATCAGTCAACACATTAGATGGCTAAATGCTCTGCTCTGACCCCTTGCCACACTCTCAGATGCTTCATGTATCGCCTACGGCCACAGACACCTGCCTGGCCTCCCAAGCCTTAAGAACGCAATGGCAGCAACACATATCGGAGGGACAAATGGAGGATCCCCTGCCCTTTGGGGGGAACTTCCTGGCCCCCAATCTCGAACATGGGACAGTGATGCCGGCCTGAGTCAGTCTGTCCTGTTTCTCATCCCATCTCTCCCACCTGAGCGCTCTTCGACAACATGATAAATAACTCTACCCCTCTAAGCCTCACTTTCCTCCTCTGTAAAATGGGTAGAATAATAGACTCTGTGAGAATTCAATGAAATAAGGTAAAATGTTTTGCAAAGAGCCTGGCATTTAGTAAGTGCTCAAGAAGTATTAACTATTATTGTTATCATTGCTCTTTAGCCTTTCTACTGTGAAACCTAATTCATAGAGAAAAGCAGACAAAACAAAAATGTTTACTGCAATAAATGATCACAAAACCACCTGGGTCAATGAATAGAACACCGCTTACCCCTCAGAAACCCCTCCTGCCCCACTCTCAATCCTTATATCCTCTTTTCTTCACAAAGGTAATCCTTTTCCAGACTTTTATGGTGCTGTTACCATTATTAATAATAAAAAGCAAATGAAAAGAAAGAATGTGTGGCTACTCTGTCCCTACCCAGCCAGGCTCCCGGGCCCTTGGCTGCCTCTGCCCTGGGCACGGAGACGCCCCATCCAATTTCCCAACTTCGACTTTGGCTGTTCTTTAAATAACCAGCTCGTTAGCAAAATACCAGCAGTAACACCTCCCTCGCTGACGCCCGGTCCTCCATCTTTCGGCGCAGTGCTGACGGCTGCGCTCCCAGCTTGTGCCAAGGAATCCCGTTCTCCGTCACTGGGCCACACATGCCAGGGGCTGCCAGCTACGCTGTGTTCTTGGAGGCCACGATCCTGTCCCTCCGGCCAGGCCTGGCTGGTGCGGGGCGGGGCAGGGAGGTGGGCAGAGAGTGGCGGTAATTTTCTGGAAGGACTAGAGTGTTGCCGGATGAGCCCTCTCCCCCAGGTCCATGCCTCGGTCTCCCCATCGACCTCCCACAGGGTCACTAGGAGCTTAACTGAGATGATGAAGAAAATGAAGCATTAGCACAGTGCCAGGCACATAGTAACTGCTCACGAAATGGCCGCTGTCATTCAGGTTGCTCCTGTCACATACTTAGTCCCTAGGGAGGGCATGCAGGGCCTAGGGCACCACCAGGAGTATCTGCATATGATTAAATCCCACAGACACAGCTCTCAGACCAGGTGGCCTTATCACGTCTTTTCCTGCGACAGCTCCTCCGCCAAATGTAACAGCTGTGTGTAGCCACTACAACAGCCCAGGCCAGATCGGGGGAGCTGGGCTGGGGGGCAGCTAATTAATAGGGCCCCTTTCACAGTTATTAGTACTAAGAAGGGGGCACCGGACGAGTGTGCAGCTCTTGCTCCTGAAGAAGCACTTCTATATACCTTATCTACAGCGAACTTACCGGGTTTTTATTATCCTATGACATTGGTATACTATCCATATTTACGAGTCTTTTCCCTTCTCATAACCATCCCATTAGGGAGTTGATCAGTTGTTGGCAGAGAGAATGGGGACCAGAGGGGCTGGCCGCCTTGCTGAAGGCTTGAGTGGACTGCCAGCTCTCTGGGGTCAGCAGGGACCAGCGGCTGGCCCAAAGGCCGGCCCAAAAGCCAGTGGGCTCTTGGGTCCTGCTAGTGTCTGGGTAGAGGGAGGTGAGAGTGCCTTCCTCCTCTCCCTTTCTCCTTCCTCCCACGTAGATTTACTGTATACCAACTACGTGCCAGGCACAGCTGCTGGCTGTCCGGTAGGGAATGAAGTAGTGTTTCCCGACCCTTGGGTTGCTGAGGCCAGACTAGGAGGTAGATCTTAAACCAACAACCCCATGTAGTGCTGAGTGGTAGCTGGGTGACCTTGGGCGAGCCCCTTGAGCTCCCTTTTTTTTTTTTTTGTCTGTGTCGGGTCCTAGTTGTGGCATGTGGGAACTTCGTTGGCGGCGCATGGGCTTCTCTCTAGTTGTGATGTGTGGGTTCCAGAGCGCATGGGTTTTGTAGTTTGCGGCACGTGGGCTCTCTAGTTGAGGCATGCCAGCTCAGTAGTTGTGGAGCGCAGGCTCAGTTGTCCCGCGGCATGTGGGATCTTACTTAGTTCCCCGACCAGGAAACTGCATCCCCTGCACTGGAAGGTGGATTCTTTACCACTGGACCACCAGGGAAGTCCTCCCATGAGCTCTTTTGAGCCTCGGTTTCCTCATCTGTGAACTAGTCACACCTGCACAACCTGGGGAGGCGGTAGGAGAATAAGATGCAGGAAAGTGGTGCCTGGCGCTGTGGCTGGCGCTGAGTGGGGGCACCCTGTTGGGATCATTGTTGTGGGAAGGATGATCAGAGATGCTGCAGGGCCGGGCCCCTCATCCACGTTGGGTTCAGGCATGGTGGGGCAGGAGGGTTGCCAGTGGAACAAGCTGGAGGGGCAGGAACAACAGGGCTCCCCAAGATTCAGGAACTCTGATGGCCTCACCTCAGCCCCCGCCCCCGGGGTCTCATAAGCTCCATGGCTTCCGGCCTGGCCCGACGTTCCCCTTCCCTTCCTGAGCCCGTGTCACCAACCCCCCAGCCCCTTGGGTGTGGTAAGAGCTGGTCTTTGAGATGGATAGAGCTGGGCTTTCTGTGCATCCTCAGGCAGGTGGTTTCTCCTCTCTGAGGCTGTTTCCTCTGTAAAATGGGCGCAATCATTGTGTCCAACTTCTGGGTTGTCAGGAGGACTGGATGAGACACGTGTTTCAACTATAAATTGAGCCCAGACATATAAAAGCTCTCACTGAGGTCCCTTCACCAGCATGTGGGTGCCGCTGGGTGGGAAGGCTGGACATTTCCCAACTGGGCCGAGCACGGGTCTGCGGATGAGCAGCCCTGATTCCGTGTGCCCAGGCTGCAGACACAGTTACTTACCAACCCCGGAGCTACGTGCGGAGGGGAAATGGGAACCAGTCGGGAAGCAGCAGGCGTCACCTCGGGAGCGGGTGCTGGACCGAGGGCTGGCACACACATCCCTCCGGGCGCTTGATCAGAGGTGCTGGAGGGAAGCAACGTGGGACGGGGCCCTCCAGTACCTGGAATGACCAGGTTCTGGCCACCAGGCCCCTGGCAGTGGGGAGGCACGGGTGCCTGCAAGAATGAAGGAAAACGTCAATTAGGAGGTGGCCGGGGATAATCCCTCCACCCTGAGACCCCTGGACTGGCCCTGGGGACGCTGGGGAGGGGGCCACCACGGAGCAATCATCATAGAAACCCAAGTGTTTGTACAACACTACATTTTCCAAAGCACTCTGGCATCCCGGCTCACGAGGGCCCCTACATTGTTTTTCAGAGGGGTATTTGCATGTCATGTATATTTACAATGATTTCCCCACCACCCACAGAATCCCCACAGCAGCTGGGAAGCTGGGGTTCCAAAGGCTCAGATCCTACCCATCTTGCTTCTCCCTCTTTTTCCCTGGATGGGGGCGGTCAGGAAAGGGGCCAGAGTCACACAGTCCCGAGTTCGAACCCCAGTTGAGCCCTCACTCTCCCGGCGACACTGGGCAGGCAGCTGCCCCTTTCTGAGCCTTAGTTTCCCTGCTTGTCAAATGGAAATAAGAGTACCACCTCTGAGGTCTCCTGTGAGGATTAAGAAGATAATGCAGGTAGAATACCTGGCACAGAGTATGTGCCTGAAAAAGACCCTTCAAAGAGGCTCGGTCCCTGTCCCCTGCACTCAGAGCAGGAGGCACTGCATCACCACCCCCCGACCTCCTACATCACAGGTCTCGTCTCGTGCAAGAGGCACAGGGAAGCCAGGTGTCCCTCTCCACCCACTTCTGCTGAACAGGTGCTGCTGCTCCTGCTTGGATCTTTAAATCAGCAGGAACCAGGCCCTCCTGGGAGAAGAAAAAGGCCCCCTCATTCCACACCCCCACTCCCAGGAGCCTCTTGGTTGCTTTGGAGGCCTCAGTGGAAGCCCCCACCCTTGCTCTCTCATTCTACAGGTGGAGAAACGGAGACACAGGGGTCATCTAGCTGATTTGGGGACACACAATCCAAGTGGTTGGGCTGGGATCTGAACTCAGGCTTTCCCCCTCAGCCCCGGGAGAAGAAGTCCAGGGGTCAGTTCACAGTAGGAATACGGAGAAAGGGGCAGTGGATGATGGGGGAGGTTCATCTTTTTCTCCTGGTTACACCAGGGCCCTGGAAAGCCCTCATAATCTCTAACTTCTCTATATCTGCACCTCCTTTGACCTCATTGTCTCCTCACAGCGCTACAATGTGTTCCGTATTTTTCAAAAGGAGAAACTGAGGCTCAGAGAACTTCAGTAATTACCCACACCGAGGAAGAGTCAGGGCATCTGATTCCAAGACCTGGTACTTAACCCCAGTGTGGCCCTGCTTCCCCAGGTGGGGAAATCTCCAACCCAGAAAAACAGGCATAACCGTCTTGATGAAAAGTGTTTAAATAGAAGGAAAAGAAAACACTGACTTCCAAAACATTCTGAATTAGCAGACACAAATTCTTAAAAGATTCCAAGATGCACCATGGGGCGTGAAAATTGCCAGTACATGAAAATTCAGTGCTTGGGAGGATGCGTGCCTGACCAAGTTGTCACTTTTAGCCAAAATCAGTGGGAGCCCAAAGCGGAAGGAAGAGAGGTGACGGCAGAGGGAGGCATCCTGGGCAGGGCAGTGGGGCAAGGGGTCCCAAGACCTGCCCTGGAGTCTGCCCAACTTCCTTGCTGAGGGACCAGAGCAAGTCTCCTCCTGACTGCCCACTTTACAACAGGTGGGAGAAGCCTACAAGACAGTCTCTTAGGTTCTTGCCAGCTCTGATGGTGATTAAGATTCGGGGACTTCCAACAGGGATGAACCTCGAGAACATTACGTTAAGTGAAAGAAGCCAGTCACAAAGGACCACATAGGGTATGATTTCACTCATATGAAATGTCCAGAACAGGGAACTCTGTGGGGACAGGAAGTAGACGAGTGGTTGCCGGTGGGGGTTTGGGAGCGGGTGAAAGCTAAGGGGTTCGTGGTTTCTTTTTGGGATAATGAAAATGTTCTAAAATGGATTGCAGTGATGGATGCACAGTTTTGTGAATATACTAAAAGTCATTGAATGGTACACTTTAAATGGGTACAGTATATGTACAGTATATGAATTCTATCTAGATTTGTACAGTCTATGAATTCTATCTCAATAAAGCTGTTAGAATAATCCAACACTAAAAGAAAGATTCTGCAACTTCCCAATGGACAGCTGTCCTCTGGGAGCCTGTGATTCCCTTGGGGTTCTTCCACTATGGCCTGGGAAACCAGGGAGTATTTTCCCAAGAATCCCCCAACACCCCTACAGACCCTCTGTCCCAGAGGCCTTTGCATTTGACATTTGCCTCCTCCAGGAAGACCTCCCTGACCTTCCAGCCAGTCCAAGTCCCCAGTTACTGGCTCCTAGGGCTTCCTCAGTTTCTCACCACTTATCATGCTGATGTGAGGAAATCATTTCCATGATCATCGGATGACACTGCCTTCTCCATCAGACTGGGAGCTCCATGAGGGCAGGGCCATCATCATTGGTCATCATTGTCAATGCTCAGCGCAGTGCCTACCACACAGAAGGTGCTCCAGAAATGTTTGCTGATTGAATGAATGGACCAAAATTCCAAACCCTATAATGCAACTTGGCTTCCCGTCCTGGCTTCACCTCATTCTGGCTGAGTGATCCTGAGCAAATCACATAACCTCCGAGAGTTTCAACACCTACTGCAGAGAGTAGCCAGGGCATTAAAAGGGATAACGGACATGGAAAGTACTTTATGAAGCGGCTTCCCCACAGCTGCCCCCATCGCAGTCAATGGAACCCCCTCCTACCAGCCACTCAGGCTCAAGCCCTGCAGTCATCCTTGATGCCTCTCTTTCCCTCACCCTCTACAGCCAAGCCATCAGCAGCTCCTACTGAAGCCACCTTCACGACGTATCAAGAAGCTGGTGCACCACCTGCATGTTACCACTGCTGTGGACTGAGCCATCATCACCTCTTGCCTGGATTAGTCACGTCCTCTCTTGTCTCCTGCTTCTGCCCTTGCTCCGGACACAGAAGCCAGAGGAATCGGGCTAGAACACAAGTCAGAGCCTGCCCCTCCTCTGCTCTAAACCCTCCATGGCCTCACTTCACCTCAAGTAAAAGCTGACAGCCCTACAGATGCCATGGGTGGTCCCTCCACCACGTCCGGTTCTCCCCTTTACTTTCTGCTCACTCCCTTTGCCCCAGCTACCCTGGCCTCTGCGTTGTTCCCCAAATATACCAGGTATGCTCCTGCCTCAGGGCCTTTCCACTTGCTCTTTCTCTGCCTGGAATGTCAGTCGCCCAGATGTCAGTGAGCCTTACCCCCCTGACCTTGTCAATGAGAGGCATTTCAGCACAATAGTTAAGACTCTTAACAGAAGAGCATGGGCTTGAGGTAGAAATCCAGGCTCTGCCAGTTACATAGCCGAGTGACTGTGGGCAAGTTTCTTAACCTCTCTGGGACTCAGCTGCTCATTTCTAAAATGGGAATATTTACAGCACCTTCCTCGTAAGGTTGTAAGGTTTAAATGCATTCAGTGAGCACACACTTGTGCCTGCTCAGCCACTCCACCTGACATTCCCAGTGCCCGTCCCCCACCCCACCTTATTGTTCTCCTAGGCACGTACCACTTTATAAGAGGATATGCAAATGAGCAATTTATCCTGATTACACCCTGCCCCTCCCACTAAAATGTCGGCCCCACGAGGCTGAGAGTTTGTCTACTTGGTTTATTGCCAGGTCCCCAGTGCCCACCACAACACCTGGCACGCGGAGGTGCTCAGGGAAGGCGTCGCTCAACAAATGTTTTCAATGCTGAATAAATATTTATTGGCTAATTGTCACAAGCTCTGGGTTTTCTCTTCTTCCCTATCACAGACATTTATTTTTCTCTCCAGACCAGCCTGCCCCTTGGAGGGCCAGGTCCGCAAAGCCAAATTCCCACGGGCAGCTCTGCCCGCCATCCTGTGGGCACCTCACACGCCACGTGTCCAGGGTCTCTTCTCCAGAGATCTTGTCTCTTACGGCATCATCTAACCAGGTACCTGGAACCAGCTCACACTCTTCGGTAACCAAGATGCCAGGGGCTCTCATGCACCTTCCTCCTCTCTCAACATCTCTCGAATCCCCTTCTCTTTATCCCCAGAGTCACCCCCTGTCCAGGCCACCATGATCTCTCATTCAGACCACTGCACCAGCCCCCTCCCTGGGTGCTCTGCTGTCTCCCTCGGTCCCTCTTCTTACTGCAGCTGAGAGGAGCTTTTCAAAACACACAAGGAACAAATGAAAGCCTCCCTCTGCGAGCCTGAAAAGTCGAAACTCGAAAAACAAACCGACTGGGGTTTTTCAAAAGAATTCGACTCAGGGCTCTTCAAACAATGAACGGCCTCACCAACCTTGCCACCCCAGGTAAAATGGTATTTGTTGTACGAAAATTTAATTTACAAAATGGATTTACACCGAACCTTAGTTCCACAAATATCTGTGGAATTGAAATGAAAAAACAGTTTTTAAAAATAGCATTTATGGAGTTTCCTCATGCAACTGGGGGCTTCTCACACTCCCACATCTCATTCACTCCTCTCAGCAAACCAGGCAGGTGGCATTGATTCCAGTTTCCAAATGAGGCCCAGAGAGGGGAGGTGACTTGTCCCAAGTAGCACAGCACCCAGATTACCCCAGGGTCCTCCCGGACCCTGGAGGCTGTGGTCACAGGGTGCCAGATGGGGCAGAGAAAAGGTGTGGAGCCTCCTGTTTTTCAGTTGACTGGCTGCCTAGGCTCTGAGGCCCTCAGAGCACGTGGACATAACTTGCCTATTTCTGCTCCCTGCCTTGGCCTGTGCAGCTTCCCTGCTCAGGGTAACCCCTCCTGGGGCTGGTCAAAACCTCGCCACCCTTCACGGCCCATTTCCAGCACTGAGTCTCCTGCCCGCACCTCCCTTGGCACTGGCTGCCCGCAGCACACCGCCTGCAATGATTTATGGATGTTTGTGACATGGCAGTGCCCTCCCGCCTTGTGCTGTGTCCCTCCTGCTCTTCTACCTCAGGGACCGTGGTTCCTCCGCCTTCCCTGATGCCTTGTGCTCTAGCCCTCGGTCCTGAAGCCACATGACCTTCCAAGTCTCTGTGAGGTCTGGCCTTGCCCCTGAACCTATCCAAGGCTCATCTCCCCAGCTGCCTCCCAGACCTTCCCTCCATGGGCCCCTCACGCTCCCACACGTGAAATGGACCTTATCACCATCTCCCCCAAACCTGCTCCTCCCTGAAAATACCATGATCCTCCTAAGTCTCCGAGCTAGAAACTTGGCCATCGCTCTGGACCCCTCCCCGCCCCTCAGCCCCCTGCAAGCCCTGCTGATTCTGCCCCGAAATGTCTTCAAACTGCCGCTGCTCTCCACACCACTGCCCTGTGCTTAGCTCAGGCCCCATCTCCCCTTTGGCATTTGAGCATAGGCCACTGGTCCACCCATCCAGTTTCCCATCATCCACCAACTTCTACTCTCCCCTTGACTCACCATCCATCTACTACATCCATCCTTCCACCCACTCACTCATCCCCCTCCAATCCACCACCCATAATTTACCAAGACCGCCAATGCGCCAAGCCATGTGCTGGACATTGTGACACAGAAATGACTTAGGCCCAGTCCTTGGCCTCAATATGCTCACACTAGAACTGGGTCCTGAAGGATGAACAGGACTCTGTGGAGGGTTAAGGGGAAGAGGGGAGGATATCTAGGTCAAGGAATAAACAACGGCACAGGCATAGGAAGGAGACACCTGGGGTGTCTGAGGAACTTGACCAGACAGGTGGGGAGCGACCCGAGATGAAGGTGGAAGGGTGACCAAGGCCGTCTTTGCAGGGCTCTGCAGGGCCCTTCAAGACCAGGTAAGGAGTCTGTACTTTATCCAAAGCATAGACTCTGGAGCCTGGGGTCAGACCCCTGCTCCACCACCTCGTAACTGTGTGACTTAGAACAAATGTCCTCAGTATTCCCCATCTGTAAAATGGTAAGAACAATACACCTATTACACAGGCCTGTTGTGAGGAGGAAATGAGCTAATGCATATGTGTATTATGACTCTTAGCACAGTGCCTGGTAAATAGAAAATGCTCAGTAAATATTGTTGCTATTATGTTCATATTATTATTAATTACTATCCTCTAGCCAGCTGGTGGACAGCGGAGAGTTTTACACAGAGGAAGTGCATGCTAACTTGGACTGCAAAGCGTCCTCCTCCGCAGCTATGGGCTCAGGAGTGAGCTTCATTGCCCCTGCCCAGCCTCAGCCCCACCAGCTCCAGCCTCGCCCTCTCCTACAGACTGCCCCCAGCCAGGCACGCCCACCAGCCACTGCCCCAGACTGGCCCTCAGTGCCCGGAGGAGCTCCAGCCTGCCTTGCCCCTGGGCAGTTGAGCTCCAAGCTCCAGGAGCCTGGAGGCTCCCTCTGAGAGCTGCCGTGTAGCCGGTTCACTCGCTCCTGCACAGGACACCGAGAAGCCCTTTACAAGCTTTTTTCTCTAACTGTCACGGCTCTGTGCAGGCATACGGTCACCCATTCTGCAGATGAGGACACTGAGCCTCAGGGAGGAGGCGGAAGTCCCTTTGCTTCAGGCTGCACAAGTCAATGGCTGAGCAGGGATCCAAACCCAGGTTGGTCAGGCTCCAGAGCCCCCAGCTCTCTCCCAGAAATCTTGGAGGCAAGCCCCCAAGATGATCAGGGCCTGAGATATCGCACGGACATGAATTTTCCCAGCACTGAGGGGTGCTATCCAAGACAACCCTCTGCAGTAATGGAAATGCTCTCATCTGCACTGTCCTGTAGTGGCCAAGAGCCACGTGCAGCTACTGATCACCCAAAACGTGACAAGTACAACTAAGGAACGGAATTTTAAATTAAATTGAAATTGAAATAGCCACACGTGCTTTGTGGCTACCCTACTGGACAGCACAGGACCAGACAGCTTTTAGCATTTTCAACCCTGAGACTGCATTTCCAGACGCTCACACTGCTTGAGCCACAACTTACAAAATATTTTGTCATTTTATTAGAAAGATCTCCATCACGTACCACCTGGTCCCTGTTTTTACAAACTGAGGCTACCCAGCACCCTCAATTTAACTGCTTCTCTACAACTCAAGGTCATTCATGAACTAGCTGCCAAACTACTGCTCTGGGCCAGGCACCGAGCCAGATGTGGAAGAATGATGTGCTTGTCCCCGTCCTCAAGGATCTCAGTCTGGTGCGGGGACACGTCCTACCTTAGGGTCTGTGACGGAGGGGATAGGTGCAAGAGTGAGGTTTATACACAGTCTGGGGAGAACAGGGTGACTCGGTCAGCTGGGGGAGTCTCTAGGAAGGCTGTATCAAGGAGAGACACTGCCAGGGTGTGACAGCACTTTACAGTTTGCAAGGCACATTCACATCCATTGTCTCACCTGCTCCTCACTCTAGTCCCGTGAGGGAGTTCAGGCCTGGTCTGGTTTCTGGTTTTCTGTATACTGGATTCACATCAGCACCCGCTTCTGGAAGGAGCACTGAATGGGGCCACAGCCCTAAGCCCTGGCATGTGGAAGCCAAGACCTCCACAGTGGGTGAAGGCAGTGCTCCCCTGATCCTCCACAGAAGCTTCTTGGGAAGGTTCACCCAGGACCCAGCCAGCTGCTGGCCAAATGTGTTTTTAGTCAAGGACTTAGAAATCAGATGTTCCCTAAATCCTCCAAAGGGCCAGTCTTGTAAATCCCTAAACTTTCCGGCAGCTCTGACGGGACCCGGTGGTCCCCTCACTGACCATTTGGCCTCCTCTTGGCGCCCTGACTTTCGGAGGCCAGGGAAGATCTTTATTTTAATGACATTTCCTCGTAATCCCTTCATTTCTCTTCCGCACTCTCAAGGGGCCGCCGCAGTGGCCCGTTCTCTCCTGCCCTACTTTTCCTTTCTCTGAATCCTGGGAGGCATTTCTCTGCACTTCCTGGAGGTGCTCTTGCCTGGGAGGCCCAGGCAGTTCCAATCCTTCCATCACCTCTGTTAACACTGAGCTCAGATGGTCCCTCCTTCAAAGCCTCGTCCAGCCAGGAGACCCCTGATTCCTCACGGTGGCTTTGGAGCAGAGGGCAGGGAACATTGTGCCCCATGAACATTTCTTGAGCCCTTAGTCTGTGTATGGCCCCGAGCTGGACCAAGCTAAGCGAGAAGACGAATTAGTCAGCGGGGGTAGCGAATGTGTGAACAGACATGAGAGTCCGATATGACTGCGCTGCCGTGGAAGGAAGCCCGGGTGTGGCCCACGGGAGCCCTGATCAGCCTGGGGGAATCAGAGGAATATCAAAAAACAGGTGAGGCTCTGGCTAGGCCTTGTAGGACGCACAGGAGTCCAGAGGTGGACAAAGTGGGGAAGAGTGTAAGGAAGAGGGACACAGCATGCCATGTTTGGGGAACTGGGAGGAATTATGCACAGGTGGGGAGCTGGCCTGTGTGCTCTGGGGAAGAGGGGGTGGAGGGGGAGGGGAGATAGGGCTGGAACTGCAGGTGGGGACTTGATCATGAGGGTCCTGCAGTGTCAATCAGGGAGTGTGGCCTTCACCCTGGGAGCAGTGGGGAGCCCAAGGGCTCATCAAGTTTGGGTGGGAGAAGGATCACCCAGCAGTTCTGTGGGGCCGCCTGGAGGTGGGCGCTGTGACCCACGTGATTGCTGACAGTGGTCTACCTAGGGCAGGGGTACTGGGGCTGGGGGACAGCAGACAGATTCAGGAGATATTTAGACTATAAAATCAATCAGACTTGGGGCTGATTAGATGTAGAGGATGAAGGAGAGAGAGGAGTCAGGGATGACTCCTAGGTTTCTATCCTGAGTGACTGGGGTACATATTGAATACTAAGCTTTGGGTTATAACAGGGGTTGACAAACTTTTTCTTAAAAGGTCAATGGTAAATATTTGAGGCTTGTGGACCATTCGGTGCTCCAAAGCTGCCATAGACAATATATAAATGAATGGGCATGGCTGTGTTCTAGCAAAATTTTTTTAGAAGAACAGGCTGGCCATGGCCATACTTTGCTAACCCGAGCTATAAACAACAACAACAACAACAAAACCCATTTTAGGCTGGCTTTAACATAAAGTGGATTAACCCATATAATTGAAGAAGTCCAGAATTGGTGGGCTTCAGGCACAGTTCAGTCAGAGTTCCAGTTCTGTCTCACTGATATTTTCTCAACCCAGTACTTCTCCATGTGTCAGCTCCATCCTAAGGCTGGCTTCCCATATGAGTGCAAGACAGCCGCAGCTGTTCCAGACAAATCACATCATCAGGAGCATGAGGAGGGATTAATCTTCCAGCCAAGTCCTAAGTGTCACTCTTTTTTTTCTTTTAACATCTTTATTGGAGTATAATTGCTTTACAATGGTGTGTTAGTCTCTGCTTTATAACAAAGTGAATCAGCTATACATATACATATAGCCTCATATCCCCTCCCTTTTGCGTCTCCCTCCCACCCTCCCTATCCCACCCCTCTAGGTGGTCACAAAGCACAGAGCTGATCTCCCTGTGCTATGCGGCTGCTTCCCACTAGCTATCTGTTTTACATTTGGTAGTGTATATATGTCCATGCTACTCTCTCACTTCGTCCCAGCTTACCCTTCCCCCTCCCTGTGTCCTCAAGTCCATTCTCTACGTCTGCATCTTTATTCCTGTCCTGCTCCTAGGTTCTTCAGAACCTTTTTTTTTTTTTTTTAGATTCCATATATATGTGTTAGCATACAGTATTTGCTTTTCTCTTTCTGACTTACTTCACTCTGTATGACAGACTAGGTCCATCCACCTCACTACAAATAACTCAATTTCGTTTCTTTTTATGGCTGAGTAATTTGTATTTAATTTTTGATAGTTTGATTAATACGTGTCTTGGAGTGTTTCTCCTTGGATTTATCCTGTATAGGACTCTCTGTGCTTCCTGGACTTGACTATTTCCTTTCCCATATTAGGGAAGTTTTCAACTATAATCTCTTCAAATATTTTCTCAGTCCCTTTCTTTTTCTATTCTTCTTCTGGGACCCTTATAATTCGAATGTTGGTGCGTTTAATGCTGTCCCAGAGGTCTCTGAGACTGTCCTCAATTCTTTTCATTCTTTTTTCTTTATTCTGCTCTGCAGTAGTTATTTCCACTATTTTATCTTCCAGGTCACTTATCCATTCTTCTGTCTCAGTTATTCTGCTATTGATCCCTTCTAGAGAATTTTAAATTTCATTTATTGTGTTGTTCATCTCTGTTTGTTTGCTCTTTAGTTCTTCTAGGTCCTTGTTAAACGTTTCTTGTATTTTCTCCATTCTATTTACAAGATTTTGGATCACCTTTACTATCATTACTCTGAATTCTTTTTCAGGTAGACTGCCTATTTCCTCTTCATTTGTTTGGTCTGGTGGGTTTTTACCTTGCTCCTTCATCTGCTGTGTGTTTCTCTGTCTTCTCATTGTGCTTAACTTACTGTGTTTGGGGTCTCCTTTTCGCAGGCTGCAGGTTCGTAGTTCCCGTTGTTTTTGGTGTCTGCCCCCCAGTGGCTAAGGATGGTTCAGTGGGTTGTGTAGGCTTCCTGGTGGAGGGGACTGGTGCCTGTGTTCTGGTGGGTGAGGCTGGATCTTGTCTTTCTGGTGGGCAGGACCACGTCTGGTGGTGTGTTTTGGGGTGTCTGTGACCTTATTATGATTTTAGGTAGCCTCTATGCTAATAGGTGCAGTTGTGCTCCTGTCTTGCTAGTTGTTTGGCATAGGGTGTCCATCACTATAGCTTGCTGGTCGTTGAGTGGAGCTGGGTCTTAGCGTTGAGATGGAGATCTCTGGGAGAGCTCTCGCCGATTGGTATTATGTGGAGCCGGGAGGTCTCTGGTGGACCAATGTCCTGAACTCGGCTCTCCCACCTCAGAGGCTCAGGCCTGACACCCGGCCGGAGCACCAAGACCCTGTCAGTCACATGGCTTTTCACTCCCTTTAACACAATGCTGACTTGACTCAGACTCAGATCCCCTCCTGGGGCCACACGCGCCTCTGGGCGACGCCAGGCGGCAGAGCTCCTGGTCTCCACGCTTCCTTCACAGTGGTCCTTCCGGATGCAGCCCGGCGAGGGTTGCCGTCAGCTCCTTTGTCCTAGGGAAACCGTTCATGCCAGAAGCTTACCGACTCTCGGGCCCTGTGTTTAGTGCGGGCAGCTGTTCCCGGAGGCCCATCTCCGGCTCGGAGGCACCGGGGTCCTAAGTGTCACTCTGATTGGACTTGCTTATGTCATATGTCCATCCAGGAACCAGTCATTGTGCCTGGGGGATGGGACACACTGATTGGCTTAGCCTGGGTCATGTGCTCTATCCCTGAGTGGGGGAGGTAGAGTCAGTTTCCGGGGAACCACGTGGCTTCCCAGGGAAAATCAGGGTCTGGCAGGATGGTGGAAAAAAGGGAGGAATGCAAGAAAAGCAAAAGTATATGCCCCTCCAAAGACTTGTACGTGAATATACATAGCAGCGTTATTCATAATAGCCCCAAATCCAAATTCCCATCAAGCAGTGAACAGATAAACAAAATGTCATATATCCATAAGATGGAATACCACTCAGCAGTAAAAGGGAAAGAAGTACTGATATGTGCAACAACGTAGATGAACATAAAAAACAATACGCTGAGTGGAGGAAGTTAGACACAAAGACTACATGTTATATGTTTCCATTTATAGGAACTTTCTAGAAAAGGTAAAACTAGAAAGCAGATCAGTGGTTGCCTGGGGCCTGGGATGGGAGTGGGGATTGACTGCAAATGTGCACAAGGGGATTTGGGATTGTGGTTAACTGTTGCTCACTATAAATTTATTAAATCTCATCCAAATGAATAAAATAAGTAAACTCTAGGGTATGTAAATTATACCCCAATAAAGCTGTTTTTAAAAAAGGCTGATGGGGGCAAAGAGGATGCTATGGCTATTAGGGTCCACGCAGAGAACGATGGTGCCACTCACGAATCAGGGGACAGAGAGGCAAGGGCAGGCTTGAGGGCAAATGCTGAGGTCCCTCTGGACAGGCTGAGCAGGAGGTGCTTCTGGGACATCAGGAGTGCCATCCAGCAGAGCTCCGGGTAAAGGCCAGGGATGGAGCTGGGGGTCTGGGGATGGTGGGTGCTCAGAAGGACCCTGAAGCGGTGGCAGTGGATGAGTCCCCCCGAGAGGGTGTGGTCTGAGAAGACAAGGCTGCCATGATAGAGCCCTGAGAAGCAGAAACGTCTAGTGGACCAACAGAGGAAGGGAAACCGGCCAAAGCATGAGATACTTTGATAGCCAGAGAAGCTAGCAGAGGTCCCAGTCAGGGCACGTGCCAATGCCCAGAGCCTGGGGCGCTGTGGACTGAGGTGTGGCCACCAGGTGAACCACAGGAGGTCCCGGTGGCCTTGGCGAGAACAGTGACCCTGGAAGGGTGAGATGTGATCCAGGCTGCAGTGGGTGAGGAATACAAGGGGTCAGTGAGCATAGTCAACACCGCTGAGAAGCTCAGCTGGCGAGGGAAGGAGGAAGCGGGGTAGCTGGGGGCAGGGCGGAAACCAAAGGCAGAAGCAGTGGGTGTGGTCCACACTCTTGATAGGTGTGGCTGGGAAGAGGAGACAGGCGGTGTGGGGCAGCTGCAGCCACTCCAAGCTCCATGATACTCCTGGAACCGGGCCACCTGCCCGTCGCCCATGCCACCACGCCCCATCAAGCCACCCCAGCTACTCACACTGGGGAGACACGGCTCTTGCTGGGGCTGGCTCCCAACCTGCCCTGGCCACTGTCCGCTGACCAACACAGTCTGGCTGCATCTCAAGTGTGGCCAGGCTGGGCACGGAGGTGGCGGCATTTAATGGAGCATAGGACGGCTCTCGGGCATTGTTCTGACCTTTTCTCCAGACCCCACCCACAGGGTCCTGGCCCTCGGCTCTCGGGCATTGTTCTGACCTTTTCTCCAGACCCCACCCACAGGGTCCTGGCCCTCGGAGACAAATTCTGGGAGTGCTTTGTGTGACAGCTTTGTGTGAAATGTCAAGTGGGAGGGAATTCCCTGGTGGTCCAGTGGTTAGGACTTGGCGCTTCCACTGCCGTGGCCCGGGTTCAATCCCTGGTCAGGGAACTAAGATTCCCACAAGCCGTGCTACAGCCAAATAAATAAATAAATAAATAAAAAGAGGGTTAAAAAAAAAAAATGTCAAGTGGGAGAAACTTCTCGGCACTACCTTCACTTTAGGTCTGGGCATCACCCCCCCACCGGATAACCCAGATGCCCATCAGCCCGGGGGGCATGAGACTGGTACCGGTCAGCCTATTTTTCCAATTCTACTCACAGCTATCAGTTGGCTCCTCCCCACAGCCCTGACAGGTTGTCATCATTACATCCATCTGGCTGACAAGGAGAATGAGACTCAGAGAGGTTGAGTGGCTCAGCTAAGGTCACACAGCAAGTGAGTAGCACAAGTGGGTTTGGCACCCAGGTCAACCTGCCTCAAGAGCCTGCTCCCTTTCCCCCACTGACCCTTGACAAAGGGTGTGGAAAACAAAAGAGGAGGGCAGGAGGAGTGGGGGAGGGGAGGACGGAGTTCTGAATGGTAAAGTGGTGAACCAGGTTGGAGCCCCAGTTCTGCCCCAGCTCCTGGGGCCAGGGTGAGTCACTCTCCCACACAAGGCCTCAGTTTTTCTAGCTGTACAATGAGCTCTTAGGTCCCTTGTGGCTGCCACATGCTGAGTTCTGTGACCAGGTGCTTATCGGAGACACTTCTGCCCTTTATGGTAGAAACAAAAAAACGTCCCTGGGAAGGTTAGCAGCAGGAAAAGGCCATGGTGGGGGGAAATGGGTCTCCTCTACCAGGCCGGGCCCTGGAGGAGCTGCACCCAGGGAATATGGCCAAGCCCAGCCTATATGCTGGCTCAGCACTTCGCTGGGACAAAGGCCCAGCCTGATATCATTGTGCCTCTTGCAGGAGCTGCCCCGTCTCAGTCATCCCAGCAGGACCTGCCACGGATTTGCATGAGTCTCTCCTCTTTCTCAGCTGTGGCCTCCCTGTCTGCAACCCTCCAGCGAAGGAGGTCTCCAGGCCAGCTTTCTCCCCACCCTCAGCTCCCCTGCCCACCCCTCCTCCCTGCTTCCACAACTGCAGGCCCTCTGGAGCCTCACGGCTGCCCTAGTGTCTCCATGGGAGATGCCTGAAGGCTGACCCATTAGTCAGAGTCAAGACCTTCCAAAAGGAATCAGAGTCCCAGAGACGGTAGGTGCCTAAGCAAGGCCACACAGCAGACACGGGGGGCCAGCATGGAACCTGGGCCTCCTGACCACTCAGCTCATTTCTGTGGCCCCTTCCAATGGTTTTTATGACAGAAAATATTTTATTCTTCTTTATGTCTTTGTGTTATGTTTATAACTCAGACCCACATCCTAATTTTCAGTTCACCAGACATATTCACAGTCACTCAAATGTTGCTCCCTGAAGTGACCATGGCTCAGTCCCCTTTCTGCCCACACAGGTGACCTCACCCAGCCTTGTGGCTTTTAACACCCTCTCTCTCTCTCTGCCCCTCCCTCCTCCTCTTCCCTCCTCCTATTCTCTCTCTCCCCACATTCAATCCATCAGGAAATCGTGTTGTCCCTACCTCCAAAACATCTCCAGAATCCAACCACCCCTTGCCACCTCCACCTCTGCCACCTGGTCCCAGCCACCATCGTCTCTCTCCTGGATTAGAGCTGTAGCCTCCCCATGGCCTCCCTGCCTCCACTCTTGATCCCTTCAGCCTGGTCTCCACACAGTAGCCAGAGGATCCTGTTAAGATGCAAGTCTCGGAGATTAACCAAGATGGCGGAGCAGAAGGACGTGCTCTCACTCCCTCTCGCGAGAGCACCAGGATCACAACTGGCTGCTGGACAATCATCGACAGGAAGACACTGGACTTCACCAAGGAGGATACCCCACGTCCAAGGACAGAGGAGAAGCCACAGTGAGACAGCAGGAGGGGCGCAATCAGAGTAAAATCAAATTCCATAACTGCTGGGTGGGTGACTCACAGACTGGCGAACACTTATATCACAGAAGTCCACCCACTGGAGTGAAGGTTCTGAGCCCCACGTCAGGCTTCCCAACCTGGGGGTCCAGCAACGGGAGGAGGAATTCCTAGAGAATCAGACTTTGAAGCCTAGTGGGAATTGATTGCAGGACTTCGACAGGACTGGGGGAAACAGAGACCCCACTCCTGGAGGGCGCACACGGAATAGTGTGCGCATCGGGACCCGGGGGAAGGAGCAGTGACCCTGGGGGAGACTGAACCAGACCTACCTGCTAGTGTTGGAGGGTCTCCTGCAGAGGCGGGGGCTGGCTCTGTTTCACCGTGGGGACAAGGACACTGGCAGCGGAGGTTCTGGGAAGTACTCCTTGGCGTGAGCCTTCCCAGAGTCTGCCATTAGCCCCACCAAAGAGCCCAGGTAGGCTCCAGTGTTGGGTTGCCTCAGGCAAAACAACCAACAGGGAGGGAACCCAGCCCCACCCATCAACAGTCAAGGGGATTAAAGTTTTACAGAGCTCTGACCGCCACAGCAACAGTCAGCTCTACCCACCACCAGAGCCTCCCATCAGGAAACTTGCACAAGCCTCTTAGATAGCCTCAACCACCAGAGGGCAGACAGCAGAAGCAAGAAAAACTACAATCCTGCAGCCTGTGGAACAAAAACCACATTCACAGAAAGACAGACAAGATGAAAAGGCAGACGGCTATATACCAGATGAAGGAACAAGATAAAACCCCAGAAAAACAACTAAATGAAGTGGAGATAGGCAACCTTCCAGAGAAAGAATTCAGAATAATGATAGCGAAGATGATCCAGGACTTCGGAATAAGAATGGAGGCAAAGATTGAGAAGATGCAAGAAATGATTAACAAAGACCTAGAAGAATTAAAGAACAAACAAACAGAGGTGAACAATACAATAACTGAAATGAAAACTACACTAGAAGGAATCAATAGCAGAATAACTGAGGCAGAAGAACGGATAAGTGACCTGGAAGACAGAATGGTAGAATTCACTGCTGCAGAACAGACTAAAGAAAAAAGAATGAAAAGAAATGAAGACAGCCTAAGAGACCTCTGGGACAACATTAAACGCAATAACATTCGCATTATAGGGGTCCCAGAAGGAGAAGAGAGAGAGAAAGGACCAGAGAAAATATTTGAAGAGATTATAGTCGAAAACTTCCCTAACATGGGAAAGGAAATAGCCACCCAAGTCCAGGAAGCGCAGAGAGTCCCATACAGGATAAACCCAAGGAGAAACATGCCGAGACACATAGTAATCAAAGTGGCAAAAATTAAAGACAAACAAAAATTCTTGAAAGCAGCAAGGGAAAAACGACAAATAACATACAAGGGAACTCCCATAAGGTTAACAGCTGATTTCTCAGCAGAAACTCTACAAGCCAGAAGGGAGTGGCATGATATACTTAAAGTGATGAAAGGGAAGAACCTACAACCAAGATTACTCTACCCGGCAAGGATCTCATTTAGATTTGATGGAGAAATCAAAAGCTTTACAGACAAGCAAAAGCTAAGAGAATTCAGCACCACCAAACCAGCTCTACAACATATGCTAAAGGAACTTCTCTAAGTGGGAAACACAAGAGAAGGAAAGGACCTACAAAAACAAACCCAAAACAATTAAGAAAATGGTCATAGGAACATATATATTGATAATTACCTTAAACATGAATGGATTAAATGCTCCAACCAAAAGACACAGGCTTGCTGAATGGATACAAACACAAGACCCATATATATGCTGTCTACAAGAGACCCACTTCAGACCTAGGGACACATACAGACTGAAAGTGACAGGATGGAAAAAGATATTCCATGCAAATGGAAATCAAAAGAAAGCTGGAGTAGCTATACTCATATGAGATAAAATAGACTTTAAAATAAAGAATGTTACAAGAGACAAGGAAGGACACTACATAATGATCAAGGGATCAATCCAAGAAGAAGATATAACAATTATAAATACATATGCACCCAACATAGGAGCACCTCAATACATAAGGCAACTGCTAACAGCTATAAAAGAGGAAATCGACAGTAACACAATAATAGTCGGGGACTTTAACACCTCACTTACACCAATGGACAGATCATCCAAAATGAAAATAAATAAGGAAACAGAAGCTTTAAATGACACAATAGACCAGATAGATTTAATTGATATTTATAGGACATTCCATCCAAAAACAGCAGATTACACTTTCTTCTCAAGTGCACACGGAACATTCTCCAGGAGAGATCACATCTTGGGTCACAAATCAAGCCTCAGTAAATTTAAGAAAATTGAAATCATATCAAGCATCTTTTCTGACCACAACGCTATGAGATTAGAAATCAATTACAGGGAAAAAAACGTAAAACACAAACACATGGAGGCTAAACAATACGTTACTAAATAACGAAGAGATCACTAAAGAAATCAAAGAGGAAATCAAAAAATACCTAGAGACAAATGATAATGAAAACACGATGACCCAAAACCTATGGGATGCAGCAAAAGCAGTTCTAAGAGGGAAGTTTATAGCTATACAAGCCTACCTCAAGAAACAAGAAAAATCTCAAGTAAACAATCTAACCTTACACCTAAAGAAACTAGAGAAAGAAGAACAAACAAAACCCAAAGTTAGCAGAAGGAAAGAAATCATAAAGATCAGAGCGGAAATAAATGAAACAGAAACAAAGAAAACCATAGCAAAGATCAATAAAACTAAAAGCTGGTTCTTTGAGAAGATAAACAAAATTGATAAGCCATTAGCCAGACTCATCAAGAAAAAGAGGGAGAGGACTCAAATCAATAAAATCAGAAATGAAAAAGGAGAAGTTATAACAGACACCGCAGAAATACAAAGCATCCTAAGAGACTACTACAAGCAACTCTATGCCAATAAAATGGACAACCTGGAAGAAATGAACAAATTCTTAGAAAGGTATAACCTTCCAAGACTGAACCAGGAAGAAATAGAAAATATGAACAGACCAATCACAAGTAATGAAATTGAAACTGTGATTAAAAATCTTCCAACAAAGAAAAGTCCAGGACCAGATGGCTTCACAGGTGAAATCTATCAAACATTTAGAGAAGAGCTAACACCTATCCTTCTCAAACTCTTCCAAAAAATTGCAGAGGAAGGAACACTCCCAAACTCATTCTATGAGGCCACCATCACCCTGATACCAAAACCAGACAAAGACACTACAAAAAAAGAAAATTACAGACCAATATCACTGATGAATATAGATGCAAAAATCCTCAACAAAATACTAGCAAACAGAATCCAACAACACATGAAAAGGATCATACACCACGATCAAGTGGGATTTATCCCAGGGATGCAAGGATTCTTCAATATACGCAAATCAATCAATGTGATACACCATATTAACAAATTGAAGAATAAAAACCATATGATCATCTCAATAGATGCAGAAAAAGCTTTTGACAAAATTCAACACCCATTTATGATAAAAACTCTCCAGAAAGTGGGCATAGAGGGAATCTACCTCAACATAATAAAGGCCATATATGACAAACCCACAGCAAACATCATTCTCAACGGTGAAAAACTGAAAGCATTTCCTCTAAGATCAGGAACGAGACAAGGATGTCCACTCTCACCACTGTTATTCAACATAGTTCTGGAAGTCCTAGGCACAGCAATCAGAGAAGAAAAAGAAATAAAAGGAATACAAATTGGAAAAGAAGAAGTAAAACTGTCACTGTTTGCAGATGACATGATACTATACATAGAGAATCCTAAAAATGCCACCAGAAAACTGCTAGAGCTAATTAATGAATTTGGTAAAGTTGCAGGATACAAAATTAATGCACAGAAATCTCTTGCATTCCTATACACTAATGATGCAAAATCTGAAAGAGAAATTATGGAAACACTCCCATTTACCATTGCAACAAAAAGAATAAAATACCTAGGAATAAACCTACCTAGGGAGACAAAAGACCTGTATGCAGAAAACTATAAGACACTGATGAAAGAAATTAAAGATGATACCAACAGATGGAGAGATATACCATGTTCTTGGATTGGAAGAATCAACATTGTGAAAATGACTATACTACCCAAAGCAATCTACAGATTCAATGCAATCCCTATCAAATTACCAATGGCATTTTTTACGGAACTAGAACAAATCATCTTAAAATTTGTATGGAGACACAAAAGACCCCGAATAGCCAAAGCAGTCCTGAGGGAAAAAAACGGAGCTGGAGGAATCAGACTCCCTGACTTCAGACTATACTACAAAGCTACAGTAATCAAGACAATATGGTACTGGCACAAAAACAGAAACATAGATCAATGGAACAAGATAGAAAGCCCAGAGATAAACCCACACACCTATGGTCAACTAATCTATGACAAAGGAGGCAAAGATATACAGTGGAGAAAAGACAGTCTCTTCAATAAGTGGTGCTGGGAAAACTGGACAGCTACATGTAAAAGAATGAAATTAGAACACTCCCTAACACCATACACAAAAATAAACTCAAAATGGTTTAGAGACCTAAATGTAAGACCGGACACTATAAAACTCTTAGAGGAAAACATAGGAAGAACACTCTTTGACATAAATCACAGCAAGATCTTTTTTGATCCACCTCCTAGAGTAATGGAAATAAAAACAAAAATAAACAAATGGGACCTAATGAAACTTCAAAGCTTTTGCACAGCAAAGGAAACCATAAACAAGACGAAAAGACAACCCTCAGAATGGGAGAAAATATTTGCAAACGAATTAATGGACAAAGGATTAATCTCCAAAATATATAAACAGCTCATTCAGCTCAATATTAAAGAAACAAACAACCCAATCCAAAAATGGGCAGAAGACCTAAATAGACATTTCTCCAAAGAAGACATACAGACGGCCACGAAGCACATGAAAAGATGCTCAACATCACTAATTATTAGAGGAATGCAAATCAAAACTACAATGAGGTATCACCTCACACCAGTTAGAATGGGCATCATCAGAAAATCTACAAACAACAAATGCTGGAGAGGGTGTGGAGAAAAGGGAACCCTCTTGCACTGTTGGTGGGAATGTAAATTGATACAGCCACTATGGAGAACAGTATGGAGGTTCCTTAAAAAACTAAAAATAGAATTACCATATGACCCAGCAATCCCAGTACTGGGCATATACCCAGAGAAAACCGTAATTCAAAAAGACACATGCACCCGAATGTTCATTGCAGTACTATTTACAATAGCCAGGTCATGGAAGCAACCTAAATGCCCATCAACAGACGAATGGATAAAGAAGTCGTGGTACATATATACAATGGAATATTACTCAGCCATAAAAAGAAACGAAATTGGGTCATTTGTTGAGACATGGATGGATCTAGAGACTGTCATACAGAGTGAAGTAAGTCAGAAAGAGAAAAACAAATATCGTATATTAACGCATGTATGTGGAGCCTAGAAAAATGGTACAGATGAACTGGGTTGCAGGGCAGAAGTTGAGACACAGATGTAGAGAACAAACGTATGGACACCAAAGGGGGAAAACTGCGGTGGGGTGGGGATGGTGGTGTGCTGAATTGGGCGTTTGGGATTGACATGTATAAAGTGATGTGTATAAAATTGATGACTGATTAAAAAAAAAAAAAAGATGCAAGTCTCTGCTCAAAGCCCTCAGGGCTCTCACCTCACTAGTAGTGAAAAGACAAAGACCATGCCTTGGCTTATAGGGCCAAACACATCTGGCCTCCACGTGCCCTCTGACCTCACCTCCTACCACTCTCCCCATCAAGTACCCCCTGTTCCCCCTATACTGGCCTTCCAGCTGTTCTTCCGTCACAATCCACTCCCACCCCAGGCCCTTTGCACTTGCTGTTTCCACCACCTGGAGCGCTCCTCCTTGGATATCCACATGACTCCCACCCTCCCTCATTTCTTTGAAGTCTCTGCCAAAAGTCACCTCCTCAGAGAGGCCATCCTGGACCTGGACCCCCCTGTCTAACCGTGCTCTCACTCTCTGTCCCTTTGCCCTGCTTTATAGCGTGCATCACCACCCGGATTCTAGTACATCGTACCTACTGGTTGGTTTGATGAGTCCCATCCCGAAAGTAAGCCCAGGAGGGAAGACACTATCTCTTTTCCTTACTGATGTATCTGGAGCCCCCAGCCCAGTGGCTGGGACATAGATGATGCTCAAAAAATACTTATTGAGCAAATGACAGGATGAGCCCTAGCACCTGCCCTAATGTCTCGTAGGGCATCTGCCATTTCCAGCATCATTACAATGACATGCCAGGTCCTGCCAACTGGCAGAGCTGACATGAAGATAAGGGTAAACCCAGCAGCAGCAGGTGCTACTCGCTCCTCTGTGCCATGTAATCTGGTCCCCCGAACTCTGTGAACCCTCTTCCATTATCCCCATTTTACAGAGGGAACTGTAGGCTCTGAGAGGCGAAATGACTTGCCTGAGGTCAGAGAGGCAGCATGCATTAGAGCTGGCATTAAAATCTAGATCTGTTGGGCCCACAGACACCCCACCACAACTCTAGCTTCCCTGGCCTGGCATCTGACGCCTCAGGTCTTCAGGGTTCCTGAGTTAGGGGCACATGGTGGTGCCAGGTGACAGGCAGGGTGAAGTCACCCTGATGGGAAGAACAGTGCCCCCCCTCCCCCCGCCAGACCAGCCTCTGGGGGCAGCAGAAGTCTCACACCCAAAGTAGGAGGGGCCAGGCATCAGTGACTACATCCCTCCCTGGCCTCTCCAAAGGGGAGACAGAGCCCTCAGCACACGTCACCTCCCTGCCATCTGCTGCTGGGACGCACTGAGTAATCACCTACTGTGTGCAGAGGTCTGTGCTGACACTGTGGGAACAAAAGGGTATCATCACCCACTCCCTCCCCACCTGCTGGTACTGTGGGCAAGCAAGCCCCTTGTCAGCCATCATGTCATCTGATCTCCCCATAGAAATAACAGCTGAGTAGTATCAGGCCCATTTTACAGGCCAAGAAAGTGAGGCCCACATTTTTGTCAAGCACCTGCCAATCCAGGTATCTAAAGAAGCTGAATTCTGAGTCTCAGAAGGGTCAGGATGGGGCAGGTGCTGGCATGAGGAGAGAATGTCCCCAGGGCCAGGATGATGGATGAGATCACAGGAGGCCACCCCCACTGCCCTGCCCAGGAGGGACCGTCTTCACCACAACCCAGGCACTTGCTCAAGTCCCACAGCCCTGCGAAACTCATCCATTACCTCGTCTCTGCCCCCACATCCACAGGGGAACTGCCTCTCCAGCACATAAGAAACTGGTGCCAAGGGTGGGATGGAGCCAGCCAGGCCCAAGGTCAAATTGAGCAAGGGGGACAAACCAGGCTGGGCACATGCCAACCTCCTGCCTCCCTGTGCAGATCACTTTCCTGTCCCCAGCCACCTCCTTCAGAGACACAGCTGGGGAAATCACGCAGCCACCCAGGACTCCCATGCTGAAAATGTGGCAACTGTGAGATGCTGCCACTCTTGTTCGCTTGGGGATGGGGGGCTGGCATGATCACCACTGTGCCCGTTGGGGCTGCTCCAGGGGCAGGAAAGTGGGGCTAAGGTGGGGAGGATGTCGGTATGAGGAAGGTGGCCATCTCCTGGGGATACCGGAGATGCTGGGGATGCTGCTCTCCCAGAAGCACCTTAGGGAATTAAGCTTCCCAAGAAATAGCGATTATTTAGATGCAATGACTGTATAATTTATCTTCCAAACCAGGAGCTTATAAGATTGAAAGGGAAGCTGTTAATAATTACTCCAGAACTGACCTGGGAAAATCGTGACATGGGCACGTTAATTACTGAACACCTACTATGTGCCATGAACGCTGGATACTTTGCGGGCATCATCAGTTTTTATCCTCATAATGACCCATGAAAAGGCACTGTAGCCACGCTGGCCTCCTCCCTGTTCCTCTGTCATGTCTGAGTTCCCACCACTAGAGCCCATGTCTTGGGCTAAGGTACTGAAAGGTCCTGTTACAAGACACACCCCCTCACTGCCAGGACCCCATTCCCACCATAATCAACCCATTTTCAGCCATTGTGACTTCCCATTTCATGGGGAACAGATTTCAAGGTCAGGGTATGGATGAGAAAGAGGAGAAAGTGAATGGGGAAGACGTGGGGCTGGGAAGGAGGATAATTGGGGTCAGGGGGTGAATAAATGGGTCCTAAGACCTTGTAGTGATGGAAGGAAGACAGAGAAAGGAAGTGAAAGGACTTGTATAAGGTGTAGCATTCGATGTCCTTGGTGAGCCACATAAACCCCACCCACTTCTCTGAATATATCATGTACTAGCTCATCCCACACCACACACCAGGCACAACCTGTTTTTCCTGTCTCCACCACTTTGTGTGTGCTGCTCCCCTATCCACGATTCCATCTGCCAATCTCAGCTGGGCAACATGCTCCCCACTCTTCAAGGCCTGCTTGAGACACCACTGCCTCCGGGAGGCCTTCCCTGATGGCTCCTCTTTAGGGTTTACCCCTCCCTCCCCTGGGCTCGGCACCTTGTTCGGGCTTCCAGTGTCTGTGGAGCGGGGCCCGAGGTCCCGCTAAGGGTGAACAGGGCTGCCTTAGCAGCCCGCCAGCCCGCGCTTGCAGGGCAGTTCATCACTGAGCCCCTCTAGGCAGCCACAACAGTCTCCCACCAGTGATGACAAGCGTGGGGTGCTCATAATGATGCAGACCTTGGACTCTGCCCACAGAGGTTCATATCCCAGGAATCTCGATGGGGCCAGGAATCTGAAGTGTCAAGTCTCTCCAAGGGATTTCAGTACGTGCTAAATTTCAAGGCCCTCTAACAAGGCAGGTGAGGAGTAAATATCTGCTGGAATGAAAAACGTCATAGAATCAGGAGGCGGCTGCCCCTGATGTCCTGAAGGAAAGCCCTCATGATGGGGCTCGCTCATTCATTCCCCATTTATCAAGTGCCCACAAACTAGTAACAAAGACAACAGCTGACATTGGCTGGCGCTTGCCACCCACAAGGCTCAGTGCTCCTACCAACTGAGCAAACATGCAAAGCAACCCCATGAGGCAGGTGCCATCATTCTCCCCATCTCACAGATGAGGAAACTGAGGCTCACAGAGAAGTGACCTGCCTGAGGTCTCAAACCTGGTAAGTGGCAGAGCTAGGATCTGAACCCAGGTCAACTGGCCCCAGAGTCTACACCATGGTGACCACTGTGGTGTGCACTGGCCCTGGGATATGGCCACGAACAAATGACCCTGGCCCCAGTTTGTCTGCCAGCAGGGAAGAAACACCAAACACACAAAAACACATACTTTTAAATTATGGCACATATGAGGAAGGAAAAGAATCAATGCTTCCAGAAGACAACTGCAGGAGGACTTATTGCAGATCTCCCTGATGACTGTCCCTTTGCCTCAATTTTCTCATCCATATAATGGAGCAGTGGGGCCAGCTGATCCCTGGAAACTTTCCAACTAGCACATCCCAGGAATCCAGCTTTCCTTCCTCTGGGCCTTGGTTTCCCCATCTATACAGTGGGCTGGAGGGAGAGCTAAGTCAGTGGCGACCCCTTCAAACTCAGCTCCTGGGTTTCCCAAGGCCAAGTCAGCCTGAGTTTCCTAGAGCCAGGTCTTCAGGTGTGCAACCGCCACCTGTTGTCATGGTAACACTAGAGCCTAGGTTGGGCATGTGGTGATGCTGGGACCTGGAAGTGGTGCCCTGGTTCCTTCCCTTCTAGGAAGGCGAGCCTCTGTATCCAGTGGACTCATTGAGCCAGGGGAAGGGGTGGACCCTTGGCTTTGCTGGCTCATCCAGAGCCCTGCTATCTCCATATGGTGAGGATGAGGTGGAGGGTCCCACTGCCCTGAAGACGACCTGCCATCCAGGGCCCCAGCCACAGCTGAGAGCCATTTCGTTCTCCTCAGGGCCCGGTGGTCACTGGCCTCTATCCATGGTGCTGAAACCCCAGCAGCTCTCCTAAGACAGGGTTCCCGTTGGCAAACACTTGCAGGAGCTGACTCTGCTGGGGTTTGGGAATTCAAGAAGGAAGATTAGTACTTGGGGATAGGCAGGGAGCCATGGCCAGTCAGCCTCCACACTTCCCAGCAGTGTGATCTCAGGATGGCCCTTTGCCTCTCTGTGCCTCAGTTCCCTCAATGTAAACTGGGGACAATAAGCATTCTGACCTCATGGGTCTGCAGTGAAGAGTGAATGCACAGGAAGTATGTGGTGCATGGAGGGGCCCAATGAATGCTAGCTATTATTGTTAGATTGTGTGCGTGTTATTATTCGTGAGGCTAACTATGATTGGGTGCCTTTTGTGTGCCTGGTCTTCCAAGAATTTTAACTGCGTCTACTCACAGAAGTCCTGCAAAGTAAGTACTAAAATGAGGATAAGAATACAGACATTCTGGGACTTCCCTGGTGGCCTAGTGGTTAGGATTCCGCGCTTTCACCACCGTGGCCCAGGTTCTAGCCGTGGTCAGGGAACTGAGAACCCTGTAAGACACTCAGTGCAGCCAAAAAAAAAAAAAAAAGACATTCTGAAGCTCAGAGAGGTGAAGTTAGCTGCTCAAGATCACACAGCTAGTGAAGTGGGGAGCAGAGATTCAGACGAATGGGCCTTTAAAATCACCAAATCTATCCCACTCCACTTCAGCTGTTCAGATGTGAAAACTGTGGACCAGAACCAGAAAGGGACCTGACTTACCACAAGTCCCCAGGAAACCCAGGGTCCCATCTCCCAGTGCAGATCTCTTCCCACTGCTCCAAACCAAGTTCCCCGTGGCAAGGTGAACAGGACTCCCCCATGCCCACAGCAGCCAGAACTGCAGTCAGGCAGCTCCCTCCACGGTGATCCCTTTGTTCTGCTGGAGGGTCCTCTGTTAAAAGCAGAGACGTGAAGTGGCCCAGAGACAACATATGTCAGCTGCAGCCATGGGCCAGTGGCCACTCACTGCCCGCCAGTGCCCTTGCCAGCAGGCATCTAAGTGCCAGGAAAAGGGCGGGCCAGGGCAGCACTGCTGGGGCCCCTCCAGCTCTGGCCTGGTTTTCCAGCAAAGAGGAGGTCCAGACATGCACCCAAGCTGCTCCCGTCCCAAATTTCCCGCTGAGTGTAGTGTGCGCACGCACATATGCACATGCAGATACAGTTCAAATCCACCCAATAGAGGGCTCCTGGCAGCCTCAAAACCCCAATTTTTTTCCTTTGAGGAGTCCCAGGCTTGACCTCTGGTGGGGGATGAGGGGCAGGGGAGGCATTAAAGAGTGGGGGGACCCAGAAACCTGGCTTCCTGTCCCAGCTCTGCTCCTTCCAAGCTGGGTGACCTTGAGCAAGTCAAAAAGTTGTCTGATGTGGTACTGCCTGTACAAAAGGGGGTTCCTTGTCCCTAGAGTAGGGCATCAAGGGGATCATGGATTGGAATGGGTTTTGAGACATTAGAATTGGTTGCTGCCCACACAGTGGTGAGAGGCTTAAAGGAGAATCCCAGGGACAAATCCCAGCTCCACGGTTGGGTCCTCCTTGGTCGCCTTTGCCCTAAAGTCGGCAGCAGCCACCATCCCAGGCTCCCCATTTCCCCGTGTGCCCCTCCAATTCACTTTTCACATAGAGGCAGGAGGGGTCTTTGGAAAATGTAAAGCAGAGCTGTTCACATACCTCCAGAGCCTTCCCAGTGCACTTAGAGGAGGCCTGAATGCCTGGCTGGGACTTGGAAGACCCCTCGGGGGTCTAATCAGCCCCCGCTCTTCTCACGAGCATCACTAACCCTGCCCCTCCCCCTCAGCCCCCGTGGCCACCCTGCCCTCCTCACTCTTCCCTGAACATACCAGCCTCTGTCTCACCTCTGAGCTCATGCCTGTGCTGGTCCCCTCACCCGGCTCACTCTCTTCCTACCTTCACACAACTGGCTCCCTCTCATCCCACAGGGCTTAGCCAAAATGTCACCTCCTCTGAGCGGCCTTCCCTGACGTCTAAAGTACCTCCCAGCACCACACACCAGCTCTGGCTTTTGGTTTCTGCTGCCACTTAGAGGGAGAAGCCTCTTTGCTGGCAAACGACAAGGGTACAAAATGGGTGCGCCAGGCAGCTTGGGGCATACAAGTGGCAGCGTAACAAGTCCTGACATTGAGGAATCCCTCTGCTGAGTGGCCCTGGGCATGTCACCTGCCCTCCGTGGGCCTCAGTTTCCCCACCAGGACCATGGGTCAGAGGAGTTGGTCTCTGAGCCCCTTCTAGTTGTCTGTGGTTGCTTCTATCCAGGCCCCACCCTGCTTGACCCATTTTTCTGAGGCTTCTCTGAGCTCATACAGTTGCTCCCTGAGGGGCCCAAACCCATAAATCACAGCTAATTCCACCAAGTGCAGCGGCTGCTGGCGCCCAGGCATCTCGTGGCCATTAATCAACATCGGCGGGACTGAGGCTATTGCAAGGCGGCTTTGGCCTTCAAGGTTAGGGTACTTGCCAAGCTAAGACTTCAGCCCCTAACAGACTCCCCTTGTCGTGACAGGTCCCCCGCCCAGCTGCACCCACATGCCCACCCTGCCTATCCGCTCCGCATTCAGTCAACAAATGTTCCCATGACTCCCTCTGGAGGCGCCCCCTCAGCTTCCCAGGTCCTCACAGTGAGCGAAGACTGGAGCCATCCTGCACCTGCCATTTATCAAAAAGAAGTCTGAGGCCCAGAGAGGAGGAGTGACTTGCCCAAGGTCACACAGCAAGTGTGTAAAGGCCCCTGGCCATAAAACTTCTGTTTTTGCCCCTTTCACCAGGGAGAACCCAGCCCAGGGAGAAGGCATGCAGGGCCACCGCCCAGCTCCATTCAACCCTGGGAAGGCCCCAACTGGCTGTTTTGCCTGTGTTCACAGCCCCCTCTCCGACCTTAGGGGTCTGCTCCAGCTGCCAGGGGCTCCTGGGAAATTAAACCTCTTGTCCCGACATCCGGATCCAACAGGCTGTCTCTGTTCCCACTCTTCAATCTGCTCAAAGTAATGAGGAGAAAGCCTAATGAGGTGTCCCCGGGGAGCTGAGCCTGTACTGCCAGGAGGCAGGAAGCAGGGAAACTGTCGTGGTGCCCACTGGGTGCTGAGGATGATGCCCCAGTAGCATCCGAAAACACTGGGAGGCGGAAGCTGGGGTGACAGGCTGGCTCTTCCCTCAAAGTCTGGGTGGCCCTGGGAGAAGACTGTCTTCCCATCCATTCACCCAGCCAATATCTATCAAGCGCCTACTGTGTGCATTACAGCAGAGGGAGTGACGGGGGAGAGCCCAGTGGCCTATATGGAAGTGCAGGCTCTGGGCAGACTGCCCAAGACCAAATCCCGTCTCCTTCCTGCAGGAGCGTTCCTCATCTCTAAAACGGGAGTGATGGAAACTGTGCCTCTCTCAAAGGGTTACTGAGGGATCAAGGCCTCTGGAGGGGTTTGCATTGTGCCTGGCATGGAGTACATGCTCAGTAAATGCCGGGTATTTCTATTGTCATTGTTGTTCTACGGCAGGTGCTGGGTTAGAGCCCTGAACGAGGTGGATGTGGACTTGGAGCTCACAGAGCTTATCTTTTAGCAAAGGGGAGAGACAAAACTGGTAAAAAAAAACTGTTATAAATCGTGATAAGTGTCCCAAAGGCATGGGACAGAGAAAACCAGGGGGCCAAGACAGGGTTACAGAAGGCCCCTCTGAAAAGGACAGCAAGCTGAGAACCTTGATGGATAAGAAGGAATAGGGAAGAGTTTCAGGGACAGGAAAGAGCCAAGCAAGAGCCCTGGGGCAGGGAGCAGCTCGGTGTAGTGTTCAAGGACCTGAAAAGAGAGCTGTGTAGGCAGAGAGGACTGAGCAACGGGGCGTGTGTCCCCTCTCAGGGTCTCAGTTTCCCTCTCTACACAAAGAGGGTGACGGAAACGCCCCAGGTTCTCCTCAGAGCTACCAAGGAGCAGAGGAATTGCTCCAGGAGGAGCCTGGGGGAGCAGTGGGAGGAGCTTGGGGAGGTCTGGCCCGAACTGCTCTCATGTGACCTTGACCGGTCCCCTTCCCCTTCACCCTCTGGGGCTGACTCAAAGCTGGGAGGGGTGCCTGACTCACTACTTCGGTGACAGCTAATAATGCCACCCCCTCCACCCACTGAATCGCAGCACCTGCATCAAAGCACTTTGGCTCCTGACCCCCTCACCCATCTAGCCTCCTGACCGCCCCCCTGAGGGGCCAGACCTAGCCGCGAGGACGGCCTGGGGTCTCACGGGAGGCTGGAGCGGGGCGCTGTCTGGGA
Source organism: Balaenoptera physalus (assembly GCF_965194825.1). Taxonomy (NCBI): domain Eukaryota; kingdom Metazoa; phylum Chordata; class Mammalia; order Artiodactyla; family Balaenopteridae; genus Balaenoptera; species Balaenoptera physalus. The sequence goes on from NC_138898.1 coordinate 23,214,402, forward strand.
AGCAGCTTCTCCTCTCTCTTCTCACTTTTCTCAGCCCTGCCACCTGGGGACTCACAGTCAGGGGCCCGGGTGGGTGTGGCCACGGGGACCGAAGTGCCTCAAGACCAGCGGAAACCCCTCGCCTCAGCTGGGTGCACGTGTCCAAGGCACTGGGCCTGGGGCTGGTGACGTAGGGAGCCCTGGCTTCCTCCCTGAGCTCCCCCACCCCACCACGTGCCCCACGGAGCGTGAGTCACTGAAGTGAAGCCGGCCACGTGCAGGCGAGTCACAAGATGGGGCCTGGCCCTCAGCGTGTGTGCGGGTTGGTCCCAGGGACACCCCTCTCCCGTACCATCCCCGCTTCCTGAACAGCCGGGATTTCCTGAGAGAGGGAGGGTGTGCAGAGACTGGCGGGCCGCCAGAAGGGAGGAGCTGACCCTGGGGACGTGGGGGACCCCCACCCCTACTTGGGGCTCCATTTCCAGAAGGAGAGGGGGTTGGGATCTTAGGCCTCCCTCTACCACAGAGAGGAGAACCACCTCCCACCTTCCCCTCCCCGGAGTGATTAGCATATTCATGAGTGTTGGCATGTTCATGAATATGCTAATAAGACACCACTGGCTACTCCCCATTCCTTGCCTTCGCTGCTCCTGCCTCCAGCTCTGCTGCGGCCACAGGCTCCCCCCTCAGCCTCATCCTTCTCGCTCTCACTCCCCTGGCTCACTGCGCGCCAGCCTCGTAGGCTTTTCCCGGGTTCAGATTTGGCCTGCCTGCTCCTGCCTCAGCACCTGTGACATACTGTTCCCCTTGCCCTTCCCTCCGTCTCCACGTGGGTAGCTGTCACTCATCAGAGCTTAGCTCAACTTCCCAACCCCCGACTAGGTTGGGACCCTCCACTTTATTGCACAGTTGCATTTATTTATTTTTGTGGTAATTTGATGACTGTCTCCCCCACTGGACTGGCTCCCTGAGGGCAGAGGCCAGTCTGCACAGGGCCTTCCACACAGGTGGTGCTCAATAAATGTTGACTAAATTGGTGATTTTTACTATTGTTCCAGCAGACTCCAGATGGGCCTCCCTGCCTCCCCCTTGCACTCGTGGCTGACTCTCCGCCAGCACCCAGCTCTGAGCAGACAATGCTTCCCACGGCATGCACAGTCTAAGAAGTGGCCGCCTCACTCCTCTGACCCTCCGGCTTCCTGGACAGCTGAGGCCCCTGAGGCTCAGAGGCATAAACCACCGGCCTACACGATGCGGGCTGTGGAGCCCAGGGCAGGAACTCAGGCCTGCCAGGCCCCCAGTTCCTGGGCGCAAGTAAGGGCCTCTGGGTGCCACACGGCGTCACCAGCTCCCCTCACCCCCTCACGCCTGAGCCCAGGTGGAAGGCAACACCAGCCTGGGCCTTCTTCCCCTGGGAGAGGCGCAGAGGGTAGAGGAGTGGGCCTACCTGTGGGCCCTCACTCGACACAGGGGGGAAGGGAAGGCTGGGCTTAAACATCCCTGCGTGGAAGCTCCTCCTTCAGAGGGGAGGGGTTATCACTACAACTCCTACCTCTGCTGCAGCAACCAACCCTTAGGATCCCAGAGCCAGGAAATGCCAGAGGAGCCCAAACCCCACCCTCCAGCTCCCAGTAGCCCCGAAACAGAAGGGGCTGCTGACCTACCTTCCCCTCAGGCGTCTCTGTTCACCGCTGAAAGGCTCAAGCCTCCCCTCTACCTGGACTTCCCTTCCCTCCTTCCTCAACTGCTAGGGGATGCCTGATCATCCTTCAAGCCCCAAATCTGAACTTTCTCGGAGCCCACCCCTAGCAGTCCCAGCGGCCTCCACTGCACCTACAACTGCCCTCTGATCCCTCCCCACAGCATGGCGCTGGACCCAATAATGTCATTTGAATGAATTCTTGGGTGACTGGGCAGTTAACTCCTAAAACACTCCATGGGTTCTAGCTTTGCCCTCAGGCCTGGAACACGTCTGACCTCCCATGGGCGTGTGAATAATGTGGGGCTTGAATCTGGGCTCTGTCCATTGGGCAAGTAACTTAACCTTTCTGGGCCTTACTTTCTAATTTGCAAAATGGGTTTAGTCATCCTGATTGAGAATGTGGAAAACGCTGAAGCTACTGAGTCCTACCCACCTTCTCTCCCCCATTTTCCCAGCTCCCCTTTTTTCCCCCAAGTCCAAAAGCTTCCAATGGATTAGCTATTAGGGGGAGGCAGGGGTGTGGGCACAGCAGGGAGAGGGCAGAGACAGAGACTAGGTGCTGGTGGGGTGTCTGTGTGGGGTCTGCCGGGCTCCAGCAGCCCCAGAAGGTCCAGCAGGTAGGAGCAAAGCTGGACCGTTGTCCACTCTGGTTGGATTCAGGGCCACAGTCAGGTCAGGACACATGGAGGGAGCAAAGGAAACCAGTGCAGGGAGGAGATGCTGATGGTGCGGCCTCCTCTGGGGCACAGCTGGGCCTTCCAGTTCCCCTGCCCCTGGGATTGCGAACCCCAATGCCCCCCCCCCCACCCCAGTCCCACTCACATGGAGAGTCTGCAAACCAGGAAAGTCACTCAGCCACAAACCTATTGGTACTGTATGCCAGCCACCATTCGGGGGATTGGAGATAAGAGGTGAGCAAAACGAACGTGGCTAGTGACCTTGAAGTCCACTGGGAGAGATGGAAATTAAACAAACAACTGTATAATATTTCAGGGTGTGACCTCTGTCATGAGGCCAAATAAAGCAGGATAAAAGGTGGAACAGGGCTCTTTGAGGAGGTGACATTTCAACTCAGGCCTGAATGAAGTGAGGGGTGGGGGGAAGCTCTGCAGGTGTCTTGCAGGCAGAAAGTTCCAGGCAGAAGGAACAGCAAGTGCAAGGGCCCTGGGGCAGAAATTTGATTTTGATGCAGTTGCCAACATTGGTCGAGGGAGTGAGCACCAGATGGAGCATCAACAGTTGTCAACTGGGTGACCTTGGTGGTGAAAAACTTCAGCTCTGTAGCTTTTGTCTCCTTATCCATCAAATGAGCACAGAAAGATGTCTTAGGTGGTTACAAGGATGAAAATGGAGGAAGTCAGTGGAGGAAGTACCCTGTAGCTCAGGGCAACACAAAAATAGATGTTCAATAAGTGTGGACTGGATTGGCAAATGTAACTGGGGAGGTGGGCGGATGGCCACAGGATGGGAGCAGCCCCTAGAAACAAGAGTCTTACAAAAGGGCTGTAGTCCTTCCCTCCATAACATTCCTCTTGACCTGATCTGCTAGGTCATGCAGGCACCTGAGTTTGCAACTCTTGGGAATAAACCAGCAATTAAAGGTAGAAGACCAGGCCCCTAAGAGGGGACAGCTCTGAGAACCCAGGTCCCAGGGAGGGGGTGGGGAAGGCTTCCCAGGAAGGATAGGCAAGGGCGGAGGGAGGCACCAAAGATGGGGAAACAGCATGTGCAAAGGTAAAGGGCAGGTCCAGTCTCCTGCGTGTTCCGGGACAAGAGGAGGAAAAGAAAGAAAAGAGAAGAGTGACAACATCAGTGATAAAGGGCAGCTCATGTTTATAGAGCACATGCTGTGTGATCCTCACAGTCTTGACAATCACAACCACATAACCCTGAGCACTCACTGAGTGCTCAGTATGGGCCAGATGCTTGGATCTTCTCTGTTCTTCTTAACAACCTTACGTATGAGGCAAGAACTTGGCATTCCCATTTTGCAGATGAGCAAACTGAGGCTGCGGGCCGTTAAGCAATTTGCCCAAGGGCCTGCAGCCAGTACGTGGCAAAGACAAGACTCAAACCCAGATGTGTCCCACAAGCTCTCCACCACCAGGCCCACAGCCTCCTGCAGGAGAGGGCACTGGGGAGCCACAGAAGGTTCTGAACAGGAAACAAAAATCATGTGACCCATCCTGGGACAATCTTCTGGTGGCATCACAGGAGGGCTGAAGCCCCACAGTGGCTGCTGCCATGGTCTCAATGGCAGGGCCTCCTGCCTTAGTACTCCTGCGGAAGGGACCCCAGACCCCAGCGCAGAAGCCCCCAGCTCTGTAAGGCAGGGAGCAAGTACTCAGCAAGGCCTCCTCCCACCCACCCCAGGGGCTTGGGCACCAGCTCCAACCTGTAGCTTTAATTAAAAGGCTTTTTCAAACCATTAGCAGCAATAATAATAAAACCCCAAATAGGAACAATAAAACAGTATGACAGTCGACAGTCGGAGAATTAAAATGGGCACCTGGCGTTCTGCCACCCCCAGGGGGCAATTTGGGGCGCAGGCGGGAGGCACAATTTTCACCTCCAATAGACACGTCAGTTCCAGACACAGGCTGGGAGGGGATGGATTCAGAGAAAGGGACCCCCCTGTGCCAGGGACTCAGCTGCCCCCGGGCCACTTTGGGGACCCTCAAAAGGAGGGATTCGGCTGCGTGTCCCAGCCCCCGTCTTGGGAGCCAGTGTCCCCCTCCTGTCCCCCTACACAGCCCAACACAAAGCCAACACGCCCTGCCACTAAAATCTAATTGGCCCCTCACCTCCACATCCACAGCCCCTGTCCTGATTTGGTCCACTTTTATCTCCCCTGAAAAACACACCAGCCTCCTACCCAGGGTCTCCATTTTCATCTGGGTCCCTGCAACTAAGCTCAAGCCAAATGCTGACTCTACTGTCACCCCCTCAGATCTCGCCAGTGGCTCCCTACCTCCTCTGGCACCCCCGCCCTTGCCCTCCGGGACACCTCCCTCTCATTTGTCCCTGAGTGAGCCCAGACTTTCTCCACCGCAGGGCCTTTGCACAGTCCACCTGGGAGACCCTGCAGCCCATACCTCCCTGACAGGCTCCCTCACCTGGTAGAGCTCAGCCTCAACACCACCTCCTGAAAGCCTCTGATACTTGCCCCACTCCCCAGACCCCTCCCATCATTCTTTCCAATGTTGTAGCATTTCTGTCAATTTCTTGACTGGCTATCCTCCGCCTCACATATGAGATCCCTGTGAGGGTACGGACTGGGTCCGGCTTGTTTGCAGCTTTGCCCCAGTGCCTAGCACTGTGCCTGGCACACAGTAAGTGCTCAATTAGTGCTTGCTGAACGATCCAGCAACCACGACCTCCCTGCTGTCTACTGAACCCTGCCCTCCCTCCCTCCCTGCAGTCCAAGGAGCCACTGCTCCCCAAATATCTGGTCATCCTTGTGGGTAGCTGGGGGCGGTGGCTTTCTAGCCTCCCTGGGTTTCTTGCTCCTGAGGCCTCTACAGGTGGCTCCATGAGACTTTCAAGCCTTTGCTTTCACTCCATAATGGCCAGGACCAGGGAAAATGGTCTCCAAGATTTCGGATCTAGGTTTTCACCCATTTCGGATTTAGGTTTTCACTGGCCTCCCCGGTGCCAGCACTGAGCTGTGTACACAGGGTCCAGGGCCTGGGACCCACCCTTGGGTGGCTTACAGGCCAGCGGGGGCGATCAAGCCAGAAAGACCTGTGCTACAAAGTGCCATGGTGTGATACGCAGGGGGGAGCGGGGAGTGGTTTGGGGGCTGAGCCACGTAGCCACACATTCATTTGGATCCTCACCCCACTACTCACTTGCTGTGTGACTTTGGGCAAGTGACCTCACCTCTCTGAGCCTTAAGTTTCCTCATGAACATGTGGGACCACTGCATGAGGAATCAAAGCCATAGCCTGGGTAAAGAACAGAGCATAGTGCCTAAAGCACTGTTCGTGCACCGGTGGGGGCTGCTGGTGAGGGAAGATGAACAAGGGGCTCTGAGAGAGGCAGGTGTGACTGCCTGAAGGAATCAGGGAAGGCTTCAGAGAGGAGGTGACATGGGAAAGATCTTGAAAAATGAACAGGAGTTCGTGAGGCCTGAGGGGAAAGCACGTGCAAAGGGTGGAGTGAAGAGGGAGTGTCAGGGAGCAGACCCTCGTTGTAGCCCCAGCACTAGAGAAGCCTGACTATGAAAGCCTGGGCTGCCACGCCCAGAAGGGGTGGCCCTCCCCCCAAAGGACATCCGCCTACAGAGTTGGGTTGTTTGTTTGTTTGGCTTTTGCTTTTAGTGTTTTTTTAAAAACTCCTTTATTAACTTCTTATGAAAACTTTCAAACATACACAAAGGCAGGGAGAAGAGCCACATTTATGTGGTGCATTTTAAGCTGGGTGAGTAGGTAATCCTGGCATGCGAGGCCCCCTCGGCACTCTGACCTCTGCTCTCTGTCACTCCAAAGAGAGACTAGATGGCCTTGGAGAGAGGACAGAGGATGCTACTCAGCCAGCAGCTCTGATGCCCTCCCAACTTCTAGAACCAACCAGGCAAAGTCTGAACCAACCATGTTCAGACGTCAGAGCTGGAGGTAGCAGTTTTCTTTTACCAACTCTGGTGAAAAAGGAAAAAGAAATAAAGTCTTTTCCCAGCCAGACTACATTTCCTGCATCTGAGAGGGTGAGAATTTGCTCTTGGAAGGAAAGAATAGAGCCTCCTGTCTGGAGCTTCCTCTTTGAACCTCCATGAATATACATGGCGGCAGGCAGAAGGTTCTTTGAGATGCTAACAAGATGCTTTACCTTGGGAAATTGAGGTCATTGGCTTTGAGGGGACCTTGACTGGTGGTGGGGGGGGCGCTGGGATGAGATAGCAGGTGCTGGAGAGACTGGAGACCCTGGTGGCCAGCTCTGACCTTGGACAACTCCTTTCCCTTCTGAGCCTCCATTTTCTCACCTGTGAAATGGGGGCACTCCCTCCTGGGGCTGGCAGGGACAGAAGATGATGCTAAGTGACACACCCAACACGGCACCTGGTACACAGTAGGCGCCCAACAGTTGCCGGTGCTTATTTCACTGAACCCAGAGCTGGGAGGGACCACTGGAACAGTTAATAATGGAGAAGGATGGGTTTGGCAATCCATCCGACCTGAGTTCAAATCCTTGCTCTGCTTGCCACTAGCTCTGTGCCCTTGGGCAAGAAACATCACCTCTTTGCACCTCAGTTTCCTCATCCGTAAAATGGGAAGATTTCTGTTTACCTACCATGGGTGCTGTGGGGATGAAAGGAGCTAAGATATATGCAAACTCTGGTCAACACTAACATACAAAGCCAATCTTATAGTCCTTGAGGTTCATGATCATGGCTTTGGCTCCTCGCTGTAGCCGAGGCCTGGGATGGGTGGGACAAGGCATGGGCCAGGCAGGGGAAAGCCTGCAGGCTGACAGAAGAGGGGCCTTGTAGATTAGCGCACTTCTCGGTGAAGAAGATGAGGTGCAGAGACTAGGAAGGACTCATTGGAAGGACATGAACCCTTTGCCCTGCCCAGCTCCTTGATCTGTCCTTCATCCCCATGGTAACCGCACTCCTCAACCCTCAACGCCTCCCTGGTCAGTCTCTACACTGCTGGGATGACTGGCCCAGCCAGCTTCCTCATGGCACCCCTTCTCCAGATGAAAAGTCTCATGAAATGCAAATCTGATCACGTCGCCTCCTTGCCCCAAGCTCTCCAATGACTCTGGCTTGACTCAGGGAAAAGGCCAAGTCCTTCCTACAGCTACATGCCCCCTTATTTCTATGACCTCATCTCCCGCTACTTGCCCCCCATTCTTCCCAGCCACATGGGAAGTATACAGAAGGTTCCGTCTCCTTGGCACACAGTAGGTGCTCTAGAAACAGCCTTTGAATGACTGTGAGTCAGTAAGTGAACAGAAGTCAAGGCTTCCATTTCTGCCTCCGTCTTTAGTGACGTAAGGAACTCTGCTGCTAGAGAAACCCCCTCCTCTGGCCCCTCTCCCTGGGGACAGAGCAAGTACTGGGCAGAGGTTGGGCAGGCAGTGGGCCAGCAGTCTGGGTGACCCCTGCCCGGCTCCGACTGCTGCTCCGACTGCATGCAGGGCTAATAGCTACAACTCCAGAGCAAAGCGAGTTAATGAGGAAGATTAATGTTTCCATGTTGCTCCTGTTCCCTCCACGGCCATCAGGGAGCTGGAGGAGGGACATCTGGGGCTTTGGGGCACCGGCCTCTAGGTGGCTGGGGTGCCTGACCCCACCCAGCCTGGCCACATGGCCTCTCCTACTCTTCTCCCTGACACAGGTGTCATCCACGAAGGGAAGGGAACCAACAGTAGGTGCCGTTGGTGTGTAGGCATTGGACATGGGGGCCCGTTTATTATTCACATGTGGAAACAAGTGTCCCCACTGGTCAGAGGGGGAACCAGAGGCCCAGAGAGAAGGCCCAGAGAGATGGGGTGGCCTGCCCAAGGGTCTCCAGCTGGGTTGAGCTGTCTCTCTCACATCTCTCATCTTGTGAGGGAGATGGAGCCCCAATTTGGACTGACCAGTCCCCGCCCCTCACCACCTGCACTAGAGGCAATGGTGAATGACTATAATAAGAATAGTAATAATAACAATGACAACAGCTGACACTTACTGTTCACCGGGCACTGTGCTAAAAACTAAACAGTCACTAAAGTCTCAACAACCCTATGAGACAGAGCCTCTTATATGCCCATTTTACAGATGAGGAAACTGAGGCACAGAGCAGCAAAAATGCTTGACTGAGGCACACCGTAAGTGGACCTTGAATTCTATATGTTCCAGCACCTCCCTCCACAGCCTCCTTTCAGATTCCAACCCAGGCTCTGGCCTTGGAGGTGGAGGACTGGTCACCTGGCCCTTCTCCAGCCCTGCCGCTCCCACCTTTAGCCTGGCCCATTGGGTTTCTCACTCCTTTCAAAAGAAGTTTTGGAAGAATGACACACATTGTGTTTTAACTGCCATCTTTTTTTTCCTCCTCATTATAAAAGCAATATTTGTTCACTGTAGAAAACTAGAAGAAAACAGAAAAGCATTTAGAAAATAAAATGATTCCTCTCCCAGAGCTGACCATTTCTGATATTTTGGGCATGTTGTTCTAGTCTTTTTATTTTCCATATATAATCATTATCAAAACATTGCCCAGAAGCACAAGATTTGTTCTGTACTTGGCCCTATGCTGAGTATCTGGTACACATTACCTCTTTAACCCTCACATGATCTCATTTCATCCTCACTACAGCAAGATAATACAATGATTAAAATCCCTATCTTATAGATAAGCAAATGTAGGTTCAGAGAGGTAAAGTAATATGTCCAAGGTCACAAAGTTGATCACTGATCCAGCCATGTTCAAACTCACATCTTTTGGCTCTAATAATCTGAACTGTTTTCTTATGATAACTTCCTGGTGCTGGAATTGCCAGGTCAAGCATATGTAAAATTCTAAGCTTTTTAAATCCTAATTTAAAAAAATTCTATACCAAGTTGTCCTAAAAAAAAGGGGGTCTCAATTTCTCAATTTGCACCCTTGTGGATCTGGGGCATGACTGGCCAGGGCCTAATGTCCTCCCAGCTGGAAGCCCCATGTCTCAACACAGAAGGAACCAGAAAAGACGCTGAGTCAACAAGTTAAGGGTTGTACCCAGTTACCTGACACCTTAGCCACTCTGTCACTGTGTACTTTGATCTTAGAAGCAAGTCCTATAAGGAAAACAGAATGCCCCCAAATGCAGGTATCCCTCAGCCTACCTGACAGGGAAACTAAGTCAGAAGTGGCTTTCCCCAAGTTTTTCAGCTTGGTACTTCCTCTCTGTTCCTGAGTGTCACTCTATCATGTGAAAAATTGTAAACCTTCAGATCCAGTAAATTCAATAAATCCAAGGACAAGAAGTATGAAGAAAACTATACCAAGGTAAATCATAAACTGTTCAAAACCGGTGACAAAGAGGAAATCTTAAAAGCAATCAGGTTAAGGGACTTCCCTGGTGGTCCAGGGTTAAGCCTCCATGCTCCTAACGCAAGGGACCTGGTTCAATCCCTGGTCAGGGAACTAGATCCCGCATGCTGAAACTAAGAGCCCACATGCCGCAACTAAAGATCCTGCATGTCACAACAAAGATCCCGTGTGCTGCAACTAATACCTGGTGCAGCCAAATAAATACATAAATAAATATTAAAAAAAAAAAAAGCCATCGGGTTAAAAAGAAAAGTTACATACCGAGGAAAAAAGATGAGAATGACAGCAGATTTCTTGCCAAAGACAATGCAAGTGAGAAGGCAGGGAACAACATCTTTAAAGTATTGAAAGAAATAAATCTGTCACCTTAGAATTCTATGTCTAGCAAAGATAACTTTCAAAAATGAAGGTTAAAAATCAAGACTTGGGCTTCCCTGGTGGCGCAGTGGTTGAGAGTCTGCCTGCTAATGCAGGGGACACGGGTTCGAGCCCTGGTCTGGGAAGATCCCACATGCCGCAGAGCAACTAGGCCCGTGAGCCACAACTACTGAGCCCGTGCGTCTGGAGCCTGTGCTCCGCAAGAAGAAAGGCCGCGATAGTGAGAGGCCCGCGCACCGCGATGAAGAGTGGCCCCCACTTGCCACAACTAGAGAAAGCCCTCACACAGAAACGAAGACCCAACACAGCCAAAACTAAAATAAATTAATTAATTAAAAAATAAAGGGAAATAATTTAAAAAAAATAAATAAAGAAAACTGATGAAAAAATAAATAAATAAATAAAATAAAATAAATAAAGACTTTTTCAGACAGAGAAGCTGAAAGAATTCATCACCAGCAGACCCACACTAAAAGAAAAGTCAACGTCCCTCAGGCTGAAGGAAAATGATACCAGAGAAAAATATGGATCTACAAAAAGGAATGAAGAGCACTGGAAATGGTAACTACATAAATAATACATAGGATTATTTTTCTCATTATTTACATCTCTTTAGAAGATAACTTACTGTTTAGATAAAAATAATAATAATGTCATGTTGTATTTAAAATATGTAAAAGTAAAATGCATAATATAATAGAATAAGAATGTAACAGTCTTATATTATACATGAAGTGATATAATATCACTTGAAAGTAGATGGTGGTAAGTTAAAGATGTATACTATAAACCATACAGGAATAACTAAAATAACAAAGCAAAGAGTTATAGCTAATAATCAACAAGAGATAAATAGAATCATAAAAACATTTAATTAATCCTAAAAAAAAGGGCAGAAGAAGAGGAAAGGGGGAACAAAGAACAGACAGGACAAGTAGAAAACAAATAGCAAGATAAAAGATTTAAACCTAACCATATTAACAACCACATCAAATGTAAATGGTCTAAATACTCCAACTAAAAGGCAGAGATTTTCAGATTGGATAAAGAAATAGACCTAACTATATGCTGCTTATAAGAAATGCACTTCAAATATAAAAAATTCCAAGTGGGGGCTTCCCTGGTGGCGCAGTGGTTGAGAGTCTGCCTGCCAATGCAGGGGACACGGGTTCGAGCCCTGGTCTGGGAAGATCCCACATGCCGCGGAGCGGCTAGGCCCATGAGCCACAATTACTGAGCCTGTGCGTCTGGAGACTGTGCTCCGCAACAAGAGAGGCCGCGATGGTGAGAGGCCCGCGCACAGCGATGAAGAGTGGCCCCCGCTTGCCACAGCTAGAGAAGGCCCTCGCACAGAAACGAAGACCCAACAAAGCCATAAATAAATAAAATAAATAAAAATTAAAAAAAAATCCAAGTGGGTTAAAAGTAAAAGGATGGAAAAATGTAGACCATTTTAACACTAATCAAAAGAAAATAGGAGGGGGACTTCTCTGGTGGTCCAGTGATTAAGAACCCATCTTGCAATGCAGGGATGCCAGTTCGATCCCTGGTCGGGGAACTAAGATCCCACATGCCACGGGGCAACTAAGCCTGGGCGCCACAACGAGAGAGAAGCCCATGCACCGCAACGAAGAGCCCATGCACTGCAACGAAAGATCCACGTGCCGCAACTAAGACCTCAGGCAGCAAATAAATAAATAAATAAATATTTTTTTAAAAAAATTAAAAGAAAGAAGAAAACTGGAGGGCTATATTTACATTAGAAAAAGTATGTTTAGAGGATAAAGAAAGTCATCTTATAATGATTAAGAGATCAATCCATCAAGAGGAACAATAATCCTAAATATTTGTGTATTTAATAACAAAAGTGCAAAATACATGAAGCAAAAAGTGATAGAAATGCAAGGAAAAACAGACAATCCCCAGTTATAGTCAGGGATTTCAATATCACTCTCTCAATAATTGATAGAACAAGTAAACAGAAAATAAATAAGGATACAGAAGACTTGAATAACACCATCAACCAACTTGACCTGACATCTATAGAACACTCCACCCTATAACAGCAGAATACATATTCTTTTCATGGAACACTTACCAAAATAGACCATACTCTGGGCCATTAAAAAAGTCTCAATACATTTTAAAAGATTCAAGTCATACAAAATACATTCTATGATCACAATGGAATTAAAATAAAAACCAGTAACAGAAAAATCCCTGGAAAATCCCCAAATATTGGGAAACAGAATAATACACTTCTAAATAACCCATGGGTCAAAGGGATATCAACATGGAAATTAGAAAATTTTGAACTGAATGAAAATGAAAACAAAAACATCACATATCGGGCTTCCCTGGTGGCGCAGTGGTTGAGAATCTGCCTGCCAATGCGGGGGACACGGGTTCGAGCCCTGGTCTGGGAAGATCCCACATGCCGAGGAGCAACTGGGCCCGTGAGCCACAACTACTGAGCCTGCACGTCTGGAGCTTGTGCTCCGCAACAAGAGAGGCCACGACAGTGAGAGGCCCGCGCACCATGATGAAGAGTGGCCCCCACTCGTCGCAACTAGAGAGAGCCCTCGCACAAAAACCCAACTCGCACAGAAGACTCAACACAGCCAAAAATAAATAAATAAATATTTAAAAAAAAAAAAATCACATATCAAAATTTCTGGGATGCTACTAAAGCAGTACTTCGGGGAAACTTTACAGCGCTAAAGGCCTATATTAGTGAAGAAGAAAGGTTTCAAACCAATGACTTCTGCTTTTACCTTAAGAAACTAGAAGAACAAATTAAACCAAACTAAGTAAGAACAAGGAAATAATAAAGATTAGATGGGAAATCAATAAAAAAGAAAACAGAAAAGTAATAGAGAAACATCAGATACACCAAAAGCTGGTTCTTTGAAAAGGTCAATAAAATTCAAAAATCTCTAACCAGATGGATCAAAGAAAGAATATATAAAACGAGAGGGAGAGAAGACACAAATTACCAATATCAGGAATGAAAGAGGTGACATCACTACAGATTACACAGATATTAAAAGGATAATAAGGTTCAAAACTCATTACAAAGCTATAGTAATAAAGTCAGGGTGGTACTGTCATAAGGATAGATCAGTGGAACAGAATTAGGAGTCCAGAAAAAAAATAACCCTCACATTTATGGTTAGCTGATTTCCAACAAGGGTGCCAAGACCATTCAATGGGGGAAAGAACAGCCTTTTCAGCAAATGGAGATGGCACAACTGAATATCCACATGCAAAAAAAAAAAAAAAACGAAGTTGGACTACCTCACACCATGTACAAAAAATTAACTCAAAATGGATCAAAGACCTAAATGTAAGAGCTAAAACTATAAGGCTCTTAGAAGAGAACACAAGTGTAAATCTTTACAACCTTGAACTAGGCAATGGTTTCTTATATATGACACCAAAAGCACATGCATCAGAAGAAAAAATAGATAAGTTGGACTTTGACAAAATTAAAAAGGACTACAAAGGACACTACCAAGAATGTGAAAAGACAACTCATAGAATGGGATAAATATGTGAAAATCGGGGACTTCCCTGGTGGTCCAGTGCGTAAGACTCCGCGCTCCCAATGCAGAGGGCCCGAGTTTGATCCCTGGTCAGAGAACTAGATCCCACATACAGGCCGCAACTAAGACCCGGCAGAGCCAAAATAAATAAATATTTTTTAAAATGTGAAAATCATATATCTGATAGCAGACTTATATTCCAAAGTATATAAAGAACACTCACAGCTTAATAATATAGAGATAAGCAGCCCAATTTTAACATGGACAAAGGATTTGAATGGACATATCTCAAAAGAAGACACAAGTGGTCAATAAACACATGCTCAACATCCGTAGCCATCAAAGTAATGCAAATCAAAACCACAATGAGACACCACTTCACATCCACTAGGATGGCTATAATTAAAAAGACAGACAGTTACAGATGTTGGTGAAAATCTAGAAAAATTGGAACCCTCATACACTGCTGTGGAAATGAAAAATGGTGTAGTCACTTTGGAAAACATCCTGGAAGTTGCTCAAAAGCTTAAACGCAGATCATATGAATCAGTGATTCCACTCCTAGATATATAACCCCAATATGAAAACATATGTCCACACAAGAACCTATATACAGGGCTTCCTTTGTGGTGCAGTGGTTAAGACTCTGCCTGCCAATGCAAGGGACACAGGTTTGAGCCCTGGTCCAGGAAGATCGCACATGCCGCGGAGCAACTAAGCCCGTGTGCCATAACTACTGAGCCTGTGCTCTAGAGCCCGTGAGCCACAACTACTGAAGCCCGTGCGCCTAGAGCCTGTGCTCCGCAACAAGAGAAGCCACTGCAATGAGAAGCCTACGCATCGCAACGAAGAGTAGCCCCTGCTCTCCGCAACTAGAGAAAAGCCTAGAGAAAAGCCCACACATAGCAACAAAGACCCAACGCAGCCAAAAATAAATAAATTATTTTTTAAAAACCTATATGCAATGTTCATAGCACCATTATTTGTAATGGCTAAAAAGTGGATACAACATAAATGTCCATAAGTTGAAGAATGGATAGATAAAATGTAGTGTATCCATACAATAGAATACCATTCAGCAATAAAAATGAATGAGGTACTGTTACATGCTACAACTTGTATGAACCTTGAAAACATTATGATAAATGAAAAAAGACAGTCACAAAAGGGCATATATTGTATGATTCCATTTACATGAAGTGTCCCAAGTAAGCAAATCAATAGAGATGGAAAGTAGATTAGTGGTTTCCCAGGACTGAGGGTAGGGGAGTGGGTAGTGGGAAAAGGGGAGTGGCTGCTAATAAGGATACAGTTACTTTTGGGGGTGATGAAATGTTCTAAACTTGATGTGATGAACAGTGTACAACTGTGTACAATGGTATTAAAGCCACTGATTTTTACAATAAATGCTGGAGAGGGTGTGGAGAAAAGGGAACCCTCCTACACAGCTGGTGGGAATGTAAACTGGTACAGCCACTATGGAGAACAGTATGGAGGTTCCTTAAAAAACTAAAAATAGAGCTACCATACGACCTAGCAATCCCACTTGTAGGCATATATCCAGAGAAAAACATGGTCCAAAAGGATACATGCACCCCAAAGTTCATTGCAGCATTATCTACAGTAGCCAGGACATGGAAGCAACCTAAATGTTCATCGACAGAGGAACAGATAAAGAAGATGTGGTATGATGGAATATTACTCAGCCATAAAAAGGAACAAAATAGGGACATCTGCAGAGAGATACGTGGCTGGACCTAGAGACAGAGTGAAGTAAGTCAAAGAGAAAAACAAATATCATATAATATCGCTTACATATGGAATCTAGAAAAATGGTAGAAATGAACTTATTTGCAAAGCAGAAATAGAGTCACAGAGGTAGAGAACAAACTTATGGTTACCAAGAGGGGAGGGGGGTGGGATGAACAGGGAGATTGGGACTGACATATGTACACTACTATGTATGAAATACACAAACTAATGAGAACCTACTGTATAGCACAGGGAACTCTATTCCATGCTCTGTGGCAACCTAAATGGGAAGGAAACCTAAAAAAGAGTGTATATATGTATATGAATGACTGATTCATTTTGCTGTACAGCAAGAAACTAACACAACATTGTAAAGCAATTTTACTCCAATAAAAACTTTCTAAAAACATTGATTTTTATACTTTAAATAGGTAAATTGTATGGTATATAAACTATATCTCAATAAAGCTGTTATTTTTTAAAAGGGATAACAAAGGAATATGATGAACAACTTTATGCCAATAAATTTGACAACTTAGATGAATGGACACATTTCATTGAAGATACAAATTACCAAAGCCCATGGAAGAAGCTATAGGTAAACTGAATAGCCCTATATTTATTAAAGAAGTTGAATTTTTAGATAAAACTTTCCCATAAAGAAAACTCACGGCTCAGATGGCTTCACTGGTGATTCTAAACAAACACTTGTATGCTAATTCTATACAAACTCTTGTAAAAGACTGAAGAGAGGGAAATACTTTCCACTGCACTTTATGGGGCCCTGATACCAAAACCAGACAAACTCAATACAATAAATGAAAACTACAGACCAATAGCCTTCATGAATATAGATGTCAAAATCCTAAACAGGGACTTTCCTGGTGGTCCAGTGGTAAAGAATCCGCCTTCCAATGAAGGGGGCTCGGGTTCCATCCCTGGTCAGGGAACTAAGATCCCACATGCCGTGGGGCAACTAAGCCTGGGCGCCACAACTACTGAGCTTGCATGCCTCAACTAGAGAGCCCGGGTGCCGCAAACTACAGAGCCCATGCACTCTGGAACCCACGTGCCACAACTACAGAGCCCACGCACCCTGGAGCCTGTGCACCACAACTAGAGAGAAGCCCGCGCGCCGCAAAGAAAGATCCTGCATGCCTCAACGAAGATCCCGTGTGCCGCAACTAAGACCCAATGCAGCCAAAAGTAAATAAGATAAATAAATAAATAATAAATCTTTTAAAAAAAACCCAAAGAACCCCTCTGCTTTACAGTACTAAAATGCTGTGCAATGAATATGATGTATTTTTTTAAAAAGATCCTGGTACTTGCTGGTGGCACAGTGGTTAAGAATCCGCCTGCCAGTGCAGGGGACACAGGTTCAATCCCTAGTCCAGGAAGATCCCACATGCCGTGGAGCAACCAAGCCCAAGCGCCACAACTACTGAGCCTGCGCTCTAGAGCCCACGAGCCACAACTACTGAGCCCATGCACCACAACTATTGAAGCCTGCACGCTCTAGGGCCCGTGTGCCGCAACTACTGAGCCCGCATGCTGCAACTACTGAAGCCCACTCACCTACAGCCCATGCTCCACAACCACAGAAGCCATCGCAATGAGAAGCCCACTCACCGCAACGAAGAGTAGCCCCCACTCGCCACAACTAGAGAAAGCCCGCACGCAGCAATGAAGACCCAACGCAGCCAAAAAAAAACAAAAACAAAATCCTAAACAAAATTTCAGCAAATCTAATTCAACAATATGTTAAAAGGCCAAGTGGGTCTCATCTTAGGAGTGTAGAGTTGGCTCAACATTTGAAAATTAATCAATCTACTTCATAACAGAGTAAAAGAGAAAAACCATGGGATCATCTCAAAAGACACAGAAAAAGCATTTCACAAAATCCAGCATCCATTCCTGGTTTTTAAAATTCTCAGCAAACTGGGAATAGAAGGAAAATTCCTCAACCTGTAAAAGGCATCTACAAAAACCCCACAGCTAATATCATATTTAATGGTGAAACACTGAAAGCTTCCTTCTAAGATCAGGAACAAGACAAGGATGTCCACTCTCACCACTCCTATTCAACATTGCCCTGGAGTTTCCAGACAGGGCAATAAGGCAAGAAAATGAAACAAAAGGCATCCAGATGAGAAAGAAAGAAATAAAACTATCTTTATTTGCAGATAACATGCTCACCTATAAAGAAAATCCAATAGAAGCCACACACAAAAAAGCTATTATAACTAATAAGTAAGCTTACCAAGGTGCAGGATATAAGATCAATATACAAAAATCAATTTTTTCTATATACTAGCTACAAACAACCAGAAATTTAAAATTTTAAATACCATATACAATAGCATCAAAAATATGAAATAGGAATAAATATGGCAATAGATGTGAAAGACCTGGATACAGGAAACTAAATTATTGCTGAGATAAGTTTTTAAAAAACACCTAAATAAACTGAGATACCTTGCTCATGGATTAGGAGATTCAATATTGTTAAGATGTTCATTCTCAAATTGACTTTTGACAAAGGAGCAGAGATAATCAGCAGAGCCATAAGAGTTTTTTTCAACAAATGGTGCTGGAATGATAGAACATTTATGAATAAAATGTGAAATTTAATCCATATCTCACACTGTGTAAATTAACTCAAAATGGATCATAGTGGGCTTCCCTGGTGGTGCAGTGGTTGAGAATCTGCCTGCCAATGCAGGGGACACGGGTTCGAGCCCTGGTCTGGGAAGATCCCACATGCCACGGAGCAGCTGGGCCCGTGAGCCACAATTACTGAGCCTGCGCGTCTGGAGCCTGTGCTCCGCAACAAGAGAGGCCGCGATAGTGAGAGGCCCGCGCACCGCGATGAAGAATGGCCCCCACTTGCCGCAACTGGAGAAAGCCCTCGCACAGAAACGAAGACCCAACACAGCCATAAATAAATAAATAAATAAATAAAATATTAAAAATAAATACTTAAAAAAAATGGATCATAGTTATAAACATAAAACTATAAAACTTCAAGAAGAAAACATAGACTAAACCTTTATGATCTTGGACGAGCTAAAGATTTCTTAGATATGACAACAACAAACACAGTCCATAAAAGAACAAATTGTTAAACTGGACTTCATCAAAAATTTTACATGCCTGTGCTTTGAAAAGACAATCCATAGACTGGAGGAAAATATTTGCAAAACATATATCCTTTATAGGACTTGTATCCAGAACACAAAAAGAACCCACAAAACTCAAGAATAAGAAAACAGACAACCCCGTTTAAAAATGGGCAAGGGACTTCCCTGGTGGTCCAGTGGGTAAGACTCTATGCTCCCAATGCAGGGGGCCCGGGTTCAATCCCTGGTCGGGGAACTAGATCCCACATGCATGCCACAACTAAGACCTGGCACAGCCAAAATAAATAATAAATAAATATTAAAAATAAATAAATAAAAATGGGCAAAGATGTTGTACAAAGAGACACTTCACAAAGAAGATATACAGGTGGCAAAATAAGGATGTGAGAAGTTGCTCAACATCACTGGTCATTAAGGAATTGCAAATTAACACCACAATGAGATACTACAACTATTAGAATACTTAAAATTGGAAAGGTTGACTCTGCAAAGTGTTGGTGAGGATGTGGAAGAACTGGAACTTCCACATGCTGCTAGTGTGAATTTTAAATGGTGCACCCACTTTGGAAAACACCTTGATAGGTTTCTTAAAAAATTAAACATACACCTACCATATCGTCCAGTCATTCCTCTCGGTATCTACTCAAGACGAATGAAAGCATAGGTTCATATGAAGATCTGTACACACAAATTCATAGAAGCTTTATTTCTAATAGCCCCGAACTGGAAAGAAGCCCAAATTTCCATCAACAAGTAAATGAATAAATAAATTGTGGCATATCCACACCATGGAATACTACTCAATACAATAAAAAAGAACAAACTACTGATATATGCTACAACATGAATGAATATCCAAATAATTATGCTTAGTGAAAGAAGCCAGACAAAAAGAGTATGTATGAGTGCATTTATATAGAATTCTAGGGAACACAAATGAATACTTGCCTGGGGATGGGGAGGGGCAAGAGTAGAGTGGGAGCGGGAAGGGGGGAAGAGAAGCAAGAGGTAGGCTTACCTAGGGCCATGAGGAGACTTTTGGGAGGGATGGATATGTTCATTATCTTGATTATGGTGATGGTTTCAGGGTGTATACATCTGTCAAAACCTATCAATTTGAACACTTTAACTATGTGTGATTTATTGTATGTCAGTTATACCTCAATAAAAGCTGTTTTTTAAATAGGAAAATAAAGTTACGGGAGGGAAACGGGGGGAAAGGATTAAACTAGAATACTTTGGTTTTTTTCAACTTAGAGGTTCTAACATTTTTTGAGTCTTGAAATGTTAAGTCTCATCTGTTCAAGGATTCATAATCATTTATTTCCATAGTATAAACATACCTCATTCTGTCATTTGAAGATAACTATACTGAGGTTCTGAGATGCATTGGTACCAAGTAAGAGGCTGTGATGCTAAATCATTTGTCCTAAAATGTAACACCCATAACCTGAGATCCCATGATTCCATCGCTTTCTGCATCTCCATTCTTTTCCTCAAACACGAATGGAGGAATAGAATGGCTCCTACTCCATCATTAGAATTGAAATCACCTCTCGCTTTAGGGAGCCACTGAACATGATGTTTAGGAAGAGTTTTAAGTAATACGGGGATGTGCTTCCACCACAGGCATGAGCAGGGAGAGGGAACAGAAGCGAAACACAGAGGTATGCTGGAGTGTCAGCCCACATGGAGCAGAAAAACGTCCCCGGACAGAACCACCAATGGGACATAGCTCCAAAGCTGCCGCAGACACCACTAGTGATTTTTGTTTTCATCTTTTTCTTTTAAAAATTTTTTACATTTTAATTTAATTTTTCATTTTTAAATGAATAGGCTTTGTTTTTTAGAGCAATTTTAGGTTTACAGAAAAATTGAGCAGCAAGTACAGAGTTCCCATATATCCTTTCTCCTTCCCCCTTGTAGTTCCCCATGATTAATACCTTGCATCAGTGTGGTACCTTTGTTACAATGGATGAACCAATATTGATACATTATTATTAACTAAAGTCCATTGTTTAAACTAGGGTTCACTCTTTGTACTGTAAAGTTCTATGGGTTTTGACCAATGTATAGTGTCATGTATCCACCATCTCAGTATCATACAGAAGAGTTTCACTGTCCTAAAATCCTCTGTGCTCCACCTACTCATCCCTCCCTTCCTCCCCTTGAATCCTTGGCAACCACTGATCTTTTTACTTTCTCTACAGTTTTACCTTCTCCAGAATGTCATACAGTTGGAATCAGACAGTATGTAACCTTTTCGGACTAGCTTCTTTCACTTAGTAATTGTGTTTAAAGCTCCTCCATGTCTTTTTGTGGCTTGATAGCTCATTTCTTGTTATTGCTAAATAATATTCCATTCAATGGATGTACCACAATTTGTTTACCCAGTCATCCATTGAAGGACATCTTGGTTACTTCAATTATTTTCCATTATATATACATATACACATGAATCAAGCCATACTATATATACATTAAGGTTAGTGTACTCTACCACACATATGTTACACCTCAATACAAAACTTTTAAATATAATAATACTCTGTAGTCATTGACTCAGAAAGATGGCCAGCATCAAGGGGAAAGGTAGCTATAGACAAACAGGACTCATATGACCTTATTTATGCAAAATCGTCTACACATATGCATTTCACTGCAGATGACTTCAAAACTATATGAACTAAAATTTATGAGAGTACTTTGTGTACACCAAGCATTGGCCTAAGCACTTTTTCACATCATTTCATCCTCACAACCGTCTTATGAGGTTGGGACCATTACTGGCCCCACTTTACAGATGAGAAGACCGAGGCACAGAGAGATTAGGTAACTTGCTTGAAGTCAACTAACTAAGTGGCAGGGTGGGATTTGAACTTAGGCCTTATGGCACCAGCGCCCACGCTCTTACGTAAACCCTGACCACAACCTCACCACAGTCCCTGAGGCTGCACACGGTCTGGTCCCTGTCACCCCCCTCATGCTTTAACCCATCCTCCCTCCTCATCCCAACATTCCAGGATTCTCCTCTTCCTTTCTCTTCCCTGAAAACACCACTGCCCTCACACTGCAGGCTTTGCACATTTGCCGTTCTCTCCACCAGGAATGTCTTCTCATCCCTCCGGTCTCAGCCCAAGTGTCACCTCCTCCAGGCAGCCTTCCGGACCCCCAGCCTGGGCTGGGACCTCTCATTTGCATCCATCGTTCCCATGACTCTCCCCTGCGGACCTCATCACTGCTCTACCTGCTTTTTGAGTCCCCTGAGAATGAGGAAGTGTCTGTTTCACTCAGAGCCAGGTCCCCTCTGCCCACTGTAGGGCCTGGCGTGGATTGGGCACTCAACAAATATTTGCTGAAGGAATGAATAAGTGAATGAATGAATCCACCTGCCAGGTCAGATCGACTTGGAGGGGCCTCTGGACGGCTGACATCGAAATGTCGACGATGGTCACCACAGGGAGGTGGATTCCGGGGAATTTTTACTCTCCTTTTTGTACTTTGGGGTTTATCTGGCTGGATAGTGTTCCTGGGGGCAGATATCATCTTCCAACCCCTCAGCACTTCTCCTGTCTGGGGGATCCCCGTCTGCCACCCTCCCTGCCCCCTACAAAGTTCTCCCAGCTCTGCCTGCAGCCCCAGTGGGCGGTGTATTAATAAACGGAGGGAGAAGGTCACCCAGCTTGCAAGCACCAGCTGAGCCGTCCTTGACCCAGGTGCAGATGAAATGCGCTGGGGGCGGGGGAGGTGGGGGGGGGGGGGTGGAGCCGCTTCACCGAGCGCTGAGCACGGGTGAGCTATTTCTGATTCTCACCTGGCCGGGCACAGCGCATCTGCCGCAGGAAGCCGCAGGAAATGGAGCCAGCCCGGCAGGTAGAACCGCTGGCCAGCTCCCCCCGCACGCTCATCACACCAGACCTGGCCACTGACCTGCTGAAAACCCTCCCTCAGCTCTCCAGCACCCAGGGTCGGGGTGGGGGGGGAAAGGGAAGGGCAAGCCCCTCCACCTGGCATTTGAGGCTCAGCAAGGTCCCCGCCCACCTTCCTGCTCTCCACTCTCCCAAGTACAGCCAGGTCCTCACTCAACTCAAGGCCTTTGCACGTGCTGTTCCCTCTGCCAGGAATGCCTGCTCGGCCCCAGTAGTTGGCTCGCTCCCACTTAACCTGTGGGTCTCAGCTTGGAAAACTCCTCCAAGAAACCTTCGCTGATCATCCCCCCCAGCCCTTGTCCCAGGGCTGCCTGCTATCACAACACAGATCCTGATGACCTGGTGGCCTGTGATCCCTCTCCCAGCCTGTGATGTGCCCACCTTGTGGGTCCTCATAGTCATCTCCGTGTCCCAGCGTCCAGCAAGGGAGTGGCCCATAGCAGACACGAATCCACGTTTGCCGACTGACTACAAGAGGGAGAAAGTGCTCCTGGTGCTGAGAGGGACAGAGGAAGTGGGGGTCAGGGGAGCGGAAGGGGAACCAGTGATTGAGTGTGGCTGTGACCTGGAGGCCGAGGGTAGAGAGATGTGGTCCTGGGGGGTGGGGCAGCGTCCACAGTCAGCTGCAACCCCTGTCTGATGGGCTTGCCCTCCTCTAGCCAGCCGGCCCCAGAGCTCCGGGTCCCAGGTGTGGCTGCCTGCGGGCCCTGCCGCCCCAGCCCCGACAGGCGCAGTGGACATGGAATCTGTACAGCACAGAGCGTTCTGTCTAAATATATCTGCTCCCAACACAGGACACACAGGGAGGGAGTGGGGGGCACGGTGGGCCTGAGTGCCGGGAGAGCCTCTCAGGAGCACTCGCCCGGCTCACGGCCCCTGCCCTGGCAGGGGGAAATCCACCCTGCGGCAGGGTCAGGGGCGGGCCTGGGTGGGCTTTTCCAAGCAGGGCTCCCAATGCCTGACCTCCTACCCAAAAGCAGCTGCCTTGAATGTGGGCCACACACAAACCAGGCCAGCAGAGGAGGGAGGGGACACAGAGGTGGAACCTGGGGGAGGGGGACACGGAGCTGGGGGAAGAGGCCTTGGTCCCAGGCAGTCCAGACTCTCCCCACCACCTTGTAACAAAGGCACAGAGAGGGAGGCAACTCCAACAGTGTCACATGGGGGTCTGGGGGCAGTGAGGGGTGGAGAACCCAAGTGTCTTGGCTCCCAGCCACCCTGAGGGCTTCTAGAATTCTCTTCAGCCTCTCCCAAGGATCTCTCAGAGTGGGAGAGCAGAAAGCACTAGGTTCAGAGCCAAGAGGCTGTGGTTTGGGACTTCCCTGGCGGTCCAGTGGTTTAAGACTCCGTGCTTCCACCGCAGGGAGCATGGGTTTGATCCCTGGTTGGGGAACTAAGATCCCGCATGTTGCATGGCACGGCCAAAAAATAAATAAACAAATAAATAAAAATTTTTTAAAAAGAGGCTGTGGTTCAGCCCCATCTCCACCACTGAGGCCCTCAGGCAAGTCCTCTCTGGGCCCCTGTTTCCTCATCTGTAAAATGGTCATAAGCACGCGTCCCTGTGTATGCAGGCACTCTGCACGTAGGAGTGTCCACTTCTTGGCCCTCCCTTCCAAGCTGGTCTCATTGGGAGCCCGGGCCAACCTTCTGTGAGCTGGTCTGCACTGGGGTGTGGGGAAGGGACGCCAGAAGCCTCCAGAGTGTGTGTGTGCGTAGGGGTCAGGGAGTCATAAGAGAACACAACATCAGCTGCTTTTTCTTGAGCATCTGCTATGTGCCAGGCCCTGTCCTAGGTACTGGGTTGGCCAAAAAGTTTGTTTGGGTTTTTCCATAACATCTTGCATCACCTCAACATCACACCAAGCCTCCAAGGCAGGCAGTGACGTGTTATCCCATGGGGAAGAGATGGGGAAACTGAGGCTCAAAGAGGTTTCTGTGACCTGCTAAAGGTCACACAGCTGGTGAGGAGAGCCATACTCGAACTCGAGCCAACCCTCAGAGTCGGCTCACTTCCTCCTGCGGGTGGACGAGCTCACTGGTGGCCACCCAGGGAGGTCCGCCCGTGGCTCCAAAAAGCCTCCCAGGGTCCTCAGGGCTGAGGCAGTGCCACCTTTCCACTCAGTTTTGCTCTTTCAATTAAAAACAAAAGCAGAAAAAAAAAAAACCCTGTTTACTGAAACAGCTGGACATAAACACTCGCTGCTTCATTTTTAAACAGGCACTAAGGCCCCATACAGCCGAGCCTACCTCCCGGCCCTCATCCACTCTCACCCTAGGCAGGATGGTGCAGAGCCTGGATGCTGAGGACAGCTGGTCTGGGTTCAAATCCTGGCTCTACCAGCTGCTGGCTGGGTGACCTTCGGATTGTCACCCTCCCTCTCTGTGCGTCATCTCCCCACCTGTGAGAGAACAGTGGGTCCCTTCACCCAGTGTCACTGGGTGTACTGGAGAGACGGCTAAGGCCAAGTTCTGGCCCACGTCCCACAGGAAGCAGCCAGCATCACTCTGGTTTAACCTATCACTGATGACAGGGTAAGATTCCCTAAAAATAGATGCCCAGATTCCCTCAGAGTGGCTCCTGGAGATAGAATGTGTGTGTGTATGTATGAGAGAGAAAGAGAGAGAGATCATAAATGTTTATTATCATTTTAAGTCATTAAGTTTTGGGATAATTTGTTATGCAGCACCAGATAACTAACACAGAGGGTCAGCCTTGAGAGGGGGTAGAGGAAAGGACAGAGAGCAACTGGGGGCTGGTTCCAGAGGGCGCAATTTATGTCTCCCAGGCTGGGCATGCGGGGGTGTCTTCCTCTCATGCCTCCCCCTGACCTCAGCCTTCCCTCTATGGCTACTTCCTATGACTGTTTATAGACACAAGAACAGATCAGAAAGAACTCCTCTAACCCACAGACTACCATGCGCCAGCTCAAAGCTAAAGGCTTTCGGACTTCCCTGGTGGCACAGTGGTTAAGAATCCCCTGCATTGGCAGGCAGGGTTTGAGCGCTGGTCCAGGAAGATCCCACATGCTGCGGAGCAACTAAGCCCGTGCGCCACAACTACTGAGCCTGTGCTCTAGAGCCCACAAGCCACAACTACTGAGCCCGCACTCCGCAACGAAGAGAAGCCCCCGCTCGCCACAACTAGAGAAAGCCTGCGCACAGCAACGAAGACCCAACGCAGCCAAAAATAAAAATTAATTAATTAATTAATTAAATAAAATTTAAAAAGATAAAGGCTTTCACATATCAGTTTTCATTAAATTCTTTACTATGCCCAGTGCCTAGAATAATGCCTGGCACATAATAGGTGTTTGTATTACTCTGTATGGACTGGGCAGCAGTGATAAATAGACCCCAAATTTCAGGGGCTTAAAGAACAAGAACTGTACTCCTTTCAAACAGTTGGGCTTCTCCCCAGGTTGGCAAAAAACAGCCCTGGAGGGTCCCCAAGCTAAAAGAGGGAGACCAATCAGCCAGCTTCCCACTTGCTCAGCCCCTGGGCACCCCCATGGCGTCCCAGATGGGCTCATGCAGCCATCGTCCCCGCTCCTGGTTGGGGAGGAGAGGCGCGAGGGGCCACAGTGGGATGTACGGGCTGGGCTCTGGTCTGAGGCACTTGCCATATGACCTGGGCTTGACCCGGACATCTCTGTGGGACAGGAGCCTGACGGGGCACAGTCTGCACCTGGTCACTGGGGCGCAACGGTGCTTGGCTGACACCTATGAGCTGTGCACCTACTGTGTGCCAGGCCTCAGGCTGGGCACGGCTAGGAGAACCAAGAGGCGCCAGCCTGGCTCCTGCCTGGAGGGCAGGAGTGACCCACGTGGGACGAGGGGGCCCGTCTCCTGGAAGGATGAGGCCTAAGCCGAGTGGTAAATAACGAATAGGAGTTCCTGAGCAAAGACTCTGGGGAAGGGTTTTCCAGGCAGAGGGAGGCTGGGGGCCAGGGGACATGGTGTGCTCTGGGAGTCCCAGGTCATTCAGCTGATCCGTAGGTGAGGGTGTGACAGGGGCAGGTGACAGAGGCGTGGACTGCTCAGGGCTCTGGACCATGACGGGGTGTAAGGGGCCGGGTGTGGTTCTGGATCCATCTCTTTGCCTGTGTGTGGAGGGTATATGGGCAGGAGACCTAGGAGAGGGCCGGGACAGTCATCTTGACGAGAGGCCATGACGTGCTGAAGTCAAAAGATGCTTGAGAAGGGGACATGGGGCAGGGAAGGGGCCCGACTTCTGCTTCGTAGCTGAACCCCTAGTCCCACCCCAAGGGCTCCATGCCTAAGGCTGCCTCCCCTCCCCCAGCCTCCAGGAATGGCCTTGTCATTTATCAAACCCAGCCTGGCAAATGGTTCCTGGAAGCCTCGGGGCTGCTGGCTGTGCGGTGGTGCCCCTGCCCAGCCCCGCACCCCCAAAACAGGCTGCCGGCTGCCTCTGCCCCTGCCCCGTCCAGTGTCAGCAGAGGGTGGGGACACACCGGGTCAGCAGAGTCAGTCGGCTTTGGCCTCAGCCTCAGCAGGCAGGCAGATGGCCAACACTCCGTGCCAGTGCCGGGAAGGCCTGAGGCGTGGCCGGCCAGGAGAACACTGTGGGTCTGCCCTGCTCCGGAACCTTCTGTGGCTCCCCAGTTTCTCTCAGTGGGAAGCACCCTTGCAAGGGGAGCCCGAGAGGCTGGGAGGAGGGGCCCAGCTCCACTATGACTTGCTGCAGAACCTCAGGCAAGTCGCTCAAACGACCTGAGCTGGACTCAGTGAGAGCCAAAAGCTTTCCCCAGGGACCCCTCAGGGATCCAACCCACATCTGGCCAAGTTTCAAGCCCCACCTGGACAGGCTGCTTCACTTCTGTGAGCCTCAGTTTTGCTGTACATCAGCAGTGCACCGTGTGGTCCACCACGCCTTGATTCCCCCTCACATCGAGCTCCTCCGAGCTCCCTCCAGGCTTGAGACCCTCATGCTCCCCATGCTGTCCCCAGGTCAGGGCCTTTGCACCAGCTAACTCCCACTTGCACGTCTCAGCTTGAGTGTCGCCTCCCTGGGGCAGCCCTCCCGGACTGCCCCAGTCTAGGGCAGATCTCCTTGTGCTTCTCTGCAGCAGCCGTGCCTGTCACTGATGTGTGTTTACATTCATCTGGGAGGTTAGGTTATGACCGCTGGCCTCCCAAGAGGATCGTGGGCCCCAGAGGGGTGGGACCGGGGGCTCAGTTCACTGATATGTACCTGGCACCTGCTCTGGGCACAGAGCAGGCACCTTCCATGTTGTCTGCTGAATGAATACTTAGAAGAAGAAAGGGAGAAAGGGAAGGGAAGTCCAGAGGGAGGATAATATCTATCTCCCAGTGTTAGGAGGATCTGACAATACACAAAAGCCCTGGCCTGAGCGGAGGCAACGTCACACCAGCCCCACACACCCAAACATACACATATCGCACACAGGGGTGGGAAGGGGCCCACGGGCGGCCCTACCTCCCTGTCCACTCCCACACCCTCCCCGAGTCCCCTGATGAACCAGACAGACAAGGGTCAGATGCACAGACAGGCAGAGGTGGGTCTGGCCCCATGACTCGCCAAGACCACCAGGCTGCCCAGAGCCAACCAGCCTCTGTTCCCGCCCGCTCTGTCCCTGGAAGGCCCTGCACACTCCCAGTCCTCTAGGAATCTCTCACACCCCAAAGGTGGCAGGTTTCCCCCCACCACCCAGGAGAGGCATGAGACACTAACACCTTCTGCCTGCCATCTCACCTCAGCTTCGAGGACCGGAGCTGCAGCTCAGAAAATTCCCAGCACAGCCAGGTGGGGGCCCAGAGATGGGCCAGGGCAGCCTCAACCCCTCCTACCCCATCCCACTCCCACTGCACAGATGGAGAAACTGAGACCCAGAGAGGGCATTGCAGCAGGGTGGGGAGGGGGGTGGTCATGGTCACCAGGCTGGCCTCTTGCCTGGGACTTGCTTGCCTTCTCACCTGGATGCCTGAGTCACACAGACCTGGCTTCAGATCCTCGCTCTACCCACACCAGCTGCACAGCCTCACTTTCCTCGGAGATAAGATGGGGATGATCACAGCACCTTGCCCCCTTCACTGCGGGCTGCACACATGGAGAACACAGGTGGCAGAGGGCCCTGTCCTCCCACAGCAGGCCGAGTCCAGCCACGACACCTCCCGAGTTGCAAGTGACCCCCTCAGAGCCATCACTGCAAAGCTGCCTGCTCAGCTTCAGAATCCCAAAGCCCGGCCCTCACAGTGCACCCTGCCCAGAAAAGATAGGCAACCATGCCAGGGTCACACAGCAAGACCCCAGCATGCAGAGACTTGAACTTGGGCCCTGTTCAGCTGAAACTCCAGCCCCGAGCCTCCCACCCCAAAGTGGATCTGGCAGAGCCAAGGAGGTGCCAGGGCTTGGCGGCAGCCGGAGGAGGGAGGGAGGCAGGCAGGCAGGCAGCTGGAGGTGGTGGGAAGAACCTTTTTTTCCCCTGTCTTTAGCAAACTCGGGTCCCCGTTTCCAAGCTGCGCTCCAGAGCCCTCAGTTGCTGCGTCACTGCACGCAGTCAGCCCGCGGTGGGCGGAAGGGAAGGCTCCCTCCCTCTGGCAGGGGCTGGGGGGCAGGGGGGTGGTGGGGAGCCAGGCAGAGGGTCAGGGGTGAGGACAGTGAGGGCTCCCTGACAGCTCCCAGAGGGAAGCCCAGCTGGGTTCACCCCTGGAATCACAGAGGGCTGAGCTGGGAGAGCCTTGGAGACTTAACCCCTAGTGCCCCACAAATAGATGGAGACCATGAGGCTCAGAGAGGTGCTGGGATTCAGTCAGTGACACACAGCAGCAAGCTAGCTCATCATTCGAATTCCAAACCCCTATCTCCTAGCAACTGCAAAGCAAAAGCCTCCTGGACCCACCTCTGTCACCGCGGGCTCATCTGTCACTGCAGAAAGAAAAATGTCTGAACTAGAGGCCTAGTTCTCACTCCCTGGCCCTGGCACCTGGAAGCACAGAGACCCCCACCTGCACGATCACAAGCACCTCAGCGGGGTGTGGTTCTGAGCCCCTGTCGTGGGGCGCAGCACAGTGCTAGGTACACAGCAGGCGCTCAATAAGTGGTCTTGTGCTCCATTTATATGCCAGGATGCTGGCCCCATTTCTACATTGTCAAAGACAGAACCCGCCCACATCATGTGTTTTCTAAAGATGACCCCCTCGTGTACCAAATGTCGCTTTAGCCATTTTTGAAGTAAACTCCGGGAGATGGATCACCTGCACAGGCCTTCTTACGCTGAAGAGAGGAATACAAATGCCGTGTTTGCTTTGCCGCCTGCTCAGGAGCGCCTGCACCCCTGTGACTGGGCCCTGGGGGCTGCGGTGTTTGCGTGAGATGGATCTGCCCCCTCATTGGACGGCCCCAGGAACCAAGCGCTTTGTTCTCCCTCTGTTCTGCAGTCATGGTCACTTCTCAGGACCCGTGTCACCTCCCCGTCCCCCCGGAAGCCGGGGAGATGGGCCACCTACCGGAACTGTGTGTTAGTGGCAACTAAAGGAGCTGGGACAGGCCACGGCTCTCTTACTAACAGCACGCTTCCCCCGGGGCCTCCAGCAGGGCCTGGGAGGTGAGGCGCTGCTGAGTGACCAGTGACATCCACAGGCACTCTCAGACCAGGCTGAGCTCCACCTCCAGGGTGTGTCCAGGTGCCCTCAAACCAGGATCTGGGTCTGCCACCCACATTTGACTCCCACGGCCTAATACCCACCTTCCATGCCCTCCACCATCACTTCTGTTGAACAAATGGGAACTTTAGAATTTCCATAACACAGGGCTAAGAGTAGACTCTAAACTCTAACCCACCCGGATTCAAATCCTGGTGCCACCACTTCACCAGCTGTGGGGCACTGGACAACCTACTATAGCTCTCTTTGCCCCAGTTTCCTTGTCTGTAAAATGGGCAGAGTAATCATAGGGTGGGACGGGACAAAAGGAGGGGCCGGATTTACGGTGCTCAGAGGCGGTGCTCACTCAACAGAGGGCCCAGCACCGTGCATGGCTCCTAGGCGATGGTCACTGATGCTCTGTGGCGTGAATGGGTGTTAGTCAATGATCCGTTGTCATTATTATTATATCATCAACATCAGCAGGGATCCCCGAGCCTGGTTTTGCAACTAGCCCTGGTATAGGGTGTAGCAAAATTTTCCAAACAAAATTTGCTTCCATTCATTTTGGGTTTTTGAAAAGGCCACGTCAGACAGCTCGGCGAGGAGGAGGCGGCATTGCGAAACCCAGCACAGAGAGATCTGGGTCCCGCTCCTCGCCTCGGGAAATGATGTGCGATCCATGAGCAAGGGGGGCCCTCGGAGCCGGCACCCCCAGGGCTCGGTCCAGGGGGCTCCTGGCCTCCTGGGTTTATCCCCACTCTCTGAGTGACCCTGAGCAGCCACCCAACTGCTCTGAGCCTCAGTTTCCTCATCTGTCAAATGGAGACAATTTCTGTTTTTATTTGTACCCCTCCCTGGGGGTGGTTAGAAGATGAGGGGATTAAATGTGTTCTGCAAACTGTAGAGTATCGCACACACCCTACAGGCCTCAGTCCTGGCCTGGGGCAACCACCAGGAGACACTGTGAAGTGGGTGTGGGAGCAGAACAGTCTTCACCCGCCCCCCCCCCCACCCAGAGGCCACAACAAAAGAAAATCTAGTCACCTGAGTTTTAAAGGGTTCCCCCCACAAGAGTCTGAGGAAGCGGGGAGTGGGCTTGTCTTTGGTGCAACACAGGAAGCCCCTCCTTAGTGAGAGCCTTTCCCGAAGAGGGTGGAGTGAGAGTTTGCACGGCAGGGGCCCCCTCCCAGCTAAGCCGGCCTCCACACTCCCTTAACCGTCAGGATCCTCCATTAGAAGGAACTTCGGAGCCTCACGCCCAGCCCCTCAAAGCCACCAGGCCCCAATGTGGGACAGCCCTCCCCACGCGCAAAGAAGAGGCAGGGCCCCTGAGGACTCCCTTCCCGGGCTGTCAGGATCACAGACTCCAGACTGTGGGTAGACACAAGGCCCCTCTGAGTTCACCAGGCCCTAGCTTTCACTTTACTCAGGCAGTCCAGAGAGGGGACATGCCTCATCCAAGAGCACACAGCAAGGCAGCAACAAGGCTCCTGGCACAGGCTGGACACCCACCATGACAGTACACTGCCCACCTCCATGGCCAGCCCGCTCAGGAGGCCACCTCCTCCTAGAAGGACACATACCCCCACCAACCCCAAGCCTGCCCAGCACTTGGCTGCCTCCTTGCCTCTAACCATGCAGTTCTCTCAGCCAGCAGTGCCCTTCCCCGCCATTCTCCATCGACCCAAATCCTTCTAATCCTCCAAAATCCACCCCAGATCCAGTGGGTGTCCTCCAGGAAGCACTCCCTGCAGGTCCTAACTAGTGGCCCCTTCCCAGCACTCGAGCAGCCCCAGCCTCCATCACTGAGAGGGGCCTGGCAGGATGACTAGAGTTTACAGAGCAGGGCCCTGTGGGCGGCCTCTGGGTCCCCATGCCTGGCACAGGGCTGGGCACTCAGCAGGCCTCAGGAAGCAATGGTGGCCCAAAGACAGAATGGAGGATTAGGAACTGGAGAGGTGAAGGAGTTGGTGGCCTAGTGAAAGAAAGAAGGGATGAACCAGTAAATAGGTGATGATGTGAGCAGATGAACTGATTCAGGAATAAATGCCTGGCAAGATGGGCACAGACACACCACCAAAGATGTAGGGTCTTGCCCAAGTGCGGCCCCTCACCCTCTTGTAGAGCCTCTGGGGGCTCCTAGATGTACTGGGAATTTAGAGGCCACAGGCCTATCAGAGCCCAGCCAAATGCCTCTAGGTTTGCAGACCCAGCTGGAGGCCAGGAACCCACAGGGATGGTCAAGGTGGCGACTGGGACTGGCCAAGGGTCCCACCATGCCCTACCAACCAGTCCTTGACTGAGAATGGCCTAGACCTGTCCTCAGCCCCAGGGGAACGGCATGAAGAGGCAGGCATAACCCTGGCCCTCCCCACACCAACCACACTGAGCGACATCCAATAATAAGGCATGGTGACTGGGTCACTGAAGGCAGAGGCCCATGGGGCTGTAAAGGTGGTGACAGGGACACAACCTGGCCTGGGTACCAAGGAAAGCTTTTTTCTGGAGACCTGGATGATGAGTAGTAGTTAAGTAGGCAAATGAGGGGAAGGAAGGCAGGAGGTTCAGGCAGAGGAATCAGCATGTGCAAAGGCCCTGAGGCTGGAGGGAACCTGGCCTGTTCCAGGAACTGAAAGCAGGCTAGGGGGACCGGAGCCAAAAGGTGGGGGGGGGGGCAGCGGTGCAAGATGTGGCTAGAGGAGTAGCGAGTTGGGGAAGGAGGCTGGGCTTCATCCTGGGAGCTGTGGGTATTTATTGAGTACTTACTGTGTGCTTAAAAAAAATCTGCATTCACGATTTTATGAATTCACATTCCAGAATGTTTAAGTGAAAGTGTTTAAATGCACTGTAATCAGACAATGCTATTTTTTAATGCTTTTTTGAATGAATGAATCTTTCAATCAATCAATCACGGATATATAGGAGGGTAGAGACCACCTGCCCCCATCACACAGAATGCCCTATACAATTCCTCAGGGCCTCCCCATCATGGAGAAACGCTGGCACTGATGAAGCCAGTGGCCCATAAACCACACAAGAACCTAACGAGATGCCAGTGGGTGCCCCCGGTACGTCCAATACGTCACTGAGTCTTCTGAAAGCTCCAAAGTACACAATCTATCCCTAGTTTCCAAGTGCTGCACAGACTGTCTTCAAAAACACCAACTCAGCTGCCAGGCAGCCTCGCGCTCAGGGCACAGCCCTCAAACCCACAGCTCCATTGCAAGGCTGGCACTAGCGGGATGCTGCCCTGGGTCCCACATGACAGCCGTCCATCAGCCCGCTCAACCCCACACCTCCTCTCCAGTCTGGACCTTGCCTTCTGTCCCCAGTGCCCAGCACAGACCGTCTCCCCCTGACAAAACAGGGGCTCCTCGAGGGTGGGGACCACATCAGGCCATCACATGTCCCCAGCGCCTTGCACAGGCCTAGCCTGGCCTCTGATGGATGAATGAGGGGCGGGTGCCAGGGACACCACACACAAGCACACTCGCTTAAGTCCAGCGGCCGCCTCTCAGCTCCAGGAGGACCCAGGAGCCCTGGCGCACCCCTGCCACGGCACAGGCACGAGCACACACGCCTGCCCCACGTGCACAGCCAGTGTCTCCAGGAGCTGCTGGGAATACAATTGGCATCTGCCACTGACTGGCTGCCAACAGCCCAGTTCCGGGGCCTGGCGGTGGCTCCCAACACTCCAGCTACCAACGGGCTACCGGCTCTGCGGCCCCACCCAGTCCTGCTGCCCACAGGAGTCAGGCCCCTCAGGCCACCCTGGGGCCAGGCAGCCCACAGTCCCCCCTGTGGGACAGAAACTGGGCTCCTCCAACAGCCTCTCTGAGACGGTCCTGTACAATCTCGCTTCAGCACCTCTGGCCTGGCAGAAGACACAGCCCCCTCCCACCAGCGAAGGCCCAGAGGTAGAGGGAGCCAAGACCCCAGGGAAC
Source organism: Balaenoptera physalus (assembly GCF_965194825.1). Lineage (NCBI taxonomy): Eukaryota > Metazoa > Chordata > Mammalia > Artiodactyla > Balaenopteridae > Balaenoptera > Balaenoptera physalus. The sequence continues at coordinate 23,248,424 of NC_138898.1, forward strand.
TGGGCTGGGCCGGGAGGTACAACCGGGTAGAGCCAGGCCAGCCCAGCCTCCCTTGAGGCTGGGGACTGCAGCCCCCTCCCCCTCTGATATTTCCACTTCCAGGCAGGTGTGGGTGCAGGAACCCTCCCCCCATTAGCCCTGCTTTCCAAGCTTGAGGCTTCCCATCCTAGGGGCACCTCCTCCGCCCCCTCATCCCCCAAGCCCTGCAACTGGCCTTCCCCATCCCATAAGCCCTTCCCCTATTTCATTTTTCCCCCACATCAACAGTCTCTGGCAGCCCCTCTGCAACACAGGCAGTGCCGAGGAAGAAGGGAGAAGGAAGAGGGATGAGGGATAGAGGAATGGAAGGATGGAGGGGGATTGGAGGCGGTAGGTTTGGTCGAAAGAGGCCAGAGGCCATCACATGTCCAGGTAGCACATGTCCCCTCCCAGCAGGCCCGGCACATCTGGACCCAGCTGGCCTCTCGGGCCACCTGGTCCACCCGCCACCCGCTCTGAACGCGAACCTCTTTCACCGCGGGGCGCCGCACGTGGGGGCCTCCAGTAGCCATGTGAGCACCCCCCCAGCCCAGGTGCCGGGTCAGCCCGGCCCCTCCCGGGTACGCAAACAGGGAGGGGGCGCTATGCAGCGGGGGGGTTGGGGGTGCCCCTGCCCCCTCCCCAGATGCCAGGTCCGGGGAAAGAGCTCGGGAAGCGGGGAGCCGGCCGGGCAGGCTCCCCGGGCTACTGAGGCGGGATCGGAAGCAGCTGGGTTGAATGGAGGAATGCCCGGGCCGGCCGGCCGGCAGAGCCCTCCGTCTCCTTAGCTCCAAGGTTGGTGGGCAGGGAAGGGGTCTACCTGACCCCCCGTCCGCCCTGCTGATGGAGGGTCGGGCCGGAGGAGAGGCTTCCCAGCTTTGGCAACCGGTTGACAAGGGGGAGTCCGCGGGAAAAAGAGGTGGAATGGGGGCCCGGCCCCGGATAGAGGGTTCCGGGCCCAGCGCCACCGCCCCCCGGCTTGAGGGTCGGGGGAGACCTAGATTGGGGGATCCCACCCAGAGAAGGGGGCTTCCCAGCCGCAGAGCCGCCCCCTCGGAACGGGGGCTCGGAAGACAGAACTGGCAGGGGGAGGGGGCTTTTCTGCGCCAGCGCCGCCCCTCGGTTTAGGGAGGTCTGTCCGAGAGGAGACCCGGATTTCGGGGTCTTGCCGAGGGACGGGGCGCACCGGCCCCGGAAAGGGGGTCCGGGCTACCGCGCGCCACCCCCGCGCCCTCACCTGCGCCCGGCGCCCCGGCCGCCTCCGGCCCGCTCGGCCGCTGCGCTGCGCCGCCGCCGCCGCTCAGGTCCGCTCGCAGGTCCGCTCGCCTAGGCCCCGGCCCCGGCCCCGGCCCGCGGGCGCCCCATGCCTCTCCTCTGGCCGGCGCGGCGCCCCAGATGCGGCTGCGGGAGGAGGAGCCGCGCGGCCCCGGCTCCCCGAGAGCGGCGGGGAGGGGGCGGGGGGCGGGGGGCGGGGAGAGGCGCGCGGGGGAGGGGGCCGCGCGGCTGCGCCCAAAACCAGGCGCGGATGCAGCCACCGGCCCGGGGCTGGGGGTGGGGGGGGCCACGTTTCCAACGCCCACCCCCACTCACGCCCCCGCAACCCCGGGGGGGAGGGGGAGGGTCTCCGCAGCCGGCGACGCTGGGTTGCGAGCCGGAAGGGCGCTTGGAGATCCCTGGTTGGCCGCTCAGAGAGTGCAGGCTACTGGCACAAGGTCACACAGCGCGGGCTGCGGTAGCGCGGGAACCTGGAACTCCAGGCTGCAGAGTGGGTCAGCGGGAACGTAGGTTGACGAGCGCCGGCCCCGTGGAGAAGAGAAACTGAGGCCCACAGAGGACGAGATTGGTCTGGGTCATACCGTGCGAGTCAGGAGGCCCTTGGGATTCGAACTTAGGGGTCCTGCCGCTGGGAACGTGTGCCCCCTCCTGGTGACCCGTTTCTTGCAGAAACCTCTCCCTGGTGTCTTCCTGCCTATGGCAGCACGGGGGTTAAAAACAATCCCTGAAGTCGGATGGACCGGGCAGAGTACCCATCCTACCTCTCCTGAGGCTCTGAGATCAGAGATGAGAGACTGTCCTTTTGGAGCCCCAGTTTCTCCACCTAAAATGGGAACAACACTAGTATAGTATCCCCAACTGGGATCGAGGAAACAAGGAGATAATGGATGTTAAGCTCCTTGCTGGTGCCTGGCATTCAGTAAGTGTCAAATGAATGTGCTCACTCTCCCTGGCTCCCACATCTCCCAAGAATGCCAGTTGAATGCAGAGTCAAAATGGTGTTAAAGGTTGGCATTCAAGGCTCCTTACAAGCTCTTTTTCCGGCTTCATCCACCACCCACCCACTCTGCCTCATCCTCATCCCAGAAACGTCTGTTCCAGTGCTTCTCTGCCTTTCCCTGTGTCTGCAATGCCTTCCCATCATCTCTACCTGGCAAACTCCTATTCATCCATCAAAGCCCTGAGCAATCAGTCACATATCCCAGTTTCTCACACTCCCTATCTGCCCATCCATGCCTCCCTTCTCCTTTCCCACTGTCTGGTCTAGGTTTGTCTCTGTCTTCATGGGCCCTGACAACTGTGGTGAGAGGATGTCACTCAGAGGAGGTGACACCATGAGGTCATGTTCCTTGGAGGAGGCAGCTTTAGTAGGGCCTGGAAGGAGAAGTGAGTCTGGAGTTCCAGGGGGAGGAAGGAGAGTGTGTGGCAGGCAAAGAGGTGGTTTATGTTTGGGCAGAGTGTCAATAGGGCCACAGAGAATGCGCTGCCTGGAGCAGTTGGGAAGACTTTATTGTCTGAGCTGGGAGCCAGCAAGAGCCAAGAGCTGGGCAGTGACCTGGCAACATATGGTCAGGTTGAAGATGAGCAGGCTTTGCCCTGGAGAACACCTCACACAGGGGTCCCAGGAGACTTGTACAAGGATGTTCATAGCAGCATCATGTGTAATAGTGGAAAGCTGGACACAGCCTAGCTATCCATCAAGCAGAGATGGGGTAAATAGTGATGAATTCAGGCAGTGGGAAAGCTCTCCACACCATGATCTTCAAAATAAGTGAATGCAAGCCACATGCGTCCGTGAAAATAAGTCTCAGAAAAACACACTGTTGATGCAATTCGTGAAAATTCAGAGTTGTACACTTATGATTCGTGTACTCTTTGTATGAATTTTATACTTCAATACAATAAAAAAAAATTTTTTTAATACATCATTGGATGAAAAAAGCAAATTGAAGATGGAAGACACAGTTTGATGCCAGATATATAAAGTTTGAAAACCCACAACACAATACTATATATTGTTTAGGGACACATGCATACGTAATTTAAGTGTATTACATAAAAACATAAAAACACGCATGGCAGTGATAAAGAGCAAATTCAAGAGAGTGGTGACCCGGAGGGAGAAAGGGAAGGGAATGTAATGGGGCTTCAATTACACTTGAAATGGTTTATTTCTTAAGGTGGGTGGTGGGTACATGGGTGTTTGTTATGCTGTTCTCTAGACTTTGTTGTGAACATGAAATATTCGTAATGTAATAATGCTTTTTTTAAATTAAAAATATTTATTTATTTGGCTGCACTGGGTCTTAGTTGTGGCATGCGGGATCGAGTTCCCTGACCAGGGATCAAACCCAGGTCCCCTGCATTGGGAGCGCAGAGTCTTAACCACTGGACCACCAGGGAAGTCCCTGCTTTTTTTTTTTTTTTTTTTTTTTTAGAAAGTCAGGAGATGCCTGGGAAGGCAATGGGGAGCCATTGTTGGTTCTTGAGTGGGGATGTGACATGGTCAGTGGACTGGAAAGGGCAAGACTAGAAAAGCAAGGTCGTGGGGAGGCTGGTGTGACAGTCCAGGGGACATGTGTGAAGGCCTGAGGGGGGACAGAGACAGAGCTATGCGGAGAAGGAAAAGGATGGGAGAGATTTAGAGGAATAAACAACTGGTGTGCTTAGGCAAGCGTCACAAACTTAAACGCTCACGGAGCCCAGGCAGGTCATTAAGCAGGCGGTGAGCATGGAGGTGTGGGGACTGTGACACATGGTTTGGCAGGGGCAGCCCCTACTCAGCACCAGCTGATTGTTGCCATGTAGGAAAAGAGGCCCAGTGGGGTTACATCTTGTTTTTTTGAAGAGAAATCAGCAATTCCAATTTTTTTAAATATAAAATTTTTCAGATTTTTTAAAATACAAAATTTTCCAAATTTTAAATGATGGAACTAAATTGAAAAAAAATAAAATCAAAACTCTGTGGGGGCCAAGCCGTAAGGTTTGCAATCTCTTTGGTGAGGAACAGCCTCCAGGAGATGAAATGAAGGGACAGTGACACCAAGTTTTCCTGCCAGTGAGGCTGAAGAGGCTCACAACCTGAGCAGCAGTCGTGGAGGGCTTCCTGGAAGAACGGACACTGGGCAGTGAAGGGGGAAGTTGTTTCAGGCTAAGAGTATAGCAAGTGCAAAGGTAGGGGTAGAGCTGAGTGAGCCCAGAAGAGCAAAAGTCACCAACAGGGCATTTCACAGAAGGGAAACATGGCCGGTAAACACGAGGAGTTGCCTGACCTCATTAGTCATCAGGGAGAGGTAAGTCCAGACAGTGATGAGCTGCCCCTTTATTCCCATTCGACTGGCAAACATGAGAAAGTCTGACAATACCAAGTGTGGGTAAAGATGTAGATCAGTGCAGCTCTCTGTACTGCAACACCACCGTGACCCAGCAAATCCACTCCTGGATACGTGTGCCCAAGAGAACCCTGCACACGTAGCCTGGGCCAGTGCTTCTCAAACTTTAATGTTCATAGGAATCCCCCAGGGATCTTGTTCAAAGGCAGATTCTGATTCGGCAGGTGTAGGGCAGGGCTGGAGAGTCTACATTTCTAACAAGTTTCCAGGTGATGCCAACCCTGGAACACAACACATTTTTGACGAGCATTAGGAGAAATGCAGATGAATATCCACAGCAGCACTGTTCGTAAGATCAGAAAACCTGAAAACAATCCAATTATCAATTGACGAGAGATGGAACAAATAAATAAATTGTGGTATAGTCACACATAGCCCTTAAAATGAATGAATCACAACTACACACAACATGGATGAATTCTCACCAACGTGGCATTGAGGCTTTTTTTTTTTTAAGACAACATTCTATACAGTATACTTTTTAAAATAATAAACAAGTAAAAACAAATAAATTGTTTAGGCATTCATGCATGTAAGAAGACTAAAAACAAAGAAACTAGGGAAGGATAAACTCAAAATTCAGAATATTAGTGACCTCTGGCAGAGAGCTGGGGGATGGGCTGGGCTGGAGCACAGAAGTGGATGTCAGATTTTGTTTCTGTTCTAGTTCTTGAGCCGGGGGGTGGGGGTAGGGGACAGTGGTTCACAGGCACATATGTTGTGTTTTATAGTGTATTGTATTATATTATTTACATAGGGCCATGCATGGACCAATCCTGAGATTGTGTCATGAGCCAAGGATGCTCTTAACTCAATCATGAGTCCCTGAGGTCCGTATTTAAAAAGAGAGAGAGAAACTCATAGAGACAGAGACTCAAAGAGAGATGGAGAGACTGAAAGAGATGGGGAGAGTTGAGGACAGGCATGGTCCATTTGGGAACGTGTGTTCTAACCCAAGCACAACACAGAGCGGTCAGGGCTCTGAAGGGAACAGAAGTTGTGGGACTGTGGGATGTTTGCCTGAGCCAGCCAGGGGCCAGAAAGGGGCTGATATCGTGGGGAAGAGGCTGTGGCAGCCTGGGTGTCAGATTCTCTTCTGACCCCTGCCATCAGCCCACCAGCTCAGACCATGCAGAGCCACAGACTTCAAGAAAGACCCTAGGAGGGCTTCCCTGGTGGCGCAGTGGTGGAGAATCTGCCTGCCAATGCAGGGGACACGGGTTTGAGCCCTGGTCTGGGAAGATCCCACATGCTGCGGAGCAACTAGGCCTGTGAGCCACAATTACTGAGCCTGCGCATCTGGAGCCTGTGCTCTGCAACAAGAGAGGCCGCGATAATGAGAGGCCTGCGTACCGCGATGAAGAGTGACCCCCACTTGCCGCAACTAGAGAAAGCCCTTGTACAGAGACGAAGACCCAACACAGCCATAAATAAATAAATAAATAAATAAATAAATAAATAAATAAATAAACCCAAAGTTTAAAAAAAAAAAAAAAAAGAAGAAGAAGGACCCTAGGAGAGGACAGAATGACTCAAACCAAGTGGAGAGAGTCCACTTGGCAGCAGGTAACCTCCAGCCTTGGGTAAAGACCAGCTCTGGTAATGACTAGATCTGAGTGGTAACCACATCTAGCTAATGATGAGTCTTGGCTTGTGACCAAACTAGATAATGTCCATAGTCAAGATCGGATCTGGGGATGCCTGGCCCCAACACTGCTCTCCGGGTCAACCAGGCATCTGGTCAGCCTTGGTCAGCCCCTGGGAGAAATGGAGAGGGAGGAAAATCCCAGGGCCCCTGCAGGCAGTGAGGGTTGGCCTCTTTCTCCTCACCCTACTGCACACAATGAACTCTCTCTCCCCTACATAGCCCTTGGGTCTGGCCCCTCCTCCCCATTGCTCTGTCTCTGCCCTGGCTCAGCCTCTGCATCCCCTGACTGGACCACTCCAGCCTCCTCCCAGGACTCCTGCTCCAGTCTCTCCCTTTCCAATACATCCTCCACACCAGCCTCAGAGAGATCGTTCTATAAAACAGATGTGTCCCTCCCTTGCTCAGAACTCTGCTTTGGCTCCCTACCACCTGGGGTGAAAGTTTGAACTGGTATTCAGAGTTAGCCTGGTATTCAAAACTCTTCACCATTTGTCTTTTGCACCCTCTCCTAATTCAATTCTGGTCAAATCCTATGACTCAGGTACAGGCTCTGCAGTTTCTCCCAAAGACAAGCTGTTTCACACCTCAGCCTGTGCAGGTCCTTCTACCTGGAATGCCTCTCCCCCATTGGATACTCATCTTTTGAAATTCGACTCAGATGTCACCTACTCTGGGGAAACCTTCCCTAACTTCTACGCCCCATTCCCCATTCCCAGTTTGTCACCCCAAATACTTTATTTTTTCCCCTTGGTATTACCAAGCATTTCTTTCTTTCTTTCTTCTTTAGCTTTATTGAGGTATAATCGACAAATAAAAATTGTATATATTTAAGGTGTACAACTCGATGTTTTGATATATGTATACATTGTGGAATGATCACCACAATCAAGTTTATTAACATATCCACACCTCACATAGTTACCTTTTTTTTCTTGTGGTGAGAACACTTAAGATTACACTCTTAGCAAATTTCAAGTATACGATACAGTATTGTTAACTGTAGACTCCCCAGATGCTTTATGATTGCAAAGACACACCATGTCTCAAACACCTTATAACAAATGCTTTTGGCACCCACCTTGGAGTCCAGCAGCCGCCAAAGCGGACAGCTCCCAGACACTGGTCCACTGGAGGCACCCAACAGGTCTCTCCAATTCTTCTGCCTGATGGCTTTTTTTTTTAATAATTGAAGTATAGTTGATTTACAATATTGTGTTAGTTTCGGATGTATGGCAAAGTGATTCAGTGATATGTATATTCTTTTTCAGATTATTTTCCATTATAGGTTATTACAAGATACAGAATATAGTTCCCTGTGCTATCCAGTAACTTCTAGTTGTTTATCTGTTTTATATATAGTAGTGAGTATCTGTTAATTCCATACTCAGAATTTATCCCTCCCTCCCTTTCCCCTTTGGTAACCATAAGTTTGTTTTCTATGTCTGTGAGACTGTTTCTGTTTTGTAAATAAGCTCATTTGTGTTATTCTTTTAGATTCCACATATAAGTGATATCATATAATATTTGTCTTTCTTTGTCTGACTTACTTCACTAAGTATGATCATCTCTAGGTCCATCCGTGTTGCTGCAAATGTCATTATTTCATTCTTTCTTATGGCTGAGTAGTATTCCATTGTATATACGTACCACATCTTCTTTATCCATTCATCTGTTGTTGGGCACAGGAAGGTTGCTTCCATGTCTTAGCTGTTGTAAACAGACAGCATTTTCTGAAGTCACAGGAGCTCAAGCACAGGACAACTTGGAAATGCAGGGGAGTTAATGCCCTTAGGAGCATCCTTCCATCATGGGGTCAGGAATCAGTGGGTAAATGCTCCTCCTTCAGGGAGGCAGTTCTGAGGCGTCTTCTCCACTGTTCCTCGGAAGGTTCCCAGCAGGATGGCATTCCAGTGGCCATGTGTTAATGCACACTTTATTGACTTTCTCTCCTCTCCTGTCTCACTCTCCAGGCTCCCTCCCTCCCACTTCCTAGGATCACCTCCCAAATGAACTACCTGTGCTCAAGTCACTGTCTCAGGGGCTGCTGCTTTTGGGGGGAACCCAAAGTAAAACACACCTGTTTGCTTCCATCTCTTACATAAAACTGGATATACCTCCTTGAGGTCTGAGGCCACATTGAATTCACCTCAAATTGTGGCCAGCAATCTGGGTTCACATCCTGCTGCTTGTATTGTGTGACCTTGACCAAGTCACTTCCTTGAACACAGACGCTCAGCAAAAGTAAGTGGGAGATTCTCAGACTGTTAATGAAATATATCACAGGATTGAAGGGGGGCGGAATATAGGACTTCACTCTTCCTTCTCTTTTCCTATGTTTTCCAATTTTTTTGAGTATTCACATATTCCTTTGCTTTGTTTTGCTTTGTTTTGATGGTGTGGAAGGAGTGTGACCTCTGGACTGAGCAGGCCTGGGTTCAGATCTTGGCTCTGTCACATACTAGCTGTGACTAGGCAAGTCACTCAACCTCACTGGGCCTCAGTTTCCACATCTGGAAAATGGACACAAGCATGAACACCTACTTTGCAGGGTGGTTGTGACTTTTATGATAGAAGCTCGTTGTAAACCACAGAGTAAGTTGCAAGCCTGGGTTATTGTTGTCCCTGGGGCTGGCATCAAGCCTGGCATGGAGGAGGTGCCTGGGAAATGTCTGGAGAACAAAAGGAGTGAAGCTACTAGTGGAGCCCCAGGGTGTTCTTCATCTCGTTCATTCATTCATTCCATGCTCACTGATACCACTTGGGCCAAGCCCTATGCTGGGCACCGGGGATACACAGTTGTAGGAGGAATGTCTCTGGCCTCAGGAGCCTTGCCAGCTCCAGGGGAGACCCAAGAAAACCCACCATTCCAGAGGGGCCCTGACCAGTTGTCGGGGGAGTGTGGGAAGATGTCCAGGAAGAGGTGACTCCCAAGCTGTGCAGGACTTAGTCTGATGAGCAAAGGAAGGACAGAGTGGACATTCCAGCAAGAGGGGAGAGTGTACACTAAGCCCTGGAGGCCAGGCCGGGCCCTTGAAAGCCACTGTGGGCAGCTCATTGGGGCTGAAGTCTTAGAGTTCAAAGATGAAGCCAGAATCCAGCCAGGGCTGGATCATCACGACCTTGAAGTCCTCTGAGGAATCAGGATTTTCAACTGAAGGTGGTGGGGATCTATGGAAAATGAGGACAAGACTGGGAAAGAATCTTTGACTTTCTTTGTGAACCAGGGCAACTCCTTTTGCCTCTCGGAGCCTCAGCTTCCTCATCTGTACACTGGGGGAAAAAATATCACAACAAGGATGTTCTGAGGAGGGCTTGAAACGAAGTGTGCTCAGGGCCTGGCTGAGGAAGGCGCTCCATTCATTCATGTGAATGGAATGAATGGACGAGTGAGCGAATGAATGAATGAATTTCTGCCAGGTACCCTCCCTCACACTAGTCTCAGCCTGGAACTCAGCCTCCTCCCTGCAATCCTACCTTCTTCCTGCCCTACCCCACTCAGTAGGGCCTCCTACTCGCCCACAGGCCAAGAGACGAGGGCGGGGACTTTTCTAGGGTCATCAAGTGAGTCAAAAGCACAGCCAGGTGCAGTGTTCTGTCTCTGCTCTGTGACGCCAGAAATGCTTTTTCTCTGCCCCTCAACATAGATTCACCTCCAGGGCCAGCCCTGGTGCTTTTTGGGACGGGAGGTGCTTGGGTTCCACTGTCTGCTTGGAGGGCCAGACCACCTGCCTCAGCCTCCCAGATGCCCGAGCTACCATCTGCTCCCACCAGAGCCTTCGGCTCTTTTCCTTAAATAGTTCCTCTCGTCTCCTTGGAGACATCTCTCACATGGAAGAAAGGAAGGGAGGGAGGGAGGGAGGAGGAGGAGGACAAGTTGGGTCCCATTTCCTGAGTACCTACTGTGTGTCGGCTCTGACCCTCATCACACCCCTTTGACCTGGGGATCCCCCCCATCCCTTTTCAGATGAGGAACTGAGGCATGGAGAGCGGTGATCACAGGCCCCAAATTTCAGAGCAAGTAAGAGCACAGCCAGGATTTGAACCTGGGTCTGCAGGGTTCAAAACCTAAAGCCTGTGTGACATAAGGGGAAGGTGCATTTGTGCTGCCCTTACCCCATGTCCGAATGCCCTGGACAGGGCACTACTTATCCCCCCAAGTCACCCTCCCTTACATGACCAATTCAGAAACACTTACGGGCACCTGTCGTATGTTAGGCCCTGGGCCACGCGCGGAATTGGAAGAGTATCTCAGATATGAATGGAACAAAGTCTTCTCCCTTGAAATAGAGTGTAGGGGGAGTGGGAGGGACAGAAGGACATTTATTTCCTGTGCATACACCAAAAGCTTCGGAGGGACCATTTCAGCTGATCCTCTGAATACCGCAGTTGGTAGGATTTAAGAGCTCCATTTTTCAGAAAGGAAACTGAGGCCCAAAGAAGTTAATTCACTTATCCAAAGATATACAGGGAGAAAGCGGTGGAACCAGGATAAAGTCCCAGATTATGCTAAAACTTGCTGGAATGGCCCCCAGAGACCTGAACAAAGTGCTGCTGTGAGGTTGGGAAGGAGTGGTAGCTGGCAGCTCAAGGACCCTTGAGTGGAGGGGGAGAAATGAAAGGACGTGGACAGATGGGTCTCAGCCCCTTTCTGGCCTCAGTCCTCTTGAGCCGGCTCCAAGGCTGACGTCACCAGGGTATCTGACACCACCAGCTCAAGCAAAGAGGTGACCAGATCCCACCTGTCTTAGTATCTAGTGAATCCCACTCAAAGCATCTCATAGACATACCTCATCCTGTGGATATCTGGTCAACCCCAAACCCTTGTGTCCTCTGGTTGACCTTACCCAAGCAGCCCATCTGGTTGATCACACTAGTCTAAATCTTGGGTTTAAGAGGCAACTCTCACATCTGATGGTTAAGCCTAGGGGAGGAGAGGCTATTTCCAAAGATTTCTGGCAAAAGTGGGATCACTGTCATATCAAAATGCCTGCATGCTGTGTGTACACCTTTCACTCTCCTACTCTGCAGTGCACTACAGGGGCTGTGACAACCCCACAGCAGGCAAGGGAAGAAGGGAGGAAATGCTGAGTGGAGGGACTGTCATGAACAAAAGTCAGGAGGCACAGGGGATTCAGGGAAAAGCAAACAGTTGAGCGCGGGTGCGTGTGGAGAGCAGCAGAGCTGAGGCCAGAGCAGGGGTTGGATCAGGAAAGACCTTGAGTACCAGGTGAACAGCTCAGCCTTCATCTGGGAGGCAAAGAGGTGCTGTTACAGGGTTTAGAGGACAGGGAAGATGTGATCCAATGTTGTTTAATGGTGACCAGTGTAGAGGATGGCCATCAAGAGAGCATGAGACTGGAGGCAGGGAGGCTAGTGCCGAGGCCGCTGCAACCATCCAGAGATGGGATGGGCCTGGACTAGGGTGCAGCTGTGGAAAGGGAGAGGAAGGAGATAGTCGGGAGAGACGTCAAAGAGACAGAATCAAGAGTTGTTGCTGATGGATCCTGATGTGGGGCGACGGGAAGGGAGGAGGCAAAAATGAGGCTCAGGTTTCTGGTGTGGGAGGCTGATAGGACAGCCTTGAGAGGGGAGGACTGGGCAAAAGGCAAAGGGGAGGAAGGCCACCTGGGCGCCCGAGTCACGTGAGGGATCTCAGGGCACATGGTGCTGCTCTTCCTGTGGGCTCCGGATTTTACAGTTTTCAAAGGGCTATCAATCCACAGACTCCCTGGAAGCCACCGCCCGCCAACAACCCGTGAGGCCAACCCCATTTCTCTCGGAGAGAAAATTCAAGGCTCAGAGAGCAGCAATGACTGATCCAAGTGGGTGATGGAGCTAGCTATTCTGCCTTCGATACCCAGGCTTTTCTCCTGCACCCAAGGGGCCTCCCAGTCACCAGAGGTTTGTAAGGAGATGTCCAGGGAAATGGGAAATCAGGGGAGAGGCTGGGGCTGGAGACAGAGAGAGGGAAGGCATGGAGTAGACAAAGTCACTCACGGAGAGGGCATCGAGAGAGACAAGAAAATCACCTGGGCAGAACCTTAAGAATCGGCAACCTTCAAGAGCTGAGCAGAGTGAAGACTGCTGCCATGTGCTGCCCCCAGGTCACCGCACACGGCTGTGTGTCATGCACCAGGACTTGCTTCAGACAAGTAAGCTCCCCCATTCATTAAACCATTGATGTCTCTGTTGCTGACTCTGGGCTCTTTCTTTGGTCTTGAAGCTGGGCAAGCACAGGCCTTGTAGGCCTGTGGGGTGCAGCCCAAGAGGTGCACATAAACGACCATCTTCCCGAGCCCATCTAGGAGGATGAGAAACCGACAGTCTGGGTATCCCTGCGTGCAGAACCCAGCTTCTGCCTACATTCCAGCTCATCTTGCCTGGCCTCCTCATCCGTCGGTGGGGCTGTGGCCTCCTCAGCGGCCAGTGGGGCTCCCAGCCAACGAAGCAGCAATGAAAACTCTCACGCAGCATCTCCAGAGATACTCTGGGCTTCAGTCAATAGCCCAGGCCTTCCAGCCGAAGCTGATTTAAAAATGTGAAAGGATTTTTCCAGAAATGACAAGATGCTGTACATGGAGGGTTGGATGTTACTTGGTTCCTCTATTAGAAACAGTTTGGTTACCTTATTGTGAATGTGAGTCCTACAGTATTTCAGCAAAAGGTATTCATGGCAAAAAAAAAAAAAAAAAAAAGAGTTGAGCAGAAGAGGCTAAAATGATGTGAGCAGAGAAGCAGAAGAAAGATCAAGAGACTGCTGGGGGGCCGAACTGGGGAAGGCCATGCTTCCAGGAGAAAGTGGTCAACAGTGTTGTGAAGTGAGGACTGTTTTTCCTGCGCTGCCCACACCTTGGGGGCTGGGGCAAAGCTCCAAGGAGACTGTGACTGTACTTCAGTACAGTGGAGTGCTGGACAAAGGTCAAGCGTAATTGTTCTGGTCCTGGCTCTGCCACCACCTCTCCAGGTGACCTTGGACAAATCCCTTTCTCTCTTGAGACCCCTGTTTCTCTCTCTATCTAATAAGAGGGATCCAGTTTCTGGAAGCATTCCTTTATTTGTTCAATTAATTCAAGAAATATTTACTGAGAACCTGCTATGTGCCAGACACTGTCTTAGGAATTTGGGAGACTTAAGTAAACCAAAAAGATAAAGGTCCAGCCTTCCTAGAGCATAGGGGACTGGTCAATAAGCAAAAAACATAATGAAAGACATGATACAGTTTATTAGGTGATTGTAAGTTTTATGAAAAAAGGAAGAAAAAGGTAGATGTGGGTAAGAGGAGTAGGAAGTGCTAGAGTTGGAGAGTTGGTGCAGATTATTAATTTTAAATAGGGTAGTCAGGTAGTGCTCACTGAGAAGGTAATATCTGAGGAAAAGAGTGAAGGGGATATGACATCCCTGCAGGTATCTGGGGGAAAAGCTTTCCAGATAGAAGGAACAGCCACTGCAAATGCCCGAAGGTCTGAGATACTAAAAATCTTCCTATTATTAAACATCCTAGATTAAAAAAATATATGGAAATGGATGTCTTAAAGAAAGTAGAGAAATCCTCAAATTGGGAACATGAGACCAATGAGAAACCCACACTGAAGCTGTGAGATGCCACGCAGACACCTACAGCTCAGGTAACACAAAGTCTATGGCCCACATAGGGCAGAGAGCCAAATGAGTCAGAGATCATCCTGCATAAATTATGGACTCAGGAAGGGCTACATCACAGAAAAAAAAGGTGAATTTCAAAAGAAATTCTGCCTCACAGAGGCAGGCAGCAAAGACAACTGTCTGTCTCAGCCTGAGATCTGTGTGAGATTAAAGAAAAATCTCCCCTGCGAAGGTATGCACATTGACTGGCCCTTACATGGCTTTTAGGTCTGAATTGTAAGTATTGATGAGCTACCAAAAAAAAATTCAAGCTGAGAATTTTAATTTCGAGTGGACCTCCAGGGACTTCTCCAGCAGTCCAGTGGTTAAGACTCCGTGCTTCCACTGCAGGGGGTATGGGTTCGATCCCTAGTCAGGAACTAAGATCCCACATGCTGCGCAATGCAGCCAATAAATAAATAAATTCATAAATAAAATGGACCTCCAAATTAACAAAGCCAGAAGTTGGTTCTCCGAAAAAAGATCAAGAAGAGACAGAGGTAAAAAGATCACACAAATTATCAACATCAGGAATGAAGAAAGGACATCACTATGGATGCTACAGACATTTAAAAGGTAACAAGATATTGTAAACAATTTTATGCCAAAAAGTGGATAATTTCATTGAAGTGGACAAATTCCTCAAAAAATATTACTTAGGGGCTTCCCTGGTGGCACAGTGGTTGAGAATCTGCCTGCCAATGCACGGGACACGGCTTCAAGCCCTGGTCTGGGAGGATCCCACATGCCGCGGAGCAACCAGGTCCGTGAGCCACAATTACTGAGCCTGCGCGTCTGGAGCCTGTGCTCCGCAACAAGAGAGGCCGCGATAGTGAGAGGCCCGCGCACCGCGATGAAGAGTGGCCCCCACTTGCCTCAACTAGAGAAAGCCCTCGCACAGAAACGAAGACCCAACACAGCCATAAATAAATAAATAAATAAATAAATAAATAAATAAATAAACCCAAAGTTAAAAAAAAATATTACTTATTAAAACAGACACAAAAGAAATAACAGTTTTGAATAGTCATTAAGGAAATTGAATCTGTAATTTAAAATCTTATCATATTAAGACTCCACGCTTCCACTTCAGGGGGCTTGGGTTCGATCCCTGGTTGGGGAACTAAGACCCCACATGCCATGCAGCGTGGCCAAAAAAAAAAAAAAAACTTACCATAAAGAAAATTCTAAACCCAGATGATCTCAGTGGTGAATTCTTTCAAATGTTTAGAAAATAAAAAGAATCAATTCTATAAATTCTTCTAGAGAATAAAAAAGGAGGGGATATTTCATGACCTGGTTGATGATTTCAGCCTAAACTTGTTACCAAATTCTGAAAAGGACACTACAAGAAAGGAAAATTATAAGCCAATATCTCCATGAATGTAGATGCAAAACTACTAAACAAAATATTGACATAACAAATCTAATCATATATAAAATCATAATACATCATGAACAAATGTGATTTATTCCATGACTGCAAAGTTGTTTGGCATTCAAAAATCTATCAATGTAATTCACCACTTTAATAGAGTTTGTTAAATAATCATCTCAAAAGATGTGGAAAATATATTTGATAAAATTTAACACCCATTCATAATAAAAAGTCTCAGCAATCTAGGAATAGAAGCATCTTCATTAATCTTACAAAGGGCATTACAAAACCCTACAGCTAACATCATACTCATTGGTGAAAATTTGAATGCTTTTCCCTTTAGATTAACTGTCCACTATCACCATAGTTATTCAACATTACAGGCTAGCCAGTGCAATCAGGAAGGGAAAAATGTACAAAATTGGAACAGAAGAAGTAAAAATATCCTTATTCACAGACGACATTTTGTGTATGTGGAAAATCCAAAAGAACCTCTAAGCAAACTATTAAAATGAGTGAATTTAGCAAGATCTCTGTATAAAAAGTCAATATTCAAAAATTAGTTGTATTTACATGTATGAGCAATAAACAATTAAAAGTAAAATTTAAATAAACAATACCATTTACGATAGCACCAAAGCCTATAGAATACCTAGTAATAACTCTAATGAAAGATGTGCAAGACTTCTACACTGAAAATTACAAAACCTTTCAGAGAGAAATTAAATAAGACCTTAACAAATTGAGAGATACACTATGTTCATAAATTGGAACACTCACTATTTGAAAGGTGTCATTTCTCCTCACATACATCTATAGATCCCAATCCAAATCAAAATCTTCTCAAGGTTCTGATAAGCACATTCTAAAATTTATATGAAAGTTCAAAGGACTTTCTATTGTAGAGACTATATTGAAGAAGAATAATAAAGCTGTAGGACTAACAATGCTAGATTTCATAGACTCACAGATTTAGAAAACAAACTTATGGTTACCAAAGGGGAAAGATGGGAGGGTGAGGGATAAAGTAGGAGGCTGGGATTAACATATACACACTACTGTATATAAAACAGATAATCAACAAAGACCCACTGTATAGCACAGGGAACTCTACTCAATACTCTGTAATAACCTATATGGGAAAAGAATCTGAAAAAGAATAGATATATGTATAGGTATAACTGAATCACTTTGCTGTACACCTGAAACTAACATAACATTATAAATCAACTATACTCCAATATAAAATAAAAATTTTTTAAATCTTTAAAAAATACTAGATTTCAGGGTATATTGAAAACTATAGTTTGGAGGACTAGTTCTAGAGTATGTAAAACTCTAACAGTAAAAAACTCAACAGTAAAAAAAAATCCAACTAGAAAATGGACAACAGACATGAATAGACATTTTACCAAAGAATACATGCAGATGACAAATAAGCACATGAAAAGATGTTCAACATCATTAACCATTAGGAAATGCAAATTAAAACCACAATGAACTATGACTATACACCTATCAGAATGGCTAAAGTAAAAAGTAACGACAACACCAAATGCTACCAAGGATGCAGAGAAACTGGGTGACTCATACATTGCTGGTAGAAATGTAAAATGGTATAGCTCCTCTGGAAAACAGTTTGACAGTTGTTTTTTTTTTTTTTTTCAATAAAGCTACACATGAACTCCTGGAACTAATAGGAGAATTTAGCAAGGTTGCAGAATACAAGGTTAATATATAAAAGTCAATTGCTTTCCTATACACCAGCAATGAACAAGTGGAATTTGAAATTAAGAAATTCAATACCATTTACACAAGCATCTCCCAAAAGGAATTACTTAGGTATAAGTCTAAAAAATATATATACAAGATCTTTATGAGGAAAATTCTAAAATTGATGAAAAGAAATTGAAGAACTAAATAAATGGAGCAATATTCCACATTCATGGATAGGAAGAAAACACTGTCAAGATGTCAGTTCTTCCCAACCTTATCTATAGGTTTAATACAATCCAAATCAAAATCCCAGCAAGCTATTTTATGAATATCGACAAACTAACTCTGAAGTTTATATGGAGAGGCAAAAGACCCAGAATATCCAACTCAATACTGATGGAGAAAAACAAAGTCAGAGAACTGACACTACCCAACTTTAAGACTTACTATAAAGCTGCAGTAATCAAGACAGTGTGGTGTTAGTGAAAGAATAGATAAATAGATCCATGGAAAAGAATTGAGAACCCAGAAATAGAACCACATAAATATAGTCAACTGGTGTTGGAGTAAAGGCAATACAATGGAGCAAAGATAGTCTTCAAAAAATGGTGCTAGGACAACATCCACAGGAAAAAAAAAAAAAAGAGTATATACACTGACCTTATATCCTTCACAAAAATTAAGTCAAAATGGATCATAGACCTAAATGTAAAATGTAAAATTACAAAACTCCTACAAGATAACATAGGAGAAAACTTAGATGATCTTGGGTGTGGTGATGACTTTTTAAATACAACATCAAAGGCATGACCTGTGAAAGAAATAATACGCTAGACGTTATTAAAAGTAAAAAGATTTGCTCTATGAAAGACAGTGTCAAAAGAATGAGAAGACAAGCCACAGATTGGGAGAAAATATTTGAAAAAGACATGTCTAATAAAGGACTGTTATCCAAAATACGCAAAAAATTCTTAAAACTCAACAATAAGAAAATGAAAAATCCAATTTAAAAATAGGCAAGAGGGGAATTCCCTGGCAGTCCAGTGGTTAGGACACCGCACTTTCACTGCCAAGGGCCTGGGTTCCATCCCTGGTTGGGGAACTGAGATCCTACAAGCCTCATGGCACGGCCAACAATAATAATAATAAATAAATGAAAATAATTAAAAATAGACAAGAGACCTGAACAGACACCTTACCAAAGAAGATATATAGATGGCAAGTAAGCATATGAAAAGATGTTCAACGTCATATGTCATTAGGAAATTGCTAATTAAAACAATGAGATACTACTACCCACCTATTAGAATGACCAAAGTTCAAAACATTGAAAACACCAAATGCTGATGAGGATGTGGAGCAATAGGAACTCTCATTTCATTGCTAGTGGGAATGCAAAATAGTAGAGCCACTTTGGAAGACAGTTTCTTACTAAACTAAACATACTCTTAGCATATGATCCACCAGTTGCACTCTTTGGTATTTACCGAGATAAACTGAAAAGTCAGGTCCACACAAAAACTCCACACAAATACTTATGGCACCTTTGTTCATAATTGCCAAAACTTGGAAACAACCAAGATGTCCTTCAGTAGGTGAATGGATAAATAACTGTGGTACATCCACATGATGAAATATTATTCAGTGCAAAAAAGAGATGAGCTATCAAGCTCATCTCGAAAAGACATGGAGGAAACAAATGAATATTACTAAGTGAAATAAGCCAATATGAGAAGTCTTCATACTGTATAATTCCAACTATATGACTTTTTTGGGAAAGGCGACTATGGAGACAATAAAAGGATCAGTGGTTGCCAGAAGTTGGAAATGGGAGGGATGAATAGGCAGAGAGCACAGAGGATTTTTATGGCAGTGAAACTACTCTGTATGATACTATTATGGTATACATGTCATGCATTTGTCCAAACCCACAGAATGTACAACACTCAGAGTAAATCCTAATATAAACTATTCACTTTAGGTGATAATGATGTGTCAATGTAGACCCATAGATATAACAAATGTACCATTCTGGTGGGGTATTTTGATAATGGGAGAAGCTGTACAAATGCGGGGGCAGGGGGTATATGAGAATTCTCTGTACTTTCCACTCAATTTGCTGTGAATCTAAAATTGCTCTAAAAAATAAAGTTGGTATTTTTAAAAAACTAAACATGCTATCACCATACAACCCAGAAATTGCACTCTCGTGGGCATTTATCCAAGAGAAGTAGAAACGTAGGTTCACACAAAAACCTGTATATGAATGTTCATAGCAACTTTATTGATAATAGCCCCAAACTGGAAACAATTCATGTCCTTCACTGGATGAATGATTAAACAAAGGGGTACATCCACACCCTGGAACACTATTCAGTAATAAAAAGGAACAAGCTATCGATAGTGTAACAACTTGGGTGAATCTCAAGGGAATTTATGCAGAGAGAAAGAAGCCAATCCTAAAAGGTTACATACTATGTGATTCCATTTATACAACATTTTTGAAATGGCAAAATTATAGAAACGGAGAATAGATCAGTGATTGCCAGGGGTTAGGGATGGTTGATATCGTGGGGAGAGAGTGTGAGAGGGAGGTGGATGTGGCTAAAAAAGGGAAACACGGGGCTTCTTCTGGAGATGGAACTGTTGTGTATCTCGATGGTGGTGGATACATGAACCTACATGTGTGATAAAACTGTATAGAACTGAAAACACACACACACACACACACACACAAATGAGTACAAAACTGGGGAATTCTGAATAATATTGGTAGATTGTATCAATATCAACATCCTGGTTGTGACATTGTATTATACCTTTGCAAGATGTTACCACTAGGAGAAACTGGGTAAAGAGCACACAGGGGAACTTCCCTGGTGGCGCAGTGGTTAAGAATCTGCCTGCCAATGCAGGGGACACGGGTTCGATCCCTGGTCCGGGAAGATCCCACATGCCGCGGAGCAACTAAGCCCGCGTGCCACAACTACTGAAGCCCGTGCACCTAGAGCCCATGTGCCTAAAGCCCCTGCTCCGCAACAAAGAGAAGCCACCGCAAAGAGAAGCCTGCGCACCACAACGAAGAGTAGTCCCCGCTCACCGCAACTAGAGAAAAGCCCGCGCGCAGCAACGAAGACACAACGCAGCCAAAAATAAAAAATAAATAAATAAATAAAAAAAAGAAGAGCACACAGGATCTCTCTGCATTATTTCTTACAACTGTATGAGAACCTACAATTATCTTGCAATTAAATGTTCAATTATTTTGCAATATAAATAAATATCAAATCATTATGTTGTACACCTGAAACTAATATAATCTTATATGTCAATAAAAAGTGAATTTAAAAGTTTAATTTAAAAATAAGCTATAGTAATTAAGACAGTGTGCCATTAGTATACAGACAAGTAGATCAGGAGTACAGAACAGAGAGTACAAAAAACAGACACACACATATATGATCACCTGGCTATTGAGGTGACCCTGAAATTCAGTGGGGGAAAGGATATGCATTTTTCAATTAAAAAATATTTACAGAAAAAGTATATTTATTTTTTATTTTCAATAAATAGTGCTGTCTGGGCTTCCCTGGTGGCGCGGTGGTTGAGAATCTGCCTGCCGATGCAGGGGACATGGGTTCGAGCCCTGGTCTGGGAAGATCCCACATGCCACGGAGCAGCTGGGCCCGTGAGCCACAACTACTGAGCCTGCGCGTCTGGAGCCTGTGCTCCACAACAAGAGAGGCCGCGACAGTGAGAGGCCCGCGACCGCGATGAAGAGTGGCCCCCGCTCGCCACAACCAAAGAAAGCCCTCACACAGAAACGAAGACCCAACACAGCCAAAAATAAATAAATAAATAAATTTAAAAAAAATAATAAATAAAATAAATAAATAAATAAATAAATAAATAGTGCTGTCAAAACTGAATATCCATATGAAAAAGAAAAAAAGATTTTTGACCCTTACCTCACACAAAAATTAATTCATGATGGAGGATCATAGATCTGTATGTGGAAACTAAAACAATAAAAGTTCCAGAAGAAAATATGGATACATATCATCATTTCTCAAAGATTTCTGAAAAAGTATAAGAAATACTAATGATAAGAGAAAAGAATGATAAATTAGACTTTACTGAATTTGAACCTTCATTTAGGAGAGGTCAAAGCAAGCCTCAGAGTGGGAGAAGGTATATTTTCGATACGTGTATCCAAGGAAAGGCTCATATCCTGAACAAAGAGCTGCTATGACTCTATAAGGAAGAGACAGACAACCCACTTTTAAAAGCACACATCAGAACAGTTTAATGATGAGGGCCTGAAAAGAGGGGCCACTGACCTACTCACACCTCAAAGGCTCAGCCACCATCCCCTGGTCCCTGGGCAGGAGGGCTCCCCTTGGGCTGGACAGCACGGGACATGAGGTCCATTGCACCATCCACTGCCCTTCAGAGAGAGGAGATGGCCAAATCATGGTGCTCCAAACAGGCTCTAGAGGAAGAAACCAGGTCTGAGATAGCTCACAGCGGTGGATTTCAAACTCTCGTCAGGATAGGAGGAGGCCTGGGATGGGATGTTTCTCAGGTAAGGACAGGATTTCCTGAGGGAGGGGATCGGCCTTGGGCCTGAGCACCATTGACCAAGCAGCTGCCCTAACCAGCCACTGTGGGCACAGATTAGCAAGGTAGAAAGATGGAGAAACACCACAAGCACCGAGTGTGGGCATTGTAGGTAGGTCCTCTTGTTGCCATTGCAAAGTGTCCGCCCTATAGTGACCACTGCTGACTGGTCCAAGATACTCAGTGCAACCTGGGGTCTCAGGTATGAGGAAGCCCCCAGCAGGCAGCTCAGAGATAGTCCCCAAGAATTCCATTTTTTGTAACCTCAGTTTTCATGATCAGATGAGGAAACTGAGGCACAGAGGGATTTTAGTGTGTAAGTAAGTGGTAGAGCCGAGATTCTAATCTAGGCAGCCTGATGCCAGAACCTTCTATGGGAAGAGCTATGTGACCTCTGGGTTCACTAGCTCCAGAAGCCATGTTCTGAAAGTCTCTATTCCACAGCAATGCTAAAATAGAAATAAAGCCAAGGGGAAAACTAATGGAATATTTCATGAACTTTAAGCTGTAGACTTCCAGGACTAGAAGGGACCTCGAAGGTCAGTTAGCTCAAAATCATTGTTTGCTGCTGTGCACACAAGTCCAAGAGGGCTTCCTGACGTGCCCTAACAGCACCAGCAAACCTTCAAACAGCGGACTAGAAGCAGTTACAGATCCACAGTCTTTTATGTGCGAAAATCCAAAGAGCTCTGTAAACCGGAAGCTCTTTTACCGTTAATTGGTGGTTGACTTATATGCAGGCAAAAAAAACTGACCTCAACTGATGTGAGGCTCGTTTTATACCAATCAGTGTGAATATTTACATATTTTGCCACAGAAATATCAATTAGTTTCGTTAGAGGTGCTACCCCAGACATAGTGGTGTCCCAGAGCTGATCGAGACTGGCTCATGAGAGCTGCTTGTTAAATATTCAGGAATTTTGTAAGCCATTCAGTTGGTAGCTTGAAATCGGCTATGGTTGGAGTATTTACACCACAGAAATCAGAAAATGCTACAAATCAGGCTATTTTTTACTTCCAAGAGCCAGTATCAGTGCACCACTGCCCTACGCTCTGCTGGAAGTGTTATATAATGTGGAATATGCACCATTTTTACTTTTCCAATGAATTCCAATTAAGCCTAAGTTCAAAAAAAGGAGGGCAACAGATTTGGACACACACCAAATAGGATATCAAAATGGCCAATAAACATAAAAGGTGTTCTACAGCATTAATCATGAGGAAAGTACAAATTAAAGCCACAGTAAAATACCACTACGTCCCCACCAGAATGGCAAGAATTAAAAACACACAAGGCCAAGGGTCAGTGAGGATGTAGAGCACTGGGAACTCTCATATGTGGCTTGTGGGAGGGTAAACTGGCACAACAATTCTGGAAAACTGTTTGGCAGTATCTACTAAAACCAAACATCCATATATTCTATCACCCACCAATTTCATTCCTGGGTATATTTATCCAACAAAAATAAGTGCTTGTGTTCACCAAAGGTAATATACAAGAATATTCACAGCAGCTTCATTCATAATAGCATCAAACTGGAAACAACCTAAATGTCCATTATCAGGACAATGGATAAGTGAATTGTGGTATATTCATACACTGGAATAGTACACAGATTCTCACCACATACAATAGCATAAATTAATCACATCAATGTTACATCAAGATAAGGAATCCTGGGCTTCCCTGGTGGCGCAGTGGTTGAGAATCTGCCTGCCAATGCAGGGGACACGGGTTCGAGCCCTGGTCCGGGAAGATCCCACATGCTGCGGAGCAACTAGGCCTGTGAGCCACAACTACTGAGCCTGCGCGTCTGGAGCATGTGCTCCGCAACAAGAGAGGCCGCGACAGTGAGAGGCCCGCGCACCGCGATGAAGAGTGGCCCCCGCTCGCCACAACTAGAGAAAGCCCTCGCACAGAAACGAAGACCCAACACAGCCAAAAATAAATAAATAAATAAATAAAGTGTTCTTAAAAAAATAAAATAAATAAATAAATACATAAAAATAAATTATAAAAAAAAAAAGATAAGGAATCCTGAATTATTCCATTTGTATAAAGTTTCACAACTAATCAGTGATGGTAGAAGTTAGAATAATGGTTCCCTCTAAAGTCTTGTGGACATTACTTTTTATAGGAAATAATTCAATTTTTGAAAGTATAAAAATTACAAAAATAAATTCTGTGGTGCTCCCAGGTGCTCAACAGAAACAAAACTAAATCCTCCCTGGAAGAAAATACCCTCAATCTAGTCTTCAGTGAATCCCCACAGATATAGGTCCAACTGACAATTTAAAAGATTCAAAGCATTCAAGAAACATGCCACCCTGAGCAAGATGGGAGAAACCGCAAACAATGGAATCAGATCCCCAAAGACTTCAGATGTTTGTATTCTAGGGTTGAAAATATAAAATAAATACATTCCATGTGTTTAGAGAAGTAATAGAGCCAGTTGAAAACATGAATATGGAGCAATAGACTCTTCCAAAAGAACAAGCAGATTTGAAAGAGAACCAGGTCAAACTTCCAGAAGTGAAAAATATAATAATAGGAATTTTAAAACTCTTAGAGAGAAAACCATAATTCAAAAAGACACATGCACCCCAGTGTTCATAGCAGCACTATTTACAATAGCCAGGACATGGAAGCAACCTAAATGTCCATCAACAGAGGAATGGATAAAGAAGATGTGGTACATATATACAATGGAATATATGACTCAGCCATAAAAAGGAACAAAACTGGGTCATTTGTAGAGACGTGGATGGACCTAGAGAGTGTCATACAGAGTGAAGTAAGTCAGAAAGAGAAAAACAAATATCATATATTAATGCATATATGTGGAACCCAGAAAAATGGTACAGATGAACCAGTTTGCAGGGCAGAAATAGAGACACAGATGTAGAGAACAAACGTATGGACACCAGGGGGGAAAGTGGCAGTGGGGCTGGTGGTGATGTGATGAATTGGGAGATTGGGATTGACATATATACACTAATATGTATAAAATAGATAACTAATAAGAACTTGCTGTATAAAAAATAAATAAAATAAAATTCAAAAAAAAAATTTTGTTCAAACATCCTACACTCACAAAGCCCTCCCTCATGCTCTTCCTATCCCACCACCAGCGGTCTTGTGCCCTTTGATGCTTCTTCAATTTTATACAGACTTGTATTTTAATACAGTCATGGTGTTTTTCATATTACACTGTAATGATCCGTTTGCGTGCCGGTCCCATTGCACTTGCCATAGACAGAGCATACTGAGGTCAGGGACCAGGTCTTACCGTGTCTGTGCCACCAGGGACCAGCCCATCTCAGAGAGGTGGGTCCCATCCCATACAGAAGGTAGGAAAGTCAGCGTGAAAGGTGAAACATGAACAGTTAAAATTGCCCTATGAGATCCAATCAATCCTCCCGAACTGTGGCATTTGTGGTTTTGCTTTCACCACCCTATTTGGTAGCATGTTCCTGTATGATGGTCTGGAAAGTCTCATGGCTCAGCTCACGCTCCCTCAGGGGCAAACACCCACTGAGTGGAATGGCAGG
The DNA here is from genome assembly GCF_965194825.1 of Balaenoptera physalus. Lineage (NCBI taxonomy): Eukaryota > Metazoa > Chordata > Mammalia > Artiodactyla > Balaenopteridae > Balaenoptera > Balaenoptera physalus. The sequence goes on from NC_138898.1 coordinate 23,273,664, forward strand.
TAGAGTCAATTGTGCTTTTAAGATTAGTTTTCCCTCTCTCCGTTTGGCTAAGGATATGGTTGAATTTATGTAAGTTCAATGTGCATATGATCCAACTGTACTGTTGAACAAAGGAAAGGGCAGGTGGATAGAAGAGTAGGTAGGTAAATGGATAAAAGGATGGATGGTTGGATGGATGGATGAATGGATGGGTGAAAGGGTGGCTGTACTGTTGCAGGGATGGTACATAAACAAATAAAATAATCTCTGTTCCTCTTTGCCAGATCAAGCCCTGCCTTGTTACCTCCAGCCTTGTTGCCTAGACCTCAGAAGTCAACCTCAGTCAAGCTACTTATTCTCTGACCCACTCAGGCTACCCACCTCCCATTCTAGCATTCACGATGCTGGCCCCATCTCCACTCAGGGCAGCCACTCACTCAAACTGGTCTAATAGCTTTGACAGCCAACACCCACCTACGCCCTACAGTAGCAAATGATGTCTGTAGCAGATTATGTGACAGAGGTGGACACAACAACATCTCCAATTCCACATGCTGTCCCATGGAGAGGTAAGGTCTATGTTCCTTTCCCTTGAAACTGGGTGGGCTTGTGATTATTGCAGAAGTGACACAAGGCTATGTGATTGCCAAGGTTAGGTCATAAAAGGTGCTGCAACTTCCACTTGGCTCTTTTGGGATGCTCACTCTTGGAACCCAGGTGCCATGCTGTGAGGAAGCCCAATCTAGCCCAGGGAGAGGTGGCATGGAAGGGCCGCAGGTAGCTGTTCTGGCTGACAGCTCCACTGAGGTCCCAGCCGACAGGCAGCATCAGCCATCAGACGTGTGAGTGAAGGAATTCCAGGTGATTCCAGCCTCCAGCTGTCGAGTCACCCCCAGCTACTGAGTCTTCCCAGAGGAGGCCCCCGACAGAGTGACGCACCCATCCTCACTGTGCCCTGTTCATATTCTTGACTTACAGAGTCTGTGAGCATAATTAAACGGATATTTTGTGCCTCTAAGTTTTAGGGTGGTTTGTTCTGCAGTAACAGTAACTGGAGCGTCCGCCCTCCACCAGCCAGGCCCTGCCTTGACTACTCTTGGGGAGGTGAGGGGGAGGGTCTGAGCCCTGAGCCGCCCTGAATCCCGCATCAGTCGCATCCGAGGCCCAGTGAGCACGGGGAGAGGGCCTCTACCAAGCTCTCCCTCCACGACTTTTCAGGGTGGAATGAGGTCGGCTTCCAGGTGTCCTGGATTCCCTACAGACAGGGGTCAAGACCAGGCTGGGGCCCCTGTTGATGAGACGGGGCTTCTGAGCAGGAGCTCGACTCCAGCAAAAGCGTGTTCTGGCTCCATCTGAGACTGGCCTGGTTTGCTCCCTGGTTTTGTTCTTTTTAAAACTGGTTCACTCAGTGGGTATTTAAGACAAAAACCACAGGCTGATTCAAGGGGAAAAAATAGTATTGGGGTCTAGGAATCGACAGATCTAGGTTGAATCCCAGGTCTGCCACTTGCCAGCCGTGTGGTCTTATAAGTTATATCACGTTTCTGGGCCTCTTCTGTGTAGTGGGGATAAGAATAGCTACCTCATCATGGGTTTGTTGTGAGAAGAAATGAGATGAACTTTGGAAGGCACCCTACTCAGTGCCTGGCACACAGGAAGAGCTCAATAAATGTCAGTTACCTTTCGTCACTCCTGAGTAACTGTAACCTAATCTCTCTTCCATCCACAAGGCCTAGTTCAGTGCCTTGTATACCCTAAGCACTCAATAAATGTATCTTAAATCAATGGATGAATTTCTCAAAGTCCTCTCAAGTCTTCTCAGTTCCTCTCTAACCTCAGTTCACATGATGACATATCTCTTCCCCAATTGACACTGATGTCCCCAGGGGCAAGGATACTCACTCTTATTCACCTTTTTTATCCTTTTGTATCCCCAGCATACAGCAGGTGCTTAATCGGTGATTACTAAGGCAAAGCAAGTGCCTTCCTGGTTCGACACAGAGTCCTCAGTTCAGGATCTGCATCGGGCTCCCGACAAGGGTTTGAGGTGAAGCTGCCACAATACAGAGCTCTCTGCTACCCGGCTTTCCATTTACCATCAACTTCTCTTTACCAGAACCATCTGCTGACCAGCACGTCTCCACCTAGCGCCACAGGCTCCCACATTTTTTGTCATCACAGCCCCCATGATGGACGCAGTCCCCTGAGCATCTGCAGGCCCTTGCCACCTCTCAAAAATTTTTGTAGGTCAGGAAAGCACACACGATTTTGGAGGGTGTCTTAGGCCACGTTCCCCTGGTGCAGATCCTGGATGAGGACTGCGGTGCGATAGTCTACTTGCGATGAGGAGAATAAGCCAGGAAAGGGAGGGACGTCAAGAACGGGGCTAATACTCAAGCTACCACTGTGGGCGATTGTCCCACTGAGGGGCGAGGAAGTCTTTCTCCCACCCCTATCCCCCATGGTTGAGGGTGGCTCCTGGGGCATTAAGGCCCCAGCGCTTCTGGCTGAGTGTGCCCACACAGCAGAGAACACCTTCGGGCAGAGAGGCCATCAGCCGGCACCTCTGGGAATGTGGGCAGGGCACACCAGCCCCTGACAGCGCCATGTTCATACAAGCCCTTTTGTCACAGGTAAGTGACTGCCAACAGACATCAGTTACTCATGGCTTGAGGTACGGGTGAGAGGCACCAGGTCCTGCGAGCTCCAGATAACTCTATTCCTTTATCTTCCACTCAAGGACGCAGGTGAGCGGGGCCTCACAGTTGTCTCTGTGACTTTGAATCTACTCAAGATGATCATACTTAAAGTAAATCACTTGGAGAATCTAGGACTTTAACAGTTATTTGTATAACAAACCTCAGATCCCAGTGGAGAGGTTGGAAACCACTGCCCCACAGGACAGAGATAATAATGATTCCCAAACACCCTCTGAATCACCGAAGTTTGATTCCCTTAGATCCAATCTGCTTTAAGTGGGCTGCAGGCTCCAGCCCCTCTGATCTCTCTGCAAGTCCAAAGTCCCCCAGATGACAAGAGGAAGAGGCTCTTCCTGGCACCCCCCGACCCAGGTTGTGGCTTGCTGGGTAGCCCAGAGGTTTTGTAAGCAGGTCTTTGCAGGAAACCACCCTCAGCAGGAAGCCCCTTTTCTTGTTACTTTAGCAAAGCTATATTGCAACTAATTTTTTTTTTTTTTTGGCTGTGTGGTATGCAGGATCTTAGTTCCCCAACCAGAGATTCGCCTGCAGTGGAAGCACGGAGTCCCAGACAATGGACCGCCAGGGAAGTCCCAGTAACTAACTTTTAAACCAAGCACCCTCATGCTCTACTCATCTCGGGCCTAGGCACACCTTTCAAATCTTTTAATCAACAATAGTTTGCCTAACTTGTCGGTTATTTCCATAGATCAAAGAAGTAGAAATGAAGAATAAGAAATTAACAGATGACCAGACCTCTTCCCTAGATGCCCCTTCAGTAATCTCCCAAACAAACTGTGTGACCAAACTGTGTGAACAAGATAACATCTAGAGGAAGATCACAAGAAGTCCATGAGCCTGCACGCAGGGGGATAGCGATGACTCTGACCTCCTAGCTCAGTGATTAACTGAGATTACTTCCCTTCTTCCCTTTAAAATTTTCACGGCCAAGCAGAATCTTCTGAGGTGGTTTTTGAGGGACATTGAGTCCATTATCTCCCCAGATTGCTGGCATTCTGATTAAAGGCATCTTTCCTTTCTATCAGCACCTGTGAGTATTGATTTGGTAAGTGGTGAGCAAGGGGACCCCCAATTCGATAACAGATTCTGTAGTTGTCCCCAGATGACTCCTCCAGAAGCCAGGTCTCCTCCAACCCCTCCCTTACTTCTTAGCAGCCACCTGTGGATTGAGGCTTCTTGCATTTTCTAGACTTTTCCTGAACCCGTTTCAGGAAGGACCAGCTCTAAATAGCAGACTTGCGACATGACAGTGATAATGACACAGATAACGACAATAATAACAATACTTGCCTCCTTGAATCCTTTTTACAGCAAGGCAGAACACAGAGAAAATAGTATCTAACGTTTATTTGGCATTTTGCAGCCTACCAACTGCTGGCTCAGATACGAATAATTTACCAAGTGACAATTGCTGGGGTCACAGAGGTGAACAAGATGGACATAGTCCCTGTCCTCATGGAGCCCACATTCTAGTGAGAAAGATGGACAAGAAGTAAGCAATTAGACAAATTGTGATGATAAGTAGTAGCATTTGATGAGAACTTGCTGAGTGCCAAACACTGTGTTAAATTCTTTGCATGGATTGCTTCATTCAATCCTTACAACAATACTATTTTGAAGTCATATTATTTTGTCCTCAATATACAGATGAAGAAATTGAGGAACAGAGAGGGTAAGCAATCTGCCTGGGGCCACACAGCCAGCAAGAGGCAAATCTGGGAATTCTGAACCCAAGATTTTCTGATTCCAAAACCCATGTCCTCAACCAGGCTATCTCACCCCTTTGTTCTCTGCCCCTCAGTTTCTCTATCTGTAAAATGGAAGCAAATAATGGTAATCCCCTCATAGCACTGTTGTGATTAACCAAGATAGTGATGGGAAGACTATGTAAATGGCCAACTGTGATCTGCTGGTTTTCTTATTCCTGGCTGAAGCTCTGGCCTCCCTTGCCTTCCCCTCACCCCTGATGGCTGCCTGTGAGTGGCCTAATACACAGCCACCTGGCAGGGCTCTTGGTTCACAGAGAAATCACTGTTTCCCTCACCAGCCCCCTAATGACAACATGGTTCTGTGGCATCTGTGCTGATTTAATTATAGATTAATCAGGAGAGCCAGGGCGGGAGCTCTCTTCTTCTCTCCAGCAAGCTGGAACGTGACCTCTGAGTGCACACACACGTGAGGGACAGAGGTGATCCCCCTCTGGCTCCCTGTCTCAGGGGCGAACTGAAATCAGTCCTGAACCCTCCACCTGGGGCTCATGGTTCTCCCAGCTCCATCTGAACAACACCTCCCAAGCCGAGTTCCCATCCCCGGGCCTTTGCTGTCCCTTAGACACCAAGACACATTCTTATTCCATCCTGTCTCTTTACAGCCACATTTTCAAGGTTCAGCCTAAGTGCCGCCTCCTGCAGGAAGCCTTCCCTGATGCCCCAGCTGGGGTGGTTTCTTCCACTTCGCTTCTGAATTTCCACAGAAGTTGATCTGGCTTCATATGAAGGTCCTGACTATTCCCTACCCTGAGCTCACCTCCCACATGGGATGAGATCTACTTGAGGACGCGTGTCCCCAGAGCCCAGCAGGGGTTGGCATCAGTAAACTGACAGAATGAATAGTAAACAGAGTAAATCTACAGAGAAATTCCCGTGGGTAACAAGAACCTGGAGCCAAGATCCTGGCCTCCTTCCAGAGCCGCAGCCTCCTGAGGACGTGCTGGCCCTGGGAAGGGCTCACACATCCACATCTGTGGCCTTTCCTCAGAGGCTGGATGGCTTCTTTGGGCTTCTCCTGCCTTCTTGGGGACTGGCCTCCTAATGCTGTTATCAAGGGTATCAGCAGGCAGGCACAGGCTGGGGAGAAATACCCCCCTCCTTCCCCCGCCAGAACAGACCTAGGCACCACCCTGCTGCTGCCCTATTTCTCCCTGGGGAACCAGACCAGATGAACGACTGCTCAGCCGTGACCATAATGATGATGGTAGAATGTGTTGATTGCTTATACCGCTCCTACCCCATCCCACCCCACCACCGTGATCACTGACGTGTATTTTCTCTTTCAAGCCTTCCAGTAACCCAGGGCAGTGCCGTTATCGGCCCCCTTTGCAGATGAGTAAACTGAGAGGTGAGGCGACTTCATTAGCGACAGCAGAGAAGGACTTAAAGCCAGTTCGACTCCAGAGCCTGCGCCCAGTGACTCCCCACACAGGCTGTACCCTAGGCCACCTGCCTCGCTCCAGTCCGGGCCCTTGACCCCTGACCCTGGGGCGCCCTTGCCGCGGGTGGGATCCGTGGGCCCAGGCCGCTGCCCACGGCGCCCGGCACCTGGCATCCTCTCAGGTGGCATGAATGAACCGGCTCATGAATATGCAGGCCGGCCCGCGCGCAGAGAGCGCTCTCGGCTAAATCTGATCACAATGCGGGATAAATTAAGCGCCAGGATAAATGCATTAAAAATCACGGTCGGAGGAACACGCCGTTCAGGGAGGGGTCTGGAAAGTGGGGTGAGGAGCAGTGGGAGAAGCTCCGCCAGGCGCTGCCAGCCGCTCCCGAAAGGCCTCAAATGAAGTTCCCTTCCGTGGGAGAGGCCCCTCCCCCCGGTTCCTATGGAAACGCAGAACGAGTTTAGGAGGGAAAATGCCTGGCGATGAGTGATATGGGGAGGGACCAAGAATAGCTGCTGGGGCTGGGATCGGGTGTCAACAGGGCCTCTTTCCTGACAAGGGATGAAGGGGAGGGCATGGTCCAGCCCAGCAGCAGCCCCCACCCCCTACCCCAAGCCCCGGGCAGCATCCAGAGACAGGGGTGTGGGGAGAGAACCACGTTGGTCCAGACCCAGGTTCCAATATGGATGGTAGGTGTCCTTGGGTAATAACATAGTAATAATAGCAGCTAGATATCCCCCAAGCATTTGTGCAGTGGCCCCACAAATGGGAGGAAGGCACTATGACATCTCTCTTTTACAGGTGGGGAGAGTGAAGCTCAGAGATGTGGAGTGACTTGTCCGGTGTCACACAGGGAGGACTGGACCAGGCAGCCTGGCTCCAGGCCTCTTTCTTAACTGCACTGCATGCCTGCGATGGCACCACTTCATCAAAACAGCGCCTCTTCTCAGCGCAAATCCTGTTCATTCATTCAGCAAAGATTTATTGAGCAATTACTACGCTGCAAGCACTTATTCTAGGCACTGGAAATGCCAGGGAGTGAAACAGACAAAGCTGCCTTCAGGGAGCATACTGCATCGGATGGAGATGTGTGGCTTACAGATTTCCTCTCTCTGGCCCAGACAAGGGGTGGGTTCCAAGATCTAGGCCAGAGAAAGAAAGGTTTTGGGGAGCCCAGGACGGACTTGAGGGTTTCACAGAGCTCGGATGATATAAAGCCTGATTAGTGTTTGGTTGGCTCTGGGTGACAAGTGTGGGCTCTAAATCCAGCTCTGCTACCTGCTGGCTATGAGATCTTGGGCCAGTTCCTTAACCTCTCTGTACCTCACTTTCTCCATCTATAAAATGGGCATAATAACAGGAGGCAGGGTCAATGTGCCCCTCTCTGTGCCTCCAGCTCCCCACTCACCTGAGACTGTGGACAACTGGAGAGCAAGTGTGGCATGTCACCATTGCTCTGAGGAGAGGAAAGATGCAGCCAGGATACTGCCAGTTGGCAGTTGGTGCTTAGAGACGGTAGGGTGAATGGGAGCTGCTGGCCTTGCAGGGCATGGGGGGCCTGGGGGGCAGGCCTGATGGGTGTATGAAGGGGGCTGAGCTCCACCAGAGGCTGAAGGTCACCCTGGGCAGAGGAGAGAATGGGGGCAGCCAACACAGAAGGAAGGTGACGCTGCCTAGCTGAGGTGCTCAGAGCAGGAAGGGCCAGGAGCCAGCCCTGGACAGTGGGGCAGAACAAGCCGAGAGAGCGTGGAGGGGGCTCTGCCTAGAGCTTCCTGGCTGCTGGGGACCAGGCCGGCCCAGGACTTCCTCTCCTCGTTCGGTGCCCCTCCATCCCTCATGGCACTGCTCTGTTCTCTGGGGTCTCGCTCGGTTCAGACTTGGGAGAGGAAAGAGCCATCTGAGAAAAAGGCAAGCTTAGAGCCAACAGGAAAGAGAGGGAGAAAGAGAGGTGGGGGAGGAGGAAGGAGGGGGAGGAGGAGGGAGGGGGAGGAGGAGCGGAGAGGAAGCCACCCAAGAGAGGCCTGTTCTACAGATCGAAGGGTCTTCCCTGTAGCCCCCAGCAGAGCCTGGTCAAGCCTCTGTGCCAGCTTGGTGTTTGGAGTTACGGTCAGAAATGATGCAATATCAAGGACACAAAGCCCTTGACCCAGCAAGTTCACTACTATTGAGCCTAAGAATGGATGTGGACGAGAAGCAAAGATGCTTCTCCAAGCATGTTCATTACAGAACTGTTCATACTGGAGCAAAATCAGAAATCTGTTCCCCAGCAGTAGGAAAGCGGTTATGCCGGGGTACATACCTACAATGAAATACTATGTGGCCAATACAACTGACGCTGTGAATGTAACTTTACTGACATGAACAAGTAGTCAGAGTTTTACAAAACAGCATGTTCAGTGGAATCACGTTATATATATGTGTGTGTGTGTATACACACACACAGACACGTGCATGCACGCATATGAGAAAGCCTAGTGTTTTACAGCAAAATTCTTAACCGTGGCTTGGTGGTAAGAATCAGGGGAACTTAAGGAGTTTTTTCTTCATCTGTATTTTCTAATTTTTCTTTATCACACGTTCATTGTAGGAAGAGAGAATAGAGTTATAATTTTGCGCTTATCTTTTTAAAAAAAGTGTAAATCCTTTGACCAGTCGTTCCAATTCCAGAACATTGTCCTAAGGAAATAATTAGGATAAACACAAAGATTTAACTACAAGAATCAATGATTCGTTGCTTCTCATGGGGAAAAAAAAGGGACATAAGCTAAAATTTTCAGCACTGGGGATTGGTTGAGTAACGTGTGGTGTAGTCATATGCAGGATGCTATGCAGCCACTAAAAATCATGCTGTAGAAGTTCAATTGTTGACTAGGACAGATGTTTGTGACTATATGATTGGAAGAAAAAACAGGTTTTAGAACATTATGTACTGAAATCAGCCCTTCTTTCTATAATATGTGCTTGATCCAAAGTCTGGAAGGATATATGTTTAGATGTTAATGGTTGTTTCACTGACAGAAGTTGATTACAGGTGATCTTAATTTTCTTCTTTACACTTTCCCAATTATTATACAATAAATATATATTACTGCATATTTATTATTACATATGTATTATTACATACAGAGTTTGAAAAATTAATTTTTGAAGAAGCAAAAATAAATAGCCTATTCTGAGAGCTCAGACAGTGAGTGGTGGGCGCTGGACCCCATCCCTACTCCCCTGCAGGGCGGGCAGGGGCTGAAGCACCCGGGGAGAGGGCTGGGAGTGGGGGCAGCCAGCTCTGCGCCTGCCCAAGGAGACTCCCTGCGCCTGCGCTAGCTAAGGAAGCGCCCCCCACCCCCACCCCCCAGGCCTGCTCTCTGCCATTCACCCTCTGGAATTAGCTTGCAGAGACTGTTTTAGGAAGCCTGTGGGCGGTTGGAAGCAGCTTGTGAGCAGAGCTGGGGGCCGGCTGAGAGCTGCAGAGAATGAGTGCCCAGAGGAAGACAAGGCAGAAAATAAAGGGAAGCCAGCACCCTTTCCCATTTTTCTTTTTGGTTTGATTTTTCAAAAACAGTCTCTGGAAAATCCTTGCTTTGGTCCAAATGTTTCCTCCTCCATCTTCCCCCACCTCCTCCAGGCCTCCATAGATGGGCCAAGTCTAAGCCTGTGAAGCCAGGACCAGGGTTCTGGTCTCAACACTTCCACTATCTTGCTGTGCAACCTCACACCAGTGGCTCACCCTCTCTGAGCCTCAGTTGCCACTTCTGTCAAATTGGACTAGGATGGACTCAACTTTCTCTTCCCGCTCGGAGGCTCCGTGTTTGGGATCCCATCCCAGGAGTGAGGCAGCTGGACCAGATATCTCCTAGGCCTCCTTACAGCTCTAAGATTCTGAGATTTGTGCTTTGAGATCCTTGAGAGTCTAACATATGCTGGCAAAGCATATGTTTTTGTCTGGATTTTGCAGTCCATGGTTCTAGAATGCAATGGTATGAAATTGCTAGGAGTCTAGTTCAGGTTCTAGCAGAGGGGCTGCTCACTGTTAAATATCAAAGACTGTTTCTGGGACTTCCCTGGTGGCACAGTGGTTAAGAGTCCGCCTGCCAAGGCAGGGGACACGGGTTCGATCCCTGGTCCGGGAAGATCCCACATGCCGCGGAGCAACTAAGCCCGTGCGCCGCCAACTACTGAAGGCTTTGTGCCCTAGAGCCCACGCTCTGTAACAAGAGAAGCCATCGCAATGAGAAGCCCGCGCACCTCAACGAAGAGTAGCCCCCACTCACGGCAGCTAGAGAAAGCCCTTGCGCAGCAACAAAGACCCAGCGCACCCAAAAAATTAAATTAAATTAAAAAAAAGACTGTCTCTGGGGACATCCCTCTCCTAGCCCCTCAGGCTGAGTCCCACCTTTGCCAGGAGCTTGGGAGCTGTCTTCACCAGGTGGGGAACACACATTCGCAGCCTTGGGCCCCTGCAAGGGAGACACATGGGTTCAGACCTCAGGTAGCCTCCTGAAGGAGATGTGGAAATGACAGTTCATGAATAAGGGCCCTCACCATATGCGGGGCTGCAAGGAGTGAGTGGCCGTTTGGTAGCTGAGCCTCTGCCCTGAACCAACAGCAATATCTCCATTTACTCCACACCCACTATGTGCCAGGCCTGCAGGCTGCAGAGATTACTGGATCTAAGCGGTACTATGTTTATGCCCATTCTCCAGATGAGGAAGCTGAGGCTCAGAGAGGTCCAATGACTTGCCAAGGTCACAGAGCTAGAAGGAGGTAGAGCTAAAGCTTGAACGCAGATTAGCTGACTTGAGAGCCTGCTGAATCGCTCTGCCGCCTCCCTGCAGACCCCAGCCCTGCTGGTCCCGGATGGGCAGTCAGTCATGGGGAGAGGCAGGAAATGGCTTCCACACAATCAGGACTTCCAGAACTAGGACCCAGCGCACAACCCCCGGCCTGCCCACCTTCCCCAGCCAGGGGGCCCACGTTTGTGCCTGCGTGCACGTGGGTGTCTACGTGGCTCCAGGAGGGTGTGTGTCTGTCTCCGTGTGGGTGTCCCTGTGCCCAACGTGTGTGTGCGTCTGATGTATGTGAGTGGTTTGGATGTGGGTGCTGCTGTGTCTGTCCCGGCACGGAGCGTGTGAGAGAGACAGATGAGTGTGAGCTCTGTGGAGCCCGCGAGAGGAAGCAGGTGCCAGAGAGTTCCGGGCTATGCTCCCTCCCGTCCTCCTCGTAGGGGTGAGAGTAGAGGCCTTAAGTGGTCCATGGCATTGGGCCCCTGAAAAGCTGCCTGTCCCCCAGGTATCCCCACATATTGCCAATTTGAACCCAGAGCCCATAGTCCCCACGCCCATTGCTTTCCCTGGCCCTCACACTCAGCACCATTGGGGGAATCTCTTGGAGATTAGGATCCCACATCAGCCTTGGACTTGATCCAGGGAGGACCAGTTAAGCCCCTGCAAAAAGGCAGCTGGGTTCCAGAATCCCTGGTCCTGAGCCCAGCTGTGTGTTCACAAACAACTTTCCTTTAGCCTCTGGACTCCCCTTTCCTCTGCCCTGAATTGGGTCTGCTATTGCTTGTGTCTGTCTTGGGGGGGTGGTTTGAGGAGAAAGTCCTAGAAAAAAGGAGATTTGTGGTCAAAGAACTGGAAGAGAACTTCACAACCACCTAGTGAAGCTACTCTCCTGGTGGATATCTCTGTTAGCCTCATTAAGCTGCCTAGGTTTTACTTGCATACCTCTAAGAACGGAGAACTCACTACTTCCAAAGAGCCCATTCCATTCCGGGCAGCTTTAACTGTAAGTTCTACCTCATACTGAGATTTTAGATCTGCCTCCCATAGCTTCATCCCACGGGTCTCAGCCCTGACCTCTGAGGCCCATGAGGCTCAACCTTGATCATTCCTGCTGAGGTCAGGGTAAGTCAGTACAAAGCCTTGTGGAGACCCTCAGGTCCAGAGGCTGTTTCTGAGGCCAGGTGATGGGTTGAGAGCCTCAAAGACACGCCAAGCTGAGCAGACACGGGGAGGCCAAGGGCTGATCATTCTGTTAGGGGCTGATCTCATGGCTGAGGAGATGAGACTCCCCGGTCCTGCCAGGCCAAGGATGCAGGGTGAGGCCACTAATGCCTGAGGGAAGCTTGGGGGTGGCTGTCTTGGCCTGGCCTGGGTCAGGGTCTCAGGGGCAGCCCTGAGCTCTGGGGGGCTCTGGGAACCACGGCTTGGAGAGAAGGGCGTGTGCGCATAGTGAACAGATGATGGGGAGGGGGTGTGGCTCCCTCCACAGCACAAGGAGGCCGCCAGGATGAGCCATGATGTGTGCAGGGAGCTTGGCACACGGAGGGGGCTGGATGAGCGCTGCTGTTAGGATATTATTCATCCATCCATCCATTCATTCACTCACTCGCCTCCTCTGTGCCAGGCCCAGGGCTGAGGGCTGGTGACCTGGAGATGAAGCAGGTGCAGCCCCACCCCTGTCCCCGAGGCCTAGGCGGGAGGGGGCAGACTCCGCTCTGGCGAGTCATCGCGCATCAGTGCATGCCCGGCACACAGACCCCGGCTCCAGAAGCAGTGCGCAGAAGGGGTTGTGAGCATCTTCAGCTCAGTGCCCTACTTGGGGAGGTGGGGAGCACGCAACCCCTCATCCTTCAGGGACTGGGCACTGGGGTTTCACAGGAGCCTGGGGCACAGCCAATACCCTATGTGACAGAGGAGAAAACTGAGCCCCAGAGAAGCGGAAGGACTGGTCCAAGGATTATGGCAGGGTTGACTCCCGACATGCTTGCAGAGCCGTGGCTTCCTGGTGGGGAACGCAGGTGAGAATGCAGATCTTGAGCTTGGGGCAGGTAGATGAGGCCGCAGGACACTTGCCCTACTGAGCAGCCTCAGCCCCACGCTCTGGGCTGCACAGGGCAGCTGGGATGCCCACCCTGACATGAACACGCTAGGTGACCTTGGACGAAGCCTCTGCTCTCTCTGGGCCTGTCTCCCCCTTGCTCTAAGACAAGGGCACTTCAACTGGATCAGGAAAGACAAGCAGATTTCCCCTCACATGTCAGCTTCCTGCATTGGCTGAGGCTGCTTGGGGCATCACATTGAGAAAGAAAGGGTGTCATGATCAATTCGTCACATCTCCGGTGAGGGACCGGAGTGGCAGCGTGTGTTGGGCCACAACCTGTCTGGATCAGAGAATCACCAGGAGTCGCCACCTCCAGGCAGCACTGGCGTCGACTCCACGAGCCTGAAGCCTCCACGAATGCCCGCCAGGGACCCTCCTTGCTCCATGGGAGGCAGGAAACGCGTTGAGCCTCTTTCTGAGGAGCACCCAGGGCATCGTGTGCTATGGCCCAGCCCTGCCCCCAGAGGCCACTGAGCCCAGTCGGCTTGTGATCTTGGGCCCATCTTCACAGTGACACACCCCTGCTGCACGGCCAGTTCCCCATCGCCTTCCCCTCTAATCGATTCTGTCAGAATCGATTAGAGGGGACACTGCCTGCCTTCAGTGTGGACTGAATACAAGGGAAGAGTCTGAGTGAAGGCAGTAAGGACTATACCGAGAGTGACGGGCATGAGTGAGGTCCTCCCCTTGCCTTCCTGGTTCTCGGCACTGTCCTGGACAGACGGGGAAGAAAAAGACTTATTGTGTGCCAGGCACTCCCACATTCTGTACTTCATTTGCTCTTCACTCTTATCCTGAGAGGTGGTTACTACCCCCATTTTACAGATGGGGAAACTGAGTCCCAGAGAGGTTCAGTAACCTCCCTAGTATCATCATTATGAGCAAGGCTGGAAGTCTGTCATTTCCAGAATCCAGGTGTTTCCTCTTTCTAGCCAAATGGCCATCAGCTGGGTAATACGGTGACAAGAGCACCTCACCTGTGGCTCAGAAGGACCTCAGATCTAGTCCCAGCCGCTCTTTCGCTGAGTTACTATGGGATGTCAACCATTTACATTGCCTCACTTGGTCTTCCGCCCTCACCTGTAAAATTGAATAGTAAGTCTCTTCTGCTGTCTCGGCTCCCACCCAGCCCCCACTTCTGGTGCTTCGCCTTTGAGGCATATTTGAGAGCGAATGAGTGTGCGCCCGGGCAGGGTCAGGGTCTAACAATATCAGTTCTCCCACCAGGGGATGGACAGAGACCCCTGTGGGTAAGAATATCTTTCTCCAGCCACACAAGAGTAGAGTAAAGCAGAAAAGTTGCAATCCACAGGCTTGCAAATGTGCTTTTGGTTGGCTTGCACGGTGTTGTTTTTTTTAATCTGAATTTGTTGCCAACACTTAAAAATAGAGAAGTTTCATATAAAAATCCAGGTTTCTGGCTTCTCTTGAAAAACTGGAAGCTTTGACAAGTCTGCCTTGAATTGGCCGCCCCGGGCCAGAGCTGGGGAGCAGAGGTGTACTCCCGTCCACTCAGCCACGGGCCTGCCTGACCTCTGTCAGCATCCGAGTTCGTCTCCCCTGATGCAAAGGGTGAGACCATGAGCTCTGGAGTCAGGCGGGCCTGGGTTAATCCAAGCGGGTGGCTCAATTACAGTGTGACTATCAGAAAGTTCCCTAACTTCTCTGGGCCTGTTTCCTCGCTGGTGAAATGGGGATTCCCATAGTACTTCCTTCATATGGACGCGGCAAGTCTTCCATATGAAGGCAAATGTACGTAAAGCTGCTGCTATCGTTGAAGATGCTGCCTGGCACATAGTGAGTGCTCAGTAAATGGCAACCCTGGTCTCGATCATGGCCACCCTCTCCCGACAGGGGCCGCAGGGTCTGGAACAGCAGAAACAGCAGCACTTGACGCCCTCCCCAGCCTGGCCTGGGCCCATCCTGGAGCTCTCCCTTGGCTGCACAAATGCTTGTGGGGTGGCGGCAATCCTGTCTGGGTGATGCATCCGAAAACAACAGATCGATAGCCACTCAGCACTCTACTGCCATGGCTGAGGACTGCGGCACGGTCCAGGCTGCTGGCTGGTGAGTTCAAGCTCTTTTTCTTTTTGGGCAGAAAACAACTTACCATGTAACCTTGAATGAGTTCTTTTTTCCTCCTGGGATCTTGGTTTCACTAACAGCAGGGTCAGCCTGTGGTCTCCAGTGCTCCTTTGAGCTCTGACATCTTGGGAGTTTTGCAGATGGGAAGGCAATGAAGGTCAAAGCCTCACAAATGCAAGAATGAATTAGTCAGGAATCTTCTGGTTGCAAGGGCAGGAACCTGTCACAAAGGGGCTTAAAGAAAAGAGGTATTTGTCTTTCTGTGACTGGCTTATTTCACTCAGTATAATGTCCTCAAGGTTCATCCACGTTGTCACATATTGTAGAATTTCCTTCTTTTTTAAGGCTGAATAATATTCCATTGTATGCATATACCACATTTGCATTATCCATTCATCTGTCAATGGACATTTAAGTTGTTTCCACATCTTGGCTATTGTGAATAGTATCAAGTACCAAAAACAGTCAAATTCATAGAATCAAAGAATGGAATACTGGTTGCCAGAGGGTGGGGGGAGGGAGTAATGAGAAGTTACAACTCAACGGACATAAAGGTCCAGTTAAGAAAGATGCTTAAGTTCCAGAGATCTGCTGTACAACATTGTACCTATAGTCAACAATACTGTATTTTACACCTAAAATACTCTTAAGAAGGTAGATCTCATGTTAAATGTTCTTACCACAATAAAATAAAATTTAGGGAGGAAAAAAAAGGCATTATATTGGCTCATTTGAAGGAATCCTGGGGATTGTGGGCTGCAGGTGGTGCTGGATCCAGGTGCTCCAGTGATGTTGTTGGCTCTCTCTCTCTCTCTCACTCTCATCGCTCATCTCAGCTTCCTTCTGTGCTGTCCTCATACTCATTTCTGGTGCAAGGGGTCTTTTTTTTTTTTTATGGGTATGATGAGCCCTATTAGGTCCAGCTGAGAGTCCTCTACCACCATAACTCCAAAAGCATGCAGTATCTTTCTGCACCTTCTAGAAGAAGCATCCCAGGAAAGGTGACAAGTGGCTTAGCTGAAGTTATGTGTCTATCTCTGTGGGTAGAAGGATGGAATGAGGTCCCATGATTGGCACTCCTACCAAAGATGACATGGAGTAGAAAAAGGCTTCCTCAAAGCAAAGAAGGCTTGACATCAGAAGGGAGGTGAAGAGAAATGGGTTGTGCAGTCTACAAAGCAGCAACTACTGACCATTCCAGGGCCTTTAGTGGAGGGACGGAGCCTTCTCAAAGAGGGAGAGGTAATCTTCCTATCAACAAAGCATTGAGGCTAGACTCTCCCAGACTACTGGGAAGTCGGCCCACTGTTCTGGCAGTGACACTTCCCTCTAATAAATTCTATCTTCTTTACGTTCTGCCTTGTGTCTGGAGATTCTTTTCCAACCCACGTTCGGACCACGACATTTGGTGGCCTGTACAGGGATCTCCAGGGGGGATCTCTTTCCCCACCTCCTCTCCTCATTCCTTGGGACCCTCTGTGAACAGGCAAGTTGCTGTGGAAGCAACAGAGGAACTCTGGCCTGGGCCACACCCTGGTGTGTTCTGAAGGCTTCACGGTTCACTTCGCCCCAGTAACTGCTGCCCAGAACGGGTGAGGGTCCCTCTGTCTTCCTTCTGGCTGAGGACTAGGCCGAAGGGTATCGTGCGGGCACGGGTCAGGCATTTAAAAGCCAATAGGGCGCCTGCCGCTTGAAGACTCCTGTGAAAGGATAAGGGGGTCACAGAACGGACCAGGCTATTAGAGAGTCTGCCCCCATCAAGACAACTTCTGTGCAACATGAGGCACATCATGGACAAAGCAAAACACAAAGCCCCCAGTCCCTTGGCCACCACCTCCTCTGTAGGGTTAGAAGGAGGAATCCTCTGTCCTCTTTTCTGTCGCTTCTGCTTCTTTCTCCTCGGCTCGGACTGACTCCAAAGGACCCCACCGCCTCTAGATCGTCCCAAGAGTTCCTTCCTGTCTTCTAACGGTGAGTCAATTTCCCCCTGGCTTCCGGGAATTCCCTTCTCTGGTCACTGGTGCCTTAGTCACACGGAGATGTCACTGAGACACAGAGGGACGCCTTTTTGCCCATCAGTGATTCTCAGTACCCCCATTCTACGGCACTGAGGCTAAGAATGTGTTCAGGTACACCTATTCCCTTAGACTCACGAATTGGAAGGGATTTGACCCAGACAATCTCAAAAAGAAGAGGCTTATTTATTTATTTATTTATTTTTTATTTCTGGCTGCATTGAGTCTTTGTTGCTGCGGGCGGGCTTTCTCTAGTTGTGGCGAGCGGAGGCTACTCTTCGTTGTGGTGTGCAGGCTTCTCATTGCAGTGGCTTCTCTTGTGGAGCACGGGCTCTAGGCGCGCGGGCTTCAGTAGTTGTGGCTCGCGGGCTCTAGAGCACAGGCTCAGTAGTTGCGGCGCACGGGCTTAGTTGCTCCGCGGCATGTGGGATCTTCCCGGACCAGGGATCGAACCCGCGTCCCCTGCATTGGCAGGCGGATTCTTAACCACTGCGCCACCAGGGAAGTTGCCATTTTCTTTTGTAATATGGCTTGGCCCCAATACAAACTGAGAGAAGAAGAACAATGGCCTCTTAATGGGACACTAAATTACAACACGATCCTCCAACTTGATCTCTATTGTCAGAAACTAGGAAAGGATTCCGAGGTTCCATATATCCAGGCCGTCATGGCCCTCAGTCAGAATCCGAGCCTGAGGGACTCCTGTCGCATGTGTCTCTCCATTACCACTTTAATGCCTCGCCCTCCCCCCTCTCCTCCTCCTTCAGCTTCACTACCTCGTCCCTCCACATCTCCCCCTCCACCAGGTATCTTGGATGACCCTTCTTGTCCCCGGTCTCCCCAGCCTCCTCAACTTTCTGCTCCCCAACTCCACCTCCAAACCTGGAAGCAGACCTTCCCTCCCCTCCCCACACTCGGTCACGAGCAGCCCAACGCTCTGAATCGAGTCCCAGTATGCTTCTCCTACGAGAGGTCACTACCGGAGACCTAGGTACTATCAGAGTTCATGTCCCCTTCCCCATGTCTGATCTCTCTCATATTCAAGGGGAACTGGGCTCCTTTAGCCAGGACCCCTCCATGTTCATCAGGGAATTCCAGGCCCTAACTATAGCCTTTGACTTAACTTGGCAAGATATTCATGTGGTCCTAACTACCTGCTGCACTCGCGAAGAAAAGGCCAGGATCTGGGCCTTGGCTCAGGCCTAGGCAGATGAGACACATGCCTGAAATCCTAATGAGAACCGAGCGGGGGGAGTCCCATGGGCAGACCCAGGATGGAGATAACAGGCAAATGAAAATGGGCCAGCAGGAGGGCTCACTAGGAGAAATTACATGATTACCTGTCTACTAGAAGGTATGAAAAAGGCAATCATCAAATCTGTCAATTATAATAAACTCAGAGAAGTCACACAGGAACCCTCTGAGAATCCAGCCTTTTTTCAGGCCTGATGAGTAGAGGCTATGAGGAAATACACCAACCTAGACCCTGAGAGCCCTGAAGGTCAGGCTATACTTGCAGTTCACTTTATAAGCCAGGCATCCCCAGACATAAGACAGAAATTACAGAAACTAGAGCAAGGGCCACAGACCCCATTTTCTGTCCTACTTGACACAGCCTTAAGGTCTTCAACAATAGGGAGGAGGCTTCTAGGAGCAGACGAGAACTAAGAGAGGAGGAAAAATTAAAACGGCACGCTCAATATACGGCTCTTGCCATTAGTCAGTCCCTCCCAAACAGGGACCCATGGGAGCCCCTCTCCCGTCTCAGAAACCACCGCTGACCTGCTACCAGTGCGGTCACCAGGGGCACACTGTCAGGAACTGCCGCACCCCACCACCCATTACGCCGTGCCCTTACCGTCGCCAAAACGGCCATTGGAAGAGGAGTTGTCCCTCCCACCCTCAAGCGGGTAGGCCAATTCCACAACCACTCAACACCCGGGGTATTTCAGGTCCCAGCCCCCTGGGCCGAGGTCAAGGCCAATTGCCCCTGTGAGTGGCAATTGACTATCAGGATCAAGAACCGGATTGTACTCTAGATCTGGGGCTCCTGGAAGCAGATGACTGAAGGTGCCCAACGCTCAATCTACAAGCCCCTATGTTCCCCATAAGACCAGAGGAGCCCCGGGTAACCCTGGATGTAGCAGGGGCTACTGTAAACTTTCTAATTGACACTGGGGCTACTTATTCAGCCCTGACCTCCTTCTCAGGTCCCACTCGCCGTTCCTCGATCCTCCTAACAGGGATGGGAACAGGCTCAGCTGGACTTTTAAACTCCATTTTCACTGCCCGACAGCTCTCTCTTGAACTCACACAAGAGACTGCCAACCTAGCAGCTCAAATTAACACTCTACAAGAGCAAATAAATTCTCTAGCAGGAGTGGTTTTACAAAATAGAAGAGCTCTGGACCTCCTAACAGCTAATCAAGGAGGGACCTGTGCAATGTTAAAGGAGGATTGCTGTTTTCTTGTCAACCAGTCAGGCAAGGTCCAGACTCATCTTCGAGCCATTATTGAGAGAGCTAGTGGATTCTACAAGGAAGGAGTCTCAGGGGGATTCGACTGGTGGGACTTCAAGACTAATATCTGGTCCTAGTTCTCTTGGCTAACCCCTTTCCTAGGCCCTATAGTGGCTTTTCGACTTCTACTAATCTTCTGGCCATGTATTTTTAACCTCCTTGTTAAGTTTGTCTCTTCCAGAATACAACAAATTAACCTCCAAATGGTGATGCAACAAGAATAACAGCCAGTCAACACTCGTACAACCCTTGAACAAGCCACCATCACTTTCCATGGGGCCCACACTCCTCCCTAGATACACCCTGACAGAGCAGGCAACGGGAACCCAGGGCCCCATGACGCCTCCACTCAGCAGAAAGCAGCCAGAGAGTTCACTGTCCCTTCTCACAAAAGGGGTTCCCGAATGCTTGAGAGGGAATTAGGCAGTTAGGTAGATATGAGCAGGGTATACAACAGGGCCAAGGAATTGGCCCTATAAATAGAGGGGGGAATGTGGTGCTCCAAGGACAATGGTGCTTCAAGGACAAAGGAAAACCTGCCTGAAAAAGTTTCAGCATTACACTCCCTACCGGACTCTTAATCGCCCTCCCCATCATGTTGCGATGGTTACGAAATTCCTGAGCTCACCTGGGCGATGCCCACCTGGGCAACAGGACCTGTCCCAAATAAGGAAAGGCATATGCCCTGTCCCACTCCCACCCTATAGAAGGAAGGTATATGTGCCTCGACCAAGCAGTAAACAAAATTTTCACCTCGGACCATTTTTTGTTTTCTGGCTATAAAAACTGATCTATAGCACATGTTTGGGCTCGACACTCCCAGACTATTAGGAAGTCAGCCCACTGTTCTGGAAGCGACCCTTCCCTCTAATAAATTCTATCTTCTTTAAAAAAAAAAAACCAGGGACTTCCCTGGTGGTGCAGTGGTTGAGGATCCGCCTGCCAATGCAGGGGACACAGGTTCGAGCCGTAGTTCGGGAGGATCCCGCATGCTGCGGAGCGGCTGAGCCCGTGCGCCACAACTACTGAGCCTGCATGCCACGGCTGCTGAAGCCCGCGGACCTAGAGTCCGTGCTCCTCAGCGGGGGAGGCCACTGTAATGAGAGGCCCGTGCACCGCAATGAAGTGTAGCCCCAACTCGCCGCAACTAGAGAAAGCCTGCATGCAGCAACAAAAACCCAATGCAGCCAAAAATAAATAAGAAAATAAAAAAACAAACAAACAAACACACAAAAAAACCCAAAAACCCAAAGCATTGATGCACTTAGCCCCATGCTTGGAGCAAGGCAGTATAGGATCATGAACAAATGATTCTAGCCTTGGGAAGCAACAAGAAAATCACTCCACATCACTAGACTGTAATAC
Organism: Balaenoptera physalus; assembly: GCF_965194825.1. Lineage (NCBI taxonomy): Eukaryota > Metazoa > Chordata > Mammalia > Artiodactyla > Balaenopteridae > Balaenoptera > Balaenoptera physalus. Next base: position 23,294,383 of record NC_138898.1, read on the forward strand.
GAAAGGCCAGATATGGGCGTGGTTCTGGCTGTAAATGCTGTGAGGGGTTCAGGAAGGCTTATGAGAAGCCTTTGGTGGCTGAGGAAAGGAAAAGGACAGAGGCATGAGGCAGTAGTTAGGACTTAAAATCTGGAGAGGAAAAATCGAGAACGGATGTGAGGTGTAAAAGGTAGGAGTGGGGGTGGATTAAGTGGGGCCGAGGAAACATGGTTTTGACTCTGGCAAAATACAGAATAAAAAACCATAACACTGAGAAATACTAGAACAAAATATAGGTTAGTATATATTTCATCTTGATATGGGAATAGACTTTTAAGCATTAAAGCAATGGGAAAAAGATCACATCAAAAAAACAAGCTTGGCATATTTGACATAAAAAAGTAAAGTATACATTTCAAAACATCATAAAATTAAAAGGCAAATTGGGGGAAATATTTCTAATATTAAGATGCAAGACAAATGTATATTTTTTAAAAAAAGAAGATCCAGGGCTTCCCTGGTGGCGCAGTGGTTGAGAATCTGCCTGCTAATGCAGGGGACGCGGGTTCGAGCCCTGGTCTGGGAAGATCCCACGTGCCGCGGAGCAACTGGGCCCGTGAGCCACAACTGCTGAGCCTGCGCGTCTGGAGCCTGTGCTCTGCAACAAGAGAGGCCGCGATAGTGAGGGGCCCGCGCACCGCGATGAAGAGTGGCCCCCGCTTGCCGCAACTAGAGAAAGCCCTAACACAGAAGCTAAGATCCAACACAGCCAAAAAATAAAAATAAATAAATAAAATTTGAAAACAAAACAAAACAAACAAAAAAAAACCTCCTTTAAAAAAGAAGAGGGGCATTTAGACATTTAAAAAATAAAAATAAAAAAGATCCAAAAGAAAAATGGGCAGAGGACATAAATAGACAATTTCCAAAAGGGAAATGAACAATGGTGTAGCCTTCTTCATTCAAAAATCGAGAAGAAGAGACACCCCCTCAATCCCCTACATCCTGTTCTCTACCTCTGGGCTCCTAGACTCAGGACAAAACAGCTTATTGATCCACGGAGGATGTCTGGGCATTAAATCAGCCCCTCAGAGACTCCACATCTGGCAGTAAAGCAAAGACCTTTTGCAAATTCAATAGCAACTCTGGCAGGACAGGGTGGGAGAGGCCTCTACTCAGGTGCACCCCAGACAGAGCAGCCCCTCGGGGTCCCCAGTGGTCCACAAAGAGTCTAGAAGCAGACTCCTTTTGGACCAGATGCTGCTCCCCCCTCCTACCACACCCAGGTGCCACCTCGCCCGAGCCAGTCGGTCCACTGTACCCAAGGCCAGATCCGGACACTAAGAGTCTGGGTGGAAACATTAGCAAGCTGTCATGAACCAAGAGGCCAGTGGGGCCTGCCCACCACCCTTGTAAGTGGCTGACACTGTCAGTTATCAGGCTGGCAGCCTTGGATCCACTGGTAATTATCACAGATTATGTAACCGTTCTTATTAAGGAGAGTTGTGTGGTGGCAGGGCCGTGCCGGACTTAGGCTGGGATTCTGGCTCTGAGACTCGTGAGCCTGTGCCTCACCTCTCTGAGCCTTGTTTCCTTGTCTGTACGATGAGGAATGATAAGACCTTCCTTGAAGACCTACGGCTCTGCCTGAATAAGGTGAATAAAGGATCCAGCACGTTCCCAGCAGCGAAGAGGGAGCACCGCCCCCCTCCATGCCGGCTCATGTTAGTCACCTCGAAGTCCATGGACACTCCCTGGTGGAAATGGGTGCGTGAACGCTTCTTGACCAAGACAAATTAGTACCAACAGCCCTCAACTCTCTGTAAGTCACGAGAACCCCCGAACAGCAAGTGTGACCCTCCTCAGCGCTCGCTGGCAGCAAGAACAGCCGCACGGGTGCTGGCGGTGTGACCAGAGCCTGTCGCGGCCCTGACTCATTTATGGCTTCTCAACAGAGCCGTCGAGTCCCCTGCCTCCACCCCGACTGCCCAGAACTCCTGCGAGTTCTTCCCCAGCCCTTCACCATTGCCTCGCCTGCCCTAAGGTACCATGGATATCTGGGAACAGGCAGGGCTGGCAGATCCCTGATGGCACAGTAGACAGGGGACTTGTAAGGGTGGGGGTGGGAGGACCCAACGAGTCAGTATTCTGCCCAGATTCTGAGACTTCAGAGGAGAGGTTATCAGGCTAGAAGGGCCCTTGAAAGACATTGAGTCCCTCCCTGATCTGAGGCACGAATAGCCCCAGCGTGCATACCTGATATCACTCTGATCGAGTCAGCGTCATCCCTCACCTCCACTGCACTAGCCTTCTTACTGGTCTCCCTGCTTCTACCCAGCCCCCTGCAGTCTATGTCCAACAGGACAGCTGGTGATCCTGTTAAAACAAAAGTCAGACCACGTCACTCTTCTGCTTAAAACCCTCTAATGGATCCCATTTCACTAACTAAAATGCAACATTCTTACACCAGTCCCTAAGCCCTGGACAATCTGATTGCTCTGTACCCTCTGAGATGTTCTCTCCTTCCATTCTCTTCTTGATCACTCCACTCACACCATGCTGACCCCCTGGTGCTCCTCCAACACATCAGACATGCTCCTGCCCCAGGGCCTTTGCACTCACTGTTCATTCTGCCTGGAACACTTCCCCCAGATACCCACATGGCTCCCTTGCTCACCTCCTTCAAATCCTTGCTCAAGCGTCATCCCATTTAAATTGCAACATGTCCCCTTACCCTGCCAGGACTCCCAATTTCCCTTATCCTGCTCTATCTTTTTCCAGAGTATTTCTCACAACTGACATACTCTTCAGTCTATTTATTATGCTTATTGCCTGTCCCTTGCCCCAATGGAATGTAAGCTCCCAGGGGCAGGAGCTCAGAAAGTATTAGTTGGGTAGAGAAGGAATGAAGCTAAGCTCTGCCCCCTGCAATTTCTCCCACGGGTCCCAGCTCTCCCTTCTAAAGGATGCAGAGACCCCCTCCTTCAAGACAGCTCTCCCAGCCTCTCTGCTCTTTGGTGTAAGTCCCACATTTTTCTCTGCTTCTCATGGGATGGCTCCCTCTCCTCAAGATGAAACTCCATCTGTCGGCATGCCCTTAGCGGCGTAGAGTCCAGACTTGAGCCAGGTAAGAATGTCTGGAGGCGGACAGAGGGAAAATGGAGAAATTGGGGGAGGGAAGAAGCAAGACAGAGATCCAAGGAACAGACCCCTGTGGAGTTCCTTTTGAACAGGCATCTGACATTGGACTGGGAAGCCGCCGACTTCTCCCACCTTCCTCCCACCGAGCATTTTAACTGACAGCCTGAGAACCCTGAGGATCCCTGTTTTCCAGAGAAATCTGTTGAGTCTACACAGGTGAGCACCAGACTGAGGACACAGGACAGAAGGCCTAGCAGGTGGGGGAGGGCTGGCCACACTCCTCCCCCGCCCCCCAGCAGGGAGCAGCTGACGTTACATTGGCTCTCAACCCCATCTCAGCAGGGAGGCCAGTGCACAGCAGGAGCCCAGGGTTTGTGGGGAGAATGAGCCACCCCGGAGACAGACGTTGGATACTGAGGAGAACGAAGGGTCTAGAAAGGCCTACTGACAACAAAGCCTGCCCGGGCCGGATGTGGTGAACTCCGAGGTGAGGCAGTGCCGTGGTCAGCGGGGGTGGTTCTGCAGAATCACAGGACCACGCTGCCCCCAGTATTGGCAGGTGGCTCAGGTGAGCTGCCCAACTCTGTCCTGCTTTAAGTCTGGCGGACGTGACTCAGCGATGGCTTTGCCACGGCATCCTCTGCATTGCCAGCCCCCGTTTCAGCAGGGGATGGCATCTTGGTCAAGCCAAAGTCTGATTAGTTGGAGAAACCAACATGTCAGAGCACCCTGAGAATATTAAATAATATTTATAAGGAGATGACGCTGGGAAAATAATTACCGATGGTAAGAGGCAATCAGTGGCGAGAACTCCTCCACTGCTCAAGTGGTAAGAAATTAGACGGACCGGGGCTCTGAGCAGCCAGGGTTTGTCACGGGAACGGCAGAAAGGGTTGGAAAGTCGCTACCTCTGCTGATTCTGTTAATAGGATAAAGCAGGCTCGCAAACAAGAGCCAGACCCCAGGAGGCCGGCATTTGAGGGGATTTTAAAATCAGGCCAGCTCCTGCCAATAGCTTCACTTTTAGATGTGTTTGTTAGAACTGGAAGGGAGCTTAGAGATCAGCAACGCCACTGGTTCTCAGTTTTCAAGGTTTCTGCTTTCCAAAAATACTGCAAGTATTAAGTAATAATTAATTTGTTTTCACATTTTTTATTCATCAAAGACACAGAGGACTGCCAGCTGGGAGAAGCAGAAGACACAGCATCGATGTCACTCTAGCCCCCAACAAGAGACTTATTGTTTTTTGTTTTTTTTTTGGTCAGCCCAGCCATATTATCTCATGTAAATATAGTTTCCCTTTGAAAACATTTAAAACACAAGGGTCCATTTTTAAGTGGAGGGAGCCTGAAGGAGCCTGGAGTATCTTTACCAGAAATCTTCAGTCCAAGCAAACTCTTACTTTATACAAAAATACACTGAAGGGCTTCCCTGGTGGCGCAGTGGTTGAGAATCTGCCTGCCAATGCAGGGGACACGGGTTCGAGCCCTGGTCTGGGAGGATCCCACATGCCGCGGAGCAACTAGGCCCGTGAGCCACAACTACTGAGCCTGCGCATCTGGAGCCTGTGTTCCGCAACAAGAGAGGCCGCGACAGTGAGAGGCCCGCACACCGCGATGAGGAGTGGCCCCCACTTGCCGCAACTAGAGAAAGCCCTCGCACAGAAACGAAGACCCAGCACAGCCATAAATAAATAAATAAATAAATAAAAATTTTTTAAAAAAGCCAGACCCTTAGCTCTTTAAAACAAAAAACAAAAAAACAAAAAATACACTGAAGCCCAGAGAACGTTAAGTGGCTTGCCCAAGGTCACACAGCTGGCTGTCAACAGGGCCAAGGCTAGATCTGGGGAAGCAGGAAGAAAGGAGGGCTGTCCTGGACATGCAAGGGTAGGGAAGGAGTAAATCACAGCAGTGAATGCAGTGCTGAGTGCGGACCCTGGACACCAATAGGCTTGGTTTGACTCTTGAGCTCAATCCTTATAAGCTGTGGGACCCTAGCAAAATGACGGAAGCTCTCTGAGCCCATTTTCCTATCAGTAAAATGGGGATAATAATAGCACTTACCACATACTGTTGTGAGGATTAAGTGAACTAACAGAACAGAGCACTTATACATTGTAGCTGCTTTTCCTTAACCAATTTGTGAGCCGGAGCAGCTGGGGGGGGGGGGTGTGTGTGTCCGTGTAGACATAAGACCAACAAGCTTCGAGAACAGGTCACATGATCCAACTTCCAGGTGCTGCCCTGACAAGGCCAGTGGGAGACAAATTGTCCCAGGGGAGCTCTAGGTACTAAATTGCAGTGCTGTTACTTCTAGGTAGTAACTCAAAACTGAGTGTGCCTCAGAACCCAGGCTACATCCAGATTCACTGCCTCTGAGTTCCTGTAGGGCGGGACTTGGGAGTCTGAACTTTTAAAAATTATTATTGAGATATAATTTACACACCGTAAAATTCACCATTATAAAGCATACACTTGTATGGGTTTTTACGATACTCATAAGGTTGGGCAATCACCACCACTACCTACTTCCAGAACCTTGTCATCACTCCAAAACGGAGCCCAGTACCCATTAGCAGTCACTCCCCCTTCCCCACTCTCCCATCCCCTGGTAACCACTAATCCCTCTGTCTCTACGGATTTGTCGACTCTAGACGATTCATAAGAATGGAATCATACAACATGTGGTCTTTGCATCCGACTTCTTTCACTATGCACAGTGTTTTCAAGGTTCGTCTATGCTGCGGCATGGGTCAGGGCTTTATTCCTTTGGAATCTACAATTTTAACAAGCTCCCCAGTAGTTCTGATGATTGATTGGGTTTTGGGGAGAAAAAGAACAGCAAATTCACAAAAGGTGAACCTTCTGGTTGCTATATAGATACAGGGCTTCAATCCTTCCTTCAGGTGTGCCCATCTCGGAAGCCCCGCTGGTGACAGGAGACATCGCTGGCCACTTGCCTCCTCCAGAGCCTGCAGAGGTTGGGCAGGGTCTCCTGGTGCCCGGTAGGGAGGACATGTGCATCTAAGGACAGTGCCTGGCTGCACTGGGAACTGGGCAGATGAACTACAAGAGAGACTCACACAAGAGGATTTAGTCTCAACTCCAAAACTTTAATGTATGTTATGTTCTTGGAAAAACAATTCCAAGGAGACAAGTGGAACCGAAAGTCTTAACCGGAGGGGATTCTTATTCAGAAACCTAGTGTGAGCCGCAGCCTTGGGAGAGAGCAGCACAGGGACTCCGATCACAGGACAACAGTTCGAGGTCAGGGTGGCAGGGCCTGTGTGCACGATGCGCGAGCCCTCAGGACTCCCAGGGAACCAGAGCACTCCTGTGGCTGGCAGCCCCACAGCAGGACGGGGGGCGGACCCAGGCTGACCAGGTCATCTCTGGAGCTCTGAATAAAGGCACAGAGCTTCAACAGGGCCAAAGAAGCCTGTACAGAGCAAGAACCTTTCTCTTTGTTGTTGAATCTCCAGGTCATCAGAAACACTCGTGGTGGCTCTGGTGAGGAATAGGGCCATACAAGAGGGTTGCCAAGGCCCACTTCTGGGTCTGAGGCCTCAGAACGGAGCAGATGGGAGGGGTGTGGCACTAGCAACGCCTCTGAGGTCAGGGGCCGCAATGATCTTGAAAGATTATCCACTGGGACCTCTGGACAGGAGAAAGGGACTTAAAGCAAAAGCTGACCACTCGTCAGATTCAACCCAACTGTCTTCTGTTATGCCCTCCCCAACCTGGGGCTCCAGGGTGGTCACACAGCCATGTTTTCTGTGATGTATTCCCATCCAACAAGGGGCAGGCAGAAATCCTGGCTCATCTCCCCGTTACCCTCTGATTAACTTTTAAAAAGTCACCAACTGACATCTCAGACTCCTGGGCAGTCCAGGGTTTCTAACCATTCTACGGAATAAACAATCGGTTCTCTTGGGCTTTTGGCTCAACTTCTTCTCTTCTGGAAGGAAGCAAGCTGCTGCTGAGGCAGGTCTCTCCCAGGAGCCCATTTGGAATTCAGTTAGGTTATAACACCAAGGCCAGGCTGACGGGGAACCCACAAATGTGCCTTCTAGATGGGGTACAGCCTCTCTGGAACTAAAGGAACTTATTTATTGGTGAAGGAGGGAATTCTGGCTCCATCTTTGTAGAACCTGGCAGGGCTGCTGTCCCAGTAAGTCCCAGTAGGACAGGTGAATGGAGGAGCCAGGACCGCAGCCGTGGGGAAGGGGCCTCCTCTGGCTGAGACCTTTTCCAGTTAGCCAGTCCCCACACCCTCGGGAAGAACCACCACCACCGGGGCGCAGTCCTCAGGCTCCGCCTCAAAGTCCCACTGAAACTTCTTGGTTAGGTGAGCTTGGAACTTTTCAGCTTTCTGCCTCAGGGTGGCATCCACGGCAGCGCTGCAGGCGGATGAAAAGAAAACCTACAGAGAACAGAGGATAAGTCACTCCTGAGAACACAGAGGGGCTGAGAAAGCTGTGGAAATTTCCTCATGGTGTTCAGCTCTCCGGGATGGGTGGATCAGCCGCTGCTGGCACAGGCTCAGGACACCTACTGTGCTCCCCCCAAACCAAGAAAGAAGGTCCAAGCCCAGCTGAGAAGCTGGCGCAGGACCAGAATGGAAAATTACTCTCTTGGGCAGAGATGCCCCACTGACAGTAAGGCCAGCGGGGCCATCACCCTGGCCCTGCTCTCCGGGGAGATCTACTGGGTACCTGGGCAGTAACTTAGAAAAAGAGGCAGTAGCTACACCAGCCGGTACTAAGAAAGGCATGGGGGTGCTTATAAGCCCCTGGATCCCAAAAAATCCCAGGTCCTAACCCAGTGAGGGTGAACTGCTGCTCTAATCTAAATGGGTCCCAGGCTGCCAATCTGAGGTTTCTATTCCCCATAAAAGCTCTGATTTTTAAAAAAGTTGTGGTAATATATACATAACACAAAATCTACCATTTTAAACATTTTAAAAAATTATCATTTAAAAGACTGTACTAAATACACATAATATTTACCATGTTAAGAGTATAGTCCAGTGGCATTAAGTATATTTACATTATTACACAATCATCACCACCAACCATCTCCAGAACTTTTTCATCTTCCCCAACTGAAACGACACCCATTAACTCCCCATTCCCCGCTTCCAGCCCCTGGTAACCACCATTCTACTTTCTCTCTATGAATTTGACTACTCTAGGTACCTCATATAAGTGGAATCATACAATATTTGTCCTTTTGTGCCTGGCTTATTTCACTTAGCATAATGTCCTCAAGGTTCACTCATGTAGGAAGTGCCAGAATTTCCTTCCTTTTTAAGGCTGAATGATATGCCATTGTATGTAGATACCACATTCTTTTTCCATTCATCTGTCAATGGCCATTTGGGTTGTTTCTACCTTTTGGCTATTATAAATAATGCTGCTATGAACACGGATATAAAAATATCTCTTATAGAGTCATTGCTTTCAATTCTTTGGGGTATATACCCAGAAGTGGGGTTTCTAGATCATAAGGTAATTCTGTTTAATGTTTTGAGGAACCACCATACTGTTTTTCACAGTGGCTGTGTCATTTTACATTCCCATCAGCAATGAACGAGGGTTCCAATTTCTCTACAATCTCTTCAGCATCTGTTATTTTCTGCTATTTTCTGTTTTTGTTTGTTTGTTTACAATAGCTACCCAAATGGGTGTGAAGTGGTGTCTCGTGGTTTTGATTTGCATTTCCCTAAGGATTAGTGATGCTGAATATCTTTTCATGTATTTATTGGCCATGTGTATATCTTCCTTGGAGAAAAGTCTATTCCAGTCCTTTGCCCTTTTTTTTTTTTTAAAGTGGGATGAATATCAGGAGTCCCACTTTTTTTTTAAATTAATTTATTTATTTATGGCTGTGTTGGGTCTTCGTTTCTGTGCGAGGTCTTCGTTTCTGTTCCAGTTGCGGCAAGCGGAGGCCACTCTTCATCGCGGTGCGCGGGCCTCTCACTATCGCGGCCTCTCTTGTTGTGGAGCACAGGCTCCAGACGCGCAGGCTCAGTAATTGTGGCTCACGGGCCCAGCTGCTCTGCGGCATGTGGGAATCTTCCCAGACCAGGGCTCGAACCCGTGTCCCCTGCATTAGCAGGCAGATTCTCAACCACTGCGCCACCAGGGAAGCCCCCCTTTGCCCTTTTTTGATCAGGTTTTTTTTACTTGTGTTGTTGAGTCATCGAAGTTCTTTATATATTCTGGATACTAATCCCTTGTTTTGATGTTCTTTTAAATTCAGTTTCATCTAATATAAACATGGGCAGGGGCAAACAGAGTAATTTTCCCTACCTCTGAAACTCCATTCCAGATTGTCCCGAATCTCAACTGCTTCTCTAAGAATGACAGCAAACCCATTACTCCTTCTCACACTACTTTATTGTTCTCAAAGAAGTTTCATAGAGTAGTCCAGTGGATCCTCACAAGGCCCTGGGAAGACACACTAGGATGCCTATTTTATGGAAATGGAGGCTGAGGGGAGTTAAATGCCTGGGTCAAAATTACCAGAAAGGAAGAACCAGTTTTTCCCAGACTACCCGTTGGCTCCCTGCAAGACCACCCCAGACACAGAGGCATGAGGGTGAAAGCAGCAATTTGATTCACATCACCTTCGTGTCACAGCTGGCCCGTAGACCACCATGGAAGGAATCTGGGCTCCAGGGGCCTTGACCTGACAAAGGTAACAGGTGTACTCTGCAGCTGATTCCAAGGACAAACCCCCTCCTGCCCTCCTCTCCACTGTCTTTCTGTTAGCAGGAGGAGTGAGGCTCATGGTCAGTGGTCTTTGTTTGGAGACACTTTGTTGGGGTGGTAGCAGGGACAGAAGTGACGGGGAGGGGAGTTCAGAAGCAGAAGGTGGGGGGTTACAGAATTTGGTTTCATTACTTGGGAATCGACTAAATACAGGAGCAGGAAGCACAGCTACAACAAAATACCAGATCAATAACTAATTAGAGGGGCTGTGTGAGCTCAGTGGTGAGAGGGCAGTGGGGAAGCCGGTGGCCTGTCTATAGGCAGCTAATGGAGCTTTCTCTGGAGCACTGAACGTGAGGCCGTCTGAACCCTGGGGAGGGGCCTGGTATGGGAAGCAGAGAAGCCTTGTTTCAAACAGCATTAGCGCTGGAGGCCCTGTGCACCCATGGGTCTGCCGCCAGAGGTCCTGGGGGGCCCTGCTGGCTGAATTAGCAAAAGCCTCTTCCTGTTCTCCCTCCTTACACGGTAAATTGTACTACTCTCTACACAGTCCTTCCTCTCCTGACACATTGAGCAGCTGCCCAAACATGCTCCACTGCCTCTTCTGTGCCTCTACTCACACAGGCTTTTCCCTCTGCTTATAACACCCTTCTCCACCCCTGCTTTCTCCTCCTTCACCTACTAATTTCTACTAGTGACCCAAGCTCAGTTCAGATGCCACCTCCTTTGGGATGTCTTCCCAGACCAAAGAAAGAACAGGTGCTCCTCTGTGCTCCCCCGGTGCCCAGGGTTACCTGGGACATAGCCTCACTCTCAGTCAGTAACCGTCCATTTACCGTTGAGCTCTCCCAAGAGACAAGGAGCAACTCCAAAGCAGAGACTCCTTTTCCTACCTGCATCCCACTCCCCTGGCACAGAGTCTACCATATACAAAGGACCCATTGGATGTTTAATGAACAAAAGAACAAAGAAAATCATAGGTTCTATGAAAATCTATTTCTGGGTCCCTTTTGCACAGTGCCTGTACCAAATGATTGCTCGATAATTACATGACGGTGCTGGACAGAATAAGGGACTCGTCCTGGGGAGGACGTGGCTTATTTACCAGGCCCCTGAATATGCCACCGGCTCACAAGCCATCTCCTTGTGACAGTTCTCTTATAAAAGCCCAAGCTGAAAGGAACTGCTCCAACCTCTGTTCCCCCAGTACTGTGCCTGAGCATCCCTTATGGCATTTCTCACGCTCTGCTTGCATCACAGTGATCAAGTATTAATGGTAATACCCCTTCCGAGTAGGGGTCACTTCCTAATTATCAATGTGACCCACACAGCAGATCGCCCAGGGCCTGGCATAGAGTTGGGGCCCACAGGATGCTCCCTGAATGGATATGAATGAGATGTAGGGATGGCCAGCAGTGAGAGACTGGAACAGGCTGGGTGCATACTCGTCATTCATCCTTCCCACCCACCTCTCCAACATCGTCATGGGGGTAACATCAACTAGAGGCAGGTATAACAGAAGCCTTCAGTCTGAAAAATAAGGCTTCTAATTTGAAAAGCGCTATGTCCTTTTTAAAGAACTTGTCAGTCTAATCTTTACTACAAACTGGGAGGTAGGATAAGAAATTACTATTCCCATTGTACAGATAAGGATGGTGATAAATGCTGAGCAAGTGATAAATGTCAAGCAAGATCCAGTCCCAGTAGGGAAATCGAAATCCTTCTTCCCTACCAAGACCTTCTTTTTGTCTTGACACAGACGTAATACATCCTTGATATTTTCAGCAGTGTCCTATGGGGAACCAAGGGGCTTGGAGACCAGGTGCTTCTGGAACTGTCCCTTCTGCAGGTCTCCAGGACCCAGGTCACAGCCTAGGTTGTCTGTTTTAAAAAACCAACTTTATTGAGGCATAATTTACGTACAATTAAATTCATCCATTTTAAGTGTCAATTCGTTTTGATAAATGTATACACCCATGCAACCGCTATATGATGTAATCAAGACAGGTATCTGTTTATAGCTTTTTCTTTTGGTATCCAGTCTATGAGTTTAAAGGCCCATATACCATCACAATCAGGATACTGAACCGTTCCGTCACTCCAAAAATATTCCCTCACACTGCCCCTTAAGGATCAAATCCTCCCCTTGACCCTAGCCCCTGGCATCCATTGATCTATTTTTGTCCCTATAGTTTACAAACTTGTTATTTTAAAAATTCACAATTCAGAAGAGATGTTTAGACAGTATCTGGTTTCCAAACAACAATTTACTTTGATTCTTGTTTTTAGATTAATTGTATGCCTTCTTATATAAATTTAGTAATGATCTGGTTATTTTATTTACTAAAGTGAAACAAGTAAACTTTTTAAAATCACTGAGAAATGAATCATCTTAATATGCGAATATTAATCCTGGATATTTTAAAAATATTTTTGAAATAGGATAATAACATTTCACAAACATCTGCATTTTAGAACTAAAAGCACACTCATTGGGTATTTTTCTTCAAATTAAAAAAAAAAGGTATTAATACTTTTACCATTAAGTCTATATATTGTAAAATCTTACTTTAGTCAGAAATGTGAAAGCTTTCTTTTAAACCCCAGTTAAATAAATTGAGTTCAGTCAGGTCACCTTGAGAAATTCAAAATACCACGGTAGATAGCTGAGTCACTGCTTATCCTATTTTGTGGCTAGACCAAAAAGATGAAATTTCCTAATTTTTTCAATTCCCATATGATTATTCAACTTAGAATGAAACTAGCCAGAGGTAGTACATTTTATTTCCACTTGCAGAAGAAGAAAGTGGTGTTAAAAGCAAGACTATCACTTCACAACAATTACCAAGAAGGCGAAAAGCAGCAGAATCATGTTTTCTGAGGTCAGTTTAAAGAATTTGGGATGTTTCATCTGGGGCTCTAATCATATATGGGAGCCCACCACAGTGGGCTTTAGAATCAAAGTGTAGCCTTGCCATCCACTAGCTCTGGCAAACTCAGGCAAAATTATGTGACCTCCCTGTTCCTGTCTTCTTATCTGTAAAATGGGATTATATACTTAACTTCTAGCATCGTTGTGAGGGCTAAAGGAAATAATGCACAGTAAGTGTGCAGAAGTGATAGTTGATGGCAGGAGGTGTAGGAGTAGGTAGGTGAAGTTTATCAGAGCTGGTGTTATGACAAAAACACAGGCATATGTTGTTTTATTGCACTTCTCAGATATTGCATTTTTCACAAATTGAAGGTCTGTGGCAACCCTGCATTGAGCAAGTCTACCAGCACCATTTTCCCAACAGCATTTGCTCACTTTGTGTCTGTGTCATATTCTGGTAATTCTCAAAATATTTCAAACCAAAAAGATTACGACTATACCTAGGAATAAACCTACCTAAGGAAACAAAAGACCTGTATGCAGAAAACTGTAAGACACTGATGAAAGAAATTAAAGATGATACCAACAGATGGAGAGATATACCATGTTCTTGGATTGGAAGAATCAACATTGTGAAAATGACTATACTACCCAAAGATTCAATGCAATCCCTATCAAACTACCAATGGCATTTTTCACAGAACTAGAACAAAAAAATTCACAATTTGTATGGCAACAAAAAAGACCCCAAATAGCCACAGCAATCTTGAGAAAGAAAAACAGAGCTGGAGGAACCAGGCTCCCGGACTTCAGAGGATAATACAAAGCAACAATAATCAAGATAGTATGGTACTGGCACAAAAACAGAAATACAGATCAATGGAACAGGATAGAAAGCCCAGAGATAAACCCACGCACCTATGGTCACCTTATTTTTGATGAAGGAGGCAAGAATATATAATGGAGAAAAGACAGCCTCTTCAATAAGTGGTGCTGGGAAAACTGGATAGTTACATGTAAAAGAATGAAATTAGAACACTCCCTAACACCATACACAAAAATAAACTCAAAATGGATTAAAGACCTAAATGTAAAACCAGACACTATCAAACTCTTAGAGGAAAACATAGGCAGAACACTCTATGACATAAATCACAGCAAAATCCTTTTTGACCCACCTCGTAGAGAAATGGAAATAAAAACAAAAATAAACAAATGGGACCTAATGAAACTTAAAAGCTTTTGCACAGCAAAGGAAACCATAAACAAGATGAAAAGACAACCCTCAGAATGGGAGAAAATATTTGCAAATGAAGCAACTGACAAAGGATTAATCTCCAAAATTTATAAGCAGCTCATGCAGCTCAGTATCAAAAAAACAAACAACCCAATCCAAAAATGGGCAGAAGACCTAAATAGACATTTCTCCAAAGAAGATATACAGATTGCCAACAAACACATGAAAGGATGCTCAACATCACTAATCATTAGAGAAATGCAAATCAAAACTACAGTGAGGTATCACCTCACACCAGTGAGAATGGCCATCATCAAAAAAGCTACAAACAATAAATGCTGGAGAGGGCATGGAGAAAAGGGAACCCTCTTGCACTGTTGGTGGGAATGTAAATTGATACAGCCACTATGGAGAACAGTATGGAGGTTCCTTAAAAAACTAAATCCCACTACTGGGCATATACCCTGAGAAAACCATAAATCAAAAAGAGTCATGTACCACAATGTTCCTTGCAGCTCTATTTACAATAGCTAGGACATGGAAGCAACCTAAGTGTCCATCGACAGATGAATGGATAAAGAAGATGTGGCACATATATAAAATGGAATATTACTCAGCCATAAAAAGAAACGAAATTGAGTTATTTGTAGTGAGGTGGATGGACCTAGAGTCTGTCATACAGAGTGAAGTAAGTCAGAAAGAGAAAAGCAAATACCGTATGCTAACACATATATATGGAATCTAAAAAAAAAAAAATTGGTTCTGAAGAACCTTGGGGCAGGAAAGGAATAAAGATGCAGACATAGAGAATGGACTTGAGGACACGGGGAGGGGGAAGGGCAAGCTGGGATGAAGTGAGAGAGTGGCATGGACATATTACACTACCAAACGTAAAGTAGATAGCTAGTGGGAAGCAGCCACATAGCACAGGGAGATCAGCTCGGTGCTTTGTAACCACCTAGAGGGGTAGGATAGGGAGGGTGGGAGGGAGATACAAGAGGGAGGAGATATGGGGATATATGTATATGTATAGCTGATTCACTTTGTTATAAAGCAGAAACTAACACACCACTGTAAGCAAATTATACTCCAATAAAGATGTTAAAAAAAAAAAAATGACAACTCACTGAGGGCACAGATGACGGTTAGCATTTTTTAGCAATAAAGTGCTTCTTCACTAAAGTATTTTCTTTTAAGACATAATGCTATTGCACACTTAATAGACTATGTATAGAGTAAACATGACTTTCATATGCACTGGGAAACCAAAAAATTCATGTGACTCACTTCTGGTGATATTCACTTTATTGTGGTAGCCCAGCACCGAACCCACAATATCTCCAAGGTATGCTGGTACTACAGACATCATTGTCAGAGCTAGTGTTTTCCCTCTAGAGTTAAAGATGGACACTAGTATTTCGAATACTGGCAAGAAATGAAGCTGGAGAGCCTATATGGCCTATTGTGACTAAAAGTGTTCAAAAAAAAAACAGGTTACATGACTATATGCCTAAATGCTATGCAATCAGTAATAAGAATTCTTATTTTGTACATAATTCACTTTATAACATACTATTAAATTCAGATTATCCTTTCATTGGTTTTAAACAAATTATGATGACTCAAGTTGCTTCAAATAAAAGAAAAAACTGTATCTATTTTTATAAAACAAATAATTTTTATTCAAGCTAATCCATGGGATTTGTAAAAACCAGTGGCATCTATTCAAAGGGGCCTCTAATGGCAGAGGGCATTACGTGGCTGATTTTACACAAGCTAATGTGGCTGTCTTTAAGTGCTCACACACAAATACCAGTCCCTCTCCATGGGTAGCAGCCATTTAAACTCCGAAGTAAGAAAGCCGGTTCCACTTACTTGATGACCTGCGGGGAGAGCAGGTGGCTGGCTAAAGAAGGCTTTTATGGGCTGATTGATTCATTCACTCACAAACACCCGGAGTGAGTGCCTGTGTGTGGGGTGACAGGATCTCACTGCCAAGATGGCGTCAGTGTAACTTGCCATCAAAAAAGAGAAAAGTTTTGTAATACCCTTTCCGCATTTTGCCTGTTGAAATCTGTGTCATCCTTCAAGCTCATGGTCAAATGCCCCCTTCACAAAAACGCCATTCCTGACCCTCTGTCTCCTCAAATCTCAACCCCAGCCTGAATGAAACAACCAACCCCTCTCTGGTGCTCCTAACGCCCTTTGACCAGACTTCACTGTTTACACCTGTCATAGCAGGGTCATCTGTTCACACTGCCACAGGAATTATGCACTAAAAACACCCAATAACACAAAGTGAGATCAGTTCTAGGCCTCAAGTAGGTGTTGAAGATAACCAGACGAACAAAAAATAGGCTTCTGGTAAAAGCCCATGGCTCAGTGGGGAAGTCAGGCAGACAATATATACATTTCAGCAAGCACAGCCTGTGCAATATAATAGTGACAAGTACAAAGTAGGCTAATAGTATGGAAAGGAGGGAGATATCAGGAATGGCACCACAGAGAGGGATGGCACCACAGAGAGGGATGCCTAGAGGGCATCCTGTAGGATGAACAAGTACATAGCAGGCGGAGGGAAAATCAGGTTCAGTTAAGAAGACATGAAACATGGGTATAAAGTTTCAGTCGTGTCAGATGAAATAGTTCTAGACATCCTCTCTGCTTATAGTTAACCATACTGTACTGTACACTTAAAAAATTAAGAGGGTAAATCTCATGTTACGTATTTTTTACAATTAAAAAAAAGAGGAAGGCATGGAACAGCATGGCATGTCTGGCAACTTGCAAGGAGACCACTGCTGCTGGAGTTGATGGTGGAAAATAGGGAAAGGAAGGAGAAGCTGGAGAACAGATTAGGAGCCCGATCAGAATGGGTATTATGACCTAGGTTTGGGCTTTTAACTTTTTAGGCAACGAGGACCACAGAGAAATAGGATCAGAGGTGCATTTTGGTGGCAGTGTGGGAGACAGATGGACTGATGGGGGTAAACATGGAAGTTGATAAACTCTGATGCAGTCTAGATGAGACCAAAAGGCCTGGGTTAGAAAATGGTACTGCCTTCTAAAACACTTAGGGCTACCTGGAGTTATCTAGTTAATTAATTTGTTTACTTTCCCACCAAAATCTAAACTCCAAGTCAGGGACTCTGTCTGTCTTGCCCAGAGCTACATTTCCCATCCTAGAACAGGGCCTTGTATACAACAGGTACTCAGCAAACACCTGCTAAATCAATGAAGAGATGCTCCTGCACAAGTCCTCCAACTTTCAGAGTTTTATGTCAGCTGCCTGATCACATGGACTCTTCCAACAGTATGCTGGTTTTAGAAAAGTGTTCTGTACCTCTAAGAAACAGGCTAACGCATATACATATTCCTCAACACTCGGAGGAGAAAGTTGTATATAAAGAAAGGATGCTTAAAAAACAAGTGTTGATATATTTTTTTTAAGGCACATGTCCTGGATTTTTCCAAATAATGACATCAAATTTTCTTGGTGAAAAGTCCAAAGACAAAATTCTTCTAATCATCAGCTTTGCACACCCTACCTGGACATCGAGCAATCCAGCTGGGCCCTTTCTGCTTTGTAAATCATTGCTGGCAACAAAGCCTCAGCAATGAGAGCTCAGCTGCTGGTCGTGCTGACAATGGTTGGACAGCCAACGACATACTGTGGCCCTCCTATGTTTGCACGACAGCACTAGCGCATATCACAAGGGCAGCACGTATTCCCACTGCCAGAGGCCAGTTAGCAGGCTGCTGCCTCCTACTGCTCTGCAACCCATGACCCAGTAACTGGGGCGAATTCCCCTGCAGAGGAAGGCTAAAGGGATTTAATTTCTCTGTGATATCAAGAACCAATAAAAGGGCAGTTTTATAACTCTCATGAAGTGGAATACACCAGGCTCAAACCATCAGCCTGACTGACTCATCCCCATGGTCCACACAAGTCCTTCAACTTCAGAGGTTTATGTCAGCTGCCTGATCACAGAGACTCTTCCAACAGTATGCTGGTTTTAGAAAAGTATTCTGTACCTCTGAGAAACAGGCCCCTGATAGTGTGTCCACTAATGTCAATCAAGACTCTTTTCGGAGGGGGGATCTACACTGTATTCGGTATGTAGGGGCATAAGCACAGGCCTTAAACCAAGACTCAGGCCTGGATACAAATCCTGACTCTGCCACCTACCAGCTTTGTGACCTTATATTAATGATTTAATCTTTTTGAGTCTCAGTGTTCTCATTCGTAAAATGGGAATAATCCTCCCTGTCTTACGTGCTCCAGAGAGATTAAATGAGGGAACCCATATAAAGAGATAAGCATGGTGCCTATCAAATGCCAACAGGCATTTAATGACTGTTCATTCCTTCCCTTACCATGGGTGGGAGTGGGAGGTTAGTGAATAGCCACCTTTTAAGGAGCAGGCCTGTGGGGGTCTCACACACAGTGAGAAAAAAAAGTCATGAAACAGAAAGTATGGAAACTGACAGCCTACAGCTTCTGCCTCTTCTATACTTGAGAAAGTTACACAATGTGCGTGACAGAGGCTGTCCCAAGAACATAAAGGAAGCTAATCTGTTTGCAAAGGGAGGAAATAGCACAGGATGAAGATTGTAAGTTGTTTGAAGCTTCTTCCCTAATTATCACTCATAATAAAAATTTAATTGCTGAGTTAAAAGCAAATTTCACTTTTTCTGTCAGAGAATCTCTGCAGAAACTGGCACATTTTGTTTGAACAGGAAATCAAAGTTACTTTAATGCCTAAATGAGATCTAAGGAGCTGCAGATGTTTCCCTGGGAATAACTAGCTTCAAAACTCTGTCCTACTGGTTTGCAGCAACTTACAGCTACAGGGAGGCAGAAATAAAAACTGTTTTGAGCGGAGCTGCTCAAGGGGTGGGGCTGACTCAAATTCCAAGTACCCCAGTGCTAGGCACCTTGGGGGGCGAGGCGGGGAGAAGGTGGTACACAGAGAGGGTCTCTGGAATTAAGGAGCTTATAATCAAGCAGGAGAGAGAGAACCAGGGAACAGCCTACTATTAGGAAACTGAAATGAAGACAACCTGGCTCAGGAAAGAACAGCAAAAAACAAAAAGGTAAGCCTCCAAGGGTACTTTCACACACCCTGGCCTTAATTCTGACCCACTTGGGTGTCATCCAAAAGCCTGCTCACCTGTAAGGTGCTGGTGAGGAAGTTGTCCTGGGAGACAATGTCCACAAAGAAGTCGGCGGGGATCTCGCCAAGCTGGTGGTACAGGATGGAGATGAGGCTGACATAAAGGGTGTGGTGCTTCACCATGGCCTCTTCTGACCGGCACAGAAGGTTCAGGAGCTGCTTCCAGTGCTCGAATGCCTCGTACACGTTCCCCAGCAGGAAGCATACAAAGGCAAACTGGAGTTCACCTGAAAGGTGCAGAGAGGAGAAATGATCCTGAGGGAGAGGAGTACTGGCTGACACTACTAAGCCGTCAGCTCCACTGGGCCTCAGCAATCAGTGGCTTTCTATCCTTGTCACTCTTCCAGAGCCTGGCACAGGGTTTTGCACCTAGCAGCTGCTCAATAAAAGTTTGCTCAACTGCTATAAACTCAAGCCATGAGAAACCAAACTGGTTTCTGTGATATCTGACTGCAAGAGAAGAGGCACACATAGTATTGGCCCAGCATTTAACAAGTTTACAAAATGTGTCCATGGATATTATGCCAAGTGGATCCCCAAACTGGCTGCCCATGTGAAATACTAAGAGAACTTGTTAAAAATAAACCAGAGATCCTGGTTGAGGACAGATGATGGGGCCTCAGTATCTGTAGCTCTAACAAGCTTCCCGGGTGATTCTGATGCACACGGTCTGCTTCAGGGTCAGGGAAATGCTGCATTACACCACATAATCCTCAGCCCAACTCCACAAGGTGATCAGGGAAGGTGGTATTTGCCTCATTTCATAGATGATGTCAAGCAAATTGCCCAAGGTCACACAACTAATGCTTAGCAACTGAACAATGGAAAGATAAAACAGATTTCTTTTTAAAATTTATTTATTTTATTCATTTATTTTGGGCTGCGTTGGGTCTTCGTTGCTGTGCGCGGGCTTTTCTCTAGTTGCGGTGCGTGGGCTTCTCATTGTGGTCGCTTCTCCTGTTGCAGAGCACCAGCTCTAGGCGCACGAGCTTCAGTAGTGTGGCTTCAGTAGTTGTAGCTCGCAGGCTTAGTTGCTCCGTGGCATGTGGGATCTTTCCGGACCAGGGCTCGAACCCAAGTCCCCTGCATTGGCAGGCAGATTCTTAACCACTACGCCACCAGGGAAGCCCTAAAACAGATTTCTATTGGGTGGGAACAGTCCTAGAGCCTCCCTGAACAAGAAAATTCATGAGTACTTGTTCCAGTGTTAGCCTGCCAGACAAATTATTTTTGTTTGTTTAATCACAGGGCTCTGTGATTTGATCTCTATGAGCAGCCTGTGGTTAAGAGCATGGGTTCTGGAGCCAAAACGCATAGGTTCAAATCTCAGCTCCACCACTTCGCAGCTGTGTGACTTTGGGCACGTTACTTAATCTGTTTATGCTTCAATTTCCTTATTTGAGGGTTGTAGTGAAGATTAAATGAATCAATATAGTACATATAAAGCCTTTAGCATAATGCCTGGCACAAAGTATCACTCAAGAAATCTTAGTTATTATTCCCACGTTCCCACCAGATCCCTGTCTCAAACAGAGACCTGGTAATCCAGAAGCCATTGTCCTTGGGCAAGCAGCTGGGTCTCTAGTTGCCAAGATAAACTGTTGCTGATCAGAGACGCTCTCTCTGGCTTCAAATTTAAGGAGGGCTTCTGTGGTATATCTACGTGTGGGCCATAAAAAGAACAGATGTACTCAACACTAAATACCTCTTTAAACGCATGGTGTCTGATCTGTCACCTCTGGAGACCTGGAAAAACTAGTTCTCTGTTCCTAGGCTTGTGGAACCAAGTTTGATTTGTGTGGATAGCTACCTGGTCTAGATATTTTGAACATTTGATCAATATTTTCAAAATATAGTTAAACTTTCTATAGGTTAGAAAATTTAACCTTTTCTAGAGGTTAATGATTTGCTTCTTCAGTTGGCTTTACCTGGTTAGTTTGTGAAAATACGAGCTTATCCTCTGAATTTAGGGCATTTGTTTAAATTCATACATTTCTGGCTCAGTCTAAAATTAAATTATGAGATCAGAAATAATTTCAAAGGGCTGTCATGAAGATACAGTAATCCCTGAAACAGACCTTTTCACAAGATTACTTTGAAGAACTGAAATGTTTAAGAGGTAGAAAACAGGATTTCTGGGGGTTTTTTTTCTGTTTATTTTTAAGCCAGAATTTCAAGTGTTACTTATTAAATGAAAATAGATACACCCCATAAAATGTCCCTTTTTATCAGCTAAGCCTATTATGTAAAAGGCCCTATATTCAAAATTCTCACTGATCTTCCAATAGAAAAATATGTAAATATTGGACAACTTATAAAAGAAAAAATATTAACAGCTATTAAAGATGTGACAAATGTTTGCTGTCACTAGTAATCGAAGAAATATAAATTGAAACAAGATGTCATTTTTCAACTATCCAGTAGGAAGAGACCTTTGCTAAACTGCCATATCAAATGCCATGTCAAAGGTGATGGGCAAAGGTGCATGACCTTCTCCTGGCAACATGCACACTCTGATCCAACAATTTCACCCCGAAACGTATGCAGAAGGGCACACAAGGATATTCATTAGACAACACTTATAATAGGGAAAACAGGAACATCTTAAAGATCCATCAACAGGGGTTGGTTCAATTACTATGGAACATAAGTAGCCACTAAAGAGAAGTGACCATTTCAGTGAAATGGAAAAATGTTTATATTAAAGCAAATTACAGAATAATATACTGTAGTCTTGTTTTTGTAAAAATATCATATATATAAAAACACATATAATTGAATAAAAAAAGACTAAAAGGAAACACAAAAATATATTAAACTGAGAAATACATATAAATACATATCTAAAAGATGGAAAATAAGTACAACAAAGTGTAAAAAAATGGTTACTTCTAGGTGGTGGGATTTGGAATTTTATTTTTGTTTTTCTTCTAGGATGAATATATGTTATTTTTTTGTAATAAGGGGGGAAAACAACAATAAAAACTATGACAATTAAAAGAAAATCACTGGGACTTCCCTGGTGGTCCAGTGGTTAAGAATCCGCCTTCCAATGCAGGGCACGTGGGTTTGATCCCTGGTTGGGGAACTAAGATCCCACATGCCATAGGGCAACTGAGCCCATGCGCCACAACTACTGAGCCCACGTGCTCTGGAGCCTGTGCCCCACAACTAGAGGAGAGCCCGTGCACCGCAACTACTGAGCCCGCACACTCTGGAGCCTGCGTGCCACAGCTAGAGAGAAGCCCACACACCACAATGAAAGATCCCACGTGCCACAACTAAGACCCGATGCAGCCAAAATTTTTTAAAAATAAAATTTTAAAAAATTAAAGAAAAAGAGTTGGACCTTTAAAATAAAAAGAAAATCACTGTTCTGGATGAAGCCTTCAGAGAGTCCGGAGCAAACTGAGGGGGGAGGTGGGAGGCCCCCAGGAACACCGCTGGGTCTGGGAACCAGGAGCCCTGAGCTTTGGTCTCACTTTGACTACACCGCTTAGCAGCCAAATCCTTTCCCTCTATGGACCTCAATCTTTAAGATGCAGTGGCAGGGAGGCTGGGCCACACCATCAGCACCCAAACACAGGACTGTCTGCATCAGGTTCACCTACAGTGCTTGTCTGTTAGGTAGACAGAGAGATAAATTGCTGGGGCCCCAATCCAGATCTCTTGAATCAGCCTCCAGGGGCAAGACCTGGGGATCTGTATCTTTAACAAGCATTCTGGGCAAGACCACCTCCTAGCCAGGTTTAGGAACCACTGGATTAGATAACCCAAGATGTACTCCTTGTTTCTCAAGCCCTCCTACTATATACACCTCCCCTGGCCCACTCTCAAAGCCTTGTTCCTCCTCACCTAGCACGTCCTGGGGGCTTTGGGGGAACTGCTTGCTGAGCACGGTCTCCAGAGCATAGCTCAGGTCCATGCTGTGCCTGGTTATCTCGGCCGGAGTGGCACCTGCCGGGAACATCTGTGTGGGCAGCTCGGAGAAGCGGATCTCTGTGCCGGCTCTGGGCTTCATCTCGGGCAGCCGGGCCAGGCCTTCCTGGTAGCTTTTGCACTCAGTGCCGCAGAGGGGTAGATTCTGCCCCACCCGGTCCTTGGTGTACTTCATGGAGAGCACAGGCAGCACCTCTGAGAAGGCACAGATGTGCCGACTCTCGGGCTGGAGCTTCTCCACTGTGGCCTCGCTGATGAAGTTGGTTAGTGAGATCCACTTCTTGAGTGTGGCATATGGGTAAGGTCCCAGGAACTGGTCCAGCTCCTGGAGGTTGGCCCTCATGGCCTCCACCACAGACTCTGGGGCTGGAGACAGGTCTACCTCTTCCTGGACTGCATCCCAGCGCAGGACCTTCAGCCCCCGCTGCTGCAGGCTAAGGAAGAAGCCCATACGGGGGCCCACCTCCCTGGGATTGGCCTTGTCCACAGAGCTGTAGTGGAGGAAGTGGATGCCCGGAGGGATCATCTTCACACCCCGGAACTTGGGCCCCACCTCCCAGGAGTTGTAGTCAATGCCAAACTCTGTCCCCTTGGGCATATTCAGGATGACCACAGTGGCCCCTTCAAAGAAGAGGTGTTTGGCAAGCTCAGGATCCATCTGCATGGCAGCCATGGGACTAGTGGTGAGTGACCAAAAAGAAAACTTTTCTAGTTTTCCAGAACAGCTGAAAAAGAAACATATCAGAGTTAATCAGAACCTGGGGAAGGATGCTTCATTTGCTGAGCGTTCTCTATGTGCGAGATATTGAACTAGACCCCTGACATAATTATCTCCCTTAATCTTCACCACAACCCTGCACTGTTTTACAGATGAAGAAAATAAGACTCAAAGAGAAGAGGGGTTTTGTGTTTTGGTTTAATGAGCAAGAACACTCACTTCACTGCTGGAAAGACATCAGTTAAAGAAAAGTGACATGTTCAAGGTCACAGAGGACCCAATTAGAACCTGGGTACCCTGCCCTCCAGGCCAGGGTTCTTTCCACTGTTCATTCAGGATCTACTCTCAGATCTCCTTCTCACAACAGAGGATGAAGGCAGAGAAAGCTTGGCTGGTCCATTCTAAACTATAACTCTGCCTAAACTGTCTTAAACTATAACTCTGTCTAAAACCTATTGCTGGAGAGTCCCCAGAAGAGTTGAGAAGCACCCACTCAGTCTCCTATAAGCCTCAGGGAAGGCCCAGAAATGGACCAAAGGTGGAAAGTGGGTGCTCAGCATCTAAAATTCACAAAAGGTTTGGGCAGTGAAGAGCTTTTCAACCACAACCACACGCTTCTTCTTCTCTTACTTATAAAAAACCTGAAGTCCAGGGAGTGAAACGACTTCCCAAAGGGTTCACAGTCAGTAGCAGCTCTGCACTGCTCACCCAGAAGGGATCCAAGAGGCACAGCTGGCCTTGGATCCGAAGAGAAAGACCATAGAACATCTATTTTGTCTACCTCTGAACTACCCATGAGGACACACTGATAAAACTTCTGTGAGCAGACACACACTGCCTCTGTATTTATAAGAATGGTTCCAACATGAACTAATTTAAACAGGACAATTATCTAACCCTCTAGTCCCAAGACACCTATCTATTCAATTCAACAAATAACCCTAGAATGCCTGCACTGTGCCAGGATCTTCGCCAGGAACTAAAGGAAACATTCACAGAGTAAGACAGTTACTGCCCTCTAGGCACTTCCAATCTAGCCAGACATACAAACAAGGCCCCAAAACTTCACAAACAGAAGGACCAGCTGCCTGTTTAATCCTTTTTACTCATTTTATTTAAACAAACAAAACAAAATAAAACCATGAGGAAAGGAAGAGCAACCCTTTTCCAAAAATGTTAAGGACATATTTTATTGTCTTAACCCAGTACCCACCACAAATGACTCTCACTCTAAATCAGCATTATTTTTCCAAACTGCAAGTCACGACCTGTTAATGGGTCAACAGATCATTTTAGGGGATCTCAACCAGCATTAATTTTTTTAAATAAAAGGACAGAATTTTAAAAAATCAGAGTACATCATAAATATTAAAGCTAAGTACTGTTTTCTGAAGCTTTGTGTGTTTGTATGGACTCTTGGTCACAACATAAAATGTATTTGTTACTGTAGGTCACAATCAAAAAAGTGTGAAAGCCACTGCTCTGAATAATTTATATCATTTTCCTATTCCTAATCTTGAATTCAGAAGGTACTTAATAAATGTTTGCTAGATGAACAGCTATCGCGTTTAGAATAACTGCTCATCACTTAGCCATCTTCCCTGGTGGCATGTGTATGCCCCTCCTTGATAATGCCATTCCTTTCCTTCTATTTCCACCAGACCGTAATTCTCCTCACTATATCTTCAGCAGCTGGCACATGGCCTGGCACAAAGAAGATGCCTTGGGAGGCAGAAAGTCACATCCACCCACTTCTCTCTACCACCTCCTTAATCTAAGCTACCATATCCCTCACCCACAGAGTGATCGCCCCTTCAATCCCTTCTCCATCCAGTAGCTGGAGGGACCTTCTCAAAGCACTAATCTAAGCATGTCACCACCCATACTTAATATCCTCTGAGAGGCTTCTCATGTGGCTCTTGGCAAACTAAATTCCTACCATGACCTACAAGGAAGGCCTGCGTGGTCTGGTCCCTGGCAACTCCTCCAGCTTGTGTCATACCATGCTTCCCCCACACGCTCTCTGTTGCAGCCAAACTGACCTCTTTCAGACCCTCAAACAGGAGGCTTCCCTCATAGAAAACTCTTCCCTTCCCTCTTTCTCAAATCATTTTTCTGATCTCTGCTCAATATTCAACTCCTCAGTAAAGCTTCTTTGACCGGGACTAAGTCAGTTCTCCTGTAATTCGCTCTCACGGCGCCTTGTATCTTTCCATGTCACTTATCACAGCTGCAATTTTGCAAATGTTAATAGAGGGCTGTCATCTCCAGGAGACGTGGGTCTTTTGTATCTCCAGCACATATTAGACACTTGGTAAACATTTGTTTAATAAAAGCATGATACCCATTTTGTAGATACGAAACAAAGCCTCGGTTCGGAGAAAAGACCTTAGCCGAAGTTACAGAGAGTAGCTCAGAACCACGTCAGGCGGAGCTAAGGCCCCCGGCCCGCAAGTTCTAAAGTTACGGAAAAAAGCAAGTTACCGCGGGTGCCCCAGGAAGTCCTGGCGACGGTGTATCTGGTGACGGTTTCTCAGGGAGCAAGGCCTGTGGAGACAGGCGGGTCCCACCACCGGCCCACAGACGGGGATGTCCCAGTTCCCCCCGCTAGGTGCCCTAGTGCAGGGCCCTCCGCGATCCCGAGCTGGGAAGAGGGGTGGCCGGACCACACAGACAACGAAAGCAGAGGAGTTAAAAGAGCACAGGAGGCCACGCTCACCGACTTGAGTCTTGCCTCAGGTTCAGGGACCGCGGAAGCGCACCGGAAGTTCTCCCTCTCTGGCGCCGGACTGGAGCAACAGGAAAAGGGGCCGGGCGGATCTCTCAGTCGCGGGAGAAACGGTCCGTGTCGGCAGGTTCCGCCCCATCAAACATTGCCTTTTGCTACTTTTAGTTACTGGTTTTCGCTTCTGAACCGTGGATAATAACTTTCATCAAACGTTGCATTTTATATACCGCTCCAGAAACACATCCACCAGCCATGGTTTTTCGGTCTCAATCAGTCCTGGTTTCTGAGGCTGGGGTGAAGTTCATGACTGCCCAGTAGCCACAGACAGAGGCTCAGTCGTGGTCCGGGTCAGTCGATCTCTATCCGAGTGACAGTGTCACAGCTGGCCCGTTATCACCCGGTCCCAGATTCCAACCATACTCAGCTGTAGAGGAGAGCTTCAGAAACCCAGCCCAGAGAGAACCAGTCTCACAGCAGTAGTCACCACATCGGTCCCTCTAGCTATAACAACCTAGTCTCCTCTGACAGTGCAGGCCTAGTACAATATCTCAGTCAGGCTGTAAACGCACCTTGAGGGAGGAAACCTGCCTGTCTTGTTCTCCACCGTTTTCCTGGAACCTAGCACAAAGCCAGGCACAAAGGCCCAGCTCAATACATACATTATGCATTTAATTAATGATGGTAATTCTTTATTAATTAATGGCTTCTATTTTGGAGCCTAGCCCTGTGCTGGGTGGTTGTATCAGTCAGGGTTCAACCAAAGAGGCAGAGCCAACAGGAGGTATATAAGAGCTTTATTACAAGAAATTGGCTTACATGATTGTGAGGGCTGCCTAGGTAAGTCCAAAATCCATAGGGCAGGCCACTTGGAGTATGATTTCTAATCCTTGCACTAACCCTACTAAGCAGACTTAGCATTCCAATGTGCAGAAGAGAAAACTGAGGCTCAAAGAGGTTACACAGCCAGAGTGGCCGGGCTAGGAGGCAAACCAAGGTCTGACTGGTGACTGTCTGTTCTTGTCCCCATGATGCTGCTCTTTAGCTTGCCTGTCACACTCCCTCAGTGACAGCTGGGCATGCCAATCTGTCTCAGTCAAAATTCATCTCTTAGTGGGTTACAGACTAGACCGGGCCCTGCAGTCATGGTTGATCACAATGAGCTGCTGCTGGATTAGCCAGAGATGGCCTCCATCAGTCACAGTCATGCATGTCAATCTGTCTGTCATGTCAGTTCCATTTCCTGCATGAAGAAGCTCAGCTCCCTCCCCAACCCTCCCCATTTCCAGCCTTAGGTGCTGAGCTCCTTGGTCTGTTTTCAGAGCTCCCTATTCTAGCAGGACTCACCATCTTCTGAGACTTCAGGGCACTGAACTATGGGCACAGGAGCCGTAGATGGTAGCCCAGGAATCCCAGCTGGTGGGTTGCATGTCCACCCAGACCAGGTTTCTCAACCTTGGTACTACTGAGATTCCGGGCTGGAAAATTCTTTGCTGTAGGGCGGCTGTCTTGTGTGTTGTAGGATGCTTAGCAGCATCCCTGGTCTCTACCCACTGTACGCTAGTAGCACCTCTCAGCTGTGACAACCAAAAATATCTCCAAACATTACTAAATGTTCCTTGAGGGACAAAGTCACACACATGCGCACACACACACAGACAAGTTAAGAGTCACTGATCTAAATGAATCAGCCAGGTTATTCCTAAGCAGCTTGGAGGCTGACTCTGTATTTATGGGAGACAGAGACACAGATCCAGGGTGGGTGGGAACCCAATGTTTGCAAACCTTGTCCTATTCCAGGACCCCAGGTGTGACAGATAACTAAAGGAAACCTACAGGGAAAATTCAGGGAAGGATTCACAAAACTCCTGGAAGCAATTGCCTCTGACAATGGACAGGAGTCTGGAGAGAGTTGAAGAATTGCTTTTCACTGCATAGCATTTTGTAGCATTTAATGAATTACCTTTAAAAAGAAAAGACAGTATTTAGTGTTTGAAGTTATAGGGAAATGCTCAGGATTTAAGTTTTTAAAAGTATTTAGAATGGGGGACTTCCCTGGTGGTCCAGTGGTTAGAACTCCGGGCTTCCCCCGCAGGGGGCCCAGGTTCGATCCCTGGCTGGGGAACTAAGATCCCGCATGCCTTGCGTCACAGCCTCCCCACCAAAAAAGTGTTTAGAACAGCATGTACAAGGTGACTTCAACTCTGATAAAATACATATACATGAGAAAAGACTGGAAGAAAATGGACCAAAGAGTTAGCAGTGGTTCTTGCTTGTGAGATTTGGGGTAGTAAAGAAAGGTGGTTTGGGGTGAGTTGTCTGGTAGAATGAAAGCAAAGTGCTGGTACATGCACCTCAGGTAGCCCAAGGGACACATTTAGGTTTCACATGGATTATGGTTTTTAAATTTTAATATTTTTGCATTTACTTTTATGAAGACCTCCTTCCTTTGCCAAGTGATGCTAGTTTTTCATTTGTGGAAGTAATATAGTTTCCTTTTTAAATAATTTTTTTTTTCTACAGAGAGTCAATTGAAAGAAAAATGATGTCAACGTCGGGACGGGTAGCATGTATGGGGATATGGCAACATTTGCTGTATACATTATCCACTCGGCTCCCATGAATGAGGATGTAGGAAAAGACCCCAATGGCGGTGCTCTTCTTTCAAGCGTGTCTCCACACACCAGGGCCCTCTGTGTCCTGGGTCCGCATGCCTACTCTTCCTGCTGCCTAGAATGCTCTCACCCAAGTTCTTCACCTTACTCGATCTTTCTCTTCATTCAGCTCAAAAATCATGTCCTCAGGGAGGCCATAACTGGCCACCTTATTTAAAGTGGTCTCCTTCAGTGACGATCCCCTTCCCTGATGCATTTCCTTCCTGGTGCTGACCACTCTGGAATCATCTTTGAGTGCTCGCCTGTTTTATTATCAGTTTCCTCCACTAGCCTGTGAGCTCCTGGAGGTCAGGGGCTTTGTCTTATTTCTTGTTGTACGTGTAAAGCCAAAGCCAAGACCTGGACCACATTGGGATCTGCAAATATTTGAATGAAAGTGTTGTAGGTTGAATGAAAGTGTCCCAGTTGGGATCTCTCCACCCAGCTTTAGCCCTTCCCACAATGCCAACTTGTACTGGTAGCCTAGGTCAGAGACAGAGAGAGAGATGCCGAGGCAGCTTGTGGTTCAGCATCAAACACATTTATTTCACTTTTATTGAGTATACAAGAACAGAGAGCACACGCATACAGCACGGAGCACTGAGGTGGGGGAGCGCGGGGACAAGAGAGGAGAGAAGGGTGCGAGTAAAAAGGACCAGGACAGCATCGCAGTTGGTTGGGAAGGTGCTTTTGGAAAAAAAAAAAAAAAAAAATGTATATATTTAGAGTGATGTTGTTCATGCAATTTCAGGCCAGTCTTGGAATGTGCTTGCAGGATTCAAAAACTGAAACAGGTCTTGGCACTTCCTATACCCTCAGATGGAAAAGGTCCCAAGAAAGCAAAAGAAGGGAAAACAAAGATCTGTAGGCTGGCAGAGTGACAAAAGGCCATGGAGAGCCTCTGCTTTATCCTCTTCGTTTTGCACGTGAGGAAACTGAGGCCCCGAAGCGGAAATGGGACTAGCTCAGTGGCACGTGGTGAGTTAGGGGTTGAGCCAGGATGGCCACCCAGAACTCCTGACTGCCCTCCAGGACTTTTTCCACCATGCTACATGGTCTCCTGGGTGGAGAGGTGGCACAGAAAGGATGAGAAATGTAAAAAGGAAAAGTAGGTTGAAGACAGACAAGACAAACGTCTATATTCCCTATGAAGAGGAGGATGGGGAGGAAACACTGCCCTAGATTTCAGTTTTGCAGCTCCCCTCCTCCCTGCTGGCACTGCCTGCCTCTCGGCGGAAGGTCAGAACATCTGTGGGATGGAGAGCTCCACAAACCCTGGCTGGCCCACAAGCTAAGCCTGGTCACATCTTCCCTGCCCTAAAGCCACACACTTAGGGTCTAAAGGCAGGCACAGAACCCAGAACAAATATTCTCTCTCTGAGGTATGTCCTGTGTGCTCAGGACACCTGGTTCCTGCAAAGACAGGGATGCCTGAGCCCAATTCCAGGTGGCCCGGAGAGGGTGGAGCCACTCCAGCTCTTGGCCCAGAAACAGTGGGGGCTCTCAGGCTGAGGAGGACAGGAAGGAGGCTCTGTGGCTTCTCTCCCAGGACCGTAAAAAGAACCTGGTGCATTCAAAGTGTGCCTTTGCTCTCAGGGGGAGTCGGAGTGGGCCACCAGCCTGCCCCGGAGGGGATGTGGCTGACTGTGCCACCCGAGCCCCAGGTGCTGGGCTCTCTCCGCTCTCTCTCCATCCCATTTCTGCCCACAGAGGCAAACACTGTTCTGGTTTCTTGTCCTGCCTCAGGTCAGCACCAGTTAAGCAGCTAAGCATGTGTGTCACTGGGGTAACTAATAAGCAAGCCAAGCCCCTCTCTGGGACATCCCTAGGCAATGTCTGATAATTGGAGAGAATTCGGAAGTGTTCTCAGAGGGGTTAGAGATGTAAGGCTGGCTCAGGGGTCTTCCCAGGTCCCTCTGCTCCCCCCTCGCTTTCTCCTTGAGCCTAATGACAGTGCCTGGCACAAGTAAGTACTCAATAAATATTTGTTGAGTGAATTTATCGCCTGCTTTAGAAGCAGGATGGGGGAAATGAAATGGGACTGAGAAATTAAAGGGCAGTGGGGAAAAACTCCCTCAGAAGGGGCCTCATTAAGCTCAGGGAAGCAGCTTGTGTCAGGAAAGCCCACGTGTGCCAGAGGGCAATGCCAAGCTTTTGATGGGGGTCTTCTCCAAGGGCTTCTGTGGTCTCAAGGCCATTTTTGGGACTCCGAGGGCACAGGCTCAGAGCGCAGACACCGACTGAAGGCGAGGTCTCTAAAGCCAGGGTCTTATACGTAGATCCTCCTCAGCTTACTCTGGGGCAGGCGAAGCCTTTGGGAGTGCGGTTGTGACCTATCAGGGCCTGCCCTGTGTTCAGTCTCTACCATGGCTGCTTTGGCCCAGGAAGCAGAGAATGATTCAGACAGAATACAGGAGTGGTGAAGGAGAAGACTGGGCTGGGGGTGTTCAGACAGCCAGGTGGAAGCCACCGTCTTCCGCGGCAGCTGGGTACGTCACCTCCCTCGGGATGGGAGTTAGCTGTCACAATGTGGTCAGGAAAAGGCAAGACGTGGCAAAACAAAGAGAGATTGAGAAAGGAGGCAAGCCTCCTAGGGAGGCGGGGGCACTGAGCCGGGAGACCTGTGCAGCAGAATCCTAACTCTGGACCCCACGCCTGAGCACAAACCAGCCCCCGGTCGCTACTGCCCAGCGGGGAGAAGGCATCTTGAACCACACCCGTGTTGCTTCCTTCTTGCCAAAATCCCTGCCTCTCCACCTGGGGGCCCCGCCCCTCCCCACCCATCAATCAATTACAAACACCACACACTGTATTTCTACACTGAACCAGCTCCTACTGTGAGCGACCCACAGCCAGAGTCCGGGTCTCCTTGGCAGGGTCGGTTCGGTGAGATCTAGGAACCTTGGGATACATCAATCACAGTCAGATAATTATAATTTTAAAATGTCAGCTTCATACTTACCAGCACTGTTTATTTTAATATTTGTTTCCTGTTATATGTAATATACATAACTTAAAAGCACATCCATACAAATCTACGAGCTGCACCTTCATAATGAGAACCCATAACATACAATGTCTACTTCACCTCCTGTGGCTTGGTTTCACATTCTTGCTTTGCTTTGCTTTTTCTCGCTTCCAATGAGAGTCATCTGCAGTGGCCCTCAGCAGGACCAGGACACAGAAGGTGAGGCGGGGGTGGGGTGGGGGAGAGGGAGGAGGGAACCCAGACAGAAAATGACTGACAAGATGTGTGACAGTCGACGGGGAGGGGAGGCGGAAGAAAGGAAGGTGGATTTTGCAGCCCAGTGTCAAGACCCAAAAAATAAGAATCTAGTGTTCCTCCTCCTCCTTTCCGAGCAGGGAATTTTCTCTCTTTCTTGGAAAACGTTTGACAGGGCGTGTCTTGCTGCTGCAGCTTCTCTTGCTTGGCTGCAAAAGTGTTTTCCTTTGCATTTGAGTGGGCAACAGACGCAGGAGAAAAAGAAATGGAATGCTCGTCCACTGAATGGAACGTGTAGAACCCGGGTCGCATTGTACTTCTACAATCAGCGTGGTCTGGCTTGCCTTGGTTGTTCAGCGGGGCTTCAAGGGGGGGTGGGACAGGCGCGGCAGGGGGTGAGGGGGGCGGAGCAAGGGATTATTGTTGTTATAATTTTTTTTTCTGAACAATCCTACCAATTCTTCAATTTGTCTGCACAGGAAATGTAGGCGTTCAGATGTTGGCCGTTGCTGTCGGCCGAATGCTCGGCCAGCCCCGGCAGCAGTGCAAGGACGTGATGTTTCCTGTATATATATCTATATCTATATATATCTATATATATATGCTTTTCCTTTTCCAGTCTCTCATCAGGGACAGTACGTCGCAGCTGGGACGTCAGTGTTCAGTTGGAGAATCCAGAATGAAGGCCCCTTCTTTACGGTTCTCTGGCTTGGGTTGGACCAGAAACGCCAGCAACTCTTCACAGAGGTCAGGATTCCTGAAGCCAGAGGCGTTGCGGGGAGGAGATGCCAAGGAAGGAGGAGGACAAGAAGAGTTAGTAACTTTTGTCATTCATCTTTAAATACATGGCAAGAGGTTGTTTTCCCTATCTTTACCGTGTGCCCTTTATTATGGCTCAGGAAGATAGACCGACTTGTCCAAGGCCACACAGCTTGTAAGAAAGTGGCCGCTGAGAACTGAAGCCACCTCTGTCTGACTCTCTGACTCCAAAGGCCATGCATGTTTGCTAGGTTGTTTCCAGGCAGGTGGTCTTTTACTTTGGCTGGAAAATCTGTCCAAATTTCCTTGAACACTGAAAGCTAAGATTATACTCATTTCATTTTGTCTTCCTATCTGCTCTCAGTTCTAAGAAATGTTTAGTCGTGATTGCAGATCTTCTTTTTTTGTCTTTCCCTTCTGTTTGCCACTGCCTGCTGTGTCCTGGGGGTTAAACCCCAGAGAGGAGTGTTTAAGTAAAGAAACTGGAGTCTGGATTCTAACTCAGGTTTGACTCCAAAACTTAGTGGTTAAGGCGCATGGGCTCTGAAGTCAGACACTCCTAGTTTCGAAACCCATTCCACAGTCTACTAGCTCTGTCATCTTGGGCAAGTTTCCTAACCTCTTTAGACCTTAGTTGCTCCCTCTGTAAAATGGGTCCCACCTCACGAAGTTGTAGGGAGGATTCAAGTAAATACCGGCTGTTCTTATTATTACTATTGTTGTTAACTTAACCACGTACTATTTGATCTCATTGAAGGCAAGGGCTGTGTTTTACTTATTGTTGTCTTTCCAGGGGCCAACACCATGACTGACACACAGCAACTACCCCAAACCATTTAACAAGTGGCATATTGTCCCTGTCCTTTGCCACTTACATATGGTCAGGTGCTAACGGAGCTGTAGAAATTTGATCCTTCTCAGCTCATTTGACAAATGGGAAAACTGAGGCCCAGAGGGTTCAATGACTTAGCAAGTTGGTGGCAGAAACAAGACGAGAACCCTAGGCTCCTGCTTTGGAATAGGTCATCCCCACCTCCATTTAATTAAAAATTTGAAAGTAAGAAAGCTCTGGGAAGCTGGCTGGATGCTGCCCTCTTGCTGGCAATGTTTGGGAGACAGGTCTTGCCTGAAGGAGACGGGCCAGGGAACAAAGATGGAGCAGAAGCCACACATCTGGCCTGTTGAGTTGCAGGGAGAGAAGAGAAGACTGTAAGATGGGCGTGATTTCACACTCACAGCAAGAACTTCAAGGAGGAAGAACTTCATAAAGAAATCTACTGGAGCAGGGACAGGTGTTCCTGGAGGATTCAGGCAGGGGAGAGAAGATGAAGACTGGCAAGACGGATGCCCACGTGGAAACAGGGCCTCGTGCACCAGGCTGGTGATAGAAGTTTAGGGTCTGACTTGCTCAGGGCTCTCATCAACCCCTCAACATGACAAAACTACTGGGACAAGGAAGCAGTTTCACATCACCGAGCACCTTCTGTATGTGAGATACCACCTGGTACATCATTGCTATGGACTGAATGTTTATGTCCCCCTGAAATTCACATGTTGAAGCCCTAACCCTCAAGGTGATGGTATATGGAAGCGGGGCCTTTAGAAGGCACTCATAAATAGGATGAGTGCCCTTATAAAAAGAGACGTGAGAGAGATAACTTCTCTCTCTGCTCTCCACCTCGTGAGGACACAGAGAAGATGGCTGTCTGCAAACTAGAAGAGGGTCTCACCAGGAACCAGACTGGCTGGCACCTTGACCTTGGACTTCCCAGACCCCATAACTGTGAGATATTAAGTGTGTGTTGTTTAAGTCACCCAGTCTACGGTGTT
The DNA here is from genome assembly GCF_965194825.1 of Balaenoptera physalus. Classification (NCBI taxonomy): domain Eukaryota; kingdom Metazoa; phylum Chordata; class Mammalia; order Artiodactyla; family Balaenopteridae; genus Balaenoptera; species Balaenoptera physalus. Next base: position 23,329,355 of record NC_138898.1, read on the forward strand.
CTGTTATAGCAGCCTGAGAGGACTCTGACACTCATAGATGTTGTTTAATTATTACAGCAGCTCCAGTTTGTAGATTAGCTCCATTTTGTAGATTAGAAAACTGAGGCCCAGGCAGGTTCCTCTGGGCACACTTTCTGAGTCCAAAGCTAGGTGTGTTCTTTCTACTCCATTCTGCTACTTTCTGAGGATTTTTTCTTACAGTGCCGGCTTCACCTTAAGTTTCCTCATCGATTAATAAAGTGCCTGCCCAAAACTCAGTGTAAACATGATTCTGGGTTTGTGGGATATCTTCTAAAGCCCATAGACACTTCAGAAGGACCGGGGACATCTAAACAATACTGTATGATCATGTATTCTTCTGTTTATTACAGCAGAGTCCAAACAGGCAGCATTTTGTTAGCTTACTTTGTGTTAATAGTAATGATAGTCATAATTAACTCTTATTGAGCACTTACTATGTGCCAGGCACGGTGCTTACTACTGTAGATGTATGATCTCAGTAACCCTGTGAGATAGATACTGCGAACAGTCAGCGTGGTCAGGAGATTAAGGCCATAAGGCAGCTTTGGGGTCTAACAGATGAGGTTTGACTCTCTAACCAATTCTTTGTGTTCCCAGCTCCAAATCTGTGAGCAAATCGCCTAACATCTCAGAGCTTCAGTTCCCTTCTTTGTAAAATGAATGAGCAGGTGACAGTACTGTGCCTAGTGCACAGCCAGGTGCCTGGAAGAGTGTAAGGACTCCATAAGTTACGGCAGTTGTTACTATGTCATTGTCATTGTCATTTGGCTGATGAGGAAACACAGGCCGAGAAGGTTCAATAGCTTGCTCAAAGTTGCGCAGCTAATAACGGTCAGGACCGAGACTCGAGTCAGGACTATCATCCCGGGTGCCAAGATGCATCCATCCATCAAGCCAACACTTTTCAAGTACTTTAAAAAAGAGTTTTCTAATTCAGAGAAGACCTCTCCCCCAGAAGTAGTGAGTCTGACTATATTAAAAGTCAGAGGTGGTTCCTACTTGGCGATAACTAACGGGAAAGCAGGTGGGCAGAAAAGGCAAGGGAGAAACTTCTGTTTCTCCAGGATAACATAACAAGGTGACCTTTACAGAAGGATCCAAAAGAGAGAGAGAGGGTGTGTGGTGATGTGTGCGACAATGGCAGCAAAGAAAGGACTAAAAGAGGGGCGAGGAGAAGGGAATGAGACCTCAAAGGGAGCAGTGAGGTGGGCAGATGTGAAAGACTGCATGGGGTGGGCAGGACGTGGAGGCTGGGACGAGAGCTCCAAATGGCCAGGGAACACGGGCAGGCAGGAGCCTGGGGGGCTGGCTGGAATGCCCCAGGAAAGATGAGGAGGAGTGAGATGGGGAATGGAGAAGATACGAGAAGCTAGGAAAGCAAACAAACAGCCAGAGGACTGTACATAACTGGAAGGGGGCTTGTCCATCTCTTCCTTTTGCAAATGAGGAAACTGAGACCCCAATGGCCACACAGCCAAGTCAGCAGGATGGCCGGGATTGGAGTCAGGTCCTGATTCCCAGCACAGAGCTCTTTGCATCAGTGGCTCCTACACCTGGCTGCACATGGACTTCCTAAGGACCAACGTATAAATAAAGATTCCCAGGTCCTGGCCCAGCACTTCCAAGTCAGACTTTATGGCAATAGTTTTCTAGTATCTGTGTTCCCCAGGTGATACTGCCAGCCCAGCACCAGCTTGGCAAGTGACCTACGCTCTACCACTCTGAGATCTGGGGGACAAAAAGCAACAATAACTGGGCAACTGAGAGGACAGGAGTGACAATTTACTTGAAAGTCTGAGGAAGGCTGGGAGGCAGGCTCTGCCCGTGATCAATTTATACATCTTCTAGACCAGTGCTATCCAACAGAAATGAAGCCACAGACGGAATTTAAAATCTTTTAGATAATAGATTTTCTAGACAGTATTTTCTAAATTTTCTAGTATTTCTGGTTTTCTAAAATTTTCCAGCTATATAGAAAATTTTAATTTCTAAAAATTCAAATGTTTTAATTTACATGAAAAAGAGTAAAAAGAAACAGGTGAGATTAATTTTAATAATGTATTTTACTTAACCCAATATATCCAAACATTATCATTTAACATGTAATCAATATAAAAATTATTGAGCTATTTTATACTCCTTTTTCCATATGTAATCTTTAAAGTCTGGTACCTATTTTACCCTCAAGGTACATCTCATTTCAGATTAGCCAATTTCAAGTGCTCAACAGCCGTGTGCAGCTAGTGGCTCCTACACTGCACAGCACAGAAAATCATTTCCATCACTGCAGGAAATTCAGTGCTTTTCCTTCTGACACGAAGGGGGTGGTAATCAAAGGATGAGAAAGAAACATTCTGTATCTTTCTAGAAAACACTGGGTTTCTTCATCAGGGAAGAGGACAAAAGGGAGACCTGCTGTTTGTGGGGGACTTTGAAATGCATTTATTTTTCATTGAGGTATATGGTATGAAGTAAGTAAAGTATACAAATCTAAGTGTGGAGCTTGACCCATTTTTACATATATACACACCCGTGCAACTCCCCCAGTTCAAGACGCTGACATTTCCAGCACCCTAGAAGTTCCCTTTGTGGCTCTTCCCTGTCAATGTCACATCCCAGAAGGAACCGATATTCAGACTTTGATCATCGCTGATTAGTTTGGCCTGTTTTTGAACTTCCTATGAATGCACTCACATTGTATGTACTTTTTGTGTTTGACTTATTTCACTCAATTCAATGTCTGTGAGATTTTGTTATTATTGGTCTGACAAAATTCAGTAAATTTCTAGAGGGGCCAGAACCCTTCCCCCAGCTTCCCCCAATTTCAGCTGCTAAAAGACCTCTCTGCTCCAGCACCATCTCATTCCTCTTATTCACGAAGGCACTGATAGCCCTTCAGTGGAAAGAATAAGGATTGGGGTCCCTAAGGTTCTCGCCTCAGGTGGCCTGAGAAGGGTTTCCAATCTAGCAAGACAGATGGGATCGAGGGCTCTGGCCATCATATTCCTCCTTGGCATCAACTATACTTCAATTTAAAAAATTAAAAAATTAAATAAAGTTGGCACAACATTGTAAATCAACTATACTTCAATTAAAAAAAAAAAAAAAATTCCTCCCTGGCAACGTCCAGTGACCGGTGATGGAGACAGAGAGTCAGGGACAGGAATGTGGCCCTGGGCCTGGCAGGACTTTTTCTGACTTCCAGCTTACAGGCAATGGCCAGTGAGGGTACGCTTGTCTCTGTCTGTCACACCTCAGTACCCACTGTCAATTCTCTCTCCCCTGTTCTGACCACTTCTGGATTTACTTTTCTGTGTCTGGAGCCTGAAACCCCAGAGAAACCAAGGAACCAGCCTTCCTTCCCCTCTGCACTCTGATTCGTCGTATCTGAGGGAGCTACCTCTCCACTTGGAGCCCCAAACCAGGAAGGTTGGGGAGGTCAGAGCTGTGCTGGGGACCAAGCCTCTTGGTGGGTCCTCAAATGGAAATGCCCCTCGGAGGACCTCGTTCTCTCCTCCGTCTCCCGGCTGCTGAGCCCCACGAGCCTCACCTGCGGCTTCTTGTCCCTCTCCTCTGGGGATGGGTCTGTTTCTCTGTATACGACAGCTTTGGTTACCAGCATGTCAGGATGCTGCAGTTTGGCCTCCTTGATGGCCAAAGCCAGGGCCTGGAGGACAAGAACGGCAAAGTGAGGAGTCAGAGCATGTGGAATACGGGAGAGGCCATGGAGACCAACAGGCTCCTCCAGCGCACAGCTGAGGACCAGGAGTTAAGGGGAGAGGCCACAGCTCAGGTCTTCTGGCTCCTTCTGACTCCCATTCAGTGCCCCTCCCTTGAGGGCTTCTCCTCTGGACAGGGTCAGTAGGAAGTGGGCATCTCTGCTCACAAATGCAGCCATCCATAGGTAAACCAGTACGGGAGGGCCTGGGGCCTGGGCAGTGCCACTGGGAGCCATGCTCCGCATCCCCATACCTGGTCTTGATCGACATCTTCGTCCCCGGTGATGATGATCCGCTTCTCGATCCTCGTCTCAGAAAATCCTCCTTTCACAGTCTGCAGAGGGAGAGGGAGGTGAGGTCAGCCTTGGGTCCTGCTGGGGCAGCAGCCTCGACAGGGGACCGGTCCAAAGCATCCCTCAAGGGCAAGGCTGGAACCAGCAGTCGCCTTCTCTCCTAGCTCCCTCGGTTTTTTCCTTTTTCTGGTTTTGGGACTTCAGACTGCACATCCTGCCTGGCTGCCGCCACTCCCCCAACTACCAAGCTGCCCCCTCTAGCTCTTCCAAGCCCGGTTCAAATGCTGTCACCCTGACCCCGGTGAGCGATCCTTCCTCCTTCCTGCCTCGGTACTCCCTGAGCGGCAAGTTCGTATCTCTCACGGTTCTGGGCCTCTCTGCCTTGTTCTGACGCTGTGTGTGTGACCTGGCCTCGCTCACTAGGCTGGGGCCCATCAGGGCAGGGGCTGTGCTTCGCTCATCTCTGGATCCCCTCCTCCCCCACTCCCCTGTCCAACCTGACCAGGGCAGGTGCCAAATGCGGATTTGTTGAATGAACACATGAATGAAATGTGAATGGTGACAAGGTTCTACTTTAAATGACTTCAAACAATACTAGAAAACTGCATTGATGGTGCTTATACATATGCTTAAAACCGCCACTGTTTTCTGAAGGGATGGGGCTCGAGTGCAAGTTTAGAAGTAGAAGATGGGGCAGGATCTACTTGCTTGGCATATTAAAGGCGGGTGGGGGCTAAGGGAAACCCCAGCTGGGGTCAGGAGTGGACAGAAATAAGAGGGGGGCTCCCAGTGGGCAGGGCTAGGAGGGACTTTGGGAAGAAGAGTTATCTGAGCTGTATGCAGTGGGGTGTGTGATGGAACACCTTCCCATAAAGCTTTCAGTGACGTCATCATTGCTCACTGACGCTTTTGGTAGGAGTGGGTGCTTTCTGGGGACCGTGCTGCATGGGAGCGGGCAGGGCTGGGACAGTCTCTGCTCATCAAGGGCCAGCGCTGCCTACCAGACTCCTCCTTTGATGCTTGAGCAAAACCTCCAACCCATCCTGACTCCCTGGCCTCCATCCCTGTCCTGGGCCCTGGCCACTCAGGCATGGACATGCTGGCCAGCCTGTCCTCAGCCCTCTGTCCTCATGGGCTAAGTCATGGCTGTCTCACCAGGAATGTCTCCCTTCTTTGGCCCTGCCTCTTCCTCCCCGCATCCTGCACCAGGCCCTCCATCCCTAGTCTCTCCATAACTCTCTCTCTTCTTTCTCCCATCTGCCTGCATATCCTGGTGGACCTAATCTTCTCTCCTTAAACCCCTTTTCACTGGGTCACTCCCCATCTTGAAAACCTTGATGGCTTTCCAATGGCTCTCAGACTCAGACCCTCTGTTGTCACATTTGTCCTGGGATTTGTCTTTTGTCTCTATTCTGCTTCCCCTACCTCCAGTCCAACCTAATTTCCCAGTTACGTCCCCTACGTGCTGCTTCTTCCTGACAGAGACCGCTTCTCCTGTTTCCCCGTGTGCATTGCTTGCAGCCCCTCCAGCAGCCCTCAGCCCAGAGGCCAGCGTGAGGTTGATGCTCACTAACATTTGCTCAGTGAATGAATAAGCAAACACACGGTTCCTGTTCCCATCTTCCCTGTGGCTTAGAACGTCTGCATCCTCCCTCACGAGTCCGCCCTGGCTTCCCAAGACCCTATACAAACCCCATTTTTTCCAGAAGACCCTTCCTCATTCTTTGAGCCTTCCTTCAATCGCCCCCCTCTAAATCCCTCCAGCACTTAGGATCTATAAGGCGCAAACGCCACGGTTCACAATTTCTTCCAAGGAGATGGTCTCATCCCCCCAGCCTGGCTGTCAACACTGAAGGGCAGGTGGGCGCCTAGGACGACCCTTATCACAAAACAAAGCTCACAGCATTCCAGAAACTGGGAACGCTGCAGGTCTTCTCTGTCCACGTTACAAGGCAGAGCCATGGCAATGACCTTCCTGAGCCCCACAGCCAGGCTGGGGGCATACGACATCCTGCTGCTACTCACTTTGGTAACATGGGTGGTGGTGGAGGTGGAGAGGGTTTCCGCGGTGGCGCCGTAGGTGCTGGTGAGGACATCTTTCCCGATGATCTGCAGAATATAACCACCCCCCACCCGGGTCTCAGGTGAGGACACTGGACTCTGCAGGAGGAGGGCGGGGGTGGGGTAAACCAAGTGAGGAGTCGGGGTGGCGGGGGGGTCCCAGGAAGGTGAAGTTTGGAAGCCAAGATGCTTTGAGCCACTGAGTCTAAGAACTCAGGAATACTGGAATCTTCAGAATGCTAGACCCATGAAATCCTCAAACCCTGGAATCTACGATTCCTAGGACCTGAGATCCCTGAGGTCCAGAATCCTAACAAGACCCTAGAATTTAAGAATCCTGGCATCTTAGAAGAATGAACAGAGGGATTCAAGGTGGAAACAGAGCCCTCCCAATCCCCCACCCTGTCAGGGCTGGGAATGTGCTCTCTCTGGGACTAAATGATGAAAACAACAGATTTGGAGAACACAGGAGCTGCAAGAGACCTCACAGTGACAGACTTGGGCAATTGAGGCAGCCACCAACAGAGCTGGGTCCAGAATCCAAGCTTCTGGACTCCCAGTCCATTGTTCCTCCTGGTCAGTAAGGAGAGCAGATGCAAAACAGCTGTCACATCACAGGCACCACCAATGGATGAGACTCTGGTGGGGACCAGGGAGCCCTGTGGGCATCTGAATGTGATGCCAATTCCTGGTGCTGCACTTAAAGGGGCAGCCTCCCACGCTCTACGTCGTACTTGCTGCAGGCCACCTGTGGACCCACGTCCACATTCTCTGCCTGGAGTCCCCTAGCCTGGGCTGGCCCTGCCCACTTACCGGAGAAAGAGAACGGATTTCCGTGGCCACCGTCTGTGGGCCTGGGATCATGGCAGCTGCCCCCTTCCCGGACTTGAGACTGTTCTCCTGGGGAAACAATAGTGCTCAGAGGGCCAGGTCTCAGGTGGGCGGGCCCTCAGGATGGCTCGAGCACGTGGCCATGCAGCTCTCACGGCCACAAGATTGAATAGTGACGTCAGAAGCAGAGAGCTGAAGGCATCGTTCAGTCCAGTCTGCTCTTGTTCATCCCTCGCTCGCTCACACACATGCTTACACACTTACCACTCATTTAACAAACATTTACTGAGTGCCTGGCGTTAGGGACACTGTGGTGAACAAGACGCGGTGTTGCCCCCTGGAAGCACTAACAAAGGAGTCGAGACATCCAGGTTCTGGTCCTGGCACTGCCACGTTCCAGCCACGTGACCCGGACGGAGCCACTGCCGCTCTCTGGGGCTCATGGATTCACCTACATAAAGGGACCCCTGTAGTGTGTGCTCATCAGTGGTAACAAATGTCCCATCCTGGTAGGGGTGTTGATAACGGGTTGGTGGTGGGGGCTGTGTGTGTGCCGGGGCAGGGGGTCTACAGGAAATCTCTGTACCTTCCTCTCAATTTTGCTGCGAACTGAAAACTGCTCTCAAAAAATAAAGTCTTAAGAAAGTTTTTAAAAAGGGGTCCCCTGTTCCACTCTCACAGAGACATTATGAAGATAACAGAGGAGAAAGGGCTTTGCAAACGGAAATCTGTCAGGTAAATATAGGAGTACAGGCTGACTACTAAGAACATACTAACTACTGTTTTCTGAGTACTCGCTATGTGCTAGGTACTGTGTTAAGGATGCATGATCTCATTTAAGCCTCTGAACAACCATAGGAAACTGTTTTTATATTCTTGTTTTATAGTTAAGAAACTGGAAGGTCAGGGCATGTTAAGTGGCTTGTTCAAGCCCTCCTGAAAGTGAGTGATAGAGCCTGGATTTAGATCCAGGTTGGTCAGACTCCAAATTCAACGCACTCCTTCTGCCATGCCACTCTGCCCTTGGAACACTTGCCCTTGAGCCAGCTCTCCTGGTCCTACCTTGGAGTCTAACTGCTAGATACTCCTGGAATTGGTCCCAGACTTACTGGCCCACATCTGGAAGGGGCCCAGCTGCCGGCCTCTACCTCCTACTTCCTGCCCCATCTCAGGGCTCAGCCTTGTCTGTCCAGGGGCCCAGAAGCAGTGTCCATTCTGCAGCTCCCCAGTGGGCTGCAGGGTACTAGATCTGGACCTCTGCCTGCCAGGGGACGGGTGAGGACAGAAGCCCTCTGTCTTCGCCCCACCTTTCCCCGAGGCCTGCCTCCAGCTGAGGCTGTCAGTGACCTGGTTACCTGGCATTCCATCCACAAGGCACTTACTTTCTCAGAGGCAGTCCCAGAATGTGGCCCAGCAGCAGGCCTTAAAAGGGCAGCCTTCTGGGCTCAATGCTTCCTTTCTCCCAGGGTAGGAAATAGCCACTAGCCCCTTTGAATCCTATTGTCCCTCCAGGCCCTTCTCCCCTCAAGCTTCTTCTTCTCCCATTGACCCCTCTTTCCCGGAAAAGCCTCACCTCCACGTTCACACTGATGGAGACACAGGTCATTCCAGAACAAGGTGCCAGCTGCTCCGCCTGCCTCTCCTGTATCTTCAGCCAGTCCCCTCTCCCGCCTCTAGGAGGCGCAGCCCCTCTCCGTGGCTAAGGTGACACCGCTATCTCCGCCCCCGGCCCTTCCTCCGGCGGACTCCGGGCTCTCCTCCTCGTCGCCCCTCTCTGCGCCGCCTCAGCCACTCAAGGCTTCCACTGCCTCATCGAGGCCACTGTCTCCTCTCGCTTTATCTGTAGCTCAGCTCTTTCTTGAACCCTAGACTTGAAAACCAATGTCTCCTAGACACTTTCCCCTGGAAACGTCCCCCAGGCGCCTCAGACTCATCAGACCCAGAATGGAATTCGCTGCCTCCCACGCCCGACACACACGTGCCGCTAAAGAGCAACCCCCACTCTGTGCTCCTAGTTCCTATCAGCGCTTCTCAGACTTGAGGGGTGTCACCTGGAGGGCTTGTGAAAACAGAGACCCCTGGGCCCCGCCCCGGAGCTTTTGAGTCAGTAGGTCTGGGGCGGGGCCTGGGAATTTCCTCTCTAACAGGTTCCCAGGGCCGCGCTCGCTCGGAGACCAGCGGGGCTGGTGAGCGGCGTCGCGGCCCGTCTTTCCTCCTATCACCTGAACGTTCTACCAGTGACCCAATCCTGTACTTTCCTCCCTCCAGGCACCCTCAACCCTGACCTCCTGGTCAGCCTCCAACTCCTCGCACCCTGGCCCCGCCCCCGCCCCTAAACTAGTTCCCTGCCTGCTCTTCCCGTCTCTCCCAGTAGAATGTGGGCTCAGAGATGCTGTCTGTCTCCCGCAGAGCTGGATTCACAGCGCCTGGCACACTACTTCACACATCGTGGGTGTTCAGTAAATATTTGCTGAAGGAAGGAAGGAGGGAAGGAAGGAGGGAGGGAAGGAGGGAGGAGGGGAAGGAAGGAAGGAGAGTAAAAAAAGGGACCCACGCCCCCAAGGGAAGGAATTTTTTGCTCCAGGCATGTTCCACATGGGCTGCTAGAGTAATCTTTCTAAAACACAGAAACACATATCTGATGACATCATGCCCCTACTTAAAAAGTCGAAGTGATTCTCCATGGTCTCCAGGATGAAGTTGGAATTTCATACGTGGCATTCGAGGCCCTTCAAGCCCTGGCCCAGCCTTCCTTTCCAGCCTCTTCTCCCCCTGCTCCCCCTCCACACGCTTGACATCTTGCCTCACTGACCACTTCCTTTCCCTAAATGCTATGCTCCTTCACATCCTTGCCTTTACATCCGCTGTTCCCACAGCCTAGGAGACCTCCTCCCGTGACTGCACCCTAATTTATCCTTCAAGAATAGCTCAGATGTCACCGCCTAGCTAAAGCCTTCCCCAGCTCCTACAGTGTCACTCCACACCCTATGCCCCCTAGGAAAGGCAGGAAAAAATAACGGCCACTCACATTTACAGACCTCTTGTAATGTGCCAGGCACTCTTTGGAGGGCTTTGCATAGATTACCTTAGTTTAGCCTCACATCAGCCCTTTGGGGGATATGCTATTATTTCCCCTCACCCCATTTTCCAGAAGTGGAAACTGAGGTCTGGAAAGGTTTGGGTAACTTGCCCAAGGTCATCCAGCCAGGAAGTGGGAGAGCTGGACCTTGTTCACCACTGTGTGCCCAGGACCTAAACACAAAGGCACAGCCCATTCGATGTGCCTGTGATTATTATTTTGATGAATGAGTTCTAACAGGCAGTATCTTTTCTTCAACTCCCCATACTGGGCAGAGTAGAGATTAAGAAATGTTTTTAGAACAAATGAATGGATGGATGGATGGATGAGTAAATGAATGATATGACTGCCTGCTCACCACGGTACGAATTTACATTTAGCCCGATAAGCATCCTGATGCCACGTGGTGAAGGGGTGAGGGGAGAGGAGGAACTGAGTGACCAGGGGAGAGTGTGCACGCTGGTAACTGGTTCGGGCTTATTTCTCTTAAAATCTTTGTTTACTCAAAACCTTCCTGCTAGGTAGTCTAAATTAATGTAATTTTCTTCCTATGTGCATATCAGGGGTTTGGCAAGAGAAAGCATTTGAAAACAACCTCCCACAGCTCAAGACAGCTCTGGTCCAGGCACTGATACCTGCTCGGCCCCAGCCCCAGCCCCAGCCCCACGCAGCCACTGTTCACAACAGTCAGGATGAGGGAGCAGAGTGGTTGAGGTGGACAGTGGGGCTTCCGGAATCAGAATGCCTGGGTTTGACCTGGCTCTACCACGTATTGGTTGTGTGACCTTGGGTAAGTCACTGTACCTCTCTGAACTTCATTTTCCTCATCTGTAAAGGGTGGGAAAAAAGAGCATCCACTTCACAGCTCTGGTTTTACCCCATGAGCGCACTGCATGGTATCATAATCTGTGGCTGAATGCTAGCTGTGCTGTGTCATCATTTGAAGAATCTGATGTTACTGAACTCTCTTAAGAGCCTGTGAACCAGGCAGAATGGGGAGTACTCCCATTTTACAGATGAGGACACCTAAAGACCTTCCTTCATGGGTCAGGCAGCAAATAGGTAGCAGAACCACAGGGTCCCTCAAGACACAGTCCCAAATCCTGAGCCATGGCTGCCAGGAGGATGGACCTCACTCAGGGAGGACTTTCAGGCACAATCCTCCTGTGTTGCCGACAGTCAGTTAATCAAATAGTACCATCCTCTCTTTATCCCTGCCGTAGCTGAGATGGTCCAGATGACTGAGACTCAGGGATGCCACCTCCTACATTATTCAATTTGCAAAACAGGTCTGACTGGATGTCCTGTGGCCAGTCAATAAAAGTTTGACTGTGTGTCAGACAAAGAAAGTTTGACTGTGTGTGCCACACCTGATGCTGTGAGGGCGGATGAGGACTTCCTGCCATAGCTGGCGAGGTTAGCTTGTTATCTGGCTGTTTCAGGGGCAATGGGGCTGGTCAGAGAGGGAGGTCTCGGGTCCTACTTACCATGGTGGTTGATATGGTCTCCGTGGTGATGGAGGGAGTAGTTGTTATGAACTCCTTACCCCCTGGGGCAGTCCCGTCAACCTGCTGGCCAGAGGAGGAGTTATTAGAGAGGGAAGAGAGAGAGAGAGAGAGAGAGTGCCAGATACGCCTGCAACATCTGCCACCTGGGCTCGTGGCATCCCCAGGTACCAAGTGACAGGCAGTGTGAGCAAACATGCACTTGGGGAGGGGGTACGTCCACACACAGACCAAACTACAAAGGGGCCTCACAGGTCCTCCAGCTCATTCCAATCATTTTATTTCACAAAGGGAAAATAATCCCAGATAATTTGATACATTCTATCCAAATTTCAATGCCTGTATTCTTTGACTGAGCGAGCCCATTGCTAGAGATTCACCCTTCAGGCATAAACTTTGAAAATTTCGCCAGGAAGTCTGAACAAAAAAGTTCACTGCAGCATTCAACATTAACTGCAAAAGACAAAAACCATCACAGGTCCATTGATGGGTGATAAAGGCATGCTAAATCAGGATCCACTCCTAAGGGGGAACAAGGAGAGTGAGGTGGGGCCACATGTGCCAACATGGAGTGATCTCCAAGGTAAGTAATAAGAAAAAAAGGTAGGGACTTCCCTGGTGGCGCAGTGGTTAAGAATCCGCCTGCCAACGCAGGGTACACGGGTTCGATCCCTCGTCCAGGAAGATCCCACATGACGTGGAGCAGCTAAACCTGTGCACCACACCTACTGAGCCTGCGCTCTAGAGCCCTCGAGCCACAGCTACTGAGCCCACATGCCTCAACTACTGAAGTCCGTGCACATAGAGCTTGTGCTCCGCAACAAGAGAAGCCACCGCGATGAGAAGCCCACACACGACAACGAAGAGTAGCCCCCGCTCGCCGCAACTAGAGAAAGCCCGTGCGCAGCAACAAAGACCCAACGCAACCAAAAATAAAATAAATAAATAAATTTATTTAAAAAAGGAAAAAGGTAAAGTGTAAAAGAGAATGATCTCTTTTGTGTAAAAAATTTAAATACCTAGAGATATAAGGACATATGTTGGTATGTGCATATATCTTTTTTCTGGGAGGACTCACAAGAAAAAAATTCATTTTGTTCTGTTTGAATTTCATAACTGTGAATATTTTGTTGTTATTTTGTTTTGATGTCAATAGGGGTTACTGAGCTGTAAAATTTGGGGCCATTTTTAGTTTTCTTTGTATTTCTCTGTATAAAAACAAAACCAACACACGTTACTAAAACAAAATAGAGCAGAGAGGGAGTAAGATGCCCCGGGGTCACACAGCTTGTCAGAACTCAAGAGTCTTGACAGCTGCACTAGCAGCCTCATAAACCTCTATGCATGTTATAAAAGTGAGAGAAAAAATTCTGGAAATGACAGAGTTGCCCACATTTTGTAGATTTACATCTTTCCTTAGTTCTTAAGACAAAGACTGGTCTCCAGGGCAAAAAAGTCCCCAGCACTGCGGTTCCTCTGGCCAGAAAGAACCAAGAGGGCATCTATCAGACCCTTAGTCTCCATTTTCAAAGCTTAAAAGCCACAAAAGGAACTTAGGAAATGCACTGTAAGTAATGCACCTGTGTCTATTTACAACAGCTTCTCCAGGGGACTGAGTATGTTTCATCTCGCTAAGACAAAGGACATTTTATCTTTTTTTTCAGTTTGTTCATTTTGTCAATCTGATGTGGAACCCCCATGCACACACAAAAAAGTGACCCAATGTGAGCTGCTCTGACCCAAGCTGAATTGGGTTCTCGCTCCTCTTCCCCTGGGATATCTTAAGAAACCTCTCCACCTCCTTCAAGCAATCTGAAAGCCATGGTCTAATCCACTAACCGCTAGTCCTTATAACACCCCCAGGAGGATGAGGGAGATAACCCTCCCCATTTTACAGATGGGAACACTGAGGCTTTAAGAGGTGTCATCTGCCCAGGATAAGAACCCATCCCACCACCCACACCCGGAGCTCAGGGAGGACAGTGAAGCTCAGAAGAGCATCAGGGTTAAAATGGTGGCTCCGGGGGAGCCAAGGCAGCAAGAGTTGGCCAAGGGGCTTGGCCATGATGGGGACCCCACCCTTAAATGCCCAGTACCTAGGCTCAGCGTGCACAGGAAGGCACAGGTTACCTGGGTGGTGTCCACAGTGGCAACTCTGGTCTGCAGTACAGCCTCCGGCTCGATCTTCTTCCTGATAGCCAGGCTGCTGACTGTCATGGTTTCCGTTTTCACGGGCTGTAGGCAGATGAGGGAAGAACACTCTGTATCTCAAGCCCCGGCACGACTCCTACTCACAGGCAACTGCAGCGTAGGGTCAGCAGGTTATCTCCCACCACTGCCGCTGACCAAGTCTCCAGAGGGGGTCGAAGGCCAGGGCCAAAGAGGCCTGGTGTGATGTCACAGACAAACAGCCCAAGAGGGGAGCCAGAACCACCAGCAGCACCCGGACAGCCTGCCCGTGACCCTGTCGCCATACCACCTCGTGGTGGCTGCATGCTGGGTTTCAGGCTACCATTAAGAGAACGTTCACCATTCAATTAACATGCTCTGTGCCGGGCCCCACACTCAGCATTTTCCTGATATACATAGTCCTGAATGACTTCAGTGGTTATGCCACCACCTCCCAGCTGCTTTCTCTGAACTGTTCTTTAGAGAAGGAGTCACACCTGCAGGCCCGGGCGGGGGGGCCAGGCAGGAGATGTAAACGAGTGAGGCCGGCTTGTTGAGGACCGGGGTGAACTGGAGAGCACATGGGGTCCACTCAGGTTTGGCCTGAGTGACCGGATCATCTGATTTTTTTTTTTAATGATATAAAAAAAAATCCCTGGATTTTGTATTCAATGTCCTGATTTTTAAATCAAAGTCAAAGAAAACACATCTGCCAGCTAGATTTGGCCCAGGGCCACCAGTTTCCAACCCCTCCTCCAGAAGTCTTATGTTAAATGATTAGTTTCTTCTGAGTCCTCCATCGAACCTAGTTCATGGCTATACACACAGCAGGTGCTAACATATGTGAGCTGAATGAATGAAAGTTAGCTTGTTGGGAGGGTGGTTAAGAGGGGATTCTTCTAGATGGTTGTAACTCAGAGATCTAGCCATTCATTCAGTTAATCATTATTAGTGCCTGGAATGTGCAAGCTTAGTGGAGCTGCCACCTGGTAGGAAAGCAGACCTGTCAGCCAGTAACCTGACTACTTGTGATACCGCTGGAAGCAGAAGCATTGCAGAGCGAGGGGGCCGAGCAGGGAGCAACACTTCTGCCCAGGGTTGTCAGGAAAGCGTTTGCTAGGTAAGTGCTATCTGAACTTGGCCCTGGAACGTGACAAGTTTGCAAGGCAGAGAAAGGGAGGAGACACCTTCTCCAGAGGGTACAGCATGGAGTGAAAGCCCAGAGTAGATGAGCTCCTGTTTCAATGCCTGGAACGTGGGAGGTAGCTGGGGCTGGAAGACGTGGGAGAGCAAAGGAATAATGTGAACAAAGATCCTCTGAAAGAAGGACAGGGAGCAGAGACGCCCAGACGCAGTCTACCCCTGTGTCCCCCAGGTGATGACGTTTCCTCTTCTCTAGGAGTTTCCACCGCTACCCCAAGACCCCAGGCCCTGCGGAGAGGAGCCAGGGCCGGGATCAGAAAACACCATCTGGCTTTCAGAGCAGGCGGCAGGCGCCCCCATGAGTCCACAAGCACACGGTCTCTGCAGGTGCCATGCAACACAGACAGGGGGAGGAGGAGTCGAGTAGGACCAGACTGCCTGTCATCACTTGACCTCAGGCAAGAGATGGGATCACAGGGTTAAAGCGCCCGGGAGTGCACGTTAGGGGTAAACCGAGCTGCCGAACATGCGAGCACAGAACCATGCTGTTCTGCGGAGGGGCGGTCATGCAACACGGAACAGAGCTTCAGGCTGGCGCCTCAGTCTTCTCACACATGGCCCAGGGCCCTCTGAACATGCAGTGCCCAGTGGGCCCGGGTCCCGATGATGCTCCACTGTACCTCGAACTGGGGCATATCCGGGGTGGAGCAGGCCCCTCGGTCCGGGCTGTCCTCGATGCCCCCAGACTCGTCATCCTGGCTCGGGCCCCGTTTGCTGAGATCCCGGGAGAACACCAGGCCCTCGGTTTCTGAGTCACTTTTGTCTCGGTCAAGCTCAGGCAGGCTGCGGGAGAAGTCTTCGAAGGCGCTGCCGTGGTAGTCGCCGATGACCGTGAAGTCGACCTCGGCCTCCAGGCTGGACGTGGAGCTGACCGTGATGCTGGAGCACTTACGCTCAATGGCCAGGTGGTTGTCCTTCAGGAACACCGCGTCCCTCTCCTGGTCCTGGTCCTCGTCTCCCGTGTCACTCTCTGGGGCCCTGGGCCGTGGCGGTTTGACTTTCTCCTCGGAGCCCTCCCTCAGCCCTGCTCTCTATGGCCAGGTAAAAATCAAAGGAATGGGGGTGTGGGATGGGGGGAGAGGGAGAGAAAGAGAGAAATCAAGATGGTGAATGACAGAAGAAATCTCGGGGCCATTCGATGCCCCAAATGGAAGTGCAGGTCAGGAAAAGAAAAACACCCCCGGAAAGGTTCTTTGACACCATAATAAGCTTAAAAAAAAGAAAAAGAACACTTCTCAAGAGTGAGGACACTCCTTTCCGAGGGTCTCCGGCTGACGGCAGAAGCAAGTACAAAGCACACATCCTGCCAGTTGGTCCTGGACAGGAGGCCCCATCCAAGGTTTGGATCTGGGAGCTTATCAGAAGCGGCACTGCGCACAAGGCAGGGATGGGAGCCCGGACCCCAGGCCCATCCGTGCAGGCGGACATCAAGGAGGCAAAAACCAAGGAGGGAGACCCAGGGATTCAGGACCACCCAGGACAGGGAGGCAGAGAGGCTGGAGCCAAGAGCTTTGAGGAACAAAGAGGAAGCCAACACGGTTTGTCAATTCCACTGAGTCTCTGTGGGAGGGGTCAGCATCGTCTAGGGGGAGGAGCAACACGGGGTAATTCCTGGGAGCTGGGTGCTACATCACTTCAACCCTGAGCTCCGTTGAGTGGAGGTTCTGGTCCCATCAGTGTAATTGACAACAGCAGGCCAAGGAAGTGCTGGAGGGGGACCAGCAACTCTTGTCCGACATACATACCTCTCAACTGGCCTGTCAGGGATTAAACACCACACACATTTTTGGCTGTTTTACGACATTCTTTTTGAAGACCAATCTAACCCCCACCAAATATTTTTAAAGTACTTGGCTTCAGGTTCTAGAGACTCGGTACACGTAGAGATTCACTTGCTAGACAAGCCTCCATTTAGCCAGTTTCTGGAAGGTTGAGAGGTGTGAGGACACATTCCAGACAAGCCAGAGTTGAGCTGCCACAAGAGGCGCTGCCAGAGCAGGTGGGGAATCTAAGGCAGCGATGCACCCTGGCCAGGCGAAGATGACCAGGTCATCAGGGCACCGAGGGGCTGCAGAGACCTGAGGGCCTGAGGGGCTGGTGAATCTCAGGTGCCCCCCCTTTCCTGGGGGATTCGCTGCTAAGCTGGTAACGTGCTTCTCTTGCCTGACCGCGTCTCCGGGTTTGTTCTGGATTAGAGAAGACAGTTAGTCTTAAGGAGGCAGAAAGGAACTTGGCACTAGGACCGAGAGGGAGCCAGAAGTGAAGGATGGAAACCTCTGGACTGTCAGCTTCCCCAAGGCAGGAGCACCAGGGAAGGGAAAGGATGAAGGAAGATCGTTGGACAAGCCAAGCAAAACGGTAGGAACCCAGCAGGTGCGGGCAGCAAGGCAAAGCAAATGTGTAGTTTGCTGGAGGGGGTGCCACTTTCTCCACCGGCGCTGTGTGACCCTCCGGGCACCAGGTCACACCAAAAGCCGAGGGTCTGTGTGGCTAAGCTAACATGGGCCAAGCAGATGAACCCGTCATTCCGCCTGGGCTACGCTCAGGCCCGTTTAGGGAAAAGAACTCATAGGGATGGACAAGCAGCCTCTGGTGGCAGTAATGACGAGGGGCCACAGAAACATGCTTTTAAAGAGCTACGCGGCATGCGGTCAGCTCCCGGGCTGGGGGCAGCATGGGGACGGGGGCTCACGTGGCCAGTTCCCCCAGTAGCTTCCTCCAGTGTAGTTTCACAGCCTGGACTGGGGGACACGAGCTCGACGTCCATGCATCCTTCCCGGGGGGATGGGGTAGAAATGCCCTCCCAGAAGTGTCTGGTAGCTGGCGGCATCATGGAGGAATGTGTGGCTTTGGGGGCAGCAAAGTCCCCTGGGGGCTGGAACTGAGCAAATCCCAGGTCTAAACGCCTACTCCGCTGTTGCTCGACCTGCCCCACGGAGGCCTCCGAAGACAACTCGTTTGCAAAGGCCCTGGTTTCACCCTGACTCGCCCAGCGAGTTTCAGCTCCGTGGGTCTCAAAGATACGAATCTTGTTGGCCACAGAGGTCTTGCTAATATCTTCCAGGGAGCCCTCTTGACCCCCAGCCTGGAAAGAGGTCATCTCCTTTTGCTTCCCTGAAGGGAACAGCAACCCCTGGGCTTCTTCAGGGACAACTCTGGGCTTCCTGCTGGCGATGGGAGGGGCCCTGCGCTCACCTCCGTCTGGGGTCACAGCCAGCCCTACTCGGTCCTTGGGCTCCGGGCTCTCTTTAGGAGGATGGGCATGTTTGAGAAATACAGGGGACTGTTCTCCAAAGCGGTCCCTGAGCTGCACAGGCTCCCCCAACCCATAAGGGGCTGGGCTTGAAGAAGCTTCCCCTGGAGACGTCTGAGCCGCAAAGGGACGGGGCGAGGTTGGGAGGGGGTTGATCGCCTCCATCTGAAGAAACACTGGGGCCTTGCTGTCCTCTGTCACAGGTTCTCCTGTTTGGGTGTGAACTGGTCCCCTCTCTCTGGTCAGGAAGTTGCCTCTGTCCGGCTTGGCTGGCTTCCTGACATCACTAGGAGGGATGGCCCACGGAAGGGCACAGGCCTGGCGGTCTGGACGCACGCCCCCTCCTCTGTGAGGTGAGTGGTTCCATTCTCCTGGGGGACTTTTCTCAGCCTTTCCCATCAAATCTCCACTCTGGGGGGTCTCTTCCTCTGCAGCTACTGAGGATGCTGGGTGGGTAGACTCTCCTTCCATCTCCCACCGGGCTTCGTCCCAGTCCTCAGCAAACATCAGCCCTGGAGAAGGTCCCTTTCCGAGCTGCTTGACAAAGACCTCCAGGTCATCTGGTCCTTGGTTCCTGGGGGGCCCCGCCCCTCCCTCTGAGGAAGCTGAGTGGGCTTCCCCCTCATGGCGCTTGTTTCTGCCGACAGCGGCAGCAGAGCCCCATGGGCCGGAGGAGTCCAGCTCTGAGCTCTCCGTGAGCTCCTCCGAGAGCTTCCGTCCGGTCTCGCAGCCAGGTGGGGCATCTAAGTGCTCTTCTCTCTCCTCCAGGGCCGGAGGGAGGACTTGGTCTTCAGACTCTTTCTCTCCATAGTTTAAATAGAAGCTCCTCTCTGCAAAGGAAGTGTCGGTTTCATCGCTCGAGTCGGCTCTGGCTTCTGTGTAGGCTGGGTCCAGCAGAAACGACCGGAGTCCTCCCGCGTCGGAGGCTGGAGAGGGGACATCCACCTCTGCGGGGCCGGTGGCCGGGGCGGCGGGTCTTCCGTGAGCCTGGAACTCCTCCCGCTCCTGCCTCAGCTCCGCCGGGCCCTCCAGCTGAGCCCCGGAGGCCCGCTGCTTCCTGATGGTTGCCTCCCCAGGGTCCACCCTGAACCAGGAGCCCTCTGGGAGCGTTCCTGCCAGTGTGCAGCCTGCAGCCAGAGAAGCCCCTCCTGGGCCTTCCCTGACCCAGGGGCATTCCCCCCACACTGACTCGAAGTCTTCAGGGCTCGTGATCATTCTTCCTTGTCGCTGGGTGTTTGCTCCTCTGGCTCCCACCTTTTCTTCTGTGGCCATTTCAAAGGTGAACTTGTCCACCAGGACGTCTACCTTGGAGAGTCTGCCGTCAGCAAGCATGTCTGCGAGGCCTGCCTCCCTTTCTTCCTGCTGTGTGGTGGTCACTTTTAGAAGACTGAGTTCTTCTGGCCTAAGGTACTCTCTTTCTATAAATACCCAATGCTCTGAACCCTGCGTTTTAATTGGAGCAAGAAGAGTTAACATGAAATATCAGGCACCTGAAGAATGGGTTCACTTTTTCCCTCTGCAAGAAGGGACCAAGGTCAACCTGCCCCCTCGGTCAAGGTCAACTGGCTGGGGAGAGGAAGGCATGACAATGCTGGTCAGCCTCATCAAGGCTACTCTTCCCATCAAGGCACCCAACAAATTATCTACTGATGCCCTCAACCACCACCCTAACTGGGTAAAATGGGATGCGGTCTCATACCCTCCCCGTGTTAACCATCAGGGAATGGAAATCCACAGATGGTCCAGGACTCTTCCTCTTTTAATAATAAAGCTGCCAGTGTCAGAGGGGAAAGTAGCTTACATCACATGGAATCTTTGAAGGCTAGAGCCAAAAGAACTCCTAAGACTTCCTGCAGTCCAATCTCCTAATTGTGCAAATAGGTAAACTGAGGCCAAGAGAAGGTCAGTGACTTTTTCAAGGTCACAGTTAGTCGAGTCAGGAAAAGAGTGCCTGATTTTTGATGCCTGAGAGCCTTGCTGACTTACAACCAATGGAATATGGGTCCCAACTGCGATCTAATGTCAAGTTGTCGGGGAGGCACTGAGTTAAGTTTCACAGGCCACAGCCTGGAATTGGACCTTTCTGCAAGAGCTAATTGGAAGGAAAGAGATTAGACCAAAATATACCAAACGGCCAGCTCTAGAGGTTAGTGCCAGTCACTACAATGGCTGAAACAGCTTGAACTTTGTGGAGTTCATTCCCAAAGAAACAAATACCAAGGCCTATTCTTGGAGAATTCTAACAAAATCCACAGAAAGAGTGGAAGAGGACTGACCAGAACATATCATAGAAGAAAAAGATCTAAAGATCCAAGCATCATCATTGGTCAAAAGCACTGAGAGTACAGCACTGTCAACCATCAACAAAACAGCCCTCTACCTCCCCTATAGTTTTTCATGCAACACTTAGGAGGGAAGGATGGACTTCTAGAATTGTTAAAAAAGAAAGAAGGCCAGGAATTCCCTGGTGGTCCAGTGGTTAGGACCCGGTGCTTTCACTGCCAGGGGCCCGAGTTTGATCCCTGGTTGGGGAACTAAGATCCTGCAATCCGCGAGGTGCGAACAACAACACCACCAAAAAAGCAAGAAGACCAATGGGATTTAAATCTTCTTGCAACCACAGAATACTTTCTTCACACAAAATCTTGATGGCAATCCAATATGTAACACAGATACAGGGTCCCCCTGTGGAAGTTGGAGGCCTGGGCTGCCCTAGTGCCCCGAAGTGCCTCCCTCCTTTGAAACCACTGCTCTGACCCAAGCCCCTCATGGCACAGACGTGGAAACTGAGGGCTGGCAAAAGTAAGCACCGTGCCCAAGGTCAGAGAGTGAGCCAGTGGCAAAGGCAGGCAGGCCTAGAACCCGTTCTCTGATTCTGTGTCCTGTGAAAAGCTCCACAGTAAGATGTGCCAAAAACTGCTCCTGACAACAGCAGGGGGCAGGTTCCCATGTGCTTGGGCTCCAATTCAGGTTATGACTTGGTGAGAAGTCTGTCAGATCCCAGAAGATCTGAAGGATTCTGAAGGATCAAGGGAGCATTATAAACCCTCTGACCTCCCCCACCCCTCCCCCTGCTCCATTTTAGCAAAATCTCCGTGATTGTCAGGGAATCAAACCTCATTAAGAGAATCTTGACAACAGGAAAGAGAGAGAAAAGGAAGGGGAGCGGGCCAGACAAAATCTGCGTGGGTTTCTGAGATTCTACTTCAGGTTGTTAACCTTTCAGGACAACAACACTTGAACCATCCCAGAGGGAAGAGCTTTGAGAGCCTACAAAGCCTCCTTTCTCTTCTACTTGGGAAGCAGGCGCCTTTAGCTGCTCCCATTTCAGCTTGTACTGACATCATCAGCCCGGCAATGATGGCCAAAGATGGTCCATGAGACCCTTTGTGGAACACTCCTGCCCCACGTCTAACTAGAAACTAGTTTCTAGCAACCAGAAGCTTAGAAACTAGGTTGAGTGGGGTGGGAGCTGGCACAGAACAGAAAGTTTCTGCAGTAAGAAAAAGGGAAACATGTACTTATATTTAGTTACTGTGTGCCAGGCAGTGTCAGCCCTTTGGAGAGGTTATTAAATTTAATCCAAATGGCGACCTGTGAAGCAGGTCCTGTTACCCTCATTTCAGAAGGGGAAACTGAGGCTCCCAGAGGGAAGAAGAGGCTCTGCATCTAACAAGTAAAAATCCTGAAGAGAGAAAAAGTCTGAACAAAAAGAGGAAAGCTTTGGCTCTCTGACCCAATTCACAGGATAAATGATGTCAGGGAAGCCGGCGGGCCATTCTTTCCACTGAGCCAGGGGACCTTTAGTGCCTGCTCAGAGCACCCCCTGCTGTCAGCTGGAGCCACTGCAGCAAGACTGGCCACGAAACGGGAGCTGGGAGCTGGGAGCAGGAGTGGGGCCAGTTCTGTTCCCACACAAGCTGACAGGAAGAAAATCTCCAGCCAGGATTCTGCTGACCCCGGGCTGTTCAGGGTCCACCTGGAGCTCTGGGTCACATTTTGGGCCCTGCTATTTACAGGAGACCCCCAGAGGAAGGGGTCCAGGACAAGGAGCCCTCTAGAAACCACGGGAGAAGCTGCGGAAGAAAGTGGGAGCTGGGGGGCAGAGGGGACGCTGAACTCTGACGGGCCTTCCCGGAGGAGGATGCAGGGTGGAACTACAGGCGCCGGGGGGCAGAGCGAGGCCCACAGGCAGGTGACTCAGAAGGGTAGGTTATAATTCAATGCGGAAACTTCCCAACAGATGACTGAAGACAAAATGGACTGCTGTTAAGAACAGGGAGAGCCCCCTTGTGGAAGAGGCTGGACGGACAATTTTCAGGGATGCTGGTGAAGGGCGCACGTTGCCCTCCCAACCCCGCAACCCCCCAAGTAAGGGCACCTGTGCTTGGCTCTACGCGAACCTCTGTGCTCCAAGCCATCACTGCTTCCCTAACCTTGGGATGCTGTGGACTCCTGTCCAACTTCTCTCAAGAGTGCTCCTAGTTTTGTTTTTATTTTTACCTTTAGGAAAAATTCAGAGTAGAACTGTGATTTATGTTGTACCACTTATGTAGCTGACTCACGGCTCTCTTACAGTTCCAGGACATTTCTAGCAGCTACAAAATTTTTCTCCGGGAATAGAGAACGGTATATGCCCTCATACACACTATGCCAACAGAGGAGGGTTGGTTATCAGGGAGAAGGAATTTTCACCCAGATGATCAATCGGTCCCTTCCAATCCCGACGGTCTATGAAATCCCAGCAAAGAGGGAGGATGCAGCCCCCTGCTCCTGGGCCTCGATTCCACCCGGCATCCACGCAGGGGCACAGGAAGTTCCGAGGACCCTCGGCCTACTGCCATCCTGGGCAGAGAAGCAATGCTCTCCTCATTTAGAATGCTTGCCTGACCGACATCTGTACAACCCCAAGGGTTTTCACCCCTGGTGAAAGACGCCCACTTTTGCCTGCCTGGGGACCCTGACAGACCCAAACTCCAAGGGGAGCTTAGAGAATGGAAGCAGGGGATGGAGGGGCTAATTAGTCACTGCTAGACCTTACTCAGGCTTCTGAACAGCGGCAAGACCTCAGAGCAGAGGTATTTAGGTGCCATGATCCCTGATCCCAAGCTTAGCAGTCAGAACCTGCCTCCAGGTCACCTGCCTCAGCGGGACCTGAGAGGTCATTCCTACCTGCTCTTTTTAAGCCAAAGGCGACTCAGACCATTCTGTCTTCCTTGAATGGTTTCAGTCCTATCCTTCCTGAGAAACCAGGGATGAGGGACGGGCTGGCCCACTGTGGACCCCTGGGACGGGGGACGCTCACTTGTCACAGCACGGGGCCAACATGAGCTACCCACTGCTCCCACCTGCAGGGCAGAGTCTGGCCCACCCCCTCAGCCCAGAGAAAGGGTTTTCTTAAGATTATTAGGGTGGTTCTGGGTGGGTGGGGAGGTGACGACAGTAACCTCAGGAGACGCTGCGAGGCTTTTCTGAGTGAACACTTCCAAGCCTGTGGCCGTCCCAGGCTCAGGTGCCAAGTCCTGCTGAGAGGTGTCCTGGGTCCTCTGGGACTGCAGGGGAGGCCCAGGGCCGGAGGAGAGGGGAAGAGGGAGGAAGGGAAGGAGAGACAGAGAGGGGGAGAGAGAAAGCAGGAGAGAGACACACACACAGAGTCCGTGAATAGCCCAGCTTTGTAAATCCCGCATCCTTAGTTCAGGAAGGAGCCACGCCATGAGAGCCCATATTTGGATCAGTTACCATCAGCAGTGGCCCCAGGACTGTCCAGCACTTTCCAGTTTATAAAGTGCTTTTATATCCATTATCTCACTCGACCTTCCCAACAACACTGTGGAGTGGCAATTTTGGTCCCCTTTTAGATGGACTGACAAGGCAGTGAGGCTTCCGAGGGGTGATGTCACTCACCCAAGGACCCAGTCCAGTCCTTGGCTGCAGCTCCTCTCATCTCCCAAATCTTCAAGAGCCTCTAAATGCCAGTGGGACCTGTAAGCCAGTTAAAAGGTCCATCGCTCCAAGGTGAGCTCCTGGACCAGACTTCTCTCCAGCAATGGACTACACCTCTTGCGGGGAGGCAGTAGGGGGATGGGAGGTGGAAGAGACTCCACCTTTTAATAAGATGCATCTTCTGGCAGTTCCAGCTATCACCAGCAGGTGGGGCACCCCCATGCCAGGCTCCTCAGAGGCACCTCAACTCCCCAGAGTCCAGCTCTCCAGTGCCCAGCCTTCCTTTCTCTGCTGGAGTCTGACCCTTTTGGAAGCCTCTGCACCCACCTTATCCACTTCAGGACTGACTAGAGGCCACTCTGGTCAAGTGTCTCTCAGGGCAGGAGGAGGGGGGTGTGTAACTGGATCACTAGACCAGCCTCATGGGCCCCATCCAGGGTCTTCAGTGTCTTGATTGTGCCAGCGGTGACCACAGAAGCCCTCAGTGGGTGAAGAGATTTGCCCTCCTTCCATGGCACCAGCCATAGAGGCCCCCATAGCATCCCTGACGTTGTGAATCACCAGCCAGGGACCTACCACAGCAGCCTCGCTAGACAAGGCCCTCTGTTACCCGGCATGTCGAGGCCACGGGAGTGCTGATTCAATCAAAGGCTCACTTATTAGATCACAGCTGCATCACCAATTTTCAAAGCTCTAAAGGGCAGCACAGGCACAATTGACTCTCTCCTGGTCTTCATATGATTTGGTCTTGCTCCCAGGCAGCTGTGATTTAATAGCAAATACAGTGGCCTGGGACATAAGAAAATCAGATTCTGGCCCCTCTTCTATCAGCTATGACACTGATCAAGTCCTTCCCCTTCCTGAGCTTCTGTGCCCATGTGTAAAATGATGACCTTGAACCAACTGGGTTCCCAGGGTCCTTCCCAACTTTAAAAAGGATTCTGATTTGAAATTAACCTTCTGTGTGAGAGTCCCAAGGCTCTCCAAATGAAACAATAAGTAATGCACATTGAGCATCTAGGTCCTCTGCTGGCCCCTCCATGCTTTATCTCATTGGATGTTCACAACAGTCCTGGGAACTAGGTACTTTTATTATCTCTACCTAACGGAGCCTCAGGGGGGTTAAGTAACAAGCCCAGAGTCATCCAGCTAGCAGGCAGCAGGGCCAGAATTCAAACCCAGGCACTGTGAGTCTAGACCTCAGAAGGGTTTAAGACCAGTAAGCAGCAGCACTGAAGAGAAAACACCTAATATAAACGGGGGTAAAGACTGCCAAGATTTAGCAGTGCTAAAAATACCAGCTTGGGATTATAAATACAGGAATTCTCAAGATCCTACCTTTCTCTTTTTCAGTGAGAAAACACCCCATGCTTTCCACTCTGAAAGACAGGTCATGTGGGATCTTTTTCTGGAGCACTGGGAACAGCTCTGACTTTCCTAGAGGATCTGTTCCCTTCTGGTGGGCTCTGAGGATCTTCCTAGGAAGGAACACTCCCCCCATCTGTGTTTTCACAATAGTCACAAAGGGGTCCGGTTACTGGACAGAACTATCAGGATTCTTAAAATTTAGTGTGTGTGAGAATCACCTGGGGCACTTGTTTAAAATACTGATTCCAGGGCTCTACCTCGAAATACTCTGATTCAGTAGGTCCGAGTTCGGGCCCCAGAACCTGCATTTCTAACCAGCATCCCCTTCCCCGTTACACTCTGGCTGATGGAAGGGAAATACACCACGCTACAGTGAGTCTTTTGAGTTTTTCAAGGTGGTCCCTGGGGCCCAGGATTCCAAGAGTGAGTGAATGTGTCCTCCTCAGCTTAACCTGCTGCCCTATCTCCATCACCACCTTACGCAGCAACGGGGCGTGGAGGGGGAGGGTAAGTCGGTACATAGCAACCTTCCCCATCGTCTTTACCCAAGGCCCCAGTTGAGGGGTTCGGGTGAGACCTACCTCGTTGACCTTCTCAGGGGTGCCCTTGGGGGAGGGGGAGGCGGGAGACGAGGGCAGCCTGCGTTCCCGCTCCCAGTCTCGATCCCGGTGGATCAGTTTGCTGTTGGGTTCCTTCAAGGTCCTCTTGAGCTCGTTGATGCTGGCCTGGTGCTTCAGCAAGACATCCTCTGGCTTGTCTAAGAACTAGGGTGCACAGAGAGGACAGTGAGGTATCAGAGGAACGGCTCCAAGAAGAGGATGCAAGGCGTGGTGAAAATGGTAACGGTCCCCGTCACCGCCCTACGTCAGCAAGGTGATTCCCATCCACGGCCCTGTCTCACCCTCACAGCGTCCCACAAGCCAAGCAGGGCAGGGATGATTAGCCCCAACAGGTGCACAAACCACTCAAGATTAAAGAGAAGAGCAAAAAGCACTTAAGGTTAAGAAGAGGAGACTTCTGGCCAAGTACCATCTCTTCTTCTCCCCTGCCTGGCTCCTGGCCTTGGAACACCTAAGTCAACCCAAATCCCACAGGTCTGGGTAAGTTCCCGTTCGTTTCACAAGGCGCAGAGGTGACTTCCCTCCGGTTACAACCAAAGCACAGTGAGAAATCACCGATCCCGTTCACTGGGCGGCTCTGGCCCACTCCTCGGCCTCCTGGATCCTGGTCTCTACCTCTGGCCACGACCTGGGCCACTGTGCTTAGCAGGATCCTCAGCCTAGGCCCCTCCTAGCCCAACGTGTGCCACTGCTCAGGCCCCGTAGGGCCCTTCTAAATCCAAGGACGTCCGGAGACATGTGCCCTGCTTCCACGCCAGGGGCAGAGACGATGTTCAGCACTCTCTGCTGTGAGCCACTACCTTTCCCAACCACCCAGGATCTTCCAGATTCCTTGTGGGTACCAACTCCTCAAGGGCAGACAGGGTGAGATACAGCCAGACAGAGAAACTAGGGCTCTGTGGGGGTGTTCAGGAAGATTAGAACTAGAGACCAGGAAGAAGGGAGGTAAGTCCCAAGGCTGGGCACAAGAACCGAGCCAGGTACAGCCGGAGTCATAGGAGTGTCCCTATTAAATTGCCAAGTCGGAGCTCTGGGCGGTACAGCATGAGACAGTAATCTGCCCTTAGGTCAAGTGAGGACCAGCCTTTGCACAGGAGCCAGCAGTAGTCTGCCTACTTCTGGAGGCAGGGCAGGTGTGCTGGCAGCCCAAGGACCCTTATCTGCAAAGCTGTTTGAGGACTCAGGACAAGAAATAGACAACCTCAGCTTATTATAAAGTCAGATCAGTGATTCTGGAACAACTACTTGGAAGGCAAGCTTGCCCTTGGACAAGGCTAGAGTTCCCCTGGGCTTATCTCTGGCATCCAAGGATCCACTATGATTGACTCCTAAGTTAACTAAGGAAGGAAACCGATGCCACTGAGGCTCTGCTTTCCCTCCAGACATCTGTCTGTACCTCCTGCATCCCTTCCTGAGAAGAGCTGTCTCAGGACAACGTCTGTCTGAGAAATCAAACCTGATAGAGGGTGCACAGGTGGGTGGGTTTGGGCCGCCATGGACCTAAGACGTGGCTGGTGACCTTCCATCTTGAACCTGCCGCACTGGCCCTGTGGGCATGTGGTGTTCCCCAAGGCTGAAGGGAGCAGTGGATCCTTGAAGGATAAGGGCCTGGGGGAAACCTAGTCCAAATGCCTTGCTGTGCAGATGGGGGCCTGAGGGGACTTTACCAAGACCCTCAAAGAGTCAGTGGCAGAACTGGGGCTGAAACCCAAAAGCCAGGCCTTTCTGACACCCCAGCCTCTGGCTTTTCCCTCAGCAGCCCAAGAACAGACCCACTTCTCCTGCAGTTAAGTATCAACGGAAGAGTTGGACACTATGTGAAAGGGAAGGAGAAGTGGTTAACACAGGATGAGGGTGTTGGGAGAAGCAGCAAATGGGAGGAGGAGGAGGGGGAGGCTTTCCTGGCAGAGCTGGAGCAGCAGGGGCCCCGCCCGCGGGAGGTGCACCTGGGGTTGAGAAGACAGTTGTGCTCTGAGGCTCCTCCCTCCCCACACCCCCCACTCCCACATCTGGTTGCCCATAGATACAAAAAGAAGCTTGGGGGGGGGGGACACAGATGTGGAGGCATGACAAGACAGTGGTATAGGGAGGAGAGGAGTCAAAGGAAGGCTTTGGGGTGGGAGTGGGGGGGGATGGGGGTGGAGATGAGCTCAGTGAAAGCACAGAATGGCCTGGAAGAACTGGGGGACACCGTGGGGGATGGTCAGTGGGGGGGAAGCAAGCACGGGGTGGTCTGGAGAGGCGGAGCATGAAGCTGGGAAAGGGAGGGAGAGGTGGGGAGGGAGGGAAAACATGGGTGGTTGGGGGGCTGGAGTCTCTCGATGAGCTTAAGATGGGGAGGGGGTGATGGAGGGTGGGGTTGGGTGAGGGAGGAGGATGGCCGGGAGAGGAGGAGAAGCTGAAGTTGAGGTGGTGCTGGGATGTGAGCCTGGAATGGACGGTGGGGTGATGACAAATGAGCTGGGGGGTGAATGGCTGGGTGGGTGGGGACAGGCCCCATGCAGTACCTCCTGCTTGTGTCTCGGCGTGGTTTCCTGCTCCGGCTAGCGGGACGTGGGAGGAGGAAAAGGAACCAGCAGGGTCAGTAGAGCAAATGGATTAGAGATACCGCGACTGGCCTGGTCCAGCAGGTAGCCCAGAGCACTCTGGGAAGCTGGGTGGGCCACCAGCAGGGCAGTGAGGTCATCAGAAGGTGCGGGGCGTGAAGCAGGGAGCCCAGGAAGGCGAAGAAGGGGGCGGGAGGGCTGGAGGCAAAGCCTCCCATCACACTCGGCAGATGGGACGTGGGGTTCTGGAGAGTCATGCTTCTTGCTGTCAGTGTGTGCTCAGGGGCTTGTGCTCCCAAGGTGGGGCTGCATGATGGAAACCCACCACCCCCATGTGTGCACATGCCCGTGTGCGTGTGCACGTTGTCCGCACGTCTGGGTGCATAACCCTATGGGTGAGGGGGTACACGTCTGTGAGTGAACACCTGCGAGTCTGAGGCCACGCGGGCCTGCGTGAGTGTGCGCACAGGTTGGTGGGAAATGGGGGCGGCTGGCAGGAACTTGAACCTCACCCTTGTGGCCTGCAGGGACACCCTACCATGGGGGAAAGGGGGCTGTGCAGATCCAGATCACAGGCAAAAGGGCGAATTAGGAGTGAGCAGGAGGAGGCCAGAGTCCCCCAGGGAACAGAGTGCCCCTCCAGGAAAGCAGGGCAAAAGGAGCGGAAGGGTACAGGGTGGGCAGCGTGCCCCACCCCCACCTGGGGAGTCCAGGTATTGAGCTCAGCCCACGAGCAAGGCCCTGTCCATGGTGCGCCGCACAGCAAGGGTGCCTGGCCACCGCTGGGGGCACCTGAAGGCCAAGGCTGAGCCTAGACCCAGGATCAGCCTCCTGACCCCCAGGTCAGAGGGTACACGAAAGCCGGGCTCGTACCTTTAACTCCTTGATCTTGGTGGGGGTCCTGACCTCTCCCTCCTCAGCCTCTGACCGCCGCCCCCCAGACTCGCCATCCTCCTCCCGCTTGTCACTGTCAGGTCCTGCGTCGTGGTTCTCACTGACCGAGGCTGGGCGAGAGAACTCTGCTGAAGTAGGCAGAGACGGCCGGGCGGCCATGTGAGTCATCTCCCAGGCACAGGGACCAGAAGCCAACCCACCACCCGCCCAACCACGCCTGGCGTAGAGCAGATACCTCCACAGCCTCAACACGCTGGGGATAAGGAGCCAGTGCCCAGAGGAGTGGAGTGGCCTTCCCCAGGTCACTCAGGTGGTGAGAGCCAGAGCTACCTCCAGCGCCAGGGCCTCCCCTGATTTCTAAAGCACTCGAGCCTGGGTTCAAATCTCAAATCCATCTCTTCTTGGCTGTGTGATCTTGGGTAAGTTATACAACGTCTCTGGGTCTCAGTTTCCTCATCTACAAACAGTACCTAATTCAGACAACTGGGAGGAGGAACAGAGAAGCTAATCTGTCTCAGAGAAGCAGTGGCTGGCTCAGAGTGAGCCAATTCGATCAGTGTTGGCTCACAAATGTTACTGTTTTTGTTGTGGTGGTCGTAGCAGATACTCGCTTGACCGTTATTTAACAATACACAGATACTGTGAGATTAGCTTTTATTAGTGAAAGTTAAAGTCCTGAGGTTTGCACATGATTTACCTTCTTTATAAATTAGGGAGAAATCAAGGGGATCCCTGCAATAACATCTTTCTCACTCACTGGCATTCCAAAGTCCTTTTCTGAACAGGAAAGAAAGGGATGGAATTACAGACTTTACATCAGACATTGGGCAAAACCCAGACTATGCCCAGGGCTTGTGTCTCAGTGGAAAAAATGGCTGGAAAATACTGGATTAAAATCATCAGAGCACAGATTATCCTCGGGATTGGCATAGATTTTTTTTAAAGAATAATTATCCTTTTTATTCATATATATCACTTGACAAACTGCCCATTTATGCACATTATTTCATTAGATCCACATAATACTCTGTGTTGATGGCTAGGATGGGAATTACTATCCCCATTTTACAGAGGATAAACTGAGACCTCGAAAGG
Organism: Balaenoptera physalus; assembly: GCF_965194825.1. NCBI lineage: Eukaryota > Metazoa > Chordata > Mammalia > Artiodactyla > Balaenopteridae > Balaenoptera > Balaenoptera physalus. Next base: position 23,359,955 of record NC_138898.1, read on the forward strand.
AGAAAGGTCCCACTGGTAACCTTTCAGTGAATCAGGACAAGGACCCAGGCCTCCTGGCTTAGAGTCCGGGCTTCCTAGATGATGAACTTCACCAGTTCTGGGCCAATCTTTGCTGCCCTGAGCAATCTGGGTTTCATTCAGCCCCCAGCATGGTAATGGGAGCTGCAGGGGAGGACAGAAGGACAGCACAGCCCTCCTTTCCCTTTGCTTAAATCTCAGCTCTCAGCACTGTACCTACTCAAGGAGAATAGGGAGCTTCCCGAGCCCCAGATGGACCCTTGCAAAACTGCATGTCCTCCGAACACGGCCAGGGAGTCCTGGGGCGGGACTCACCTGCATACTACTGGAAACGTATCAGACTCTCCTGATCACCTGGCAAACTTAAGCATCCTTCAAGACTCTAGCCCAGTTGTCACCCTCTCTCCACAGGGCTGCTCTGTATTCTGTACACACTTCTCCCACCAGCTGAATCACGTTGAATGCTGACAAACCTACTATTCTGTGAGCTCCTCAAAGGAAAGGGCCATACTTATTCTAAAAACCGTACCCAGGACCTAACACAAGGCCTGGCACACATCTAACACTAAGAAAATATTTGTTGCCTTGCCTGGAGGCCAGCCCCAATATGTTCTGGGAGCATCTGCTGGTCCCCCACCAAAGTCCCCATCTCCTACCTTCAAGCTACCCCCTATAAACCTAAAAGCAATAATAATTTATTAGTGGTCCTACAATTTATTAAGGTCCTACTATGTGCCATGAACTGTTTTGGGTGTGGTAGAGGTATTACTTGTTTAGTTCTCCCTATAACACAATGAAGTAGGTATTATTCATTTTGCAGAAGAAGAGATAGGCCCAGGGGAGTTAAGCTGCTCAAGGCCTCCCATCCTTCCATTCAAATATTTATGGACCACTTCCTGCATCCATGGAGCAACTGGTGAGTGTCAAGGCTGAGACCTAACTCTGCCTAACTCCCAATGCCCCATGTGGCTTCTGACCATCTCCTATAAACTCGTGAGCATATCCTGGGAGAGTTCTGGGCCCTAAAGGGTGCTGATTTAGTAGGATTAGGTAAAGGCCTGGGACTTCTCATGTTTACAAGCTCACAGCTGGTTCTGATGCCACATTTTGAGAAGCCCTGGTCTGCTTGATACAGGGCAATGTATGGCCAATTCTCATTAATAGTCAGGGCACTTATCAACTCAAGAGAAATGGGGGCAGTGGAGCCCCCAGTTAGATTGACATCTAACTGCATGGCAGTTAGATGTCAATCAGCCCAGAGCCCAGTGGAACCAAAAAAATGCTTGGGAACAACTCCTTCGCCTCCAGTAAGGCATCACCAGCTCCACACTGCAGTTACAATATACCATTCCAGAATGGTGACAAGCTGTGAACTGCTAAGCTTCTTGGGAAGGGGGCCCAGGAAACCATATGGCTGAACCTGGGACCCCAAAAGGCCGCAACTCAGGGAAGTTGTGAGAAGCCCAGAGTGTCAGTGTCACATTCCAGCAGAAGTGGTACCGTAGGCTAGACTAACCCACTGAGAGTCACCAGGTGCAGCAGTGCTCTGGGGCCACCATGCCTGGTGCAAGTCAACTGTGATGTGTTCACCGCCTCCACTGCTCATTCTACAGGACCCAGCATGCTCCCACCCCCCTCTACACGCCACTCTCCCCGCCACCTCCAGCGTGGGGCATACCTCCGTCAAGGCTGCGGGACATGGTGTACCGTTTGCTGGAGGAACGCTCAAAGAAGGGCGCGGGCCGGTCGATGAGGGCGCTGGCCTGGCGGGTCTGTGCCTGGGTCCTCCCACTATACCGAAATTTGGAGCCCATCACCAGGAAGCCCTTGGGTGGGGGCTCAGGGGACACCAGCCTGCAGGGGAGGGATGGAGGCAAGGAGAGAGGATCAGACGCGCAACACCAGGCCCAAGGCTGGACCACAGCTGGCCTTGCATCCCGCTGTCCCACCAGCTACAACAACTCTAAGTGGTCCAGAGGTGAGAGACTTGGGGAAAGAGGAGGAGGAGGGCTTTCCTAGAGTCCCTACTAGCTCCTCCTACTGACAAAACACAGACGTCACCCACATCCACTCACAGCCTCTGCCTCAGCCCGTTACCACACCCCAGGGGCAGGCTCACCGGAAGAACGTATGATGCTCAATGCAGACCTTCCACAGTCTCTTGGCCGACCGGTGATTTGGGAGCTTAAAGCCAATCGTGCTCTCAAACTGCTCATACTGCAAAACCAGGGAGGGTGGGTCAGAAGCAAGGCCTGGGCCCACTCTCACCACCAGTCCATCCTTTCTGAACCTCCTTCTCAGGCCTGTATGACTCTGGCCTGTTCGTTCATTTATTCATTCATTTAATCCATCAGCTGGATTAAGCCCTTACTCTGTGACAGGTCCAGAGCTAAGCAACAGGGACACCAGGGTGACCAAGACAGAAGATTCTTGGCGGGGGTGGGGGGTGATGATAAATGGGTAAACCAGCTCATCTCAGATACTGATAAGGGCACAAAGGAATGGATAGAGATGTGTGATGTGACAGGGGATGCCTGCGCAGGTGCGGGGGCGGGGGGCAGGTGCTAGTTTAGAAAGGGTGATCAGGGAACGCCCTCTACACAGGGGGTCTCTGAGCAGAGAACTGGAGGATGGGAAGGGAACCAAAGCTACGTGAGAAGGCGGGGCAGAGGATTTCAGGTGGAGGGATCATCAAATGCAAAGGGCTCGGGCAGGAAAGAGTTTGCTTATTCAAGGATCTCTGGAGAAGGGTGAAGGGGCTGGAGCGCCCGTGGGCGTGGGGCAGCAGGGCAGAGGCACGTGGGAGAGGCAGGTGGCCAGACAGAGTTAGGAGTTGAGTCCAAGAGCTAAGGAGAGCTCTCAGAAGGTTCAAGTGAGGAGTGGGAGTGGGGTGGGTTTGACATGAACTGATGCAAGGGACTTTTAAGCTCTCTCCAGCAGCTATGAGGAAAATGGCCTGGAGTGGCAGTGGAGGCCGGGAGACCAGTGAGAAGGACAGTGTAGGGATGGAGGGGAGAGATGGTGGCTGGTGCAGTGGACAGAGGGACAGAAGCAGACGGGCTCGCACTTATTCTAGAGGTAGAACCAAGTGGACTTTGTGATGGGCGGGATGTGGAGGGTGGGCATATTCATGTTTGCACGTGTGTGTAGTCGTGTGTCTGTGTGCATCTTCGTATGAGTACCACATGTAAGCAAATCAGGGACATGGACATACATTCCCTGATCTGTATAACCTGAATATATGTGGTTATCTTTATGCGTACACTCCCGTGTGTGTGTGTGTGTGTGTGTGTGTGTGCAGGCACATACCTAAAGTGCAAAGTCTATGTAGAGAGCCCCAGCAAAAGAGGACTGTCTCCCTACCCAGCACCCAGCTCCTCCATCCATGTATCCTGGGTAGGAAGAAACCCAGGCCCAGCTGCCGGGGTCCCGTCCATTTTAGTTGATCCCGGTGAAGAAGGGATTCCCAAGGCAGGCTCACCTCCCCAGGCCGTATCTTGATGTAGAAGTTACTCCTCTTGTAGGAGATCTTGAGAATCTTGGGCCAGGCGAAGCGGTTGATCCTCAGCCGGTCCCGGTAGATGAGCAGGCCATTGGCACAGACTCCTAACATGATGTCGATGCCCTCAGAGTCCTGTGTGAGAAGGGACCGTGGGATGACCCCGAAACCCCATTCTGAGCTCTGCTTGTAATGAGCCCTCAGGAGCAGGGTTTGAGCATCCATGCTGGAGCCCCACTGACTAATCCCTCACAGAGCCCTTTGTTCATTCATTTTGTCCTTTATTCACCCACTCACTTGTTCAATCATTTTCTCTATCAATCACTCAATCATTCATTCACCCAGCAAACAGTTAGGGGTACCTATGCATACTAGGTCATATGCTATATGCTCAGGATACAGAAATAAGTTAAGGCCTATGTCTTTCCCTCATGAAGCTCCCAATCTAGCGGTGGCACAGACAGATTCATAAATAAATATAATACAAGGAGAAAATAATAAGGGTCATGGGGAAATAAAGGGTTATGGAACGTCAAGTTATGAGAAATAAGAAGAGAAAAGGCTTCAGGTTGGAGATGACACAGAGTCCGGCACACCAAGCCCTCCAGAAGGCCCTGGTAGTTCCTCAGGTGCACCCCCCAGAACCTAGGGGAACCCTGGCACCCAGCAATACCTTGGCATGGTGCAGGTCTACTCCGTACATAGAAAGCTTCTTGGCGTTCTCTAGGAAGTGGATTTCTGCTTCTCCTGGGGTCATGCCCCTAAGGGAAAGAAAGCGATCGCTGGTGGTCGGTGGAAGGACCAAGGCCTGAGTCCTGCCAGCCGAAGATGACCGCAGTCGGAACCTGTGATTCCAGGAAGGCAAGCATTCTGGAGCAGGAGTGTGGCTGGGCCTCCCCGGTCCCTCACCTCTGCTCTCAGTGCCGGACAGAGCACCCCTAGCCCCCGCTTCAGTCCACTGAACTCTCATCTCCTGCCAAAGCTCAGGTCCAGTCTTATTTTCTCCAGGAAGCATTCAAGGCCTCAGCCGGGAGTCTGGATTTTTGCCTCATTCTGCCACTGGATTAAATGGGAGCCATAAATTCCGTTTCTTCATGACAGTGAAATCACTGTGGATGACATTGCTTATCATTATCACCCAGGGGCTCCTGAATTATTACCCACAAAGGCTATTTTTCGCAGAATTTTGTATCAGAAACCACTTAATCGCCCTTGAGGAAAGGAGGAATCTCTCTCCTTTCTGAAAAGAAGAGTTATGTAATTCATCAAGTTCCTTCTTTGCTTTGGCTGCCCGGAAACTGTACGCTCTCACAGCATTTATTGAGTAACATTTATTGAGTACTACATGCTGGTTACTGTTCCAAGCACTTTACATGTATTAATTCATTTGAATCCTCATAACAGGACTATTAGGTAGATATCACTATTCCCACTTTATAGATGAGGAAACTATGGCACAGAGAGGTTGAATGACTTGCCTAAGGGCACACAGCTATTAAGTAGCAAAGTCAGGATGTGAATCCAGACAATGTGGCTCCATGGTTCATGTTCCCAGCCACTTGGCTTACATCTGTCTCATAGCCTCAGTTTCCTGTGCTCTGTCTACCTCGGGGAGCTTTTGTGCAGGATACCTGGACACTGGAAGTCAATCTGCTTTAAGTCAAAAGAGCTGTTGCAGCTGAAGGGATGGCCGTTAGGATTTCTCCAGCCCACGCTGATCTGAACTTCCCTCTCTGAATTATTAGGACTCTTGCGAATCCTTAACACACCTTGCTGCCTACAACAGGGATGACAAAGAGCCCAGGCAGACGTTGCTAACCGGCTGCACGGTTTCAGTATCCTGCTCAACACAACACAACAGCAGCCGTTACTAGCCAATCAGAGTTGGTGTGCAAGCCTCTGAGAGACACATTTGCCACCCAGACCTCATGTCCCATCACACCCTAGCAGGCTTTCTTCCCCACGTACATGATCCCTCCACCTCTGGCCCTGGGCCTCTCTCCAGATGGCCTCTCTCCCCAGGACGCAACCCTCCTCATTCCCTCCATCCTCATTAGCAATGAGATAATATCACCAGACCCCCTCCCACGTGCATAGCACTTTACAGTTTACAATGCACTTCCATGTCATTTATCACATTGGGTTTCCCTGACAAGCCTGGACTTAGAGTCCAAAGTACTTCCAGCGTAAAAGGACCATTTAGTTCCAGGGGTCCCCCCAGGAAGCGAGTATCACTCTCACAGCAGGGATTTGGAAATGGGGGATGCATTTTGGTTGTTACAATGACTGAGGGGGTGTTATGGGCATTTAATGCCTGGGGCCCAGAGACGCCAAACATCCTGCACAGTGAATTCTCCTGTCCCAAATACCAGAGCAACAATAATAGCCACCATGCGGTGTGTCTCTAATAGGCACCATTTAGCCCCTCCAGGACCCTACAGCATAGGTTTTACTAGTGCCCACATTAAAGAAATGAGGAAACTAAAAGCACAGGGAAGTGAAATGACCAGGCCGAGATCCCCCGGTTAGAAAGAGACAGAGCCAAAAGGTGAACCAGATGGTCTGGCTTTAGAATGTAAACTTTTGAACCTTATGCCCGGAGACATCAGGACACTTACCCAGGGACACAATCATTATTATCATCTCCAATTGGCAGTTAAAGAGACCAAGGACAGGGAATTACCACACCAGTACAAGAGCTTAAGAACCTGAGGTCCCAAGCGGTCATTTAAGGTCACATAGCAAGTTACCATCATTCCTATCTGATGAGATGATGTGCTCTCAGACACACCTCATGTTAGCGGCAGAGCCGGGTGGGGTACTTACAGCATACGATCCGGTGGCCTAGCCAGGAAGGTTCTGTCCAACAGGGCAAGGAACATGGGGAGGCCTGGGCGGAGGCCCTCTCACCTGTACGTTTTGTGCAGCTCCATGATCCTTTCTTCCAGCTCCCGGGTCTGGTTAGGGGCGAAGCGGAGCTCGCTGACATAGTTGCCCACATGTTCCTCGGCATCATAGTCGCCCAGCTCAGCCTGCACGGCATAGGAGCCCAGCAGGGCATGCGTGACGAAGGAGCAGGGCAGGCGGCCCGTGATGATGTCCGCCCGCAGCTGCAGGCACAGGTAGTATCTGGACATAGGGGAGAGCTGGCATGGGCACGGGGGCCACTCCCTCCCTAGATTCCCCCAAACACAGCTGCCCACCGATCCATCAGCACCAACTGATCAACGCTCAGCGCAGCAGAAGAGGAATGCTCCCAGACACTGGCATGTCGTGTGTTAATACTTTGGGTGTATCCTAGAAGATGGTTATGTAACATTTCATGCAACGTTAAGCATTTTTGTTCATTTCTAAGTTTGAGGGATTTTTCCTACTATAGGAACATTTTCAATTTCTAACTCATTTTCAAGCTAAATTAGGACTGCTTTGCTGGTTTAACCATTTTTTTAAAATGTGATGTATTTTTAATTATACTATTAATATACTCTTACTGTGGGAAACATGTAAACTTTAGAGATAATTCTAAATTTCCTCTTGATGTCCATTCTCAGTCCTAACTCCCTCCCCCAGAGGTCACTCCTGTTATCCCTGTGGTGTTAGACCTTTTTCCTCCATGGACGTATAGAAATGCATGTGGTTTTCACATGATCATCTCCATGGATGTAGAAAAAGCATTTGATAAAATTCAACATCGATTCATGATAAAAACTCTTATGAAAGTGCGTATAAGAGGGAACATATCTCAACATAATAAAAGCTACTTATGACAAACCCATAGCCAATATAATACTCAACAGTGAAAGCTGAAAGCCTTCTCGCTAAAATCTGGAACAAGACAAGGATACCCACTCTCACCACTTCTGTTCAACATAGTATTTCAAGTCCTTGCTACAGCAGTCAGTCAGGAAAAAGAAATAAAATGTATCCAAATTGGTAGGGAAGAGGTAAAATTGTCATTATACACAGACGACATGATACTATATATAGAAAGCCCTAAAGATGCCACACAAAAACTGCTAGAACTGACAAATGAATTCAGCAAGACAGCAGGATACAAGATTAACATACAGAAATTGGTTGCATTTCTTTACACTTAACAATGAAATATCAGAAAGGAAATGTAAAAAAAAAAAAATCCCTTTTATTTTTTTATCTATGGTTTTTATTTTTAATTTCTGAATGCATCCAAGTGCTTCAAAATTATTAAAACTGAAACATTATACAGCAAGAAAAAAAAAGACTTCTTTCTTGCCACCATGGAACAAGTTACCAATCCTCTACATGCAGAAGCTCCATTATTGCTGAAAAAATCCCTTTTAAAATAACACCAAAAATAAAATAACATACTTAGGAATAAACCTGACCAAGGAGGTAAAAGACTTATATGCTGAGAACTATAAAACATTAATAAAGGAAATTGAAGATGATTCAAAGAAATGGAAAGATATCCCGTGCTCTTGGATTGGAAGAATTAACATTGTTAAAATGGCCATACTATCCAAAACAATCTACAGATTTAATGCAATCCCTATCAAATTACCCATGACATTTTTCACAGAACTAGAACAAATAATCCTAAAATTTATATGGAACCATAAAAGACCCAGAATTGCCAAAGTAATCCTGAGGAAAAAGAACAAAGCAGGAGGGACTTCCCTGGTGGCGCAGTGGTTAAGAATCCACCTGCCAATGCAGGGAACACGGGTTCGAGCCCTGGTCTGGGAAGATCCCACCTGCCGCGGAGCAACTAAGCCCATGTGTCACAACTACTGAGCCTGCACTCTACAGCCCGTGAGCCACAACTACTGAAGCCCGCCCATGCTCCACAACAAGAGAAGCCACTGCAATGAGAAGCCCACACACCGCAATGAAGACTCAATGCAGCCATAAATAAATAAATAAATAAATACATTTATTAAAAAAAAAAGAACAAAGCAGGAGGCATAACCCTCCCAGATTTCAGACAATACTACAAAGCTACAGTAATCAAAACAGCATGATATTGGCACAAAAACAGACATATGGATCAATAGAACAGAACAGAGAGCCCAGAAATACACCCACACACCTATGGTCAATTAATCTTCGACAAAGGAGGCAAGAATATACAATGGGGAAAAGACAGTCTCTTCAGCAAGTGGTGTTGGGAAAGTTGGACAGCTGCATGTAAACCAATGAAGTTAGAACACACCCTCACACTGTACACAAAAATAAACTCAAAATGGCTTAAAGACTTAAATATACGACAGGACATCATAAAATTCCTAGAAAAGAAAATAGGCAAAACATTCTGACATAAATCATACCAACGTTTTCTTAGGTCAGTCTCCCAAGGCAATAGAAATAAAACCAAAAGTAAACAAATGGAACCTAATCAAACTTACAAGCTTTTTTTTTTTTTTTCAAACTTACAAGCTTTTGCACAGCAAAGGAAACCATAAACAAAACAAAAAGACAACCTACGGACTGGAAGAAAATATTTGCAAATGATATAACCAACAAGGGCTTAATTTCCAAAATATACAAACAGCTCATACAACTCAATAACGAAAAAAACAAAACAACCCAATCGAAAAATGGGCAGAAGACCTAAATAGACATTTCTCCAAAAAGACATATAGATGGCAAATAGGCACATGAAAAGATGCTCATCATTGGTAAATATTAGAGAAATGCAAATCAATACTACAATGAGGTACCACCTCACACCGGTCAGAATGGCCATCGTTAAAAAGTCTGCAAATAACAAATGCTGAAGAGGGTGTGGAAAAAAGGGAACCCTCCTACACTGTTGGTGGGAATGTAAATTGGTGCAGCCACTATGGAAAACAGTAAGGAAGTTCCTCAAAAAACTAAAAATACTGTTGCCATATGATCCAGCAATCCCACTCCTGGGCATATATCCGGAAAAAACTGTAATTAAGCAAAGATACATGCACCCCTATGTTCACAGAAGCACTATTTACATTAGCCAAGACATGGAAGCAATCTAAATGTCCATCAACAGATGAGTGGATAAGGAAGATGTGGTACATATATACAATGGAATATTACTCAGCCATAAAAAGAATGAAATATTGCCATTTACAGCAACATGGATGCAACTAGAGATTATCATACTAAGTGAAGTGAGAAAGAGAAAGACAAATACCACATGATACCACTTATATGTGGAATCTAAAATATGACACAAATGAACTTACCTATGAAACAGAAACAGACTCACAGACATAGAAAACAGACTTGTGGTTGCCAAAGGGGAGAGGGGGTGGGGGAGGGATGGAATGGGAGTTTGGGATCAGCAGATTCAAAATATTATATATAGAATGGATACAAAAAGGTCCTACTGTATAGCACAGGGAACGATACTCAATATCCTATAATAAACCATAATGGAAAAGAATATGAAAAAGAATATGTATATATGTATATATAACTGAATCATTTTCTGTACAGCAGAAATTAACACAACATTGTAAATCAACTATACTTCAATAAAATAAATTTTTTAAAATGCATGTGGTTTTGGTTCATAGGTGTTTTTACCATGTAAATGCTATCAAATGCTATATCTGACCACATAGCTTGCTTTTTCACTCCCAACTATGTGCCTTAGAGCCCTTCCCATGTCAGCACACGTGACCTGACTTTATTCATTTTAACTTCTGCACCATATTCCACTGTCTGGACAAAACTGTTTGCCAATGTTTTCTCAAAACTTTTTTATTTGGCTCCAGCTTTAAACGAATTGTCCAAATTGGTTTAAAAGAAACATTTCCAACCACTAGGCCATGATTTTTTTTATAACTTTCATGCACACTTGGATGATTTTACAATTTTTAGAACCATTTCAAAGCACTTTTTATTGCTTTTTAAGTTACTGTGTATTTTTTTTTTAATATTCCAGTTCATGCTCAGCCTGCAATACCTCCTTGCCCACTTTGCTATGTTTCACCATTTTTTTTTCCAATTACTTGTTTCTTTGCCTTTTAAGTGGCTTTTACTTAGTATAGTTTTTACTGCTCCACGACATTATTTTGCAGTCAGAACTGAAGCTCTGGCCAAAAGTACAATACATGTGGCCTCAGTGTGTGCTCAGAGCCACGGCAGAGGCTCAGAATCAGCAGCAGCTCAAACATTACAGGCACCGAGTGTGGGCTTATAAGTATATCATTCAAAAGTCTCCAAATTCAGAAATCATTACCAAACACACTGATCAGTCTTTCATTTCAGTCACTTTGTCATTCTGACCAGTTTATTTGGGTTCTAAATATTTTTGACTAAATCAGCTGCTACTATCACCCCATCCTCTGAGGTCAGCCACATCGGGCAGGGCTAACTTCCTTCCTGGTGTCCCTAGAGGCCCAATGTCCAGGGACCAGCACAAAGAGGAGAGGCACCAGTGGGCAAGACCAGGGGATGGGGGCTGTATTGGTCTAAAGCTCTCAGCCCTTTCGGGAATGAAGTTTAGACCCTGCTGCTGCCACCTTGGTCCCAAGCTGACCTCAGGGATTAGAGCAGGGCTAATGAGGCCAAGGCCTCAGGTCTGATCTATTCCAGGGATATCTGTTTTATCTCCCAAGGCCAGAGTCGGTATCTTGACCTTGGCCCATTGCCTGGCAAATGGCAGAGATTAAGGAGGGACCCAATGGGAGACAGAGGATGGCTTAGTAGCTCCCTCTCCTGCTGTAGGAATAACTCCAAGCCACATCCTATGGTTGGTGGGTGTTTAGGGCCCAGTACACGGATGACACAGCCCCAGGATATTGTAAAGTAAGACTATCTCTTTGGAAGGGGCTTAGATAAAGAGAAAGGCCCCTCCCTGTTTTGGATTTCAGAGGCAGGATGAGCCCCATGGAAGGTCTCATCCTGAGAGATGCTTTGCACCCCCTTCTAATCTTTAAGCCTTGTTATCTATTGGCACTGAGGCACAAGGCCTGCACCTACAATCCACGTTCACCCCAGCAGCCTGGGCTTGCCTCCCTGGGGTGGTCACATGCCTCATTTGACTCCCACACACCTGCCATGTGCACAGAGTAGCACACAGGACCAAACTCCCACTTGCAAAGGCATCTGTGTTCTAATCCCTCCTATCCCCAAAGTTAAAACCTGGTGGTCCAGCCAGCACATCAGCCTTCAGACATGTCTGGTTTATCCTACCCAGAGATGGCCCACACCATGCTTTTTAACAGTTTAAATTAGTTGCCAATATTTAAAAAGTGTGGTTTTTACTCTCAAATCTCTAGCTTCACTCCAACTATCAGGCCTGATTCCCACATGGCAGTGACTGCCCGAGCAGAACAGCAACTGTTTTAAGCGGCATCTGTCCTCTTGAATTCACACTGAGCCCCACTGTTCCCCGTGACACCTCTCCCTCTGAAGTCAAGGGTCAGTTACCATCAACCACTCTGTTTGCATCACTTTCTCTTGCACTGAGTTGGTTTCCCTTGTTGATGCTGTCTGCCTGGCCTCAGTAGGCATCTGGGTTTGCACCTGCCGTCATGTACCCATATACCACCTTGTGTCACCCAGGGCTCTGTGTCCATCCCCCTCCACCACCATCCCTCCCCAGCCCTCACCTTGTGATGTCTTCTGTCAGCTGGGCAGGGTCAGGGGGGTAGAACTTGACTGTGAAGGCAAAATTCCAGGGGCTGCCTGAGAGGAGAAGATGGGGGAGAGATCAGAGAGGCCCCATCTCCCCCGTGGGTGGCCCAGATGCACCATGCCATGGGCAATTTTTCAGTCTTCCCATAACAATCATCTTAGGACAATCCAATAAGAGACCCTGGCACATTATTCCCACTTGACAGATGAGGAGACTGAGGCCCAGATTAACAGACTTGTGAACTAGCAGTGGGAAGGAAGGTAGAAAGAAAGAAAACAATGGTGCATGCCAGGCATGCTGTTAATTACTTTACAAACATTGCTTCATTAAACCTCACAACATCCCTGTAAGTAAGTCCTATGATTAAACCCATTTTGTAAATGAGGACGGTGAGGCCCAGGCAGTAAAGTGGCCAGTCCAAGGTCACAAGCTAGGAAGTGGCAATGCTGAGGTTCAGACCCAGGCCACCTGGATCCAGAGCCCATGCTCTTCCCTCTACACCAAAGTCTGTGCCCCAGGACATTAATGGGAAGATAATTAATCTAGAAAATACCACATTAAACAGGTTTCCTAACTTTGGACTTCTCAGAGCCCTCACTCTGCTACTGTGCATTGCACCTCTTGAAGGGGGACATGCATTCAAGAGTTTCGAAAATCCATTTGACCTGTTTGCATCCATTTGTCACAGGGCATCCTTCCAGATTAAAGTTTCTCAGAAAACATGTTGCAAAACTCTGCCCTATATGATGCTGACTCCATCTCAGATGGCAGAATTGGATTATAAACAAGACCCAAAAGCAAATATAATGGGCTAAAAGTAACAAAGAACATTTCACAGGGGTAAATGTTAACCTCCACGTTTAGATATGAAAAATCAATGGTACACATTTACAAGGTAGAGAAAAATAAACGCTGAGGTTTCAGCTGGAAACAAGCTCTGCAAACCAAGAAGAGGGATGACCACTTAAGAAGAGGGGGGGAGGGAGGAGGCCTTGATGAAAGGCCATAATCCAAAACAATGGTCAGACCACCCCTGGGACATTTTGGGCTCCATGCTCTAAAGGGACCTCTGACAAAGTGAGAAAGAGAGGCCCATCCAGGGCAGGGCTGTGGACAGAAGGGCTGGAGGCCATGCCATCACTACCATCCTTGTCCCTGTGGGCATCGCCATCTTCACCATACAGCTGTCATGTCTCCAACACTTACTAAGTGCTGGTCGCTTGGCTTGCTAAGAACTTTACACGTGTTTTTGGAATTTAATCTTTATAATGATCCTGAGGTAGACTTTCCTTTTAATAGATGAAGGTTTTGAGAGGTTAAGTCATTCTCCCAGGATCACCCAGCTAGTCAGCGATAGAAAACAGGTCTAGCCTCTGATCATATGACTCCACAACCTAGGCTCCTGACTGCAGCTGACTCCTTGGAAACAGCAGCCTCAAGGGGAAACAATCCCTGTCTCAAGAATAATAATGGGGGAGTTCCCTGGTGGCCTAGTTGTTAGGATTCCGGGCTTTCACCGCCATGGCCAGGGTTCAATCCCTGGCCGGGGAGCTGAGATCCCACAAGCCGCACAGCACAGCCAAGAAGAAAAGAGAGTGAGAGAATAATGGTAATAATTAATAATAATAATAATGGCTAATACAAACTGGGTGTTACTATGAGCAGGCACCTTTTAGGTGTTGAACACCTAATAACTCATTTAATCCTCACAACAACCCTAAAGATAAGGGTTACCCCCACTTTACAGATGATGAGGCACAGAGCAATTAAATAACACGAGAAGTAGTGATGGAGTCAGGATTCAAATCCAGGCGGTCTACTTCCCGCGTCTGTCCTTTTAACCGTCACACCAGATTGCCTCCTACTATGTGAAGCACCTACTATGTGCTGGCTGTTGTCCACACTCACATCACTGAACCTTCATCCCCACCTAGTGAGGCAGTAATCACTAATCCACTTGCTAGGGAGATGCGGGAATCCAGAGAGGTGGAGGAATTGCCCCCAGTGCCCTAGGTGATGGGCCCTGAGATTTGGGAGGAAATATACCCAACTCTGAAGGCCAGGACATAAGGACTCAGGTGCCCCCTTCAGAAGGTTGGAGTTGTCACAGATCAAGAAAGTGGGTAAAAAATTGCTCTGTGGGGGCCCCAGAAGCCAGAACTGGGGTGAATGGGTGGAAACTGCAGGGGTAGGAACAGAGACTGTGGCTTTACTAAATAAAGGAGGAAGCCCTGCTCCTTCATAACCCGAGGGGATCACTTCTTGCCCTGGGGAGGGAGCCGAGACCCAAAGATTCTGTCAGGAGCTTCTCTTTTCTAAGGTCCTGGTCCTTCTCAAACACTCTCAGCCACGGTGTGCGTTCTAATTCTTTCAGGCATGAGAGCCAGGCCTCCCAGCTGGGCTGGGGTTCCTGGGGACAGCATAAAGGCCAGGCCTAGGACCCTGTTGGCCCCAGAGAAGGGGGCTCTGTCCGTGAGCCTGCCTCTTTATCTCCAACTGACAGGAGGCTGCAGGAAGCATCCCTCAAGCCCCCTCCTGCATAGTCAGCTGGCATCCCTAAGGCCCAGCTGCCTGCTGTCACGGCAACAGGCTTGGCTATAGCTTTCCAGCCAGGGGACCAGGAAGCCCAAGCACAGCCAAGGGGAGGAGCCCCCAGTGGAGGCACCGCTGCCTCTAGGCTCCAAGTCCCCACTCACTGCATGCCCCCTGGCTGAGGCCACCTACCTCCCCCTTCTGGCGTTTGAAGGCTGCCCCGCCCCTCCCAACATGCCTTTTTTCCTCTGGGCCAGAAAAGACAGGTTTTTGGCCTGCTCATCTGTCTTCGACCCAGGCCTTGAAGAGAGTGCAGGATGGTGCTGGGAGGCCAGGGCTCAGGACCTGGCGTGGCCCATACCTCACTCTGTGATCTTGGGTAAATAACTGCCTCTTTCTGGGCCTCAGTCACCCATCATTAAACACAGGACACGTTCACTCCTCTCAGTTGGCAGAGTGGCCTAGAGTACTGTGGGGACAAGGAATCTGATCTGAGTCAAAGGTCACTGACCACCGAAGCCCGCCCTGGCCCTGGACAGAAGGGTGGCTGTTTTGAGGCCATCGGTTTGTCCCCTTGTCCTAGATGACTCTGCAGGTCCCTTCTAGGGCTGACATACTGAAGGCAGCTGTGATCCCTCTGCTAACCTGCTGGGTGACTCCAGACGGTCATTCCTCCTGTGCAGGCCTCAGGCTCCTCATCTATAAAACAATACCCTGCCTTCCCCAAGATCTGCCACACACAGCAAACAAACTCACGGGTCCGAACGCACTTCCCAAAGGAGGAAGGAGCAACAAAACTGGGGCCCTCAAGGCCTGGAGCCCCCCCTCCACCCTTCCACTACCAGTTCCAACCACAGCAAGTCACTCACTCCGGATCTGCTTCTTGATTTCCTTGGAGGGGTCCAGCCAGTTCTGTAGGAGAAGATAGAGTTCTTTAGAGGGAGACGGAGAAGGGGACTTGGGTAGGGCTAGGAGAGAGAAACATCCCGAAATAGCCTGCCAACAGCCCCTTAGCTGGGAACACCCTTCCCTGGCTGAGCTGTCTGGGTCCCTTCCCCTGGGACTGGGAGGTGAGGGAACGAGGCCTGGCTTCACTCAGGGTTTGGGACCCGGGGCCCTGGGCCTGGCGTTGCTTGGAGGCAGCACAGTGAACGGGTAATGCAGCTGTAGTGGGATTGGTGGGAAGAAGGAAACTCAGGCAGGAGCTTCCCAAGGGTGGGGAAGAGGGGCTGGGGGTGAGTGTCTCAGCTCCCTCAGGAAGGCATGCCACGGCTCTCCAGATACCCATCTGAGGCTGACTTGCAGGCCCCCAAGGAAGGACAGGGGCACAGGGGAGACAGAGAACTGAGGATGGACAGGGCAGGCTGAGCCCTGGAGGCGTGCAGACAGAAGGTACCTAATGAAGATCTGAGAACTGATGGAAGCCATGGGATGTGGCCAGGCCAATGGGGGCCTAAGGGAAGAGATCCACCCCCCAACCCAGGGCAGGCCTTCCAGCCAGCCCCGCTCCCCAGCCCAGGTACCTTCTGGCTGTCGGCATCACAGAAGGTCAGGCCAAAGTAGTCCTTCTCCAGGAGGTTGAGGTGCTCACAGACCAGGTCAAACAGCACCTGGCCCCGGCCGTGTTTCTGAAGAGAAGAGCAGAGCTGCCGTGAGGCCGGAACACACCTCAGGGTGGGGCGGGGAGATGTCCCAGGCTCCACCAGGACAACGTGAAAACCCGCAAGAGGTTTCCAGCATCTAGGGAGGATCTCAGCACTCCTGCCACCCACCTGGCTCTGCTCTCCAAGTCCTAAGGAATCTTGGGGGGACACTAATGCCTAGCCCATCAACTGCCTTCTTCCAAGCCCTCCTGGGGTCTTCCTAGAACTCAGACCTGCTTGGGGGAAAGCCAGAGTGGGGTGGGGGAGTGACTGATTTTTCCTTCCTGTACAGTGATTAGGAGAAACAGGCTAAGTTGGACCCAAGGAGCAGAAAACCAAAAGTCTGAGTTTTGAGTGTGAGAGGAAGAGACAAGCCACCTGACCTGTGAGGGACATGGGCAGGGGAGGAGGGGAGGGCCTGGGACTCAGGGTCACAGCGTGACTCTCCTCCCCTGGCCCCTCCCCTTACACTAAGGGAGCATCACCTCTACCCAGGCCACAAGTGAGGTTCCACGGGGGCTCACAGAGCCTAAATCAGCCTCAGTTGCAAGCAGCACCGTTCGAGCCACCTTCTCCCCCCAACTCCCATCAGCAAGGCGTGGTACCTCTCTGAACACCATCTGGGCCTGAGGATTCAGAAGACAAAGCCCAGAACCTGGCTGGGTACCCCAAACCCACAGGGGTGAGGATAAGCATCAATAAAGAGATCACGGGGCAGGGGGCGTGTGAAGCAGTCACTACCCAAAGAGGCAGTGGACTCCAGGGAGCGGGTGGGGTCCCTGCAAGGTCTGGGTAGGCCACCGGGGACTGGCGCCAGGCCTGACTGTGGGGAGTAGCTGGAAAACCAAGGGATTCCTGAGCCTGGAGGAGACCTTCAGAGAGAGTGGCCTCGGTCAAACCCTTACACTCTTCTAGGGCAGCTGAAACAGCACCTTGGGGCCACCATGGGCAGGAGGGAAGAGGGAGAAGATATCCCTCTGTTTTGCCCAGGAGTAGGCAAGGTGTCCACCCTGCAACCTTTCTATGGAAGAAATAAACATTAAAAAAAAAAAACAAACCCAACCCGGCAAAGACGACAGAGCCAGCCTCCCAGGCCTCAGAAGTCGGTCCGTTAAGACCAGGGATCGGGGGAGAAAGGGAGGTGGGTCCTGTCACTCTCAGCAGTAAGGCCACCCTCTGGACTCTTCCATACACCTGGACGGGCCAGGAATGGTGCCTGGACCGGGGCAGAACCTCGAAGGGGGCGAGTGAGAGCTCAGAATTCGGGTGGGAGTTCCAGCCCGTACAGGAAAGGGAGATGCTACATGTGGGGCCAGGAGGGCTGACCCCAGAAAGGAGATGTCTGCCCAGCCACCCACTGTGGGCCAGAGCCATGCCACAGGGTGTCTCCACAGCCTGGGGGGAGGGTCCTTCCAATGGGCCACCTCCCTATGCCTGGGGGACACCTCACCACGGAAGCCTCGAGTGACCAGTTTGTCCTGGTGCCCTGGATAGGGTGCTTCACAGGAAGAACCCTCCTCCACACCCATTATATACATGAAAATGATTCTGGTTGAAACCTCAGCGTCTGCTGGGCGAGATGAAAGAGCCCAGGTCCTACCAGGCTACAGATCAGCCCCGAAACGGCGACTCCTTGCCAAGGTACAGCCACCCTGAGAAGCCCTTTCCTGGCACCAGCCCTGTGCCTCGCCTAACACTATCTGCAATCAGAAGAGCCCTCTGCGGGCCTCGGTGCCACCATCTGTGCCCAGGAGGGCTGGCCGGGTCATCTCCCCAGGACGCGGCAGTGGTCCAGGCCTCCATGAAGAGTGGACGCCCTCTGGCTTGGCCCAGGCTGAATGCGCACAGAGGCCTGTCCTGGCTCTGAGGACGGTCGACCAGGGACGGGGCCTGTGGTGCTCCCTACCTCCACCTCACACTCATACTCAGAGGCATCGAGCAGAGTGACTCGGCAGACGGCACTCTTGTATTTCTTGGCAATCTTCTGGGGCGATTTCTGGGCCTTGCTGGGCGTGGTCCTCTCTGACAGGCCATCGGCCTCCCCGTAGTCCTTCTCCTCCATGTCTAGGCTCTGCAGGTCCAACCAAGGGAAGGGTTTAGTCAGCGAGCTAGAAACCATAGCCTTTCATCCAAATGAGATGCAATAAGGATGCAGCTGGGGCTCAGACAGACCCCAAAATGAGAGCCACTGCCCTCTAAGACTCCCCCCAGGTGACCACGGTCTATGGTGGGTGTGTGCAGGAAGAGAGCCAGAGCTCCTGCGTACAATGGGTGGGCTCACACGAGGGGTCCACTGCTCCCCTGCAGGCGGGAGCATCCCACGAAAACCACACCCAGAGGCCAGAGCTGTCCTATCTGCCTAGAACAGTGCATGAGGGATCAGGACATGGTCTCCTCCTTCTCAGTCTGTCACTGGGTCTAGCATGAGGCTGGGACTGATCGAGTGGAGGGAAGGGAGGTCAGAGCCCTGCCCACTAGTCCTAACTCTGTCACTGACATCCTCAATGACCTTGGCCAAGTCCCTGCCCTCTCTGGTCCAGTTGTGAATTAGGGGAGGTGTGAATTCAATGGCTAGATGAACCCCCCAAGCCCCCTGTCTCTTTTTAGGGTGATGAATTTTTGCTCTGCAGTCACCCTGGGCTTGCCCCGCTAGAATGGACAGCCTTGGGGGATAGGAAGATAAGGTTGAAAGAACACCGATTTTCAAAATCAGATCTAGATTTGACTTGCACTTCTGTCACTTTATAGCAATGTGACTTTGGGTAACTCACTTCATCCTGCTGAGGCTCTGTTTCCCCAAGTGTAGAATGGGGAAATCGACAGTTACCTTCTTAGGTCTCAGAGAATTAATTATAAAAATGAACACTATGCCCCCTGCACAGTGCTTGGCATGTAATGGGTCAATAATACATCTCAGTTTCCTTCTTTCCTCCCTCCTGGAGGACGGGCTGGGCAGGAAGAGGGATCCCGTGCTCTCAGGCACACACCTGTTCAGCAGGCCGAGCGTCCTGATGGGCCGGATGCTTCTCATTGGAGTTGGCCTCGGGATGGCCGTGGCCTGCGGGGGTCACAGGGGTGGTAGCTGCGGCGGCTGCCTCAGGCTGCTGCGGGGCCTCCTCCTGAGCCTTCTTCACCTCAGAATCTGGGCCTGTCTCTGTTGTCATGGTGACCAGCACGCCTGCATTGGCACGAAGGAGAGAGCATGTGATGGGGGAGAGGGGCAGCAATGGTGCGACAGAACGGTGCGAGGGGGACAGGAACCACACGTGCAGAGAGACAGATGGAGACAAATGGACAAAGAGCCACAGAGAGAAGGAGGAGGGAGGGAGGGAGAGACAGAGCAAGTGAGGATGGGGACAGAGTCATGAGAAGCGAGGGGGCAGTGGCAGCAGCCGAGGTCACAGACCCCCACCCACCCTTGTGCCCATATAGCTCCTCAGGGACTCCAAGCTCTTGGCCCGGGTCTGGAATCAGGGCCCTTCCTAAGGGCGAGGAGAGTCTCTCCAGGCAGCCCCGCTCTGCCAAGAGCACCAGGGACAGTCAGTGACCACCTCCAGGCAGGCCCTTGGCCAGGCTGTCTCTCCCACTACAGCACCTGGCACGCGGTAGCCCCTCAATCAATGTTGGATAAATGGAACTCAACCCAAAGAGCCCTGTGCTCCCGGCCTTTCCAGCCCTGACGTCCGACAAGGCTCTTCATGCCCCAAGCCTCAATAATTCCTGCCCCCTGACTTCACAGGGATGTTGTCAGGATGTACTTAAAGGGATAACGCAGGAAGGTACTCTTAAAAAACGCATAGCCCTGATGATGTCAAAGTCAGGCGAACTGGGCTCGGGCTCCACATCTGCCACAAATGGGCAGTCGGTTGGTCTCACTAGGACTCATCCAAAAAAGCAAGGGACTTAGAAATTATCTCTGCAACCGACTATTCTTATCATTTCCCCCTCAGAGCAGGAAGTGAGGAGATTTCAGAGAATCAAGGACCTGTTGCCCAGCTGCTCTTTGGAATAAGCAAATTGCAAAGAGAGAAAAGGAGAGAGAGAAAGAAAGAGAGAGAGAAAGAAAGAATGGCATGGTCCCATTTTTATATGGAAAAAAAATACCAATAACCTCAACAATACATCTTTGTGTTTGTACACATGTAGTAAAAGATCTGAAAAGATACCAAACGGTTAAGAGAGGTTAATAATTCAGAAGTAGATAGAGGAAAAAGAGAGAGTGCCACAGGGTGGGATAAGAGAGGGAGCTTCATTTTTTACTTCATACACTTTGGAATTACTTGTATAATTTTAAAAATACATCTACATTTTTTTAACCCACAAGTTGTTTGTTTGTTTGTTTGTTTTTAGGAAGGCAAAAGCACCCATTTCTGACCCCCATTGGTGAAAACAAACCCCTCAAAAAAAAAAAAGTTTGGAGCTAAAACCGGGTAACAAGAGAAATGAGCAGGAACCCTCACCCCTGAGTCTAGAGCCTTCCTCTGAATCCATCATACTAAATGAGAAAGATCCAGATGAGACTTGGCAGGTCCCTCCCTCACCCCACCCACCTTGGGGCCTTGGATGGGCAGTTAGACAGACAGACACGGGATTCACCCTGGGCTGTGCACATGCTCCAAGCCCCAGCCCCACGTTTCCTTTTTATTCTTCAGTTTCTCCCCTTGCCTTCCAGGGGCCACCAGTCCCACCCAAAGCAAGGGACACTGGACAGAAAGTCAGGGGCCCTGAGCACCCCGCTCAGCCACCCAACATCTCTAGGGCCCTAGAGAGGCCACGAGCATCCTCAATTCCCACCTCGTGGATAATGAGTGGAACACTTTGTAAGCTGGAGCTCATAGCACAAATGAGAGGGTCTGTTGCTACGGATGCCGCTGTTAAGAAGATGAGGAGGAAGGGAAGGCCTTGGTCCACACTGCCTCATCCCCACCCAAAAATGCTTTCCACTCACGTCATTACCCCGGGCTTTAAGGGTATAATTTAAAGCCACAGTTAAATAAAGGCTCTCTGTTGCTTATATGACACTAAGTGCTGACTCTGTGCCAGAGCTCAAAGCAAGAAGAGCTGCTCCAGGGGGGCTCACAGCCTCGTGGTGTCAAACTGAGACATATCTGCCTGGCTCTGGATTTCTTCTAAGCCCTCACTGGAGGATATCAGCCATAACGCTAGATAAGGCCTACAGGGAAGAACGCTGAAAATAAATGCCTGCTTAATTTTGCTTCAAAAAAAAAAAAAAAACAACCAAAACCCATAGACTAATCTGTATGTTTTGTGCTGGGAGAAGCAGAATCCACAGGCCCCTCATGGGTCCAGGGAGCCCCAGAGACTCCAGCACATCTACTCCCACCTCTGCCTCAGTCTGATTTCAGCCCGTACTCTCTGAACCTTCCCTGGGCCTGCATCATCTTGGAAATAGCCAGGAGAGTAATCTCAAATAAATATCCCAGTCTTTCACCACCCAGGTCTCCAGCAGAGGCTGCTGGCATGACTGCCTGGTGCTGGGAGAACCTCAGAGGAAAGGAGCTGGAAGCCTTCTGAGATAATTCAGTCTTCTCCTCTTCTTTTACAGGTGAGACCCGGAGAGCAAAAGAGGCTTGAGTGGGACTTCCCTGGTGGCACAGTGGTTAAGAATCCACCTGTCAATGCAGGGGACACGGGTTTGAGCCCTGGTCCAGGAAGATCCCACATGCCGCGGAGCAACTAAGCCCGTGTGCCACAACTACTGAGCCTGCCCTCTAGAGCCTGCGAGCCACAACTACTGAGCCCGTGTACCGCAACTACTGAAGCCTGAGCACCTAGAGCCCATGCTCCGCAACAAGAGAAGCCACCACGATGAGAAGGCTGTGCCCCGCAACGAAGAATAGCCCCTCTCGCTGCAACTAGAGAAAGCCCACGCACAGCAACAAAGACTCAATGCAGCCAAAAATAAATAAATAAATAAATATATTAAAAAAAATATATATATATATATATATATATATATCATGGAAGGGACTTCCCTGTTGGTCCAGTGGTTAAGAATCCACCTTCCAATGAAGGGGATGTGGGTTCAGTACCTGGTTGGGGAACTAAGATCCCACATGCCGCGGGGCAACTAAGCCTGCGCCCTGCAGAGCCCACACGCCACAACTGGAGAGCCCGGGTGCCCCAAATGCTGAGCCCATGAGCTCTGGAGCCCGTGCGCCACAACTAGAGAGAAGTCCACGTGCTGCAATGAAAGATCCCGTGTGCTGCAGCTAAGACCCAATGCAGCCACATAAATAAATTTTTTTTTTTTTTAAATCATGGAATCATGGAAAATTTTCACCTGAGTGAAAAAGCATGATACACAACAGTTTGTACAGATTGACCCTATTTTGATTAATGCACACATACAGTTACAGAAATTTCAGCAAAGTATTAACTATGGTTGTTTCTAGAAGGCAGGTATACAAATTATTTTTTTCTTCTTTCTGTTTAACTGTAGTTCTCATTTTCTCTACTATACTTGGAGATTTCTTGAATGATTTAAAAAAACTAGAAGTTAAAAAATAAATTTTTCCAATGCACATGGCCTGGTATGACAGGATGAGAAAGAGATAAATAAAATCTGTTTAAACTCTAAAAAAAGTTATGAATTAAAAAGAAAAATCACATTATTATTTTTTAAAGCTATGATGAGATCCTTCTTTATCTCATAAGTCCAGGGATAATGGCATGGTTCTCTCACTGGGGCACAGAAAGTGAGCCAAGAACCTGGCCTTGGCTTCTGCCACAGCCAGTCACATGGGCACAGTTCTGCCCAGGCCCAGGTCAGCACAGACTGATGGAGCCCGCTGGGCGACCAAGCCAGCCAGGCACTGTAGGGGACCCAGAGGGACATGTGCTGGTTCCTGTGGAGCTCATTGCGACACGGGAGGATGATACTCACCCAGGATGTGACTTAGATTTGCCAGTGTACATTTCAGCCTCTAGAAGATTCTAGGACCTGGTGATCAGGAGTATGGCCTGGCGTTCCCAAAGAAGACTTATAGGGTAGGGAGTGCAGGGTGAGGGAGTTAGGTTTTGAAAAAAGGGAGAATCTAGACAGGTGATGGCAGGGAAGGCATTTGGGCTGAGTCACTATGTGGGCAAACGCCCAGATGTGGGAATAAGTAGGGCTGTGCGGAGAACAGGGAGGAGCCTTGATATCTTGACTTCTTGGAACAAGAAGCCTATAAAGGTGAGTTCCGCCCAGCCTGGCAGGAGGGATAGGCTGGAGTCAGGGAGAAGGGAAGGAGTGGGGTGGGGGGATGGGGGCTGGCAGCTTTGCAAGAGTCAGAAGTGTTACTCTGCTGGAAAGGGCAAGACTCCCATTGCTGAGCCACTGCGGGCCAGGCCCAGCATCAGGGACTCCATACACAGTCATCTCATGGACCCCTCCATGCAGGGCAGCAAGGCAGGGGGCAGACCCAGGTCAGTCAGACCTAGACACGGAGCCTGGCTCCACCACTAGCTCACTCTGGGACCTTGGGCAAGTGACTTCACTCCTCTGAGCCAAGGTCACCTCACCTATAAAACAGAGATAGTCCTCCCTCCCTCTTGGAGGGGGGGTGATGGAGATTCAGGAAAATAACATAAAGAGGGCACCCAATAAAACAACCCTGAGAGGGTCCAGAATTACAAGCAGTAATGGGAAGCCAGAGTGGGGAGTGGTCTGCGAAGCAGGAGTTTAGAAGTGCCCACCCAGGGACTTCCTTGGTGGTCCAGTGGTAAGACTCCACGCTTCCACTGCAGGGGGCACGGGTTGAATCCCTGGTCGGGGAACTAAGATCCCACATGCCGCATGGTGCGGCCAGAAAAAAAACAACAAAAAAGAAGTGCCCACCCAGAACAGATGGATAGAGGGAGACAGAGGCCGGCAAAGCCTAACTGATGACACTAACTAACATATGAAAACCCAAATGCACAGGATTAGAAAAGGGAAAGGTCAGCCAGAGAAGTAAATACTGACAGTGCCTGCGCCAGCCCTGTCTGGAAGAGAGGGGCCCAGTGAGGCCCAGCATGCTTGCCTGGCCCCCTCTGGGGCCAGCTCAGCAGGCTGTCAGCCTCTGATGCTCTTCAACATTGCAACCACTGGCTGGCTCCCCGGGTTTGCCTTCCGGGGTCACTAAGCAGCCTTCAGACGCTGTGGCTTTCCATCTCGGTAACCTGCAGGGAGAGGGTGTCCTTGCCCAGAAGAGGCAATATCCACTTGGCCTGCAGTTGTACCTCTCATTTAAAATGAATCGACCAGTTTATACATCAAGCTGTCCCACCAGGGTTAGCATGACTCAGCATCTCTGAGCCCAGTAAATTGGATTTGTTCTTTTTCTCCATCCCCACTTCCACCCAGGTCCAAGCCACTCTCAGCTCCTGCCTGCATGGCTGGCCTATCTCTTCCATGGCCTCCATGTAGCCACTCGGGCTCTCTTAGGGTTTATTCTCCACAGAGCAGCCACAGGGATTTCTTCAAAACTCCATTGGATGCCCTCTTTAAAACCTCCAATGACCTCCCATCAAAATAAAACAGAAATTCTTTACAAAGCTCTGGGTCCCTGCACACAGCCCCTGCTTCAGCTCCCACCACTTCCCCACCCCTATTGCCACCATCACTGTGACGATGGTGTCACACTGGCTTTCTGTCTGCACCTCAGCCACGCCAGGCTTGCCCCTGTCTTGGGGGTTGCCCTTAATGGTCCCTCTGCAGGGACAGTGGGCTTGTCCCCTGTCTCTTGACATCTCTCACCTTTCAGATCTCAATCTATGTGCTCTTTGATCACTCTGTCTAAAGTGGGTCCCTCCTTCTATTTTTTTGGTTATAGCTGGTTTTTCGGTTTTGCTTTATTTTGTTTTTGCCATTTTAACCACTTTTAAGTGTAACAATTCAGGGGCATTAATTACATTCACAATGTTGTACAATAACCACTACCATCTATTTCCAAAATTTTTCATCGCCCCTCAAACAGAAACTCTGTTCCCATGAAGCAAGCATGCCGGGTTTGGTTTTTTCATAAGTTCACAAACGGAACTTATACTGATTGACTGACTTACTTACTTGTTTCTATTCCTCCTCTACAAAGACAAAAATTTATCTATCTCAGAAATTCCCTGGCGGTCCAGTGGTTAGGATTCTGAGCTTCCACTGCAGGAGGCCTGAGTTTGATCTCTGATCAGGGAACTAAGATCCCACAAGCTGTGCAGCGTGGCCCAAAAAAAAAAAAAAAAAATTTATCTGTCTCATTTGCCATTTTCCCCAGGGTTTAGCACAGTTCTTAATAAATAACAATAATAAAGCTAACATTTATAGAGTTTGCTATTTACCAGGCACTGATCTAAGCATCTTACATCAATTAACTCATTTAATCTTCATAATAACCTATAATAGGTACTCTTAATATCTCCATTTTACAAAAGAAGAAACTAAAGCACTGAGAAGTGAAGTAACTTGCCCAAGATCACGCAGCCAGTAAATAGCAGTGTCAGAATTCAAACCCAGGGAGTCTGGGGTCAGATGGATGGGTAGATGGATAAATGGAAAAACACATGGGTGATGGGTGGATGGAACACCAATGAGACAAGTCTAGAGACCTGGGCTGCATTCACCTCGGGAGCCTTTCTGGCTACCAGCCAGCCAGCCTGTCCTGACAACTTATCAGACCTTACGCAGCTGACTTTTCCATCCAAACTCCTGATTATTATCCGCCTGATTTTACTGATGAGGACACAAAGACCCAAAGAGGTCTACCGATTTGCCCAAGGTCATAAGGTGTGCCAAGTCTCTCTGGCTCCAAAGTCCGTCCCACTACATGACATTTCAGCAGCCTCAGGGGGTTCGTGCTGAATAATTTCTCCCAGGGGTGAAGCTGGCTAAGGAAAAACTTCCCAAGATTGAAAGGCAAATACACTTGGAAGAGCTGAATTCAAAATCAGGACCACTGTTTCTTGTTTCAGTTCTGCCACTTCCTATCTGATGGGCCTTGGGTGAGTCGCTTCCCCTTTCTGAGCATCAGTTTCCCCATTTGTCAAATAAGGATGAGAGCTCCTGTCCTCCCACTTCAGAGCAGGGCTGTGTAGAGAAAGGATGTTTCAGAGAACAAAAGGACTTTGAAATACAAAAGTTACAGTCACGCTAAAGACAAGGGAGAGTATATCACAGATGTTTACGACATGTGTACCGGAAGCCTGTCTTTGCAAACATACACATAGCAATGGAACAGCATGAGGGCACACACAGCCACGAGTGCCCATGGTCATGAACAATCACTCCCTAGCCAGGAAGGTTCTGTTCTAAATCTGAGACACTGACGACTTCTACCCAGGTGTTTGTGGGAATGCTGAACCAGGTAGGAACTAATGGTAGGAAGGAGTGGAGAGAGAAAGAAATGGACAGGGTGTGGAAAACACCAAAACAAAGAGAATGCTAGGCAGAAAGTGAGATTCTTCTGTTCTGAATGATGTTTTCAATGATCAGAGTTACCAGGATAATCCTTCTTTCTTTTGGGGAAACCAGGGAGTACATCTTCCCCGTCCCCCTCCAACCATCTCCTGGGCTGTTGGTCCTCATCTGCACCCCCAGAACCATGCCCTGCTCAAAGAAGCGGGAGGACGAGCCCTTGGACTGCCCTTTGAACTCCCTTGCCTGCTAACCTCTGGTTGCCTTTGGCCAATGGGAGGCACTGGCAGGAGGTCAGAGGGTGGAAGCAGAGAGGGACAGGGGTGTATCTTCCCAACTGCCCTCCCTGTGGTTCTGGTGGTGGCTGAACCCCCTCTGGGACAGCTCCTTGCACAGGCCCAGCCATCGCTGAATTCTGGTAACACTATTCCCTCCCTCTGTTCATTCAGGCCAAAGGGAGGTAATAGCTTCTGTCACTGTGAGCTTGCAGGTACCCCTTGTGGGTTCCCTTAACCCTGCTCGCAGCTTTATTAACTTCTCCAAGTTGAAGCATCTGAGTGGAATTCTGTTTTCTGCCAGAATCTGACTGATACACCACCTGACCCTAAATAGATATACGAATTAGAGAGGGAGGGGAGGAGAAATTGGGAAGAGGCAGTCTAGTCTAGTGGTTAAGGATAAACTAGGAGACTGGAGACCTTGAACACTCCCTTAACTTCGCTGTGACTCAGTGTCTTCATCTGTAAAATCACGATGATAATCTTACCCACTTCACAGGTTTACTATGAAAACAGAATCAGACCATGCCCGTAAAGCACTTACATGCCAAAACCCACAGTTAGTGCTCAAGAATATTAGAAATTCTCATCTTGAGTTCTGAGTCTAAAGGCTCAAATGTTAACAGTACCACTCCCTTAGAGCAGGAATTTTTTTGGCTTTTTAAAGGGGGTTCTCTGGGTTACACAATTTTTCTACTATGAGCATGTATTACTTAGGAGTCAGAAAAGAAGAAGAAAAGAATTAGAAGAAAAAAACGCCGTTGAGAGAGAGAGAGCCTGCTATTCTTCCCCTCTGGGGATGATGTTACTTGCCATCGGGATCTCCCCAGTACGGAACATTCACTTCCTTGAGTGACAATCTCCAGGTGGACATGAATGAAATGACCGCCTGTGAGGAGGGAGGAGGGGGACTGTGCCGCCCCCCCAGCCGGTCCCCTAATGGAGTCAGAGGGGTGGAAACAGGAGCTGGGCCTGCAGTCATTCCCACTGCTGTTCAGGTCCGTACACGGCAGTGGGGAGAAGGCAATTTGTCAGAGGCCTGCGGTACCCATGGGCACCGCATTAAATAAAACCAAGCAGTGTGAAGAGGCTGCCACCCGTCAGCACTGGCTTCTTGCCCAAAGGTTTCACGTGCCACCGCGGAGCCACAGACTGATGTGCAGTTGTAGGCCGGGGACCACGTGACATGCCCAGAACTGCAGAGTAACAGCATCAGAAAGGAGAAGTGCCTCCCGCTTGGACCACACTGACGACTGCAAAGGCAGACAGAGACCTCCCTCTGGCGGGACATCCTCTGAGAGCCGGACAATGAGCTAGCTGCCTTCCAGGCTTCGTCTCCTTTGAGCTCCACAAGGGTCACACAAGATAGGTAGGTTTATTCCCCAGGCAGGCTCAGCTGGCCAAGGTCACACAGCTACTCAGCTTGAGTAGAGCCGGGACTTGGACCCAGGTCTGCTGACTCACAGCCCCATGCTCTTCCCCCTCGATCCTGCTACATCCCACCACCTCCGACTTGCTGTCAACCATGTAACCAAAGCTACCGTTGCTCTGGATGTAGAAATAATAACAGCAGTATCAACCCCTCCCACATGCAGGGTGCTTTACAATCTAAAGGATGCGTTTATTATCATCATTCGCTTGGACCTCACCAATCAGCAGTTGGTGAGAGGGAGCACAGAACTGAAGTTACAAACATGGGCTTTGGAGCAGTGTCCTTGCCCCCTCGGGTTCCGGGCTGCGCTGAGAAGGGAGGCAAGGAGGGGAAAGAAGTCAGGAGAAGCAGCAGACCTTCCCTGGCAACGCTTCGTGATCTCGCAGTTTCTGAATCTCTCTCACTTGATTTTGTTTAAACACTAGGAAAGTTCATTGTCAGCGTTTTTTAGAATAGAGTAAAATTGGAAACAACTTTACATGTCCATCAACCCCCTGTTGACGGCCAAAAGAACTAGGATTTATCCATTGAAAAATGAACAGGGGCTTCCCTGGTGGCGCAATGGTTAGACATCCGCCTGCCAATGCAGGGGACAGGGGTTCAAGCCTTGGTCCAGGAGGATCTCACATGCCGCGGAGCAACTAAGCCCGTACACCACAACTACTGAGCCTGCGCTCTAGAGCCCGCAAGCCACAACAACTGAGCCCACGAGCCACAACTACTGAGCCCACGTGCCACAAATACTGAAGCCCACAGGCCTAGAGCCCGAGCTCCGCAACAAGAGAAGCCACCGCAATGAGAAGCCTGCACACTGCAAAGAGTGGCCCCCACTCGCCGCAACTGGGGAGAGCCTGCGTGAAGCAACAAAGACCCAACACAGCCAAAAATAAATTAATTAATTAATTAATTTTAAAAAAAGAAAAATGAATTACGAAAGTATTACATATCTATTGTGAACATTTTTGAGATGGATTTCATATACACTGACACGGAAAGATGTCAGCATATAGAATGAAAAAGTATAAGTATTTCTGTGGCTGTTCACGGCTGCATATTATTTTATCCACTGGATGTTCCCAAACGTTCTCAATCATCTTCCTATTGTCGGGCACTTAGTCCCAATTTGCTCCTATTATGGGAGAAGTCTGATGGGGATTCATCCAAAGGAAATTATGCAAAAAGAAAAAAAAAAAAAAAAACCAGATGCACAAAGACGCTGCACAACCTTCGGAATGACTGAAGGGAGACCAGTCCTTCATCTTAAACTCATGAGGCTGCAAACCAAATGCACACCCCCCACCCCAAGCTGCTCCTCCCCCAACCACTCCAGGGGACATCTCAGTGCGGTTTCCACCTTCCTTCCTCGCCAGCCCTCGAGGTCCACAGTGCAGATGTTTTTCCTGCAAGGCCTAGCCCACCCGTTCCTTATGGTCCTTACAGTTGCCAAAGGGACCTTCCCAGACATGGTTCTGTCATGCCCCAAACGCGTGCCCCGTGCAGACTAAACACCTGCAAAGGTTCCGGCAGCCTCCAGGCTCCTTGTCAAGTGGAAACACCTTAGTCTGACATTTGAGAGAGACTAAAGGGGGTGGGAACTGATGTTAGCTGAGCCCCTGTGGTGTGCCAGCACTGCTCTAGGTCCTTTACATAACAACCCTAAGGTGGTCTCAATCAGACAGGTATGTTTGTCCACATTTGACAGATCAGGAAGCCAAGGCTCAGATCAGCTAAGTGATAGCCCGAGGGCATGTGGCTAGTACACAGTGGAGCTGGGACTAGAGCTCAGGTCCGGCAGATTCCAGAGCTTTGACAAAGACCCAAACACAAGTTGACTTTCTGAGTCACCTCCCAGCACCCCCAGCTCCCTGCACCATCTGCTGCATGCACACCAGACTGTCCATTCTTCAAAGACGCCCCTATTTCCCTCCCCTCTGATCCAGGGGAGTGGGTGCCCTTACCCCCACAGCTATCAAAATTCCACTTGGCCTTTGGTGCCCAGCACAAAGGCCCCAATCTCCTTGAAGCCTCCGCTGATCACCAGAATAGGAATCCACGCTGACGTAGGCCATAGCACCTCCTTTACCTCCCCTGTGTCATGTCCGTGTCTCTCTAGGCTAGACTGGGAGACCCTTGAGGAGAGGATGCTTCCCCAGAGGACATATACGATCTGCAGGAGGTACTCAGGGAATATTTTTCAAATTGAACAAAACTGAGTATGACCTCTGAGAAGAAACTGTGGGCGGCTCGCATTGCCATCAGGAATGTGGTTCTGACTCACACTGCCTAGATTTGAATCCTGGCTCCCCAACGACCGAGCTGTGTGACCTTGAGCAACTGTCTTTTCTTTGCTAAGCCTCAGTTCCCTCAATCTGTAAAATGGGAGGAAGAAGAATTCCTACCTCAAAGGGTTTTGTGAAGATTGTGTGAGTTAAGCCCTTAAAGCAGGTGCCTGGCATGTAGTAAGTGCTCGATAAATGTTGGCTGCTACTATTCTTACCCACAAGCCTCCCACCCACAAAGGAAGCGGTTCCAGCGTGCTCCCACCCCCACCCGCCCACCCACGCTCCCGTCCCCTCCCCTCAGGGCCTCCTCTTCACAGTCCCAGCTGGTGCCCCTGCATTCCCTCCCTTGTATTTTCTGGTCATTGGGTTCCTATCAAATGTGGCAGGGGTGAGTGTCAGGGCCAACCGGCCTCAGAGCCAACCGGTCTTCCCTCGTAGCCAATGGGAGCAGGGAGTCCAGAGCATTCCCCACTTCCAGGGGATCCTGGCCGGGAAGCAGAAAGCCACAGCCAACCCCTCTCTCAGGCTCCCAGCCAGTACCTCTCTGCCCCTACCCCTCAGGACCACAGGAGCACGCGGGCCACAGAGCCTCCCTTGCCTCGCAAGATCCAACATGTAGACCTCTCCACCTGGACCAGCCCTGGCACATCAGGTGTCTGGCTCTGCTGGACACCAACCTGGTATTCCCAGACACTGCCCCAGGTACAATGCCATGGTAGAGAGAGGGGTTCTGGACTCAACCACACACTTTCCAGCTGTGTAACCTCAGGCAGGTAACATGATCTCTCTGAGCCTTAGTTACTCATCTGTAAAAAGAAGATAATAATAGCACCTACTTGTCAGGGTTGCTGTGAGATAATGCAAAGCACTTACCATCCCAGTGCATGGCATACAGTAAGTGCTCAGTAAATGTCCTCACTCTGATTGTGTAATCATTGGTATTACTCCAGATAAAGATTATTATCCTTTTTTTATAAATGGGGACACAGAAGTCCAAGAGGCTCACAAGGACACCCATGCTGGAGCGAACACAGAGGCACCTCCTACCTCAGCCAGCCTAGTCAGGAGACCCTCTCTACTGCCCCCGCACGCTCAGGCCCAGAACTTGCCTGGGCACCAGCATCCTCTTGGCTCTGGATACTCCCAAGAGGGACCAGGGCTACCAGCCACCTATGCCTCAGCCCTGGCCCATTATCTGTGAGGCAGCCTGACCTTTCCTTCTCACCTTTTGGGGGCAAGGGCTGGGAGACCAATGTAAGGCCCCTCCTAAGAGGTAGACTCAGGCTCCAGGCTATAATGCCCAGCCCATCAGAGTCCTGTGTATGGAACAGCCGCGGCAGCAGAGAAGCAGCCATTTGGGCTGCAAGAACCCCAAACCAGTTAGAAGAGCTGGGTACATTAGTGCTGGCTCTCTCACCCAGTTGCCTGTGACCTTGGACAAGTCATTCTTCCTCTCTAGGCCTCATTCAACGCTTCAATATTTACTGAGTGAGGACTACAGGACCAAGCATTCCACTCATGCTGGTTCTGGGAAGCAGTCTTCCATGAAGCTCACAGAACTGGGCCCAGGGAACGGCCATGTGGCCCAGGAAGGGTTTAATAGGAATAATGCCCCCTGCACTGATCTCCTCCAGGACTGCCTTGAGGGGCCCCTCAAGGAACCATGTGCACACACACAAATCTGGTACATGGGGTCAGCAGGCAGGCATGACCTCAGACTGGTCAGCAGAAGCCAGCTTCATCTCTGCATGGAGTTGGCAGAGCCTCCCTGGGCCACAGTGGCTCAGAGAGGAGGCTGGCACAGGCCGCCACTGCCGCAGGCTCCATATGGAGGAATGGGTGGGCAGGCGGGCACACAGTCGCCTCTCTTCTCCACACCCTTGTCCGGGACAGGCAGCACCGATTCTTCCAGGAGCTTCTGAGGGCATCATTCGCGTCCCTAGCTCTCAACCTGGCCCAGCTGCTACTGAATCTGGAAGACTCCTAATGCTGGGAGGTGGCAGAGAGATGGAGCAGCTGAACCCCACAGGGCCTCAGAGAGGTCCTAAACCCGGCCCTCTTACACTCCCACCTCTGGGTGCAGAGGAGGCGACATGAGGATCCAGAAGTGAAGGCAGGAACGCATGGCAGTGTCTCTCCCTCACCAATGCGTTCTCAGAGCTCTGGAGCGGGAGGGGGTGGGGGTGCGAGCTGGGAAGCAAGGACCACGGCCGGTGCCGCAAAGGAGACCAGTATCCTCAGTACTCCTTCCTCGTCCTTGTCCAGCCCCCTACGGTCCCCATGGACCACCCCCAGCCATAGCTCTGCCAGACAGTGGCCTTAGCATCTGGTAAGTACCCTGGTGGCTGCAGTCACTCGCCACCACAACCATGCCTGCCCCCAAGATCCCAGCCTCTTGGGCCCTTGGATGTCCCCAAGTGTGAAGGTGCCAGACACAACTGGGACCCACAAGTCCTCTCCCTCTAACGGGTAGGGGAAGCCTCTGGTCAGGACAACACCAGGCCAGAACCTCAGTGGTCCTAGGGCTAAGTTCTATCCCCCCAGCTATGGGAGACTCGGAAGGGAGGTGGGATGGGAAGTGAGCCCCGAGTGGGGAAAAGACTGTAACCAGAGGGTGAGGGTGAGGGCGAGAGCTCCCCAGCATCCCAATCTTCAGCCAAGAGACTGTCCTGCAGCATCGGAAGCCTGGATGGAGATATCCAGAGCGCTCTTGGCCTCCACGGAGGCGGCAGGAGTGGTCTCGGAGAACGGAGCGGGCCAGCCCAGCACCCAGCACAATCGTTCATCCCTACAGCAAGCGTCAGCCCCCTCGCCTGCCCACCTCTCTCTCCAGGCCTTGGGGAGGCTGCAGACCTGGGAGGTAGGGAGGAACTGCAAGGACCTCCCCCGCACTGGCCGGAGGGCCAAGAGCCTGCAAACTCAGTTCCTGCCGGTCGGTCCCGACCTCCCCCAGGGCTGGAGGCTGGGCCTCCGGGTCCCGAGCCCCTAGCCCCCCGTGCCACCTGATCCCCCGCACGTGCCTACCTGGGCCTGGGGGTCCCCATCTCGGGCAGGCTGGGCGGGGGGCGCCCCCTCGGCTCCTGCGGGCCGGCAGGCCGCGGGGCGGGGCGGGCGCGCCGGGCCGCGTTGGGCTCTGCGGAGCAGCCTGGTCCGCGACACCCCCGCCCGCTGATGGATGCCGACTGCAGCAGCGGCGGCGGCGGCTCGGCGTGCGCCGGGGGCTGGGCACCGTGCCTACAGCCCCGGGCCTGGCGCCCGTCGCGCAGCCAGTCCCCGCCCCCGCCCGGCCTCTGCGCCCAGCCCTGGGGCAGCCGCCGCGCGCCTGCCTGCTCCCTCGCGGCGGCCCTGCCCCTGCCTCCGCCTCCTCCCTGCCGGTCTCCCTCTCCCTCTCTCTCAGGCTCCCAGGCCACCTCCTCCCGGGCGCTGCCACAGCGGCAGTTACCGGACCACCGCGGGACTGTGCATCGGCAGCCAAGCCCGGCGCCTCCGCTGACCCCACCCTGGCCTTGGACAGCCCCTGTCCCCGCTCGGGCCAACCCCTGTTGGGGGCTCGGCGGGGGAGGGGGGGGCGGAGGGGAGAGGAAGAGGAGAGGATCCCTGACTCAGAAGGGGTGACTCAGCCTCAGCCCACCGAGCCCAGCCGAATACCCTCACCTCCCCGGCAGCTCAGAGCTCGGGTCAGAACTTCCCTGGGACTCAGAGCTCCTCCCCCACCGGGGAGGAGGTCATGCAAATGTCTCCTGGGATCCCGCGTGTGTATGTGTGCATTTGTTCATATGTGCTTCGGTGACAATGACCATAAGTGTAACAGTGGGGAGTGGGCCCGTGTACAGATGTTTCTGGATGTGCCAGGTGTGCATCCAGGCTCCAGGAAGGTGGGGTTGGGGGGTGGCCAGCTGGCCTGTGGCACTGAGGTCCTGGCTCAAAACCAAGTGAAGCCCTGCTCCTCTCCAGCAGCGCTGTCTCAGAAAGCCCTCCAGACCAACTCAGGAGATCCACAGCGAGGACCTCCAACGGCCTGGCTTCTAGTCCAGCTCTGTCATGGGTCAACCAGTACCTCTGGGCACGTTGCTTTCCTGCTCTGGGCCTCACTTTGCCAACAGTGAAAGAAAGGGTGGATGTACCTATCTCTCGGGGTCCCAGTTTGTGGGGAAGTCCTGAAAGATGGTTGTGTAACCCACAACATGATCCCCAAAGATTTCTGCCCATGGGTCCACATTTGCAGCCCACATGACCCCTACTCCCTAGCCAGCACCGCCACCATCCCAGGCATACACATCTATTCTTTCCTTCTTCAAATCATTCCTGAGGACCTACTATGTGCCGGCCACTGTTCTAGGCACTGCAGAATCCACCACACCAGAAATCACAGAGGCCCAAAGCTGGGACGCCACCCAGGTGTGAACCAAGCCATCCACACCACCACCCCCTCCCCATGGCAGCCTGCATTTCCTTCAGTGTCAGCCTCACCACTGGGCTGTGTCCCTTAGTGTCCACCTCACCAGTATCCACCTGAACTCCCACACTCCAGCAACAGGCAGCCCCCTCCCTCCACTCCTCTCTCCCAAGGTGGATGCTCCATCACAGTGACCTTCCACCCCCGATCCTAGTACCAACCCTAGGGCCTCCACAGAACAAGGCTATGCCCTCTCCCCAGCGCCCCTCAGAGAACCCAAGATAGCAACCATGTCCCTTCTCCCCACCCCCAAATCAAGCCTTCTCTTCTCCAAGTTAAACGTCACGCACTCCTTCACCAGATGTTCCCAAGACACAGCTTCCGGTGCCTTCACTCTCTCTGCTGCCCACTAGGCTCAGGAGTGGTCAGAGAGCAGAGAGCCAAAGGAAACCAGATCCTCCCAGTCCTAGAGAACATGCCCTCCCTCCAGACAGGAGACAGGAAGATGGACAAACCAGCACAGGGCCAATTCCCAGAAGGACCAGAGTCCTGCTGGGCGGACTTCCTTGTAGATGTTCTCCTTTGCCGTTGGACTTTTCGTTCCCCAGCTTCCAAAATTCAGTTCTTCCCAGGAACTCCCCAGGCCCTCAGGAGTATGGCCTTGGGCAAGTCACTTTGCCACTCTGGGGTGCTCTGCTTGAATTCAATTCACCACACATTTATCCAAATGAATGAGTGAAAGGACCAGTAAAACTTAGGAGTTACACCAGATGAACTTATTGTTTCATACACACATCTGCTAAGAGATTTCTGACTGCCTGCTTCAAGTATTTTTATTCCAAGTTGATTCTTAGCCTCCTCTGCTTGCTGCCTTTCCCAACCCTGGGTTCCTGTGGGCAGGACAGAGCTGCCAAGCCAGAGCCCTCCATTCCTCCTAGTTCAACTCTCCTTCCTTCAACCCTCCTCCCCTTCCTTTCTTTCCCCAGGCAGGAGCCTTCCCCTCCCTCCCCTGGGGCAGGACCACTTTCCCACCCTCCTCAGCTAGATGGAGCCTCTCACTTTCCCAGAAGAATCCAGGCTACATTCCAAAAACCAAGGCAGAACATTCCCAGCCATCGTTCTGGTTTTATACCCGAAGGGCCCAATTCCCTTCAGGTCAGTGGGACCACACAGAAAACTGGGCTTCTTTTATTGTTATTATTTCTCTTTCTATTATTATTATTGGCTAACATTTCTATTAGCACTTTCTAGTTTGCAAAGTACTTTCATGTTCCATCCTCACATCTTGTGACATACTGTCACCCCCCCCCCCGCCATTTTATAAACAGGCAGTCTGAGGTCCAGAGCGGTGAGTGACTTGTCCAAGGTCACACATGCACAGTAACACTGACTCTCTGGACCAGACATCTTCCACTTCACCCCACAATAACCTTTTCCAGAGAAATCTGATTGTGGTGGGGCGGGGGGGTGGGGGAACTCTCTGAAGAACACACGGCCCCCTGTAGGCATCAGTTGAAATCACTACCCCAGATACTTGGCTGCCTTCATTCCCAGGGCAGGGAAACTGAGGCACAGGACCAACCCAGAACCACATCTTGTGAATGCCCCCATGGAGAAATGCTAGGGTCCCAGGTGAAGGATGAGGAGCCTCCACCCCACCCCCCGTAAAGAGGGGCTCTTCTGAATTCGGCTTCCAGCCCTGGCTCTGCCACTTCTTTCTGTGTTACTTGGGTAGATGATTTGACCTCTCTGAGCTTCAGTTTTCTCACCTATAAAGTGGGAGAAATTCTTCCTGCCCTACTTCTGTCGCTGAGTTGCTGTGATGGGTTAGCAGATGCTGGCAGAAGAGAAAGGACAGGACCCCTCATCCCCTCTCGGGTCTGCCTGGGAAGCAGGAGAAAGTCTTTCTTCTTAAATTTTAACTGGCGGGTACTTGATGGTGCAAAAGTGCTAGGATACAGGAAAGCCAGGAATAGGATGGAAGTGATGTTCTCCCTTGGCTGGGAAGGCAAAACACATGGTGTCCGCTACAGTCCCCCAAGGCCACTGGTGGGGCAGAGACCAAACAAAATACTCCAGCAGGCCCCTCCCACCCCTCCCCTTTTATCTTTCAGATAAGGAAACCAAGGCCCAGAGCAAAGCAGCACCTTGCCAAGGTTACCCCAGGTAGTCAATGGTCTCACGACTCCCAGACACCAGGGGCCCCTTGATTCCTGGGTCGTCAGGGTGGGGTGGCAAGCACTCGTAGTGCAAGGATTTACTCTTTCATTCAGCAATCAGTGACGTGCACACTGAGCCTGGGGAAGGCAAGAGGAATTGGGTAGCCTCTGTCCTTGAATTCACCGTCAGTCCAGTGGAGGACAAAGGCACACAAACCTGCACATCAGAGGGTACAGTAAGATGAATCACCACCACTTTCTGAGTACTAGCTCTGTGCCTGGCACCAGTCACACATTTGTTTAATCCTTATAACAATTCTCTGGCATGGAAATTATTAACTCCTTTCATAGCTGGAGTCACTGAGGCTTGGGGTTAACGACTTCCCAAAGTTCACCCAGCTAATAAATGGCAGGGCCAGGATGTGACTGCCAGATCTGTCTGATGTCAAGCTCTGAGCTTCAACCCTTATCACCCCCTGCAGTGGAAGCTCGGAGTCTTAACCACTGAACTGCCAGGGAAGTCCCTAGATTTTGAAGATTTAATAAAAGAAATGTACTGTATCTCAATAACTTTTGTATTGCAATTATAATATTTTGGATGTATTAGGTTTAATAAAATATATCATTAGAATAATTTTATCTGTTTCTTTTGGCTTTTTTTTTTTCACGTGGCTACCAGAAAATTTAAAATCACATATGTGGCTCGCATGTGCGGCTCACATATTTCTTTTGGTCAGCACAGGTTTAGATTCTCTGAGGTCCTAGCCCAGTCCATGGGGCTCAGAAAAGGGTTCCTGCAGGAGGGGACACCTAAACCGAACTGGGTTAAAGGCAAGGTCATGGGGAGGAAGGTATGCCAGGGCAAGAGAGCTGCAGGGCCTCTGGCTCTGGTCCCACAGGGCGGCCAGGCCTGGGTGGGCTGTGCTGCAGCCCCAGGAGCTGAGAGCTGGGCCAGCTCGTGGAGGAAGTTACCAGAGCCAAACTTTCCAGATCAGCGTGATCTACAGGCCTGGGAAGTTCTGCCTGACAAGGCTGTTCTCACTGATCCTTGGTGCTCTCTGGAAGGCCCTGCAGGGCAGCTGTGTCCGGGTGTAGGGAGCAGGTGGAGCGATGGGCAGCCATGCCCACCTGACAGGGACCTCCCGGCTCCAGCTGCCCCTACCGCCTCTCCTTCAGTCTCCTCCAAGAAGCCTCCCAAAGGGACCTCGCCATCCCCTCAAACCTTCCAGCCCAGACCGTGGGAACTACACATTCCTGCCTTCGGTCATACTCTGGCCTGGAATGATGATGAAGCTGCACAGAGGGTCACAAAGCACGAAGCACTTTTCCATCCTTAGTGTGGTGAAGAGCCTGGGGGCAGTGGTTACCTCCGGGGTGGGGGTCAGGGGCAAGGACAGGGGAGTTACATTAATAGTACAGGAGCTGTGTGACCTTGGGCAGGGCCTAAACCTCTCTGAGCCTCAGTTCCCACCTCTGTACAATGGGGGTAATATCAGCACCACCTCTTCAAGCTCCCATGACATGAGAGAATACCCAGGAAGGGCTTAGCAGGCCCCTGCGGTACCCTCAGTCCCTCCAAAGCCTCCAAAGGTCACCTCTCCTCCAGGAAGTTCACCCTCCATGCCTCTGCCACCCAGTCTGTCCCTTCTCTAGCCTGCTGGGCCACACATCTCTTGTCTCTACTTCTGAATTTGGGGTTCAGTTGTGATGAGGCTCTCTGACCTCTCCAACAGGACTGAATTTGTCAAAGGTGGGAACCTTGCCTGTCCCTTCCTTTCCATCGCTCCTCCCCCTCCCCCTCTCCTTGCACTTCCCCCACAGCCAGGCCCCTGCACAGGGCTGCGCATCCCAGAGGCTCTCACAGCCCACTCTAGTGGCTTGAACACTTGGCCACTATCTTTGGCCAAAAACAATGTGGGTCGGATGACTGTGCACATTCTGAGGAGCTGGTCCCGCTCTGCTCCCTCGCGGGAAGAACATTCAGTGGCCACACATTCTCTGATGAAGCAACTCAGATCTCTCCGCCTGACTCTGCAGTCCTTCACAGCCTGGCCTCACCTGCCTCTTCAGCCTCATCCTCAGGGTCCCTGCGGGGAAGCTCAGTCAAACTGAATGGTTCTGGGCCCCCAGGGCACGGCGGTGCTGGCACGGCCTCTCTGCTTTTGCAGGGGTTCTTTTCTCTCCCTGGGAGACCCTCTTTCCCTTTCCCATGGTCATTCTTTCAGCCATCCTCCAGGAAGTCCTTCCTGATCCCCTCCTCTTTACAATAACCCCTCCCAGCTAGGAGGAACCTCTTGGCCTCTCCCCTCCCTCCTACACTCTGCCCTCCAGCCCTGGGATGTGTGAATTTCTCCCCTCAGTGCCCAGCTCAAAATATGTGCATGGTGTGTGTCCCTTGGGACACATCTGCACTCTCAGAGCCAGAGGCCAGGGAGCAAGCCCGAGTCAGGAGTTCACCCCGGATGCCAGGACCCTGCTGAGTCCTGCTGACCCAGACTCCACCTCGGCTACATTTCTTAATGGATCTCCATGCTCCTGCTGCCCCTGGGAAATCAGCCCTCCCCTAAGACATCTGGGAGCCATACTCCTGGGGCCTGAACATAAAAGATCTGGCCACGTTCCCACTGGATTCAGACATCCACCCAGCCTCCCATCGGGTGCCTGAAGTGTCAGCTGAGGTTTGCATCATCACAGCATCACAGATTTCTTGCAGTCAGAAGAGACCTTGGAGAGGATCACACTGAGGCTGGGAGCAGTGGGAGGCAACAGGAGAAAGGCTATGTGTGTTTGTCTGTGGTCCCCTGTGCCAGAAGATGCTGCAGCGACACCATCAATCAACATCAGCATCGCAGAGAGCCTTTGGGACTCCTCTACGTGCTGGCACTGTGTCTAGCAATATGCGTACATTTTCAGTTTTTAATTTCTTACTTCTCTGTAAGGCAGAGATTATATATTCCACCTTGATTTTACAGGGGAGGAAATGAAGCTCACAGCAGATAAGCCACTAGTCCAAAGTCACACTGCTAGTAGGTAGGGGGCCAGGATTCAATTCTAGGTTTGCCTGACTCCAGAGCTTGTTTGTCCACCATTAATCCTGCATACATTTGATTTAACACAAATTTACTCTAAAGATGCTGGCCATGTTTTAGTTCCTGTCTGGGAAGTAGTTACATAAATAAGTGTAAACTTATGATCTGTGTACTTTTCTGCATTTATATTATAACTTCAATAAGGTTTTTTTTTTTTTAATGTTTTTGTCCCAGAGATGAATCCATGCTAGAGATTTTGGGGGTGTGAAATACTCTTAGTATTAGAGTCTGAAGCTAGAAAGCTGGGTTTTGTTTTTTTTCTTTTCATCCATCTTTCCATTTCAATAGGGACTGTCCTAAAGAACTCATAAACCCCCAAGCCAGACCAGCAAAATTTCACCTGCTGTCTGTCCGCTGCTCAGACTACAAACATTTTCTTGCACTTACATTCCCAGCCCAGGTGCCACCTAGCCAATATTCAACTTCCAGAGGCTGGTACTGCTCTGCAGTTTTTGCAATCCTCTCCTCATCCACCCATCTGCCCCAGACAGCTAGACCAGCCGCTGCATCACTGTTAATCCCCAGCTTCATGAGATGGCCAGGCAGCCACGTCTGGATGTTCCCATTTCCTCGCACCAGGCCAGGCTGGGCAAAGAAGCGGTCTGTGTATGTAAACCCAGCCTTCTGCTTGGGCGGCTCTTGCCGGACTCTCCTGGCCAACTGGGCCCTCTGTGGCTTTTATCTTCCTGCCCAAAATAACCATTGGCTTCAGTGGTTCTCTGGGCACAAATCAGACTCTCACGAGAGCCTGTGGCAGCTTGAAGACAGGAAGGGCACGTTATCCATCTCTGTTTCCCCAAGGCACCAGGGCAAAGGTTTGTGGGATTTATTGAGCGCCTCTGTGTGCCTGGAGGGACCTGTGTTGGGGGCGCGGGCTCGCTAGAAAACACGGTCACGTTCTCCGGAAGCTGAAAGTTTAAGGAAAGAGAGGAAACACCAATATCAGCCAACCGCAATAGAAGGTTAAAATACTAAAGGTTGTCAGAAAGGGAAAAAATGTTTTGGGAGTTCAGAGGAGAAAGAAATGAGAGAGGAGCAGGTGTCAAAGAAAGTTTCAAGGCAGAGGTAGCATTTAGGTTGAGCACTAAAGGCAGGCCAGAAGGACAGTCTAGATGGAGGAGATAGCATAAAACGAGGCACAGGGTTGGGAAGTACAGGGTAGACTCAGGAAACTGGCCTTTTTTTTTGGCCACACCTCGTGGCTTGCGGGATCTTAGTTCTCCAACCAGGGATTGAACTCAGGCCCTGGCAGTGAAAGCGCCAAGTCCTAACCACTGGACTGCCAGGGAATTCCCAGGAAACTGGCCTTGAATGACCCAGAACCAAGGATGCCAAAGGTTGAGGCTGGGGCTGGAATGGCATATAGTGCCAATGGGAGCCTCAAATGGCACACCAAGGGTTTCCTGCACTGTCCAGCAAGTAGCCACACGTGACTATTTACATTTAAATTAATTAAAATGGGATAAAATGTAAAAGTCATAGCCACGTGCGGTTGATGGTTACCATATTGGACAGTGCAGATGTAGAACATCTCCATCACCAAAGACAGTTCTACTGGACAGCGCCGGTACACACAGCAGGGAATCCAGAAGACTCTGAGCAGAGGTGCGACATGATCGGAGCTGGGCTTTAGGAAGATTAATTTGTCCCTGGTAAAGGGTAGGTACCTGGAGGTAAGAGAGGCCCGGACCCAGGGCAGGCATTGCAATAATCCAGGTGAGATCAATAACCATGTCTATTCCCTGGGTTCCTCTCTTCCTATCAGGAAGCAGGAAAGCAGAGAGCCATGGTTCTCAAAGTGTGGTCCCTGGAACAGCAGCATCACCCAGGAACTTCTTGGTATGCAAATCCTCGGGCCCAATCCCAGATCTACTAAGTCAGAAACTGGGGGTTCAGAGCAGCAGCCTGTGCTTTTATCAGTCCTCTCCTGATTCTGATGCATGCTCCCGGCATAGAGGCTAGGAGCCCACTCTGGTTCCAGACTCTACACCTCTACACCCTGGAGTC
Organism: Balaenoptera physalus; assembly: GCF_965194825.1. Lineage (NCBI taxonomy): Eukaryota > Metazoa > Chordata > Mammalia > Artiodactyla > Balaenopteridae > Balaenoptera > Balaenoptera physalus. Next base: position 23,402,285 of record NC_138898.1, read on the forward strand.
AGAAGACCTGCCTCCATGTCTTGCGTGTCTTGGCTCAGCTGTTTACTAGCTGTGCTTAATTCCTTTGTGCCTCAGTCTTATAAGGATTAAAGGGGTTAATACATGTACTTGTCTGAGGAGAGTGCCTGGCCTATAGGAAGTGCTCAATGAATGTTAATTATTTTTAATCCTCATGGGCCACTTCATCTATACTCCTATGGTACAAAGTTGAATTCCTCCCACAGACAATGGACCAGCATCTGTCTCTACCTGCCTGTCCATCATACAATATTCCTAGGCCCACTCCCCGTCCCACCATTTACTTTTCTCCGGGCCCAGAGTGCCAGTTCTTCTCCCGGAAGGCAGGGGCACTTCCTGTGTCAAGGGAGCATTTCCACCAGGGGAGAATGTCAAGGCAAAAGGGGCAGATTTAATGTCCTGAGCTAAGATGTCCCGGTAGGAAGCAGGTCAGGAGATGCCCCAGGAGTCTTCCCCTACAAGACCACCTGGGAATAGGATGTCTGGAGATGAGCACCCAGCTGCCCACTGCCATTGAAAGCCTCAAGCCTGTTCATTCGGATCCACGCCAGCCAAAAGGGCATAGGGAATGGTACCTGGGGTTCTGTCTACTGCAGGTAGCTCAGTCCTGACTCGGGGAACTAGCCAGGGAGGACAGTGTCAATAAACCTGGTTTCTGATCTTGGCTGTGAGATCTCGGGCAGTCATTTTCCTCTTTGGATTCAATTTTCTTGCCTCTAATGTGAGGGTGTTGGACTAGTGTGTTCTTAACCTTTTATGGGTCATGGTTTCCTTGGAAAATGCGATAAAAACTGCAGAGCTTCTCCCAGAAAAATGCACATGGGCACACATCCAGACACACACACACACACACACACACACACACATGCACGCGCGCGTGCACACACACACACACCTTATTATGATTTCAGGCATCAAGAAACCTCATGAAACCCATGCATAGCTCACCCCTTGGGTCCATGGACACTTGGTTAAGAAACCTTGGCTAGATGGTCACTAGTCATCATGATAAGAAGTCAGCTATACTTGTATCTAATTTAAAGGAACCCTATGTTAAAAATTTCACCAAAGAGATGAGATGTGAAATGGGCTTTCATAAGATTCAGTTGTTGATCGGCTAAATGCTATGCATCCCTCCAAGAGCCTACCTCCGCCCTTGTCATATGGCCTTGGTAGTCTCCCCACACTGTCCCCTCCGACTCAGCAGAGAGTGAGCACATAGTCCTGAAAGACACCCCTGCCTCACCAGCTGTCTCTGGCACTTCCCAAATAGTAGACGGATTGTCCCCAGCCACGAGAAGGTAGAAGAGGAGGAGTCTGGTCTGCCTCTTGTTCCCCCACCCAAAATCCTTGGCTCAGATGCCAATCACTAAAGACGCTCCTAGATGCCACCTCCAACCCCCCAAAACACACACACACACACACACACAGTGCCACACGCATGCCCTCCCTCGCACAGCCACAGCCAAGGGACTGCACCTCCAGACACTTGGTGGTGCGGCCACTTGGAACAGGTGAGGGTTTTTTAGAGGCTGAGTGACAGGACGGGTGAGAGCAGTTCCACTCTGTCAGAGCTCCCACTGCCACCACCAGCTCCGATGAATCACTACCCACTACGCGAATGTCCACATCTGTCAGCATGGCCAGAGAGGCTGCATTGGCTTCTGGAACAAATGCCTTGGATTGGTGACCATGCTGATCACACCAGCATGAGCCCAGGATCACACCAGGGGCAAGACGCCCAGCCTGAGCCAGTGCAGCCGACCCAGACCGACAGCCTCTCCCAGCCCAGCCCAGCCCAGCCTATGCCACCAGGCCACCAGGGGCCTCTCTCTGCACAAGTCCTTTTAGAGTGGCTGTTGATACCTCTTCCCCTCCCCAGTCTATCTGTAAGCCACCCACTCCCACACCACTGCAATCTGGTTATGAATGGGCACCCAGTTAACCAGGCAGACTTGGATAGTGTCAATGCAGCCATCAACTGGTTTCATCTTTCTGAAGGAAAGGGGCCCTTGGCAGTGAGAGTGCAGAGTCCTAACCACTGGACCGCCAGGGAAGTCCCCTCCGGAGGGCACTTTGCAAAAGTGCATGATAAGCCTTAAAAATGTGCATACCTTTTCATCCAGATATTCCTCTTCTATGAATTTATCTGTGAGACCAATGGATATACTCAAAGATGTAGCCATAAGAACATTTGTCTGTTGTATACAGGAGTCTTGTATACCAGAGTGAAGTGGAAATTTGGAATTAATATAAATGTCCAAAAATAGTGGGTATTTTCTATAAATAGTGATAACACATATCCTGAAACACTATACAGCTGTTAAAATATAGTGTCATGGATCTATATGATTCTATGTAATAATGTTCATAACATAATACAGAGTTTTTAAAAGCATATGGGACATGTGACCCAATTTCTATAAAGTATGTGCATGCATACATAGAAAAAAGAAAACTTGGAAGGAAATATTCAAAACATAATGTTCCCAGGGATTGTTTTATGATAGCGGAATTTCTTTTGTGCTTGTTTGGGTTTGGTTTTATTTCATTGTATATTTTCTGCTGTTTGTATGTGTGTGGATATATATTATTTATACGAGAGAGGTAACAAGAAAGGCCCATAACCCTCACCTCACTCACAGGTTCTGGCCTGAACCATCACAGCCCTTCCTGGAATCTCAGCAGAGTTCCCCCCCTTCAGCCACCACTCTTATCAAGTCTCCCTCTGGCTTTGAACTTTGCTGCCTTCCTCAAGTTGCCCCTTGGGATTTTACTAACTGGGGGCCCCATCCAGCCATTCCCCAGAGCCCCCTGACACAGGCCTCCACAGTGGAAGTCCCCTCCTCCAAGGCCCCCTGTTCATGAATCTCATGCAGACAGGGAGAGTCCAATCCCAGAGAGAGTGTGTCTCATTTTGCAGTAAGAGAAATAATAATTATTATAATAAAGATAAGAGTGGTAGTGAACCTTCACATTTATACTTTGTCTTCCTTTTTATAGAGCACTTTATTATACACATTTCACTGAACCCTCCCAGAGGTTTGTGAGGCAGGCATTATTATACCCATTGTACAGATGAGGCCCAGGAAGTATAGCTGCACAACATTTGCCAAAGGTCACAGAGTGAGTCAGGATTCAAATGCAGGTCTGAGTTCGACATAGAAGGAGTTAAATGGAAGAACTGAACAGGCTACCCTGAGCCCACTTCTAAGGAGCCGAATTCAACAGAGCCCCTCCTCCCAGCTGAGCTCACAGTTGCTATACCACCACCCCCTGCCCAGAACCCCACAAAAGCCCTTCTGGGGCCACATGCCCTGCATCTCCACACCAGTCCATCATTCCCTTCCAGCTCTGGCAACGGGTCCTTGCTGCCTCCTCGGGTCTCCTAGCAACGAGACATCCTGTGGCGCCTCTCTCTCCACCTCTGGGCTCTCCAGCTTGGGCCTGTCTCACTGAGGGAGGGGGCAGCCAGCAGGCTCCTCTCACAGGGGTTGTGGCACCCATGTGTGGTAGGGGCAGGGAGAGGAGGAGATGGCATCAGCCTGCATGGCCCCCACTCTGGGCCTGCTCCCAGCTCCACATTTGGGGCACTGGCTCTGGCTGTGCTGCCTTTTCTTGAGCTCCTGACTATCTGCTGACTGGGACAAAAAAAGAAGCTGAATCCTAGGGTTTGAATTCTAGACAATTCCAATTTACTTTTGCATTTTTGAAATACATGGAATCTTCCCATCTGAATATTAATATTAAAAATAGCAGTAATAAGTACTAGCCACAAAAGAGTTACTTTATTCAGTGCTCAAAACCACCCCTGAGAAGCAGGAGCTAGCATCCCCATTTTACAGATGAGGAACCTGAGATGTAATCTGCCTAAAGACACTCAGCTAAGGAATGAAAGAGATTTGAACAAGTGTGTCTAACACCAAAGCATATGCCCTGACTACCGTACCACGCCGCATCTCTTAGAAATCATCTGGTCCCACCCTCTTACCACACAGATAGGGAAACTGAGACCCAGAGAGGGGAAAGGATTTGTAATCATCCAGCATTTACTTATTTACTGAGCAACTACTGTGTGTGATGCATGGAGCTAGAAATGTGAATAATAAACTATTTCAATTCCACACTGTTGGGTAGATGGGCAGTGACTATGTACTGAAAATTGTCAAAGCTGAGCAATGGGTTCATGGAAGTTCATTATAATATTCTCTCTAGTACTCTTCTTCATGTTTGAAATTTTCCATAATAAAACAGTTTTAAAAGGACTATAGAAAGATGGCTGATGAATATGTAAATTTTAAGTCTAGATGGACTAGATAATCAGTAAAATCACCCAAACTTGGGGATATTTTGCTCTGATTGTTTTTTTTTAACCAGGCTATCCCATTTTATAAATTTATTTATTTATTTATTTTTGGCTGCATTGGGTCTTCGTTGCTGCGCGCGGGCTTTCTCTAGTTGTAGTGAGCAGGGGCTACTCCTCATTGCAGTGTGCTGGCTTCTCATTGCGGTGGCTTCTCTTGTTGCGGAGCACAGGCTCTAGGCGCGCGGGCTTCAGTAGCTGTGGCACGCAGGCTCAGTAGTTGTGGCACGCGGGCTCTAGAGCGCAAGCTCAGTAGTTGTGGCGCATGGGCTTAGTTGCTCTGCGGCATGTGGGATCTTCCCGGACCAGGGCTCGAACCCATGTGCCCTGCATTGGCAGGCGGATTCTTAGCCACTGCACCACCAGGGAAGTCCGCTCTGATTGTTTTGAAGTTCAGGAAAAGGCAAGTGTGCTGGAACCCACATCATAGCCTCTCTTCCTCCATCCTTCTATAAAATTCTCCTCCTCTGTGTTGTTGCTAGGAAACCAGTGAGACAGGAGAATCCCACTCTGACTGGCTGGGCCTTCTCCCTTCCCACACTGCCCCTTTGGGGGATACAGTGCCCCTGCCCCCGGGGGAACTGACCCTACCGGGCAGGCTCTCTGTGGATCCACAACCACATGACGCAGAAGGAGATCCCATAGGCCACTGGGAGAGAGGCAGCTATAAACAGAGAACCATGATTAGAAAGCAAGTTACAGGCCTCTCTCTGTAGGTTTCCAAGTCACAAAAACTTCCTAACAATCAGAGGGGCTTTACTCAAGTTGCTCAAAGTTTCCAGAGAGGATGAACACACACAAAGCACAAGAATGACAATGTGAGCATGAACCAGAGAGAAACTACACAGCAGAGGCAGAAAATGTGACAGACAGGTGGAGAACAAGACGCCACTGGGAGGCAGTACAGCACGATGGTCAAGGACTGGAGGCAGGTCAGAGCTCCAAGCCCTGCTCCAGTGCTGCCCAGCTAGGAGACTGAGCAAATAACTTGGCCTCTCTGAGCCTTTATTGTCTCCGCTGCAAATTGCGGATAATTCTATCACTGTATTGTATTCACAATACAGAGTGAATGTAGGCACTGAATGAGGCAAGACATGTCAAGTGCTTAACCCAGTTCCTGGCACATAGTAAGCACACAATAAACAGTGGCTTTCAAAGTAAGTGCTAACCGTCTAATCCAGCAATTCCACTTCTGGGTAAATTCACCCAAAAGAATCGAAAGCAGGGTCTCAAAGAGATGTTTGTACATCCTTGTTCATAGTATTATTCATAATAGCCAAGAGGTGGAAGCAACACAAGTGTCCGACAACAGATGAATGGATAAACAAAACGCAGTATATACATACAATGGAATATTCGACCTTAAGAAAAGAAAAGGACATTCTGACACATGCTACAACATGGATGAACCTTGAGGACATTATGTTAAGTGAAATGAGCCAATCACAAAGGACAAACACTGTATGATTCTACTTATATGGTATATGTAGAGTAGTCAAAATCGTAGATACAGAAAGTAGAATGGTGGTTACCAGGAGCTGAGAGGAGAGAAGAAGAGAAAGTTATTGTTTGATGGGTAGAGAGTTTCAGTTTTACAGGACAAAAGTTCTGGTGAGAGATGTGATGACGGCTGCAAAACAACGTGAACGTACCCAACACTGCTGAACTCTACTCTTAAAAACGGTTAAGATGGTAAATTTTAAGTTATGAGCATTTTACCACAATAAAAAATGTTTAACAAAAAGTGCCAGTCTGAAAACCAAGAAAGAGACTAAAAGACTAAGAGACCAAGCTAGAGAAAGAACTGAAAAAGTGAAGAGTATCGTAATACAGCAATGGGGTGACCCAAAGAGGAAACACACACTTTGCACGCACACCCTTGCAAAGCCGTCGAGCATAAATGGAGGAATTTTCAGTAGGGACCTGCACCTCCAGGATGCTCAGGCCCGGCTCTCTATCCTCAATTCTGTCCCCACCGCGTGGTGGTTCTGGTCATCACTGAAGCACAAGCCTGTGGGAAAATCTAGCCTCATTCCTCTACCGCTGCCCAGACTCCTCAGAGAAACAGGGAAGGATCAAAGCCCAGAGGAACTGAAGGAAGGAATAACGTGTAGAGATGGCAACTTCCAGGCAGCAGAGCAGCATGTGCAAAGGCCTTGAGCTATGTGCTACATGTGGGGAGCACTCCAGGGTGGCAAGAGCCTCTGGTATAATAGAGGAAAGTGGGAAGGAGAGAGTGGGGCAAATGGTAAAAGGCCTTTACGGACCACCTACCACATGCTGGGCATTGTCCTACATCATCATCGCAGTAACCTTTAATCTTAAGAGGCAGGTATTAACGTTTTATGGAGGAAGAAATGCAAATTCAGATAGATAAAGTAACTTACCCAAGGAAACATAGATGGTGAACAGAGAGTAGGGATTTAAAACCCAGCTGATACCTAACCTCATGCTCATTCCTTCAGCCCATGGGATACCAGGACATAAGACCAAGACCATGGGTTCTACAGTCAGAATCCCAAATCCCACTCTATCCTTCACTAGCTGTGTGATGTGGAGAAAATTACTCAACCTCCTGAGTGTCTGTTTCCTTAACTGTTAAGTGGGAATGACCATAGCACATACGTCATATGGTTTTAAGAGAATCAAACATAATAACGCAAGAAAAGTGCTTTGCACGCGGTCATCCTAAGAAACACAAAGTAGCTTTTATTATTCATTATGCTTAGGCCTCTAGGCACCCGCCACAGAAACCACACACAGACTTGCAGCCATTGTCTGTCCCTGGCTGAGTCTAGTGCAGTCTTTGGAGCAAGGCAGAGGCCAGACCCAGGCCCCAGAGAGTGCTAAGAGCCCAAGCTGGGCAGGAACCATGTAGGAGCAGCAGGAAAGGACCTCCTCCACTGTGTTCTTGACTCCGTGACCTGCCTAAGTGGCTCTGCAGACGCCCAGTGGGATGAAATCTGAGCAGTCTCCGTTCTCACGGGACTGGACATAACAGAAACTACCAGGGCTGCCAACTCACCTACCCGCTGGCCTACACCATGGGCTGACCCCCACCCCACGGCAACTTCCGGAACCAGGTGACCTACAGTCGCAGAGCCTCAACACCAGGAAGGCCTCTGGAGACCATCTAATTCCACCCCTCGTCATACAGATGGGAACACTGAAGCCTGGAGATAAGTGGGAACCTGCTTGAGGCCATAATGTGAGCCAGCGGCAAAGCTGGAACACAGTCCTGAGGCACCTGTCTCCCTGGTCTACTGGAGTTTCCTATTTTGCCTTCCCTATTTTTTTGTTGTGTCAACTTTGTTTAAATATTCAAATTTCAAGAGGTTTAGTCACCCCTATAAGTCTAACTCTGGGATGTTGGCTTTATGGGAAAGGCAAGAACTTTGGGGACAGACATACCTGGGTTAAAACCCCCGCTCCACCACTTCCCAGCTGAATGGGAGGGCAGCAACTAAGAGCAGAGCTTACAGTCCTAGCTCTGCCACTTCCTGGTGGGTAAGTCCCTATAAAATCATTGCTTCCATTTCCTCTTCTGTAAAGCCTGCCTCGTACAGTCATTTGAATATAGAATGAGAAAAATATTAAGAAAGGACCTGGTACAGTGCTTGTTCAATAAATGATATCTCTTGTCAGCACTGCGATCTTTAATGCTATGATTGGAGCATGTTGCCAGCAGGTAGCAAGAAGGTACCTCCGTCTCAAAGCTCTTGCTCTCTCAGCTCCCCTCATGGAATCATGGAATGTTAAAGCTGGCAAGGGCCCCATTTTACAGATAAATCGAGACCCAGAGGGAAATGACTAGCTCAAGGTCACAGAGCAAGTTAATGAGAACGTTGAATGAGAGCCCAGATCTCCTGACTGCTACGGACTTAATTCCATAAGCACGAGCTCTTACTCTCCAGGCAGCTGTGTTTGTGCGTGGATTTGGGGGAAAGGGAGGATGGTCTTTTAGACCCCAAATACCAACGTAGAGCTGGCTTCAGCCAGAGTGGAACTAGAGCAGCAACCCTGGCATCACGGAAGGCCCAGGGCAGAAGCAAGGTGGGGTTCCGTGCTGCCGGACCAGGCCAGCTTGGCCAGCAGCCCAAGTGGCCCTATAGGCACAGCTCGGAGTCCTCTCACCAGTTACATAATAAAGTAATTACGGGATTAGGGATAAAATTAGTCACTTGTGTAATTATTTTGCTTAGAACAAGAACAGAAAGGGCCTTTCTAAAGAGTTGTTCCTTGGCCCCTCCCAAGAGTGTTGCTGCAGAGACGCAGATGAGTGACCAACCACACACACAAACACATATACACATGGCAGTGATGGTGCTTTTTGGACGGGGCTGCTTGGCTTCTTGTGCCTCACAGCAGGCCCACACCTATCAGTGAAGGCCAGGGGCTACATTCTCTGATGCTTACGTTGCGGAACACCTTTGTCACATTGCAGCAGGGTACACTGCTTCCCCTCAGGGGCCTCCACCACAGAGAACCTGGTGATACGGTCTCTTAGGCCCCTCCCCAACTGCACCATAATTAGATCTGGGTTCCCCTGACCTTTCCTCCATCGTGGAGGTTGGTGGTACAATTCCAGCAGTACCTGGGTGTCCACTAATCCAGAGATGCCCCCAGAATTGGCCACTGTGGTAGGCAGAATAATGGCCCCCCAATGATGACCACATCCTAATCCCTAGAATCTGTGAATATATTACTTCACATAGCAGAAGGGACTTTGTACATGTGATTAGGTTAATAAGTTGGGGATGGGTAGATTACCCTGGATTATCCAAGTGGGTCCAATGCAACCACAGGGTCCTTATAAGTAAAAGAGGGAAGCCGTGGAGTGAGTGTCAGAGAAGGAGGTGTGACAATGGAAGCAGAGGTCGGAATGATGCCATTACTAGAAGGGGGCCACAAGCCAAGGAATGTGGGTGGTCTCTAGAAGCTGGAAAGGGCAAGGTACGGATTCACCCCTGGAGCCTCTACAAAGAACACAACCCTGTCAACACCTTGATTTTAGCCCCATAAGGTCCACTTTCAGACTTCTGACCTCCAGAACTATAAGGTAATAAATTCAGGTTGTTTTAAGCCACTACTTCCCTGGCAATTTGTTACAACAGCAATAGAAAATTAATATAGCCTTGGGACTTCCCTGGCGGTCCAATGGTTAAGACTTTGCTGTCCAATGCAGGGCGTGTGGGTTGGACCCCTGGTCAGAGAGCTAAGATCCCACACGCCTTGTGGCCAAACAACCAAAACATAAAACAGAAGCAATATTGTAACAAATTTAATAAAGACTGTAAAAATGGTCCACATCAAAAAAGAAAACCCTTAAAAAAAAAAAAAGAAAATTAATATAGCCTTGGAGCCCACTTTTCCCTCCAAGATTGAAACCCTCCATGAAATTTTCTCAAGGGCCAGCCGGGGAGATTCCTAGGGCCAGAACATACCCTGAATCACCCCTAGGGAATAGGCCAGAGAGACACCTTTGGTGGAAACAGCACTCCAGAAAAACGGATGGTTCTGGGAGGAAAGGGAGACGTTACCTTACAGCTACACTCGGACTCGGCCCCTCGACCACATTCTCCAACAAAGGGGCCCTGATCCCCATAAGGCAGACCATCTGCAGGGGTAGGCTGGCTTCAGGGAAAGAGACTTCCCGGAAGGCAGAAGCCTGAGTGCTGGCCTCAGCTCAGTCTGAGTCACCAGGTAGCTTCCTCTCTCTGAGCCACTGTCACCATGGCTCAGCATCTATCAAGTGCCAGGCTGTGTGCTTCCACGCTTTACACGGATTGATAAAGCCCCACGATGACCTTGCGAGGCGGTCACTTCCATCATGCCCATTTTACAGGTGAGGAAACAGACTCAAGCAGGTCAAGAGGGGAGCATGGTCTGAACCTAGGCAGCCTCACTCCACAGCCCTATTCTGCCCCCATCGTAGAGTGAATGAGGGGCTGGACACCAGGAACAGGCTCTTCAGACCTGAAAGGAATCCAGAGCAATTCCTGTCCCATCACCCTGGACGCTGGGGCTGTAAAGTGGCACAGCAGTTGGGCAAGATTTACTGAGCGCCTGAAAGGCGCTCCTTCTGGGACCCCACCCTAAGAGACATCATCTGAAATAAAGAAAAAACACTTTTAGGCAATGTTCATTGCCATGTCATTTACAAGAGAATAAACTGGAAACAACCTGACTATCCATCAACAGGAAAAGGGGTAAATGGATCACGTATTTAATGGAATCCTCTGTAATGACACCGAAGGCGGCTTCGCATCCACCGTTAAGTGAAAAACGCAGGACAGCCCTGAAGATGAACTGGGGAAGACGATGACTGTGTAAAAAAAGAGCTGGAAGGAAACCAAACTCTCAGCAATACTCAGGAGTCATTTTTTTCCTCTTCCTGTTTTCCAAAATCTCTGTACTGTGATTACTTTGCCCATTTTTTAAAAAAAAGGGATTATTAAAAAACAAAAAACAACTGCAATGGAGCCCTGAGGACGCCACACACTGAGCAGTCAAGGAGAGGAGGGGGAACAGGCAAATTCGAGCCGGCCAGGGAGGTAGTGGGGAAGCTGGAAAGAAGGGTGTGATGTCCCGGAGATGAGGGAAGAGAAGGAAGTGGGGACCCCAGGAGGCACCTGGGAGGTGCTGGTGACCAGATGCTTGTCCCTATGTCCCCAACAGCATTCACAAGGCAACCCAGGCACCAGGAAGAATCAGTCATCGACGTGCACACGTTCCCCACTGAGGAGTCTCAGAGTGGCCGGTGTCCCAGGAGCAGCACCTCCAGTGGAAGCCAGGCACCCAGGAGAAGCAGAGACGCGCCGCCCCACGGCCATCCGCTCCCAGCCCAGGCCCAGCAAAGCAGAGGAGGCTTCAGGTAGAAGAGCCCGGTCAGGAGTTTCTTTGTCTTCAGGACATGGCACTCCTGGTCCATAACCACTCACCAGTTCTGCCACCTGTTTCCGTGGGGACCACATTCTACACAAGCACATATGTGGGTGCATTTGCACACACACACACCCACGCACGCACACACACAGTCACTTCTTGGGCCTTTCCTCAGCCTCTTTGAGACCCATCCCGTAGATGCTGGGCCTCCGTGGTGTAAGCAGGGACCCAGCATGCCCAGAGTCACACCACCAGCCTGCTTTCTTTGCCTGAGAAGCCCCTTCCTCTGTCCACCCACCTCACCACAGAGCCCGGCAGACCTGAGCAGAGGAGGGAAGGGCCCCCAGCAGTGCGCATATCCCACTTCACTGTCCCATCCCAGCCTCCCACCACACCCAGGGCAGGCGGCGGCCCAGCCCAGGCGGCAGCTCCCACAGGCCAGTGGTGGAGCGAGGCTGGGTCACAGAGCTAAACGCTAAACCAGCCTCTGAAGACCAGTGACCTAAGAAGCCACCTCTGACCATCAATCTAGTGAGTCAACAAGAAGCAGGGCCGAGTCACCCATTACGCCCTCGTTCTGAGAAAACTGACCTTCCTTGCTGCAGCCCACAGTCCAGATGCAGAGGCCACTCTCCCAGTCAGCCTGTGGTGATGGGCATGGCTGGGCGAGACAAGGCCAGTACCAATTAGGCTGCCCCCTTTCCTGCCAGTGAGCTCAGCCTTATTACTTTGCTCCATTTTCAGCTCATCTGAAAAATCCTTATCTGAGGTCCCTGGAGGATCTTAAAAGTGTTATTCAAACATTAGCTCTGACACGCGGCCTCCCCCACTCAGACATCAGCCGCCCAAGGCAACACTTTGCTCCCTGCTTTTTGGCACTGCCAGGAAACAGCAGCGGCTACAGTCTGCCATGTGGCACCACAGGCCCTGCCACCCCGAGCCCTCCTCAGTCTGGACTTTCCCCAGCTCCCTACCTTTTTCAGGGGAGAGACCAGGGAAGGGGACTCGGTGCCTCCTGTTGGGCAGGCATGTCATCACATTCAACCTTTGCAAAACCCCAAGGGTGGCATTATCACTCCTGTGTCCCAGATGCAGAAACTGAAGCTGAGCAACCCGACCAAGGTCACCCAGCCAGCATGTAGCTGAGTTAGGCCTGGAACCCAGGACTGCTGAGCCCCAGGGCTCTTCCAGCCATCCCCGCCCGCCCCAGCCCGCTCTGCCCTGCCTGCTGCTCCGCCCCGCCCTGAGCAGAGATGGGCATCCATCGTTAGCTACTCCTTGGCATATTACCCCGAGCCTGGGTCCAGATGAAAGGGATGAGACAAGAGGGGCTGCAGGATTTGGGGCTTCTAGGAGAGGCTTCAGAGAACAAAACTTTCCTAGGGAAAAAAAAAAAAGAAACAATGCTAAGAGCTGGTTGCAACTCCCTGTTCTGCCCTGTATCTTGCATGGGCACCTACGAAAAAGAACATGATCAGAGCTCAACAAGAGGCCAGACGGGAGGATGGGAAGTCAGAAAGGAGAAGATATGAGCTGTATGGTCAGGGAAGTCAGAGCTGGAAGGACTGGAGAGTTTAGCCCAATGCCTTTGTTTTTAAAAGTAGGGAAACTGAGGCCCAGGGAGGGGAAGGGAACCGCCCAAGGCTAAGAGTGAGTCTGTGGCTCTGCCAGGTCCTCTGTCTCATAGGTTAGTTTTCCTAGACCTGAAAGAATGAAGGGCCTGGAGCGGATGCTGCCTGGGATAAATGAAAGAGTGAACGAACAAGGGGACCCATCGCCGCTAGAGCTGAAGGAGCAGAGCACAGAAACCTATGCGGTGCTTCCATGGGGACCGCAGCCTCGCTCTAGTCTCTCACCTCCATGGAAGACGTAGGCAGGAGGGAAGCCCCTCCATTCACCAAAGCTCAAGCTCTACCAGGAGCCAATCACAGCCCCGGAAGGAGGCAGAAGCTTTGGTTCCCCTGGCAACGCAGACAAAGGCCTCTGCTCAGCACAGCAATCAGCTGAAGTAGGATGCAGACTGTATTCCACCCCGTTCAGACTGGGCTCTCTGCTCCTTTTCTCATAAGGATCCTTCTGGTTTTAGCCTCTGACCTCCAGCCAGGCCTCTGGACCCATCTCAGATCAGGAGAAGGGGCAGGGATGGACCTCTTAGTTGGGGACTTAGGACAATAGCTGAGTCCTGCCCTGTCTGCGGGGGTCCTCTCTCACCAGGTGTGTGCCCCTGAGCTGGGCTGGGGGCCTGTGTGGATGTCCGTCAGCTCATCAGCCCCATCCTCCTCTGAGAGGCCGTGCCAGCCGCAGAGCCACAGGAGAGCCTGGAGCTGGAAGGGCGGCGCCCGGTCCAGGCCCAGCTCCGGCATTCATTCACAACTGGACCTGAGCAAGTCTCATCCGCTTCCTCTTGGGGCCTCATTTCCTCCATCTGTAAAGTGTAAAATCTAAGACCTACGGTTCTTTGGAAGGACAGCTCCCAGTCCACACTCACCAAAAAAATTACCGAGGGCAGGGCATAGGCAGGAGCTTACCTTACACCACTTTTGGGTTTTATTTTTTAGTTTTGTTTCGGTTTGTTTTGGCCACACCGCACGGCTTGCGAAATCTTAGTTCCCTGACCAGGGATTGAACCCGTGCCCCCTGCAGTGGAAGTGCAGAGTCCTAACCACTGGACCGCCAGGGAAGTCCCCCTTATACCACTTTTGAAAGTTTGCCTGGCTGCTGGTCCAGAGCCTTGGAATACATAAATCATTCCACTCCCCGGAATTACCTCTTTGTACACACTTTGAGAAGAAGGAAGAAAATCACAAGAAAACGGATGGACTCTGAAAAACCGCTTCCAGATAAAACCCCCAGCTTTGGCCACCTACAGGCCAAGCCAGCACCCCTTTCCTTGCCGAGTCCCTAGCCCAGCAGGGACGAGGTGTGCGCAGTATCCCCACAGAAGGCTCTCTTGTCACTCAGGGAGGAGTCAATCATTCAGATTTTAGAAAGATTTTCCACACGGAGAGTCAGAACAAAAAAAAGGTTTTTTTAGGAAGCTTCTCAATTCCCAGAAAAGTCAACCTATTGACATCCAAACCCACATGCACCAGCCATGCTTTCAGCTCTACGATCCCTCAGGCACCTATCAAGAAACCCTAAAAAAAAAGAAAAAAAAGATAGAAAAGGGAATTCCCTGGCGGTCCAGTGGTTAGGATTCTGTGTTTTCACTGCCGAGGGTGCAGGTTCAATCCCTGGTCGGGGAACTAAGATCCCACAAAAAAAAAAAAAAGAAAGAAAGAAACCCTGCAGCCATCCAGGATACGGCTGCTCTCCCCACCCCAGCCCCACACCCATCAGGCCCTGTGCTCCATCCACTCACCCTTGTCACCCACTCTCTCATCTGTTCCCTTTTGTCCTTTCACATGCCCGATTTTAGGCCCATCACTTCCCACCACTGCAGCTTGCCAACAGTGGTGAGGGCCACGCCAACAGCTTGCCCACTGGCCTCCAGGCCTCAGCCTTGCCCTTCCAACCCATCCTCCCGCCACCAGAAATCAGATCACACCATTCCCAATTTAACACCCTGCAGTGGCCCTCATCGCCCTCCAGACAAGTTCCAGCTCCTGGCCCAGTACACATGTGCTGCAGGACCTGGGCCGGCCTGTGGTCCACTTTTCTTTTCTTGTCATCCCCAGCGTGCGCAGCAAACTCCCACCACTCCAAAGCACCCTCCTCTTTCATGCCTGTGCATTTTTTTCTTTGCACTTGTGGTTCCCTTTGCCTGGAATGCCCTTTCTGAACCCCCCACTGTTGGATGGAGATAGCTCACCTTTACTGAGTGCTCAGTATGCACCAGGCTCTCTGCTAAGCCCTGTGCAGGCACCATTTCATTTATCCTCGCCAAGACCCTACGAGGCAGGTACTTGACGCAGCCCGTTTACGGCTGAAGAAATGGGATCAGAGATGTGAATGAAGCTGGCAGAAGTCACATGGTTGATAAGGCGAGGAGCCAGAATAGAAGTCCAAGCATTGGGCCCTTAGGCGGCCCCAGTCCTCTGCGCCCCCAGGAACAGTGCAGTGGCAACGTGGTATCAGAAAACACAGCTTGTTCCCGGTAGTGCCCTTTCTTTCTGGGCTTTGGGAATAGCCTGCCTCAGAGAGCCTCCGGAGAGGACCCAGCCTGTTCCTCTGAGGTTGCCTCCAACCCTGCTCTCCCCCAACCACACAGCACCACCTCTTCAAGTACAAAGAGTCTGAGCCCCCAGCTCAGAAGTAGAGCTCTACAGTTCCCATAAACGGCCCAGCTGTGACTCCCAGCAATGTCTTTCAGGAAGTCCAAACTCTCTGGCCTAGCATCAAGGGATCACCAGGATCTGGTACCAGCTCATCTTTTCTTTTTTTTTTTTTTTTTTTTGGCCATGCTGTGCGGCACGTGGGATCTTAGTTCCCCGACCAGGGATCGAACCTGTGCCCCCTACATTGGAAGCACAGAGTCTTAACCACTGGACAGCCAGAGAAGTCCCCTGGCTCATTTTTTCAACCTTAATTTCCCACTGCATCCCCTGGCCCCATACATGCGTGCTCTAGCCACAATAAATTGGTGAGTATTTACCATCCCAGCCATGTTGGTTCTCATTAAAAGCTGCCATTTACTGAGCACCTACTAAGAGCCATGCCCTGAGCCAGGCACTTAACTAGCATCTCATTTCCCTACAACTCATTCATTCATTCATCCAACAAATACTTACTGAATATCTACTAGGTGCCATGCAATGTGGAGTGAACGTGCTGTTAAAAATAAAAGACAAATGGTTACAAATTGTGGTAAGCATTGTGAGGAATCGAGGCGGAGGTAGAGAGCAGTGCAGTGGGGCCGGCAAGGAAGGTGTCTAACGAAGCGGAGTTGTAAAGGATAAGAAGGATCCTAGACTGCAAAGAGCCAGGGAAAGAGAATTCAAAGAAGAAAGAACAGCACAGGTAAAGGTCCTGAGGTGGGGAAAAATTTGTTAAATCAACAGAGAGAAGAAATAAATGAACAATGAGGAGATACATGACTGGAGAGGGGGAAGCAGAGACAGGCTCATTCAGGGCCCTGTAGACATGGTAAGGAGTTCAGAGTTTATTCTAGGAGGAGAGGAAAGACCCTGAGTGATATGGTCTGATTTGTATTTTACAAAGACCACTCTGCCTGCCACTTGGAAAGGAGACTTGAGAATACAGATAATGTATGTAATGTATGCAAAGTAACTGGCACTGTAAATGTTAATCCTCTTTTCCTTCTCTCTCTCTCTACTCCCTTCCCAGGCTGGAAATGTCTTCTTTAACTCCTATTGCTTCTTCTGACCTATACATTGTCATAATTTGAATTTTCTGAGGATATAATGATCTGTATAGATGTGGACCAGCGAGAGGATGCAATGTACCCAGTGTCACATAGCGGGGCTGCAGCAGTGGTGGACTTTTCCTGCCTTCTCTCTTTCCCCTGAACTGGACCCCCAGTTGATGTAAAAGTCAGGAGGAAGAGGAGGCAGCAAGTGCTAAGGCCTTCCCCCTAAGTTCTCCCCCAACCTCTTCATGGAGAAGCTCTGAAAGGCTGGTTCCCAGGCAATTATGGGCTCAGGATGGCGGGGTGGTGGGTGCCCTGGAGTAAGCCCCCAGTCTAGGTACACTCTCTCCCTCTGCTTGAGCCAGATAAGGACAGGCTGGACTATAGATGGAGACGGGCTGCTTGCTAGGATGTTGGCTGATCCTATCACCTTCCCCAGGAAACAGACAAGGGTTGTGGCCCTCATTCTACCCACTCAGCACCTGAGGCACTCAGTGTGCTATGACCTGCCTAAGGAGGGAAAGAACATGGCAGAGCTTGAACTAGAATCATAGTATGTGGCTGTTTGAGGATTACTGAGCTGAGAACCCTGTTGTACAGATGAAGACACTAAGGTCCAAGAAGGGAAAGAGATGTGACATGCTGAGTAAGTGATAGAGTCAGAACTAGGGGTCTAGGGCTTCGCTGGTGGCAGAGTGGTTGAGAATCCGCCTGCCAATGCAGCGGACATGGGTTCGAGCCCTGGTCCGGGAAGATCCCACATGCCGCGGAGCAACTAAGCCCGTGTGCCACAACTACTGAGCCTGAGCTCTAGAGCCCACAAGCCACAACTACTGAGCCCGTGCGCCACAACTACTGAAGCCCATGCGCCTAGAGCCCGTGCTCCGCAACAAGAGAAGGCACCTCAATGAGAAGCCCGCGCACCGCAACGAAGAGTAGCCCCAGCTCTCCGCAACTAGTAAAAGCCCACATGCAGCAACGAAGACCCAATGCAGCCAAAAATAAATAAATAAATGAATAAATTAAAAAAAAAAAAAAGAACTAGGAGTCTGAGCAGCTTCTGCTTTCCAGCTCCCCGTGCAGCCTCCCTTGAGAAAGATGGCAAAGGGGGCAGAGGTGAGGCTGGCCTTGTGGGTGGGGAGGGAGGCAAGGACAGGGCAGCACTGCCTCCTCCAGCCGGCCCTGCTCCAGCTCCCAACCCTCCCACTGTTCATGGGTGCAGCAAAACCTGCCAAACCAGTGCCTGTGCCCAGGCCAAGGGGCAGAGCCCAGAGCTACAGGGGCGTGAGTAGGCTGCAGACACCAAGAGCTAAGGGGCAGGGAGGACACAGAGGCTCCTCCTTGGCCTGCCAGCCAGGCCACACAGGCACTGCCCCAGGGCCAGGGTGGGCGCTCAGTGCTGAACTGCTCCGTCACCCGGAATCAGGCACAGCTGGGACTTGCCAGGCCTCCTGTCGCCAACTGGCACAAGGGCCTGCCCTCTGCTTCCCCTCCCCCTCTGGACTCTCAACATGTCAGCTGTCAGTGCCACCAGGGCAAGAGACCCAGGAACTTATCTGGGAGACATGACAGGAGGCAGGGAAATGTGACAAAAATGATACACAAACACTTCTCCCCTCCCAACCACAGCCACCAGGATGAAGTCCCACCACCCTCTCTGCTTTGTTGGGGACACACATGCTCTACCCCTTCCCCTCCCCCAACCTCAGTAACCAAGACCCAGGAAATAGCTGAGCACAAGATGTGACTGTTGGAGGAGGGGGGCAGGAGATCGGCGTTCCTAGGTAGCTCTGCAGCACTCGACACTCGGTGTGGACTTGGGAAAACCTGCCCTCTCAGTCTTCAATCTCGCCACCCTTCCCTTGGAGGTGCTAGGTCAACTCCATGTTTCAGGGAGCCTTTAAGTTTTGCTCTCATCCCACCTCCACCCCACCTCTCACCACCTCCTGCCCAAAGGAAAGCATAAGAGGTTACACCCACCAGTATGCAGGGCCCCTGCTGGACAGGGCTTCTGTGTCAGGGGCCACCTTGCCGGAACCTGTTCTGTCAGCACTAGTGCCAGCCGGGGACACAGGGCCCACAGGCCAGACTATTTGGGGGGCTGATGATTCTATCAACTTTTCCCAAGTGCTCAGAACCCAGTTCAGAGACCACTCCCAAGGCCTGCAAGACCCAGAAGCCAACCGCTTGGCAGGAAGGGACCCTGGCATCAGTCTGGGCTTTTGTGAGCCTGGGACACATGGGCCAGGCAGGTGCCCCACAAACGTCAGAGACTGTTCTCGTATCTCAACCAATCCCCTCCCTTGGTAGACAGGGAGGAGGAGGCCCAGAAAGAGGCAGGGACCGGCCCAAGGTCACACAGCAAGGCCACGGCAGAGGGGGAACCCCTCAGCCCAGGGCTTCCAGCACCTGCTTCCTCCCACAGCACATTTTCCCAAATTCAAAATCATGCATCCCACGGAGGAGCCGAGAGACACCTTCCTCGCCACTGCTTGGAAACTGCCAGAGACTGCTACGAAGTTCTGCCGCTCAATACGGATCACGTGTATACCTGCTCTGTTCGCCTCTGTGTCCTAGCACGTTGGGCAGTGCCTGGTGTACGGCAGGAACTCAGTGCACACCGGGTGACGAAATCAAGACTCAGTGGAGGATTGAATGGAGGCAGAATCCACTTCTAGGCCCCAGCCCTGGGGATGGGGGTGGGGAGCCGGAAACAGAAGCGAGAAACGGAAGAGGCTCAGGATCCAGGCAGGCTGCACTGAACAAGCAGGGACACTGCTGGCCCACAGCTTCAGAAATCCTGGGCCCCAAAGTGAGAGACAGGTTGCCCCCAATCACCTTGAATGTATGGACTTAAAGACCTGCGGGGGTGGGGGGGGGAACTTCCCTGGCGGTCCAGTGGTTAAGACTCTGCACCTCCACTGCAGGGGGCGCAGGTTCGATCCTTGGTCGGAGAACTAAGATCCCGCGTGCTGCGCGGCACGGCCAAAATAAAAGACTTGTGCGTGTGTTTCTGTGACTTGGCAAGGCCACTAAGCCAGCCACTCTGTCATTTAATTCAGTCACTTGCTCCCTCACTCTCCAAAACTTATGCGGTAAAAATGAGCGTCAGTAACAATCGTCCCCCACTTCCCTGTCGGTGCTGCCAGACCCAGAGCTGATCCCCGTAGCACATTTGGCCAGGAATTGAGCTCCCAAAGCATGAAGACCTGAGCTAAAATCAGGGGCACGCCACTTCTCCTAAGACTCACAACTGCATTTATAAAATGGAGATGGTGGACTTCCCTGGTGGCGCAGTGGTTAAGAATCCGCCTGCCAATGCAGGGTACACAGGTTCAAGCCCTGATCCGGGAAGATCCCACATGCCGCGGAGCAACTAAGCCTGTGTGCCACAACTACTGAGCCTGCGCTCTGGAGCCCACAAGCCACAACTACTGAAGCCCGCGTGCCTAGAGCCCGTGCTCCGCAACAAGAGAAGCCACCACAACGAGAAGCCCCCGCTCGTCACAACTAGAGAAAGCCCGCACGCGTCAACGAAGACCCAACGCAGTCAAAAATAAATAAAATTTTAAATAAATAAATAAATAAAATGGAGATAGTGACGCCTTCTTAAGGAATGCTCTGAAAGCCACATACAGTGATGCATGTGAACATGCTTTGTAAAGTGCCAAAGAGACATAAGAGATTATTCATAACAATATCATTGCCACCACTAGCCCAGCTGGCCCCCAGAGAATCCCAATCTCTAAAGGTCAATGATCATCATCATTATGGCCACCAAAAACTGATAGCAAAATCTATCAGTTATTAAACACTTGAATCTGTCCCAGGCAGGTTGCCTGACTTCTCTCATTTGGGCTCCATAACTAACCCCTGAAGCAAGAATTATTATTGTGTCCATTTTACAGATGGTAAAACTGAGGCATAGAGAAATGAAGTATTCAAATTCACACCATAGGTGGTGGAGCAGGGACAGACTACACCCAAGTCTGTCTGAGTCTGGAGCTCCAGCTCATTCCACTGCCCCGTGGGAGCATGTCACCTTGCAACTCCCCATTTGCCAAAGCCTGACGTGGCCCAAAGCAACATGGTCACTTCTCTGACCCTTGCAGCAGTAACCCTTGAGATGGGTAGGATTGGCTGATTTTGTCGTCCCTGTTTGACAAATGAGGCAACTGACCCCCAGGAAAACTTGGCAACCATGTATCTCAACTCACTGATCATAGAAGAGCAGGAATACAAAGGACTGTGGATAGTGGATCCCGAGGGGGAAACTGAGGCCTGGAGAGGGAAAGGGACCTGCCCAGGTCATTCATTCAGATCTTTCCTGAGACCTTTCTTCATATGTGAGACACACATATGAAGAAAGCAGTGTCTGCTCTTCTAGTTTTATAATGCTGCCCCCCACTCCACTGCTAGCTGCCCCACCCCCTTTGCATCCAGGGCCAGCAACTGACGCCAATTATTTCCTAGTCTGAGTCTTAGTCCCCAACTTACAAATGGGGAAACTAACTTGGTCAGCAAAGAGGTCTAGAGGCCAACACAGTTGCCCCAGGCCCCCATAAAGCCCAGGAAGCCAGTCTCAGTGCCTTTGCTTCTTGCTGCCCCCAATCCAGGGAGGTCTGGAGGTAGAGAACGTGCCCACACTGTATTCACAGAGTTGTGCAACCATCACCACTAATTCCTGCCTGAACCCCATTTATACTTAGCAAGTGCTGAGCTTCAAGCCCCAGCGCTCCTAGGAACACAGGGCTCCTCCCTGGTTTGGCCCAGATGCCAGAAGGCCAGGGTGCCCCTGGAAGAATTTCTCTGGGGCAGAAGTGGAGCAAAATGTAAACACTCAGTGGACACTGTGTTCCACTTAGTGAAACAAAGTTGTGGATTTTCTGGGAAAGGGGCCCATTATATCAGGCCAGCCCAAGCCCAAGCCTTTTCCCAGCCTTGCCTCTGTAGCTGCCCTGAATGCAACGATTGTGCTGCCCCTGGCCTCAGTTTCCCCATCTGCTCCCTGGGCAGCAGGCTGAAACATGTGCCTCCAACATTCCACAGAGGGATCCTCCCCAACAAATGTCTAATCTCATGCACCTTATCAGAAGATAAAGGCCATCCTCTTATGTCAGCCGAGATTGGCAAGAGCAGTCGGCTCGGGCTGGGTTAGGGGATGATCAAATTCAGAACTGGTGATGAAGCTTTATTCTGCAGGCCTTAGGAAGCTTGGGAAAGTTTGAACTGGGGACATGACCCCCACATACTGGGCCAGAAAGGGGGCTGTCCTTGTAGCCATTAGCAACAGGAAGAAAGGTCAGGATTCCAGACACTGGTTTCTATCTTCTAGCTCTGCTCTGCCACTCATTAGCTGTGTGACCTTGGAGAAGTCCCTTACCTTCTCCGAGCCTCAGTTAACCCTTCCGCAAAATGGGGATAATTCTATCCTCCCTGCCTTACCTCTCAGGATTATGGGGGAAATCTGATGAGATGATGAATAGAAAAGCCCTTATAGGAAAAATATAAGGGACTTTGATTCTGGTCCAGGTGATAAGAGCTATGGCGATGAAGAACACCCCACCCGCCCCAAGAAAAAAATTCCCCTGCCCTTTTCTACCTCTTTTCCCCCTACAGAAATGCTGGAATCCCTCCAAGAAGGGTCAGAGAAATCCAGGGATCCCAGAGACAAGAGGGGTCACAGAAGGAATACTGGACATCTGCGTCTTGTCTGGATGACATTTGTGAAGCCTGGCCCCCCCGTCCCCGAGACAGCCCCTCTAGCTCTCAGGCAGGCAGCAAGCCAGGGGAAATGGTCAGTATCCACGTGGGAGAGAGGCTGGGCAACAGACAGGGGAGCCAGAGTCAGCATTTCCAAGTCACCACTGTGAGAGGAGTTTCTGGGCAAGAGCAGGGAGGAGGCTGCTGGGGGTGGGAGATGCTCCCCTGTTGAGTCTCCCCCACCTCCATCCCTCCTGCAAGAGACAATGATGTCACCTTTCATGTGACAACTGTACCTGTGTCACTTTCCTCCTCTGTAAAATGGGGGTGATAAAGCCTCTGACACACCGTGAGTCCAGTTCAATAAACATGCCTGTCATTCTCCCATCCTGTGAAACCTGGGAGGCTCCCAGTGCTGACATCTTCTTCCCCCAATTTTCCACCTGAGTTATTTAAAGAAGAAATCTGAAGGCACTTTCAGGACAGAGCCCAGGCCCTGGGGGCGTTATCCATCTCCTGACAAGGTAGATGAGATCCGCTGTGTGTGGAAGGGGCGGGGGGAAGGAAAGGGGGCCTCTCCGTGGGTTAGAGGTACATGCTTCAGCCTGCTGGCTGGGGAGGGGATGGGGAATCCTACCGCTCTCCAAGGCTCTTAGAAACAATCCTGGTTCCTTGAGCTTGTGTTGCCTGGAGGAAAGGCTGACCCCTGGGCAATGGACCACAGGGGAGCACTCTTCCCATCATTCGCCACCAGGAATGAAGGACTGACACCTGTTGGTGCCCAGATGCCCTTGTCCACCATCTATGTGGGATAAAAGGTGAAGGATCTGGGCACCTGTGTGCAGCTGGAGACGATCAAACTTCTTCACATCTCTGAAGAGAATAGTATGGAAGGAGGGGTCTTTCTGGGAAGCCTGAAAGATGGGCTAGTCACCCTCCCCAACCCCAGCTCTTTAGTTCTGGCCAAAATGAACCACTCCTGCTTCTCCCTTCCACGCCTTTTCCCAGGCAGCTCCCTCCTCCTGGAGAGCCCTCCCTGAACCAAACGTCCCAATCCAGCTCCGTCCAAGGCCTAGATCAAATGTCCCCTCCTCCCGGAAGCACATTTTGACTGCTGTGCCCCACGCTGCCCCCCCGTTTCTCTGAGCGTCAGTTTCCTGTCCCTCTCCAGTGGCAATGTGCACTGTTGGCTGTGTCACAGCCAACACCTGCACACATTTATTTATTCCCCTCTGGGGGGCACAGGTGATTGCAGTGGTTCCTGGCACAGGCTCAGAGCTAGGCAAACCTGAACTCAAAGGCCAGCTTTGCCATTTATTAGTCACCTGACCATGGGAGAGTCATTTCTCCTCTCTGAGCCTCAGTTTCCTCTGGAAAATGGGGGCAATAATAATACCTACTCCACAGAGCTGTTGTTGCAATTAAATGAGACAATGCACATTAAGTGCTCAGCACAGAGCCTGGCACAGCTTGAGAGCTCAGTAACGTGACTTATTTGTTATGGTGACCCTTCAGGCAAGTTCACAGATGAGTTTTCTTTCTTTCTTCCTTCCTTCTTTCCTTCCTCCCTCCCTCCCCCCCTCCCTTCCTTTCTTTCTTTCTTTGTTTCTTTTTTTTTTTTTAATAACCTGCACTTTTTTTAAAAAAGAAATATTTATTTGGTTGCACCGGGTCTTAGTTGCAGATGGGCTCCTTAGCTGTGGCTCACGGGGTCCCTAGTTGCAGCTCACCGGCTCCTTAGTTGCAGCACGTGGGCTCCTTAGTTGCAGCCCACAGGCTCCTTAGTTGTGGCATGCAAACTCTTAGTTGCAGCATGTGGGATCTAGTTCCCTGACCAGGGATCGAACCCGGGCCCCCTGCATTGGGAGCATGGAGTCTTATCCACTGTGCCACCAGGGAAGTCCCACAGATGAGTTTTCTTTACATCTCCTGAAAAGCCTACCACAGAGCCACACAACGGATGAATGGATATCTATGGAGGTGGGTCTGTGTGCAACATAAGGAAGCCTTTCTCTACTTTCCCAGAGCAGAATAACCTGGGCCTGGGCTGTCTCTGCAGGTCATGAGCTCTGTGTCATGGAGCAGCATGCAAGTAGATGTAGGATCCACTTGAACTGCTGACAGAAGGCAGTAGACATAGTGATCAGAGCGTGAGCTCTGAAGACAGACTCCTTGGACTTGAACCCCAGCTTCTCCTCTTAGTCAATGTGTGACCTTCACTAGCTATGCCTCGGTTTTCCCATCTATAAAATGGGGAGAGTAATGGCACCTACCCAAAGGATTGTCATGAGGATTAAATGAAATAATACATGAAAAACAATAGACCATGCTCAGCATAGAGAGAGTAATTCAGTAAACATTACCTATTGTAATCATTGTTGATATTTGTATCACTATTACTGAAAAGAGGAGTTATGGCGCTTTGCAGGCCTATAAGCTATTCATTCTCCTATAACCCAAGATTCCACTAACATGTTCATATGTTCTCATGGCTCTGTCCACTCCCCCTTCTTCTGGTGTTAGCTCTGCTCCTCCATGTGCTACACACTTGACCCAGGCCTGGCCACTATAGGGAATGTCCCTATCCCCCAGCAACAATGATTGAACCAATCAGAGTCCTTCCCTTGGGTTGATATGTAGATCCTAGAAGAAAAATAGTTCCCTCTTTCAGTTTGGGTTGCTAAGCTGGGGCAGTGGACAGCCAGTTCCTCATAAGGGCAGAGAGGAGAGACAAGCCGTGATGGGAGAGAGATGGAGAGTCTATCTGATTCTTCATCCTTCAGTTCTCTGAACTGCCCCAGGATCCATTGAAGTCCACTTTGTAGTTCAAAGCCACTTTGAATAGAGTTTTTGTCACTTGTTTCTGAAAAATCCAGGCCCAATTATACAGGCTCTGACCAAGACATAGTCTGTGCTGGCCATGGGCAGGGCAGGGCAGAGGCAGTATTATGACTGCTCCTGTGTGTTCCAGCACAGTCCCTGTCGTCTGGGCTGCAAAGGACAGTCCGCAAAGCATGTTCTAAAGAATCATCCTGACCCAATGGCCTTCACACACTGCTTCCCGGAGCCCTGGGAATCTGCAGAGGCACCTCCAAAAACACCCACAGAACGAAGGGCAGTAAGGAGGGCAACAAGATTCTGTGTAAATTGCTGCCAATTCAACCACAGCAGTTCTGTTGCAAATGCGTATGTATCGGGATTCTGCTGCCCCAAAAGATTTGAAATACCTTATTCTAATGGATACTCAGAAGAGTATTAAGAAGTAACCAAGACTGCTGTCTACCCCCATTCTCCAAAAAAGAAAACTGAGGCCCAGAAAGGGGAAGTGATGAGGCCGAGGCCACAGAGCAAGTCAGTGTCAGAGCACGCACTCGAATGCAGGGCTCTGGACTCGCAGGCCAAATGAACTCCACTGCACCAGGCTGCCTGTGAAAATCTATCATCTCTCACATTTCCTGTCTCCTCCGGTAGACTGATGGTGGTTAATATCTAGAGTCTCACCTTTCTCAGCTCTGACTCCTACAGAGTTGCCTGCCTCTGAGCCTGGCTCCTTGGAGGGCTCCAGAAGCTCAAGGAACTTGTGGAATAAATGTATGAACCAACCGCGACCTTCCCCCTACCATGTACACATACACTTAGTTCCCCTTCGCCCCACCCATTTGCCCAAACGTCAGGGAAAGCCTGGCAGGCCCCCTCCTGGGAACTCCTAATCCACCTCCTCTGTCCTGGCTGTTCCATGACTGTGGACAGAGGATTCCTTGTTCGCAGTGCTTCCTGCCCAGAGATCTCTGTGGGGCCCATGCGCTGGCAGGAAAGAGCCAAATCGCTCCTTTTAACTGGTGTTAAAGCACCTCTGTCCCTACCACCCCCAGGAGCAACATGCTCCCAGCTCTGTTTGGCATCTATTCTACCTGCCCTGGCCTGGCTCAGCCCCACCTCAACGCCCATAGCCCCTGCTCCCTACACATACACACACACACGTACGCACACACACACATACGCACACACACAGGAGAGTTCCCCTAGGTACAGAGGTGCCTCACATCTAATCAAAAGTAAAAACCAGAGGATTCTAGAATGACAACATCACAGGCCTGGCAGTTGTGCTTTACTAATAACCCCACAATGACATTTGCATAATACTTCGCAATTTCCCAATCAGTATAACATCATTGGCCCGGTTCCCTCTCCACACCCTCACCCTGCCAGTGTCACGGAACCCGGGAGGTGGAAAGGGGCTTTGACATGTCCCAGGCCAGCAGTTTGCAAAGTGTCTTGCACAGAGCCCAGGATGGGTTTCCGTCATTGTCTGAGGGCTGCTGGTGCTGAGGAGTTAGCCAATTAGAGTCCCCCGGCCCACCGCAACTTTGACCACGGCTGCAATCCCACCCCTCTACTGTTTTGTACACTGAGATTCTCTGGGGTTCATTTGAAAAGGGGATTTCACTGCTGGAAAGTTTGAAAGCAACTCATTTACTCTGACCCCACCTCCCCACCCTGACAATGTATATATGACCCTGAGGCCAACAGAGAGGGAGGTGGCTGCCCCGGGTCATGCAGGAGTCAGTGGCAGAACAGAATGAAAACACCCTCTTCTGAATCTAGTCTACGACCTCACAATGGTTAAGCAAAAGAAAACAAGGTCTGCAAGTCAGCAGATCCGGCTTCCAGGTCCAAGGCCATCCGTCCCCAGCCATGGTGGATGGATCAGCAATTTGGGCAAAGCATGCTGCCTAACACAGAGGTGCTTAATGAATACCCATTGCAGTCCCTCCTCAAAACAAGCCAAAACCAGAGATGACCCTCAGCACTGCCCCACTTTTTCAAACCCACCAGGAATCTGTGGCGTAGACAAACCCTCTCGCCTCCCCAGCAGTAAAATGTATTAAAACAGCCTGAGGGCTGAAAGACCAAATTTGTCCAACCCGAGCAAAAGAGCCAAGATGAGGCTGAGCCTCTGTAACACTCACCCCTGCTGCGACCACACCAGCTCCCTGGGGGTAAGGACGGCAGTCAGGCACCTGGAAGGAGGAAACAGTGTTAGCACCGCCGAACTGAGTTCGTGGACACAGCGTGGAGCTGGAAACTGAGAGGCTGGCATTTGACTCTCTGAGGAACCTTTGGGAAGTTGCTGAACCTGTTACACAGAAAGGCCTGTGTGACTATGCAGAGCAAAAGGGAAAGTAACAAATATGAAACTGGAGCGGCCAGGAGGGGCCAGGCCATGAAGGGCCTTGGAGGCCGAGGTAAAGAATTCAGTCCTGAGACTAAGAGCAATGAGAAACCATTGACCTGTAGGGTCGAGAATGTACTGGAAACAGGCAAGAGTAGCTTTAGGCATGTGAGTTAGGAGGCTGTTGTGGCTGTCTGGGGACATGTGACAAGGGCCCAGGCTGGGGTGGGGACAGCAGAGCTGGGATGAGGTGGATGGATTCCAGAGCTCTTTGAGTGGTGGTATCTCCAGACTTCGGCAGTGGACAAGATCTGGGGGGATGAGGGAGAGAGAGGTCTGCCAACCCCTCAGGCACCTGTTTCATGTCAGTCCCCTGGTCTCCAGCACCCAGGACGAGACACACCCATTGTTCTCTCAACCTGGCCTATCCTTAACTCAGTTTCCCCATCTGTCAAATAAACATGGTTGGGGACTTCCCTGGTGGCACAGTGGTTAAGAATCCGCCTGCCAGTGCAGAGGACATGGGATCAATCCCTGGTCTGGGAAGATCCCACATGCTGCAGAGCAGCTAAGCCCGTGCACCACAGCTACTGAGCCTGCGCTCTAGAGCCCATGAGCCACAACTACTGAGCCCGCATGCCACAACTACTGAAGCCCGCGTGCTCTAGGGCCCATGTGCCGCAACTACTGAGCTCGCATGCTGCAACTACTGAAGCCCAAGCGCCTAGAGCCCATGCTCCGCAACAAGAGAAGCCACCGCAATGAGAAGCCCGTGCACCACAACGAAGAGTATCCCCTGCTCGCCACAACTAGAGAAAGCCCGCCCGCAGCAACAAAGGCCCAACGCAGCCAAAAAATAAATTAAAAAAAAATTAAAAAGTGAAATAAAATAAACACGGTTGGACTCAGGGGTCCCTAAGGTCTTTTTAGCATTAATGTTCTGTTCTGGTCTAATTCACTCACAGAGTACTTAAGCCCCTTTTCAATCATCTTTAAGCCCCAACTGCAGGCCTGGCCTAGTACACAGTGGGCAGGATCGTTGGAGGGAGAAACCTCGGGGCCCCTGGAGTCACACACTTAGAACAGTAATCTCCAGGTGGGATGAAGTATTTCCGCTTCACATAGAACACAAGAACTGAGCAAATAGGAAGACCACCTGGGCTGAGGTTGGAACAGCAGAAGCAGAAGCTGTGTGCCCGAGCAACTTATTCCTGCCCCTGCTCCAGAGGCCGGCAGGGGCCTCAGGACATTGCCACTGCAGCTGTAACATCCATCACCCAGCAGATTACAACCTGGTTCCCCATCCACTGTTTCCCAGAGCCCAGGCTCACCCT
This sequence comes from Balaenoptera physalus, assembly GCF_965194825.1. Lineage (NCBI taxonomy): Eukaryota > Metazoa > Chordata > Mammalia > Artiodactyla > Balaenopteridae > Balaenoptera > Balaenoptera physalus. The sequence continues at coordinate 23,431,069 of NC_138898.1, forward strand.
GGGGGCCAGGTACCGAGGGACCCAGGAGGCAGTGCAGGACAGTGGTTTAAGCTGGGGCTCTGCAGCCACGCAGACCGGTTTGAATTCTGCCCCCACCTGTCTCTAGCAAAGTGGCCTGGGGCAAGTCACCTCACTTCTCTGAGCCTCGGTTTCCTCATTTGGAAAACAGGAGTCGTAGTGTCTGCTTCCAGGGCTAACGGGAGGATTAAATGAGATGCTACATGTGGAGAACTCAGCACAGTTCCTTAACACAACAATCCAGGAGGAGCCGCCATTTACAGATGTGAACACTGGGACCCAGGGAGTTGAAATGACTCACTGAAGATCATTAGAGAATCAGCACAGGGGTGAGACCCAGAGCTCAGGTTCTTAACTGCCAGGTTATACGCTAACCATTTGGGTTCCTCTTTTTTATTTATTTTTAAAATTTATTTATTTTATTTATTTTATTTTTGGCTGCGTTGGGTCTTCGTTGCTGCGTGCGGGCTTTTCTCTAGTTGCAGCGAGCGGGGGCTACTCTTCGTTGCGGTGCGCGGGCTTCTCATTGCGGTGGCTTCTCTTGTTGCGGAGCACGGGCTCTAGGCACACGGGCTTCCGTAGTTGTGGCGCACGGGCTTAGTTGCTCCGCGGCATGTGAGATCTTCCCGGTCCAGGGCTCGAACCTGTGTCCCCTTCATTGACAGGCGGATTCTTAACCACTGCGCCACCGGGAAGCCCCTGGGTTCCTCTTTTTTAGATGAAGACGTTGAGACGAAAAAATTACAAGTGACTTGACCAGAGCCACAGAGGGAATTCATGGTAGAAGAGGGATTTGAACCTAGGCCTCCTTGATGAAAAAGCCCCTGGTCTCCCCCACGGCTATCCAGAAAGTAGATGTGTGTGGAGAAGCTTCAGATTTCGGGGCCCTTTAAACCTGGAACAGGGACAAATGCAAATCTGGGCAGATGGAGTAAGGGTGGTGGTGAAGCTACCTTGAGAGGAAACCAGAAGGAGCGGGTGAAACAAAAGCCTCTTTCTCAGCACTCACTGGGGACTGGGCAGGAGAGGAGGGGCTGACAAGCAGGGCCATCCGTCCCGCCAGGGCCGAGCTGAGGGCTGGATCTAAACAAACAGAAACAGTTCCAGCTTGGCCACCAACTTGCTGGCTGATCCTAGGGAGGTCACACACACATACACACACTCAGGTCTCTGTTTCTTCAACTCAAGAATGAGACAGTTGTAATGAATGGTGTCGAGATCCCTTGCAGTTATAGAAGACTATTCATAACCATTTCTCATGAGCGCCAGACTCCTGGTCAGGCCCTGCTCTCACGAGCCCCAGAGGGGGCCTCTTAACGCTGGCTCCAATATTCCTACAATGGCAAGGGAAGTCCTGCATTCAGGTTCTGGCTATATAGCCAGGTCACTTCCCCTCAACAGGCCTCACCTTCCTCATCTATAAAATGGGCACACATCTTTGCCTGATCACCTATAGAACCAGAAGATCCAAGGAGCTTCCCCTAAAGGCAAGCAATCCCCATCGCAGCTCCCACCCTCAAGCTCTTTTAACTTCTCCTTTCCCTCTGACCCATGTCCCATTTGGACAAATGGAATAACTGAATCCAAGCTGACAGATGCAACAGCAGTAGCAACAACTCCCACAACCAGGAGTAGTAGTAACCACTGCCACAGCTAAGACTCGGCCGTGCAAATGTGCAGGCACTGTGCTAAGCGTGCACTTGGATTATATCTCAGGTGATCCCCTCCATCAACGAGATAAATCCCACCCTTAATCTAGATTTACAGATGATAGACTAAGGTTCAGCAAAGTGAAGTGACTTGCCTAAGGTCACCCACAGAGCAAGTGCATAGCATGGCCACCCAGACAGGGGCTCTTCGTCTGACACCAGAAGCCCTGATTTTATCCTTGAGGCTATGGAGTTATTCTGCGTAACATTCCACCATGGAGTGTGGCCCAGGTATGGGGGGTGGTGAGTGGGGGAATATCTCGACTTCACCTTCACCCCCAAACCTCCCCAAATAACTAGGCTCTATTTTCTTGTATGATTATTCAAATATGTCCAACTCAACTTAGGCTAGAACACCGCTGTCCAATCGAGACATAATACAAGCCAAATATGTAATTTAAAATTTTCCAGTAGCCACATTTAAAAGAGTACAAAGGAATGGGTGAAATTAATTTTAATAGTATATTTATTTAACATGTAATCAATATCAAAAGTATTATTGAGGGAATTCCCTGGCAGTCCACTGGTTAGGACTCTGTGCTTCCACTGCTGGGGGCCCGGGTTCAGTCCCTGGTTGGGGAACTAAGATCCCGCAAGCCTCGAGACCCACCCCCCAAAAAAAAGAAAAAATCCAAAAGTATTACTGAAATATTTTACAATCTTTTTTTTCATACTAAATCTTCTAAATCCAGTGTACACCTTACACTTACAGCACATCTCAATTCTGACACTAAATTTTCATCAGATATTTAGAGTCTCTTCGCCTTTACAGTTGAAAAAGTGTTTGTACAAATCTAAGTTCACAGACATACATAGAAGTTTTCCAATAACTGGAGTATTCTTTCTACTTTTTAAATTAATTAAAATTAAATAAGATTACAAATTCAGTTCCTTGGTGACACCAGCCACATTTCAAGTGCTCAGTAGTCTCACGTGGCTGGCGGCTACTGTAAGGGGCAGCTCTAACGGTCAAGTCCTAGAGGGCGGGACTTGTGGCCTCCTTGGCCCTAAGCCAGAGCTAGGCCTCCCAAAATAAAGTTGAATGTCAACAGAATGGAGTCTACTCATTCCAACCCCCTACGGAGCCTGATATTAATATTTACCTCTGGTGCCTTTATACTTACAGCGCTGGTGACAAAGGGACAGAGTACCCATTGCTCAGATGGCACTATGGCTCCGAGGGATGGGCCACCACTCCAAGGTCCCCCAGGTTTGACCCACAGCCTGTCTGACTTGGAAGCCTAAGCTCTGTCCCTAAAGCTTGGCAGGGGCCCGGTCTGGGGCTCAGGCTTCTAGCCTTTGCCACTAAATTCCCTCCTGTCCCAGTCTAAATGGCAAAGAATGGCCCCTAACAGGACACCCAGTGAAGAGGGGAAAAGGGAAGGAAGTGGCATGGGCTGCACTGGGTGATGGTCCTGCACACGGGGCTTAGGCCACTGGGTACGATTCCCAACCCTCCCCACCCTTACCCAGCAGGAGGCAAAGCCAGCAAGGTCCACTGGCCGCCTGCCCTCTGGGTTGGGTCTCCGAGGCTCGGCGCCAGGCCCTCCCCCACATCTCGCCCAAGAACACTCACCCAGAGGCCCCTGGACTAGGGCCAGAGCCTGTACTCACCTCCCAGGGTCACCTCAGCTGGAGTCAAGGGAAAGGATCCAAGAGGCAGTCCACCCCCCACGCCCCCACCCCGGGGAGGAGGGGAGGAATAGGCCCTGGCGGCAGATTCCAGAGTAGGGAAAGGGTGGCAGGTATAGGCCAGAAAAACCTGGGCAGCTCCACCCCTCTCCTGGGGAGCACAGCTAGCACTCAGCCCCCTCCCTCCAGCCTAACCAGGTGAAACTCTCGCCAGTTATTAGGTTTAACAATTAACTCTGATTGGTTTCCATTTCAGCAGGAGGCAGTTCCAGCAAAAAGTCCCATCTGGGGTAGGTGGACTTGGAAGGGGATAGAGGGGAAGGGCTTGGTGTGAAGGGAGAAAGGGGTGGTTAGTGAAGCAACCCACCTCCTCCTTCCGGTCCCAACCTACCAGTGTGGGGCAGCTAAGGCGTGACAGCATAAGTTCTATAAGGTCACAGACAGCGCCTGGCACATAGTAGGTGCTCAATAAATATTTCTAATTAACAAATAAGGGGGTGGAGTGATGGAGGAGAAATGAAGGAAGGCAAAAGTTCACTTGTCCTGGGTCCTTGCTGAGACCAAGCTGGGCTGAGAACCAGGAGGGGAGCCACCCAGGACATGCCGGGAAATGGCTTTGAAGTCCCCCAGCCCTGGCGCTGCTCTTCCTAGCTGTGACCTTTGCAGCCCTCCTTCTTCCCCATAAACAAGGGGTGACGGATAACACTACGGTATCACCTACAGGGCTGTACAAGGACAGGCCCAAGAGGCTGGGATGCTCTGTGCCGCTGTAATTCAGCCATGTCCCTCGCTGCTTGGCAGCAGACTCCTCTTCTCAGGCCACCCCCTGAACTCCCCCACATCCCAATATTCCCCTGGATCCCACCTATGTGGCCCTTTTCCTTTCCGGGAAGGAAAGCCCGGGATGATGATGGCTCCAGCCCACTCACATCCCACTCACCTGGGATCACACACACACACCCTGGCAACAGATGGCTCCTAATTTGGCATTTGTTTGTCATTTACACCCCTCCCTGGGCCCCCTCCTCGGGCCCCCTCCTCACCCTCTTCCCCCAACCCCTAACCCAGGCCTACAAACGACAAAAGCCCACACCAGGCTGGCGCTAAACTCACTGTGGCCCGTTCACTCTGCGTTCTTGGGCGGGGGCTCCCGCTTCTGGACCTCTGCTTCCCATCTGTGTAATGTGGAGGTGAGGGGGCGTGGATTAAGAGATCGCTTCTCCTGATATTTAGAGATTCTGACATTTCTGGAATCAGTTTGCGTTTTAACTTCAGACAGACCAGAGTTCAGATCCTGGCCAGGGAAACAGGCAGCCTTGATATTACGAGAAAGACTCTGAGACAGGCCTGCAGAGGCCCGGAGCTGCAGCTCACCCCTGAGCATTCTCAGCTCAAGCCTGGGCAGAGGGACAAAGGCCCTGCAGGCTCACTGGGCTCTCCTACCTCCACCATAAAGCCCCAACTTTTTATTTCTGCCCCACCTTTCCAGTCTTCTCTCTGTCGTTCTCAGTAGCGGCATCATGAGCTACCATTCCCCCAATTTCTTCCTGGTGAAACAAAGCTTGAAGCTCCCCCCCCCATCTGAGGTGCTGACCCTAAGGCCCTTCTAAGTGGAGATTCTAGAACTGCCTCGGCTTCCACCCCGCCCTTTCCTGCATCCTGCCCACATCGCTCCAAGAATGTGCCCCACTCTACCATGCCCGGCCTGGCACTTGCCTCCTTTATCTCCACAGGGAATACCTGTCTCCCTGCTCCCCACGGCCCCCTCCCGCTTCTTGCCCATCCAGCTCAAACCTCCAGCACGGAGTCTACACTGATCACTCACTCCTCAAGTCACTCAGCCATGTCTCTCCCAGACACTGCTCCCCGGAGGAGAGGCTTACCAGCCCTATGTGACCTTAAGACCCTGCAGACCAAGGAACTCCCGCAATTATTTTTCTCTGTCCCTCACCCTTGCCCCCCAGCACCGTGAGAACACAGTAGGTGCCTGCTAAAACAACGATGATAATAACCATTACCTGAAAAATAATGAATTATAATTGCTTATTGGCCATTTATTCTTTACAATGCTCAGATCTCAGCATTTTACACGTATCATTTCAGTTCATCCTCCCAAGCCCCCCGCAGACTTGTCATTCCTACCCCTTTGTCTTCAACTGAGGAAACTGAGGCTCAGAGAGGTGAAATGATTTGCCCAAGGTCACATAGCCAGGAGATGGCAGAGTCATAAGACTGGAATTTAAGTTCTTATCCACCGCCCTACTTGGCCTTCCTCCAATCCACACATAAAGGAGGGGATATGTGAGAAGCTGTGACCTGCCAGTGATGGGGCCATGGGGGCCCCACAGAAACCAGCCCAGCCCAGGGCCAGAGGCAGATTCCGTAAATAAAACTTCACAACCTTCTATTGCATACCTACTCTGTGCAAAGCCCTATGCTAGGTGCTGGGGGCACAGAATATTACATGAGACCTCTGGAACTCACAATCTAGCAAGAGAGACAAGCCACGTCCCAGGATAAAGCCAAGAGCAAGCAGAACTTGTCCCCAGAGGAGACCAGATAAGGTGCTAAGGGAATGCAGAGGACGGAAAGACAAATCTCCCTGTGGGGTTGGGGACGGGAGGGCTCACAAGGCTTTGGGGGACAGAGGCTGGCATCTGAGCTGAGCCTTGACAAGGCAGGCAGGATTTCAACAGTGACTGAGGAAGGATGGGGTGTGGCATTCCTGGCAGAGATGAACCCAGGAAGTTAGGGCAAAGACACAGGTAAGCACTGGGTGTGTCCCAGGAGCCACAGCAAATGCATTCTCCAAGCCCCTTCCCTTGGCACTGGTCCCAGGTGTCCGGCCCTGAAGAGAGGCCACCATGGGCGTCCCCAGACTCCCAGGCAGCTGATTCATTCTGGTAAGCGGGCATGGAAAGGGAGAGAGGGCTGAGTGCCTGGGCACATGGTCTGCCAGAAGGGGCTCAAGGGGCTAGAATCCAGGCTCTGTACAGACTCTCTCAAGATGGGAGATGCTGAAGGGAGGAGGTGGTCCCACCAGAAGTGGGTGACGCTGGGGAGGAAACAAGGAAAGGGGCAAAGGCTGTGAATTGGGCAGCAGGAGACCTGGCTTCCAGAACTACAGAACAAAGCTGCATGGGACCTTGGGCTTATCCTGTCCAACCCTCATTTTTACAGCTGGGAAAACTGAGGCCCAGATAGGGGAAGAGACTGGTTTGCAGTCCCTTCGCAGCAGAACCAGCCACGTGCTGAGAGGCAGGAGAAATCTGCCTTCAATGCTTCACTCTGCCATGACCTCCCAGCGACCTTTCTCCAGTCATTAGGCTCCCACTCAACAAAACAGCCCTGAAGTCGGCACTTCTGAACTTTTATGGGTCGTGACTCAAAAGACTCGCGTGGTGCCTGCGGATCCTTTCCCGAGGACAGGGAACACTCTGAGAACTGTGCATGCCGTTTCGGAAGTTCACAAACATCTGAGACCAGCGTTCCCCGAGGGCAGTCTGAGAACCCTCTGTGTCCCAGTCACCTCGACTGGAACCTATTAAAACAGGCTGATTCCAGGGCCCCCACCACGGGGTGCTCAGCCGCTCTCCTTTTAGCTGGTTCGCAGATTGAACACAGAGAGGGCTCTGTGGCTAGAAGTTTTAAAGCCACTGCTCATTAATCAAGGTCCCTTCTGGTTGAGCCAGCTGCTCAAGCTGGCCCTGGTCATGGTCATGGTCATGGTGGAGGTGAGTGGAGGCCCAGCAAGCTGACTGCAGCTGGCTAGATTCTGAATTGACATTCTGAGATCAGCAGCCCTTCCTGGGAGGGAGTCCGGACTCCTGGGCTGCACTTGGGGTGGGAGGAGGGATCCTATCAACCCCAGCCTAGAGGCTCTTTTCCTCTCTCCAGACTCTCACTCCGGCCCTCAGCCAGGTCCGGCTCCCTTCCTTTTCCTTTCTAACACAACTCTGCTCCTGAATCTCCATTTCCTGGCTGCAGCCTCTGCCTCCCTCCCCTCCATCACCGAGCCTGACAGAAGACCTCCAAGCCCCCAAGCACCCTTCTGAGGAGATAAAACTATCATGCTTTGCAGATGACAAGCTCATTTAATTGGGAGACTCAAGATAATAAATGAAGAACTAAGGTGGCCAGTGACAAAACAACATCTAAAGAAAAAGCCAAGTGCCTTCAGTCCTGGCCTGTTACCTGCTCTTGATGCAGCATCTCTCCAACAGGTGGGCAGCTGCCTAGAACCAGAGAGGCTCAGAGCCTTGTCCTTCCTGGTAGGAAGACCAGTCCCTGATGGGGTGACAGCATAGGTTTAGGAAGCAGGAGACCCCACTCTCTGAGCCAAGAATCTGTTCTCCAAATTTGAGCAAGTGTGCATCCCTCTGTGGACCCCTAAACGTTCTCACAGGCTCCATCCGGGGCAGTATAGGAAAGACTCCAGACCACCTGTGGGCTTTGGCTAGATCCGGCTTTAAATCCCAGCTGTGCGACTTGCTGGCTGAGGACTGGGTAGGCCTTGGGCAAGTTATTTAGCCTCCTTTAATAAAATGGGGACCGTAATCTCTGCCTCACTGGGTAGTTGCAAGGATTAAAAGACATAAGGCACATAAAGCACTGAGCATGGGGCCTGGCCCATGGTGAGCCAATAAACATAAGCACTTGTTTATCAGTCACCAGAGTGAGCCTCTGACGAGGAAGACTCTAGGCTTTCTAATTCTTAGGTGGCCTCAAGCAACCCCCAAAGCACCCACCTGAACTGGGTCTGGAGGCTTTATCTTTAGAACTTTAACCCGGAGAGATGATGGGGAGAGAGAGGAGGGGAAGGCAGGGGAAGGGAGAGAAAGAAAACTGAGAAGAGGAGGGAGGAAGGGAAAGGAAAATCAAGGGTGAGGAGCGGCCTGGCTTCCCCAGCTTGGGGGAAAGGAAGATGACTTCAGGGAAACTGCCAAGACAGGACAAGCCTTCTCTCCTTTCCAGAGCCTTCCCTAGGCCCGCCAAGGCAAGGCTTAAAGGGACACAGTCTGCTGAGAAGCACCGCCCTGGCTGTCAGTAGGGACATTGAAGCCTTGGGTTACCTCCAGGCTCTGGCTCCCCATGCGGCTGCTGCCTGCCCATGGCGGCCTCCTCCCCTGGAGCAGGCAGAGATGGCCAGAGCCAGGCTGAGAACAAAACCACCGGCCCATTCAGCCTGCAGAGGCACTACTCGCTCACTTAGGACTCAGGGACCCCCTTGTGGATTCTGATCCTGACTCAGCAGGACTCTCCCCACTGGATCCCCACCTCCGGGTCCCATGCGGAGCCCTCTCCAGGCCTCTACCTGCCCCAAGGTCCTGCTTCGGGGGCTGAAGTTGCAGCTAGGGAAAAAGCACCATTCAGACTCTAAACAGGAACCACAAACGAGGTGTTCCAATTGCCACTGACCAGCTGTGTGACCTGCGGGGCGTCACTTCCCTCAGAGCATGTTTCCTTCCTCTGGCTAATGAGGGCAACGGAGGACGAGGAGCTTCTCTAAGGTTCTCCCAACTCTGACAGCAGCTATCCTGCTGGTAGGATACCTTGGAGCACAAAGGGGCAAAGAGGACTTGCCTCAAAAGAGGAGTGTGCCGAGCTGGGCTCTGCTGAGAGTGCCATGGATGTGGCAATGGCCAAGGGTTATTATGAAGATGACGATTATAATTTAAAAACACAGCCACAAACTCTAAAGCAGTTTACAAAGAGCTTTCTCATTATCCCCTGGGATTCACAATCTGGTGAGTTAAGTAGAGCTGGACGATGATTATTCATATTTGGCAGATAAGGAAAGTGAAGCAAGATTTAAGTGGCTTGTGACTTCCCTGGTGGTGCAGTGGTTAAGAATCTGCCTCCCAATGCAAGGGACACGGGTTCGAGCCCTGGTCCGGGAAGATCCCACATGCCGTGGAGCAACTAAGCCCGTGCACCACAACTACCGAGCCTGCGCTCTAGAGCCCGCAAGCCACAACTACTGAGCCCATGTGCTGCAACTACTGAAGCCCGCATGCCTAGAGCCCATGCTCCGCAACAAGAGAAGCCACCGCAATGAGAAGCCTGCGCACCGCAACGAAGAGTAGCCCCCGCTCGCCACAACTAGAGAAAGCCCGCGCATAGCAATGAAGACCCAACACAGCCAAAAACAAATAAACTAATTAATTTAAAAAAAAAAAAAAAGATTTAAGTGGCTTGTCCAGGTTACTAAGTGTAGAGAAGGGGGAGCCAAAGCAGAAGCAGTAATTACGGGGTGCCTGCTGTACGTCACCTCACTAGGCTCACTCATATCTGTTACCTTGACCGAGTCTCACCACCTGAACCCGGCACTGCAGGTGCTGCTGTCCCCGTTTCAGAGAAGAGGACACTGAGGCTGAGAAAAAGCCTCATGGCTGCTCCATTGCAAAGCCTGGATTGGGACCTGGGCCTGTGGGACTCCAAGACCTGCACTCTTTTCCATCTTCCTGTATGTACTGAGTTGAATAGTGTCCCCCCAAATTCATGTCTACACAGACGCTCAGAATGTGACCTTATTTGGAAATAGAGTCTTTGTGGAAGCAATTAGTTCAAATAAAATGAGGTCATGCAGGATACAGGTGGGTCCTAAACCCAAGATGACTGGTGTCCTTAGAAGAAGAGGAGATGACACAGAGACACACCAGAGAAAGGGGAGAAAGCCATGTGACAACAGAAGCAGATGCAGCTGCAAGCCAAGGAGCTCCAAGGATTACTGGCCGCCACCAGAAGCTAGGAGAGGGGTACAGAACAGATGCCCTTGCCACCCCACCTCAGAGCTTTCAGAGGGAACCAACATTGCCGACACCCTGCTTTCTGACTTCTAGCTCCACACTGCGAGAGAATAAATTTCTGCTTTTTTAAGACACCCAGATTGTGGTATTTCATTAAGCAGCCCTAGGAAATTAATACACAGTGAGTCCATTGAGCAGCAGACCTGAGACTCTTAAATTCCATTTTTCAGATTCCCACTCATTAGGCAGCCTTGGAGGTTAATGGAGGCCTGGGGCCCATGGAGGAGTCCTTCTCATCTCTCCTTCACTTCCCTGGTTCAGGCTGGCCTAAAGTCCATCAACTGGGCTTCTTCCATGTCCCAGGTGTCTAGCCATCCCACTGGGCCCTTCCATCATGCACATAAGCACCCTTTGAGCCCCGACTCCAGATGGACCATCCTCCCCCTCCACCCAGGCCAGCCTCTACCACCACCTGGAGAGCTGTGGTTTTGAAATGCAAATTCGATCCTTCCTGGCTAGCTTAATCTTCTTCCCTAACTGCCCACAACCTGTAGGACGCAGGCTCTTCAGCCTGTGCCAGATCTGGCCTCAAATTCCTCTTTATCTCCAGCCACTCACCCCACCTGTCCCCACCACTCACCGCCTTCTGCTCCAACCACATGGAACTATTTGTATTTCCCCTAACAAGTCATGGTGCCTTTGCACATGCTGCTCCAACTACCTGGAAAATAAAATCCAGCCCAAACACCACCTTCTCCTCCATGAACAGCCATACCCTGCCACCTTGTACATTGTTCATCTTTACAGGTCTGCCCCGCACACTCAGCCTGGGAACACTGTTGTATTCATTGCTGTCACTGTAGGCGTAGGGCCCAGTATCAAGGCATTCAAGAATGTTGAACTGTGGAGTAGCCATAACAGTAGCAATTGCTACCATTTACCAAATATTTACTATGTGCTCAGCACTGTGCCGAGCATTCCACGTATGTTACTTCATTTCATTCTCAAAACAACCCTTTGAAACGAATGCTATTACTGGTGCTGTTTTACAGATGAGAAAAGGAAGAGATGAAGTCACTTGCCCAAGTCCATGCCACTAGTAGGTAGCGAAGCCAGTACTCCATACTCTAGCACCACTGCTAGTAACCAATGTTAGGTACGCCATCCATCCTAATACCCTCATTTTACAGAAGAGGAAACAAGCAAGAAAGGAAGAGTGATTTGCCCACCCACAGTCAGGTAACAAGACATAGACCTAGATCTTTAGATTCCTTATTCAGTGTTCTTCCTCTTCTCATTCTTGCAGGATCTTAATCCAGGAGGACACAGAAGACAAGGTAGGCTGTATCTCCTAAAGAGCTTTTTCCCGTCTCCCCTAGAGCAGAACCCAGCATAGGCCTGGCCACACAATAGGGGCTCAAATCTATAGCCAGGCGACTTAGCAGTAAAAAAGACAGATAAATCTACTTCAAAAAAGTCTGAAGCCTGGGGACTTCCCTGGTGGTCCGGTGGTTAAAATCCACCTTCCAATTCAGGAGACGCAGGTTCGATCCCTGGTTGGGGAACTAAGATCCCACATGCCGCGGGGCAACTAAGCCCGCGTACCACAACTACTGAGCACGCACCACAACTAGAGAGCCTGTGTGCTGCAACTACAGAGCCCATGCGCTCTGGAGCCCACACGTCACAACTAGAGAGAAGCCCGCGTGCTGCAACTAAGATCTGACGCAGCCAAGAAAGAAAAGTCTGAAGCCTGCTTAGATATTACAATGTCAGGGCTTGAGAGGACAAAGGGTATCATTTAATACCATCTCCCATATTATAAAGTCATCCATTCAACAAATTTATTGAACACCAGTCATAAGCCAGACAGTGTGTGGGGGCACTAGGAAGACTGATAAGCAAGTTTGTGCCCAGATGGCATTTGTAATCCAGTGAGGAGAGACAGACAAACAACTAACAAGTTCATGTATAATTACAAACTCTCATAAGTGTTATGAAATACAGGGAGCTATAAGAAGGTATAATAGGAAAAACTGAGTTATCTTAAAGGAGTTGTTTGTGAAGGCTCCCCTGAGAAAGTGATTCTTCAGCTGAAATCTGAAGAGTGGGAGTTAACCAACATAAGAAGCAGGGGAAGGGTGTGGTAGACGGAGGGAACAGCATGTGCAAAATCCCAGAGGCAAAAGAGCTCCTGGTGCCTGGATGAACTAAAAGAAGGCCAGAGTGACTGGTTTCTAGAGAGGTAGGCAAGCCTTGTAGATCAACGTAAGAAATGGAGAAACGAAGCAGAGCAGGGAAACCCCTTGCTCAGAACCTAGCCCAGAGCAGATGCTATCAACGAGTCATTGAATTATTTTGTGAAGAAGTGATTTGTCCGAGATCACAAGGAAGACCTGGGACTTGAAGCCAGAACCTCTACTTGGCCAGGTTAGGGCTGTCAGCTACTTCAGGTATGTGTGTGGAAGGGGGCAGGAGATGCTTTCCAGGTGTTTCATCCTATAGGAGGTTCCAGCTCCCTGCCTGTACCTCTCTTGAGCTCTAATGTGCATCAGGATTTCCTGTGTTTGTTAAAACATAGACTGCTGGGCCCCACCCCCCGAGTTATTGATTCAGTAGATCTGGTGGGAGCCCCAAGAATTTGTATTTCTAACTAGATCTTAGGTAACCCTGCTGCTGCTGGTGGGGTGACCATACTTTGAGAACCACTGCTCTAGGCTAGAATATAGAAGGGCAAGGAGGAGTGGTGAGTGGGGCCCATAGCCAGGATCCTTGGGGGCTAAAAGGGTAGATTCCTAAATCTGGGTAACAATGAGATAAACTCTAGTACTCTGAGAAAGGGAAGGGGACTCAAAGTCTCAGAATCCAGCCTACTAGCTGCTCAGCTAGGGAAACTGAGGCTTAGGGGGTTTAGACCCTTACATAAGAGAAGCTCAATAAAAATGTGTTGAGTGAACAGGTAAAAACATGAAAGGTTTGACCAAAGTCCAAAGGAGACCCCTGCACCAAATTCCAGGGCGCCTGAGCTGCAGACCAGAGCCTTTCCTGCCCTGGGAAAGGGATTCAGGAAAGGGGACAGCAAGCTCAGCTTTCCCCCAGCTTCTGCTGCCTTCAGTAGGGAAACATTTTTAAAATTGCAAAAATCTGCTGTTGGCCCCCAATCCTATCACCCATCCACCCTCCTTCCTTTCACACTCCCAGCTCCCTCCCTTTACACTCCAAATCCTGTGCACTTTATCCTGGCAAGCTGAGTAGCAGAGGGGGAGGTGAAGTTCTACGGAAGAAGAACTGGAAGTGGAGGGTGAATTCTTACACTTGGATAGCCTTCTTCCAGAACACTTCCTTCTTCTTGTAAGAGTCTCGGTTTCTATCCTCATATCCAGTCTAATCCCAGTCTACCTACATTTCAGTACCAGCATCTGAAACCCACAAAGCCGGGGGCTAAATTTCCAAACTGCCTTTTCACCCAGTTTTTCTAAAACAGGGTGGCCCTGGACAGAATTTTTCTATCCTATTCCAGTTGGCAGCAAAATGCCACTTATCTTGCAAACCCACATGCACAGACTCACTAACATACAAACAGCTATGTGTACATAAAAACAAATATACTAAAACTCATTAAAAAACACATACACACAGACTTCAAGAGATGCATTATTCACTGTTCACTGATAAAATACATCTGCACCCCCAAATGCACAAGAAACACACAGAGAGAACACACACATGCACACATCGGTGCATGCGCTGCACCGATACATGGAGAACGGAGTAAGACACACCCAGAGACCTCTCTCAAAGTAGACCTCTCCTTAGGGGGCGTTCCTTGGAGCGGGGGGCACTGGCCCTTTAAGAGAGTGGTTCTCCCTCCTCCCTTCAGGGCACCTAAGGCGCGGCTCTACCCCAGGGAGCTGGGAGGGGTGAGGATGGGAGTGCAGCTGAGCTGGCCAGGCCCGGTCTGGCTCTGGCCGACTGTCCCCGCACCACGACAGGAAATGGAACCCTGAACCGACCGGGTCACCAGCCTGGGGACCGCTGTCTCCACCATCACCAACACACACACACCCGGGCTCCAGGCAGGACACGCCCTCCGCTCCAGCGGGCCCCTCTGTCAGCCCGGCTCCCTCCGGCGCCCGGGGTGTGGCCGCCCACCTGCCGGCAAGGAGTCTAGGCCCGGCGGGGACGCTCCCGCCGCCGACGCCGCCCTCTGCCCCGGCCAGGTGCCCGGTTCCCGGCGACCGCAGCGCTTCGGCCGCCGCCCCAACCCCTTCCTCCCGGCTGTGCGGAGACAAAGCCGCGCACACGCACACGGGGGCTACGCGGGGCTACGCGGGTGCACACCCGCCCTCACACGCGCACACACGGGGACTCACAGTGGCGCGCGCGCACACACACACACACCGCCACAGGTTCCAGCCACAAGCGAAGCCACTGGCACACACCCTCATCCAAATGTACATACACTCGGCTACACATTCAGACACACCCTCTCATAAACACATTCACGCTTAGACACGCGCGCACACACAGTGCCCAGTCCAGACGCGCGGAGACACACAGGGCACACACCCTCTCACACACACACACAGATGCACACCCGGTGCACACACGCACGCGCGCACACACCGATCATCCACTTGCACAGACCCACGGGCACAGGCGCGCTCACACTCAGCACACACCCGGCGACGTGGACCCCGACACACATACCGCGCCAGCACTGAGACGCACAAACCGAGGCCCGGGGCTCCCGGCTCGGGCGCCCGCCCCCCGCCTCGGTGCTGTCCAGCCCCCCGGAGCCTGCCCGCCGGCCTGTCAGTGCTCGAGGACGGGAAACCGAGCCTGGAGCCCTCGGCGATCACCCTCCCCACACACACCAGCCCAGACGCGGCGGGGTCCCCGGGGCCCGGAGGAGGCGGCGGGGGCGGCTAACCTGGCGGCGGCTGCGCGGCTTCCGGGCGCTGTCTGTCCTCGGTCGGTGTGTCCCGCGGCCGCTCGGCGGGCTCCGAGGCGCACTTGAGCTGCGCACAAATGCCCCGCTCGCTCGCTTGCTCGCTAGCTCCCTCCCTCCCGCCTCGCAGCCCCCTCCCCGCCCGCCCCCCTCACCCGGTCTCCCCCCTCCGCCCCGCCCCGGCCGGCTCCCCGCGAGGAAGCGGCGGCGATCCCGGCCGCCGTGGCAGCCACGGGCGAGCGAGCGAGCAACCGGAGGAGCGCTGCCCGAGCCGCCCGAGCCGGGGCCGCGCGTAGGGAGGAGCCGCGCGGGCCCCTGGGGAGAGGAGGAGCGGAGGGGGCTGAGCCCTGCGAGCCCGCCTGGCGCTGGTGACCCGCCACCCGCTTCCCAACGTGGGCCGGCGCCTACCTGTGCCGCCGCGGAGCTCGGAGGCTGGGGCGAGCGGCGGGGCGACGAAGAGGAGACCCCACCCCGGGCCCCCTCGCCCTTCCCGTCCCAGCCCGGTGGGCTCGGGCCCCGCCCCCCGCCTCCTCCTGGTCCCCGCCAGCGCCAACCTCGGTTTTCCCTGGCCCAGAAGAGTCGGCTCTCCGCCCGGTGCCCCGGGCTAACCCCACGGCCCGGCGCCCAGCTCGCCGGCCTCCTCCACCTCCAGCCCTGACCTGGCCGACGCCCACCCGCCTCCCCGCCGCCCTCCCATTGTTCCCGCGGCCCGAGCTCGAGGAAGACCGCGCCGCGCATTCCAACCCCCCCTCAGGTGGCGATACCTCTGGACCCTTGGGGAGGGGATCCCCAAGGGCTGGACCCTGGCTCTGGGCGCCGACGCCCACCCTCCACAATCGCAGGCACGCCCAAAGTAAAGAGCTTTCCTAAATTAGAGTTAAAATCACCACTGCCCTTATAGGTGCTCCTTCAGGTCCTAGTAAAGACTGAGGCTCTGGGGGGAGGAACCACCCCAAGGTCAGCAAGCCCGAGATAGCAGCGAGGAGAAGGTGGGGAAGAGATTAGATATCCACATTACATAGAAGAAGAAACAGGGAATTCCTGCCCAGGGCTCCTGGGACAGGGGCAGGCCCTCCAGAACTGCAGGGAATAATGAGCCTGACCTCCTTTGTTAGATACTACATAAAACACAGAGACGTGGAAGAAGCACTTTCAGAGGTTTTACTGGATGAAAAGGCCTACTAAGTGCAGGAACTCTCACCTACTTTGTCTCACTTAGTCCTGACCGTGGTCCTATGCGGCAGCTGTGATCATCCCCATTTTATAGATGAAAGCTTGTCCTAGGACTCTCCAGCAGGCAGCACAGAACCAAGATGAAGCCCAACAATTATTCAAGTTCTTCACTGAGATCCCCCCTCCAGTATAGGATACTAAGTGCCAGGTGAGCAGCTAAGAACATAAGAAATCAAGGAGGACGGGCCTAGTTTGGGCCTGGAAAGACTTCCACAAACTAAAAGAGGGCAGAAGTGAGGGCACTGAGACCCCAAAGCAGGACTGAGTATGGCTTGTCCAGGGGAAAATTATAATTAATCATGAGAACTAATCATAGCTAATGTGTTTAGAGCACTTACTGTATTCCAGGCACTGTTCTAAGAGCTTCACTTGCACTAACTCATTTACTCCTATAACAACACTGTGGGATGGAGGTTATTTTTTAGGAAACTGAAACACAAAGACATTACATAGTTTATAAAGTGGCAGAGCCAGGATCCAAACCCAGGAAGCTGATTCCCAAGCCTGCACTAACTACCACAGACCAGACAGAAGCAGGCCTGAATGCGAGGCAAAGGCATTTGAATTCTTAGGGCACCCACCACAGCAGGACTCTTTACTTGCCATCTTCTGTCTCGCTGTGTGTACCCGGTACCCAGTACACAGGGCCTGGAATGTAGGCTCATCTGTTAAACTATTGCATGACTGAGGCTGGAGTGCAGAGGGCCGTGTGCAGGGCTTGGTTGCACCTCTCTCTGCTGTGCTGGGCATTTTTATCAGTGGTTTTAGATGAAGCAGAAGAAGGCATGAAATGCTAATCATATCTACAGCCATCAGGAAGTTGGGAGGGCCCTCAAACACTCCAGAAACCAAAATTAGTTTCCAAAAGATCTCGGCAGCCTTGGAGCTGAGCTGGAACTAACAAGATGAGGTACCACAAGGGATAAATGTAAACTCCTGCCCTTCAGTCCAAACCACAGCAGTCCCACAGAGAACTTTCTGTGATGATGGGAATGTCCTAAATCGGCATTGTCTGATGTAGTAGCCACGAGCCACCTGTGGCTGTTGAGCCCCTAAAATGTAGCTCCTACAACTGAGAAACTAAAATTTTAATTTCAATTAATTTTAAAATTTTAATTTTAACTTTTTTTTTCTTTTTTTCTTTTTAAGTACTTTAAATGTAAATTGTCACATGGGGCTAGTGGCTGCCATATTGGACAAGTGCCCAAAATACAGGGTAGAAAGAATCTAGATGAAGAGCGGTTTCGGTGAAAATGACTTACAGGTTTGAATTGACCTCAAGCTCAACAATGCAATGTGGCTGCAAAAAAAGAAAGAAGGAAGGGAGGGAAGGAGGAAAGAAAAAAGGAAGAAGAGGAGGGACTCCCCTGATGGCGCAGTGGTTAAGAATCCGCCTGCCAATGCAGGGGACACGGGTTCAACCCCTGGTCTGGGAAGATCCCACATGCCGCAGAGCAGAGTCTGTGCTCCGCAACAAGAGAAGCCACCGCAACAAGAGAAGCCACCGCAACAAGAGAAGCCACCGCAACGAGAAGCCCGCGCACCACAATGAAGAGTAGCCCCCGCTCGGCAACTAGAGACAGCCCACGCACAGCAGTGAAGACCCAACACAGTCAATAATTAATTAATTAATTATTTTAAAAAAAGGAAGTGGAGGAGAGTGAACATGATAAACTGTATCAAAGAAACAAAAGGCTAGACCTCTGTGGTTCTAACTGTGTTAGCCTCTGTTAGGGGTTCTATGCTGCCCTGGGCTGATCACACCTGGACCACGGGGCTCAGCTCTGGGCCCCACGTTCTGAGGAGTAAGTACACTGTCACACTGGAGCAAGTCTAGAAGAGACCAGAACGCTGAGGACCTGGATGCCATGTTGTGTGGTGAATGATTTAAATATCCTTGAGAAGGTAAAGCACTGGAGGATATAGTGGCTGTCTCCAAACATCTGAAGGGCTGTCATACAGAAAGGGGATTTGATTTGTTTCTTATCATTTAGGTCTAGTAAACAAAATAAAAAACTCTGCGAACCCCTAAGCCCCCCTCTCCATGTCTAATTCCTTTTTCTGTTCCCCTCAGCACTTAATCCACCCAGGACCTGGCTCATATTAAACACAAATTTGCTGACAAATGGATGTGAAAGAATTCCACTCAGCTCCGGTGGGTGGACATCCAGGAGGAGAACTTCAGCTTATTATAAAGATCTCTGACAGTCAACACGATCCAAGAAAACAATGGACCACCCTGGGAGTGATGAACTCCCTGCCAATAAATGTATTCAAAGAAAGATTGGGTCTTCAACTGGAGGCTGAACTAGGAATCAGATGACCCCTCAAACCGAAAAATGAGTAAGTTCTATTAGGAGGGGAAAGACAAGATCAAGGCCATGCTTCCAGACAGTTACCTGGCTGTATATATAGAACAGATTGATATGAAGGGACCAGAGGCAGGGAGGACAAGTTAGGAACCATTGCAGTGGTCCAGAAGATAACAGAATAGATTAGGTGGCAGTGGGAATGGAAAGTCAAGGACAGGTGTGTGGTGACAGAAGCAGTGGCCCTGGGCTGGATGTCAGGAGCTACAGGATTTAGTCCTGTCTCTGCCATTAACTTATTGTGGGGTATGGGGTAAATCCCTTCCCTTCTCTGGACTTCAGTTTCCCCATCTGTGAAATTCAGAATAATCTCCAAGTCCCTGCTAACTCTGGATTCTGTTTATGGGAAAGAGATTATGAAGGCTAACTGGGACAATGTAGTAGACAGCCTTTATATGCTTCAAAGGAACAATATCACTAGTCTCATACTATCATTATTATTACAAAGGCTGCCTCCCCAGAACTTGGTGGCTAGATTGGTAGGAGGGGACAAGAAGGAGTCAATGGACTGCATGTGTAGGGGGTGGGGTCAGGGGACAAGGACCTCCGATCTTTGGGGAGCGTCAGCTAACCTCTCTACTCCTCCCCCAAGATCTGTGAAGGCAGCGTGCTGTGTGCTGTCACCACATGAACTGCTTCCTCATTCCTTTGAGCCACACCTCATATTTGGCTAAAGGAAGCAATCAGTTCTAGGAAAAGTTAGGCTCTGTTCCCCTCCTTTTAACGTTCCCAAATGACACCGGTTGTGGTCCTTCCCTTAAATAATAAGTATCATCAACGCATATGAAAACAGCCAATATTGTTGAGCACTATGTGCTAAGCACTTTACTTACATAGCTTTCTCACCCTGGGAGGTAGCTCTAGTTATTACCCCCATTCTATAGATGAGGACACCGTGGCGCATGGAGATTCGCAATTTTCCCACAGTTGCATAGTTTATGAGGGGGATTCCAATACAGGTCTGTGTGATGTCAAGGCTGCATTCCTAGAGGCTTCTAGCATTTTACTATGTATTTTTACAACAGCTTAGGGAAGAGGGCAAGATCAGTACGGTCTCCAGGTTACAGGTAGGAAAACGGAAGCTCAGAAAGTTTAAATTAAGTCACTTGGACAAGTTAGTAAAGGCTTTCAACGTGCAGTTCACACTCTTTCTTGTTCTCTGTTCCTGTCCTTTGACCCAGCAGTGCTTTCCTCCTTCCCTGCACCTTCCAGGGCCTCCCCAGTCTTCCTAGGCCTGATCGGTAGGGACTTGCCCAGACCATTTTACTTGTCCTTTTCCTGGGGCAGGGGGAGGGAAGGATTTCTGAAAGGCAAAAGTTAACTCCCATCTCCTCACTCACCACCACCAGCACACACACACCCCAGCCCAGAGCCTCGAGGTGACAGTGCTGAAGGCTTACAGAGTGAGTCACGCAGAGCTGACCTGCCAGTCACTGGAGCATCAGGTGCTAAGCTTAGGTTAGAAGGGTGGAAAAGTAGGCCAAGTGTTCTCATCCCCAGGAGCACGGCCCAGTTGCAGCTCGGGCCACCCCCCTACTCATCTCATCCCCAAATACTGCAAACATTTAGGGGACACTGTGCAAGGCCTGGGGGCAGAGGAGATGTGAGAAATCAGAATGCATTCCCACACTTCAGAGGGGATAGGACAGTGAGTACAAAATAATATATACTTATAAAGAGTGATGGGGGTACATGGTGATGAATTCCAAGGAGAGAAGTTCACAAAGGAGTTGAGATCAGAGTGGAGTCTTAAAGGGTAAGTTGAACATGCAGAGGTAGAGGGGCACTCCAGGCTGCAGGAACGCACAGGCAGAAGCACTAAAGCTTAGATGTATTTGCACACCATCTAGCAGGCAATAGGGAGGTATGGAGTGCACTATGGCTTTGAGAAAGACTGCCTGAGTTTGAATCCTGGCTCTGTCCCTTCTCAGCTATTTGACCTTGGGCAAGTTACTTAACCCCTCTGGGAGAGATATCATTGTCTCCTATTATTTGCTCTCCCGCTTCCCAGTAAGCTTACACATTCTAGCCAGTTGCCATGTGACTCCAGAGGGAGGAGTACACTTCCCCAGACCAATGTCAGACTTGATCACATGACTTACTTTGGCCAGTGGAATCTGAGCTGGAGAGATACATGCCAGTTCTAGGCAGAAACTTGAAGAACCATTGCATGTTTTAGTCTAAAATCAAACTCTTTAATCTCTGCCACTGGAATGGCATGACCTGGATGGGGGCTGTGCCTTCAGCCTGGACCTTAGAGTGAAAAGACACAGAAAGCAGAGCTGCAGCCAACAAACAGCTGCCCCACAGCTGCCCCCACAGCTATCTATGTGTAATCTGAGGGAGAAAACTTTGTTGTAAGCCACTGAGATTTGGGGGTTGTTTGTTGTCACGTCATAACTTAGCATAACCTAGTGATTTTAGTAGTACTTACCTCATAAAACTGTTGTGAGGATTAAATAAGATGATCTTGTGAAAAAAGTATAACCATTTCATCAGAAATTGCATTATAAAATGATCACTCTGCCCACACATATATGGACATTTGATATACAACAGAAATGACATTTGCAAAAGGCTCGCAAAGGATGGTGTCACAGGTTGAATAGTATCCCCCCAAAATTCATTTCTACCTAGAACCTCAGAATATGACCTTGGGACTTCCCTGGTGGCACACTGGTTAAGAATCCGCCTGCCAATGCAGGGGACACAGGTTCGATTCCTGGTCCGGGAAGATCCCACATGCCTCGGAGCAGCTAAGCCTGAGCTCCACAACTACTGAAGCCTGCACTCTAGAGCCCGTACACCACAACAAGAGAAGCCACCACAATGAGAAGCCCGCGCACCGCAACGAAGCATAGCCCCTGCTCACTGCAACTAGAGAAAGCCCATGGGCAGCAATGAAGACCCAATGCAGCCAAAAAAAAAAAAAAGAATATGACCTTATTGGAAATAGGATCTTTACAGATGTAATTAGTCAAGGATCTCAAAATTAACTCATCCTGGATTTAGAGTGTGCCCTAAATCCAATGACTGCTATCCATATAAGAAAACAAGAAAACACACAGAAACAAACAGAAGGCAATGTGAAGATGGAGGCAGAGACTACTGTGATGTGTCTACAAGCCAAGGAACACCAAGGATTGCTGGCAAACACCTGAAGCTAGGAGAAAGGCATGGATATTTTCTCCCTCCCCCCATGAGGAACCAATTCTGTCCACACCTCGATTTTGGACTTCTGGCCTCTTGAACTGTGAGAGAATAAATTTCTGTTGTTTTAAGCCACCCAATTTGTGGTAATTTGTTATGACAGCCCTAGGAAATTAATACAGATGGATTATTTTTAAGTGATACTGAACAATTGGTTATTCATTTGGAAAAAAATAAAATTAGATTCCTACCTCATAGCATACATAATAATAACCTGTTGGATTAAAGACCTAAATTTGAAAAGCAAAACCTTAAAATCTTTAGAAGTAACTAAAGAAAATCATATTTAGGACTTCAGGATACAGAAGAATTTCTTAAACAAGACATAAAAATCACAAATTGTATTACTCTGGGTTATCCATAGAAATAGAACCAGTAGGATATATATTCTATATATGTACATCTATATCAATAGATAGAGAGATAGACAGATTTATTATAAGGAATTGACTCATATGGTTATGAAACCATGCAACTCAGATGGGACTTGAACCCATAGGCCAGGACTCGAACCCAGCCAGAACCCACCGTCTTTTTTTTTTTTTTTTAATAAATTTATTTATTTTATTTATTTATTTTTGGCTGTGCTGGGTCTTCGTCGCTGCACACAGGCTTTCTCTAATTGCGATGAGCGGGGGCTATTCTTCACTGTGGTGCGCGGGCTTCTCATTGTGGTGGCTTCTCTTGTTGTGGAGCACGGGCTCTAGGCACATGGGCTTCAGTAGTTGCAGCATGTGGGATCTTCCTGGACCAAGGCTCAAACCCGTGTCCCCTGCATTGGCAGATGGATTCTCAACCACTGCACCACCAGGGAAGCCCAACCTACTGTCTCTTAATTGAGATCACACACTTGGTCTCTGGACTCAATGAAGCTCAGGTTCTTTATGTCTCATCGCAGAAAGAATTCAGTGAGAGACAAAGTGATAGGTAAGAAGTGGATTTTTTTTGTTTTTTTTGGCTGATCTGGGTATTCATTGCTATGCACGGGCTTTCTCTAGTTGTGTCGTTGTGGTGCACGGACTTATTATGGTGACTTCTCTTGTTGCAGAGCACGGGCTCTAGAGCACAGGCTCAGTAGTTGTGGCACACGGGCTTAGGTGCTCCAAGGCATGTGGGATATTCCTGGACCAGGAATCGAACCCGTGTCCCCTGCATTGGCAGGCAGATTCTTAACCACTGCGCCACCAGGGAAGTCCAAGAAGTGGATTTATTTAGAGAGAAACACACTCCACAGAGTGTGGGCCATCTCAGAAGACAAGAGGCCCCAAAATATGGGGTGGTTAGTTTTTATGGGCTGGATAATTTCATAGGCTAATGAGTGGGAGGATTATTCCAACTATTTCAGGAGATTTCCACGATTTGGGCCACCGCCCATGTTTTGACCTTTTATGGTTAACCTCAGAACTGTCATGGTGCTAGTGGTGTGTCATTTAGTATGCTAATATATTACAAAGAGCATATAATGAGGCTCAAGGTTTACTGGAAGTTGAATCTTCCACCATCTTGGACCTACTTGGTTCTAACCAGTTTTTGTCATGTCCTATGGCTATGTCATTCTTTTATTTTTAAATTTTATTTATTTATTATTTTGTATTTTTAAAATTTTATTTTTGGCTGTGTTGGGTGTTCCTTGCTGCGCGCGGGCTTTCTCTAGTTGCGGTGAGCGGGGGCTACTCTTCGTTGAGGTGTGCGGGCTTCTCATTGCAGTGGCTTTTGTTGCGGAGCACAGGCTTTAGACACACAGGCTTCAGTAGTTGCGACGCATGGGTTCAGTTGTTGTGGCTCATGGGCTCTACAGCGCAGGCTCAGTAGTTGTGGCGCATGGGCTTAATTGCTCCGCAGCATGTGGGATCTTCACGGACCAGGGCTCGAACCCGTGTCCTCTGCATTGGCAGGCAGATTCTTAACCACTGCGCCACCAAGGAAATCCCACCACCCTTACCTCTTACTTTTCTTCTCTCTTTTATTTTCTGACCCCCTTCCTGCTCTGTGCACAGTCCCCTCCCTCTGGGGGCAAAATATGGGATAAAACAAATCCAAATCAAACAGCTTCTAGATCTCATCACAAGAAGCCCTCAAAGTGGGGTGGAAACGAGAGGGGGAAGGAATCCTGGAGGCAGAGAAGAGGCTGCTTAGCGACTGCTGGTGAATCCACGGCGAGTACTGTGTCAGTTACCTACCTCCAACCCACGCCCAGCTCTTCCTTTTCCTGCCTGTGATCACAGAATTTTGAAACATCAGAACTGCAGAAGTCCTTGACATTCATCTACTCTGCCTCCATAAGTTTGCAGCTGGGAAAGTGACACAGGGGCACAGGAAAGGAAAGCAACTAGCTATTGTCACCCAGCAAGTCAGTGGCTCAGCAGGAACTAGAGTCCTAGGCCTCCTGACCCCTGGCCAGTAATTGCACTTTCACCTATACCACACTTGACCTTCCTTCCTGTGGTCACTAGTCCCTCCCCTTGATTCCTACCCACCAGCTTTGGGAGGACATCTAAGCATTCCCAATCTGCCCTACCATCCCCCACCCCCCAAACCCCACCCCCGAGTAAGCATAGGGTCCAGTGAAACAGGGGCAGAAGGGACAACCCACATCAGAAGGGAGGGCCAGCCTTAAATCCTAGGGGCATATTTGGCAGTGGTGGGAATGGTGAAAGTGTCACTCTGGCCCGCAGGGGGACCAGTCTCCTCTTTGGAGAGCTCCATTAGAAGCAGCCTCTGTGGGCTTCCCTGGTGGTGCAGTGGTTAAGAATCCACCTGCCAACGCAGGGGACACGGGTTCGAGCCCTGGTCTGGGAAGATCCCACATGCCGCGGAGCAACTAAGCCCGTGCACCACAACTACTGAGCCTGCACTCTAGAGCCCGTGAGCCACAACTACTGAGCCCGCGTGCCACAACTACTGAAGCCCATGCACCAAGAGCCCATGCTTCACAACAGGAGAAGCCACCGCAATGAGGAGCCCGCACACCGCAGCGAAGAGTAGCCCCAGCTCACCGCAACCAGAGAAAAGCCTGCGCACAGCAACCAAGACCCAATGCAGCCAAAAATAAAATAAAATAAAATAAAATAAATAAATTTATTAAAAAAAAAAAAAAAAAAAAAGAAGCAGCCTCTGTTTCAGCAGGCCATCCTGGCGGGACCCCTCCTCACCCTTCCAGCCTAGCTGGCTGCCTGGAGGACCTACCTCACTCCGCCAGCCGTGGACTTGCACAGAGGCCACCCAGGCGCAGGATGGTCCATGACTGCCGGGGGCGGGTGGCGGGGGGGGTGGGGTGAGGAGGAAGGGTTTCCAGAGGCTCCACTTTCAGTCCTGCTCCTCTGCTCCACAAAGGGCCACTGTCTGAGCACAGAGGGACCCTGGAGGGAGGCCTCCCAAGGTGCTCGGCAACAGGGCCGGGTTTCATCGCGCTGGGCCTCCTGGCCAAGTAAACATCAGGGTAGGAACAGGCCCAGCAGTTTCTGCAGACAGGGTCCTGGCTCCGGGCTGGCTCAGTGGCATCCTCACCCAGGGCTTCCCTGAGAGGATAAGGAGGGCCAAGGTCATTTACTCACTTTTCTCCAGAAATGGAGTCAGGATAAGGAGCTGGCTCTATCTTAGTCCACTTCCCATTGTTCAAGGAGCAGAGAACCATCCTATTCCCCTCTTAAGAAGTAGATGTTTTACAAGAAATTTTAAAATTAGTTCAGAGGGAAAAGAGAGCTCCGTGAGCTTGAGTAATCAGGGAAGACTTCCTAGAGGAAGTGTGATTTAGGTGTGATTCTGCCTCAGTGTGTAGGCATAGGTAGAATCTCCACAAACAGACAGGAAGGAGAGAGGCATTTCAGACAGAGCACAGAACTGGCAAGTTGTGGTGGCGGGAAAGCAGCAGTATTTGGGGTAAATGAAGAGACCTATTTGGCTAGGGTAGAGAATTAACACAGGAGAAGGTGGAAAATAAGGCTAGAAAGTTCGCTTAGGAACTAAACCTCAACTAGTCTTAACAGCCATGTGGAGGAGTCCTTACGGTTTCCAAGCAGAGTGGTGATGGGATTCTAAAAGCAGAATTTTTGAAAGCTTGGTCTTAAGATCTTACGAAAGAGGCCTCAGGTTGAGCCTCAGTCCTCTGGGAGAACTTGGGCTGGTTATGGCCTCTCTTGGGGCTTGGTTTCTTCATCTTTAAAATAAAAACGTTATACCAGAGAATCTTAAAGCCCTTTCCATCTCTAAAGTGCAAGGATTCTCTAATGGGGCAACATGGACTATAGAAAATGAAGGGAGGAGAGGCCGTGGCCACACCCTGGACACCTCTGGGCTGCATTTCTGCAATGATTCATCTGCTTAGAGCTGTCATGCCACCACCATCGCTGCCAGGCACTATGCTAAGTAGTTCCTTTTTTAAAAAACTTCACTTTTGTGAACAGAAAATACATGTACATTCTTCAAATTTTAAGTCATAAAAAGATATATGTATGGTAAAAATAAATTTCCTTCCTTCCCCTTTTTCCAGCCGCCCATTTCTTGTCCTGCTGTACCCTGAGTATGCTTTCACAGATAATCCATGCATTTTTAAAGATTCTATAGATTCTTTTTCTTTATGCAAATGGGAGCATACTAGACACACCGTTCTGTACCTTGCTTTTTGACTTGAAAATTCTGGAGATCTTTTCATATGAGTCTATAAAGAGCTGCCTCATTCTTCGTATGGCAGGACCATGATTTATTAAACCAGTCCCCTATGGATAGATATTTAGGGTGTTTCTTTTCTATCATAAACAATGCATCAATGAATATCCTGAACATACATCATCCAGCATATGCTGGAATAGGTCTACAGGATACATTCCTAGAATTGAAATTATGTGCTAACTTCTTTATATGACTTAATACTCTCAAAAAGAGTTTAAAGTGATCGTAATTATACTGATTATACAAATGAGAAAACTGAGGCACAGAAAGATGCATTAACTTGCACAAGTCACACAGCTCTTACATAGTAGAGCTGAGATTCCAATGTGGACAGTCTGACACCAGAGCTAACACACTCAGTCATTCCACTAGTGGTTCTGAAACTTTAGTACACATCAACATCACTGGGAGGGCTTGTTAAAACATAGAGTACTAATAGTTTCTGATTCAGCTCATCTATGGTGGAGCCCAAGAATTTGCATTTCTAACTAGTTCTTAGGTGATCACTCTTTGAGAACCACTGCACTACAATAGCTCTTCCACCTTCAGCTGTGCACGTTGTCCAAAAAGAAAGCAATTGGTACTCAGTAACTGGCCTTGATAGGACCAGAGTTGAGAGGCACAGGAAAGGATTCCTGGAGCCCATCTATCTAAGCTCTTTGAAGGCCCTGCACAGTGCCTGGCACATAGTATTCAAAAAATACTTGTTGAGGGCTTCCCTGGTGGCGCAGTGGTTGAGAGTCTGCCTGCCAATGGAGGGGACACGGGTTCGAGCCCTGGTCTGGGAAGATCCTACATGCTGCGGAGCAACTAGGCCCGTGAGCCACAACTACTGAGCCTGCGCAACTGGAGCCTGTGCTCCGCAACGAGAGGCCGCGATAGTGAGAGGCCTGCGCACTGCGATGAAGAGTGGCCTCCGCTTGCCACAACTAGAGAAAGCCCTCGCACAGAAACGAAGACCCAACACAGCCAAAAATAAATAAATTTAAAAAAAAAAAAAAAAACTTGTTGAATGAATGAATAAGTAAATGAGGTATAAGTACTCCATGCAACTTGTTGCTGTCTCTTTTCCCAGCCCCCTGAGAGCCCCTGCCCTGGGGAAGCTCCACTGCCCACACTGGCTGAGATCCACCTTCATGTTGTGAGAGCCTGCTATGGACTGAATGTTTGTGTTCCTCCCCGCCCCAAATTCATATGTTGAAGCCTTAACCCCTGATGTGATGATATTTGGAGGTGGGACCTTAGGGAGGTAATTAGGTGTGGAGGAGGTTTTGCAGGTGGGGTCCCCACAATGGGATTAGGGTCCTTATAAGAAGAGAAAGAGACCAGAGCTCCCTCTCTTTCTCCACCATGTGAGGACACGGTGAGAAGGCAGCTATCTGCAGACCAGGAAAAGGGCCTCATCAGGAACCAAATCCACCTGCACCTTGATCTTGAACTCTCCAACCTCCAGAACTTTGAGAAACAAATGTGTGTTGTTTAAGAACTCAGTCTGGGACTTCCCTGGGGGCGCAGTGGTTAAGAATCCGCCTGCCAATGCAGGAGACACGGGTTTGAGCCTTGGTCCGGGAAGATCCCACATGCCACGGAGCAACTAAGCCCGTGCGCCACAACTACTGAAGCCTGCGCTCCTAGAGCCCATGCTCTGCAACAAGAGAAGCCACCGCAATGAGAAGCCCACGCGCCGCAACGATGAGCAGCCCCTGCTCGCCATAACTAGAGAAAGCCCACGCACAGCAAAGAAGATTCAACGCAGCCAAAAATAAATAAATAAATAATAATTAAAAAAAAAAAAAAAAAGAACTCAGTCTATGGCATTTTGTTATAGCAGCCCAAGCTAACTAAGACGGAGCCCTTGGGAGCAGAGCTGTTTAATTCCTCCCATTCCTCCCTTGGCTTATAATGAAATCAATGAAGCTGCTAGACCTCTGTTATTAAAGAAAAGGCAGCATCTTAGAATGCTAGAGCTCGATCGAGATAAGCTAGTCCAGTGCTCTCATTTATTATTATTAATAGCAAGAGCTATAATTCATAGCACACCCATGCGCTTGACATGCTTGCTTTTTTTTTTTTACTTCCCTCTAATCTAATTCCCTGTATTTCCTTTCCCCTTATTCTAGTACACAGCCTCTTCTTCCATTCCATGCAGTTGATGTGGCCAGTAAACACACACACACACACACACACACTATGGGAAAGATTTAAATTCGGGAGTTTGTGAGGAGACCTGAGCTCTTGCTGCAAGAGCAGCAAGGCACTGACAGAAACATCCCACAAACAGAAAGAAACAACGTTTCCAGGGTCGTGCATCGTGGCAGCCACACACCAGCCCACCTCCTCCAGGTGCTGACTCTGTTACAGAATTATATCCCTGAGCTCAGGGCCTTGAGGACCCCGACAGCATCTCCCAACTGCTCCCTACCTGGCCTTGAATCCTGCTCCTGCTGCCTGCCTCTCCCACGGGCCTCCATCCTGGGTTCCCTTTCCTGTTGGCGGCCTTGTTATGGACCCTCCCAAGGCCAGACTTATAGCTGAAAATGTCTAGGCCCCAGACCCTTGGACAAGTAACACTTCAGAAGCCATTTGTTGGGCAGCTGGAGAGAAGGAGGTCATCGGGGAGAGAATTTCAGGGGCCAAGTCAGATTCAGTTAGTCAGCTGTACTTCAGGCAGCAATCTGACTCAACTGACATTATTGAATGTAGAGGAGGCGGCCGTCAGGCAGGTGTAGCCAGACACAGACGCTGTCCATCGAGCTGAGCCAGGCAGAGGTGGTCAGGAAGGGACAGTCAGGCAGATTCTGTCATTCAGAACCCGGTGCCTGAGATCCAGTTAGACTCGGACGGGCAGCCAGAACCAGCCAGCCGCAGCCTCCGCCACCGCAGTCTGGCAGATGCGGTCGGTCCGCCCATCAGGCGGGCTGATCCCACCTGTCAGATGGCCAGTCAGGAGGGCCCCACCAGGCACAGAGGCTGTAATGAGGCCAGTGCAGTCAGGGTAGCCAGCCAGCTTGTCAGCCAGCCAGTCAGAGGACTCGGGCAGACGCGCGGGCCCGGCCGTAGTGAGAATCAGCTGATCAGGCTGTCTGCTTAGCCCACTCAGCAGAGTTGGGGTCAAAACGTTGGCACAGAGGTATCAGTGAACTGGTCAGTCAGTCACAGAGGGCCTCGGTCAGTCAGATACAGCTTGTCGAGCACCGGTGGAGTCCGGTCAGTCCGAAGCAGATCGACTCAGTCAGACACGCCCCATCAGGCCCAGATGCCATCAGCCAGATAGGGCAGTCAGTCAGTCAGTCAACTGCGGTCAGGCAGACAGATCACGCGGTCTTGGTCCACCAGGCATCCATGAAATCTGTGTTCAGTCCGACACAGCCAGACAGACACGAATTATCAGGCAGTGATGGCGTCTGTGGTCACTGAGACACAGTCGGCCAGTCAGAGGCAATCTGTCAGGCACTGATGGAATCAGAGCGCCCCGGAGGCCACAGTAGCCAGGGACTGAGGCCCGGGACCTCCTTCTGGGCGGAGCCTTGTTGGGGGCGGGGCCTCATTGGGGGCGGGGCCTCGTTCTTGCACAGGACCGCCCGTCCTCTACCCTCCCGGCAGCCTTCGGACGTTGCCATGGCAGCTTCGGACTCGGCCGGAGTCGCTCCTTCCCAGCCCCCGGGGTCCCCCACCCCCGACCCCCGCGCCTGCGGAGTGGAGGTCCCGGCGGTGTAGTGGAGGGGCGGCGGGGTCGGGCAGGTTGCCCTCCGCACGGCGACAGAGGCTGCGGCTCGCGCTTTTGTCGTCCCCTTGTACAGATGAGGCTGATTGGGAGACCAGGAACGACGCACGTCAAGCTACACAGTGACAGAGACCCAGAACCTCTGGATCCCTTGCTCCTCTCCAGAACCCTGCGCTCTCCTTTAGGAGGAATCAGATTTCCCCAGGTATAGGGTGCCCCCGTATCGAGAAGAGCGAACAGCCCATGCAAAAAGGCTTCTAGGGTTCTTTGGGCTTAATAATGACTAGGGCGAACACTCGCCTTGTACCAAGCTCTGTAGTAACAGCTTCGTGTACAGTAATTCACTTGAGCCTCACAATTTTCCTTTGAGGGAAATAATGATGATTTCCTTTTTACGTATGGGAAACTGAAGCACAGAAGGGTTGGTAACTTGACCAGGGTCAGCGGGCTGTGGGGTGAGCCAGGATTGGAGCCCAGGCAGCCTAACTCCTGACATTCGCTCCTGGGCCCTCAACACACCCTCTGGCCCTTTCCTTGTGACCTCCGAGGGCAGAGCATGAGTTCCCTTCAGCAGGCCTCCCTGGTCTGTTTCAGAATGCCCAACCCTGTGCGTGAGGCTCCTGTTTCCGTCTCTGCTTTAAGGACTGAGAATAAGGAGCTATCAAAACCAGGAACCTGGCCCAACCAGGGGACAAACTATGGGTCTGTCTCACAGAGTTCAGAGAAGGGAAAGCCTGTGAGATGAAAGAAGCCAGGGCCAAGAGGCCACTGAAAGCTGTCGGTGGGGAACCCTATGAGCATGGCCCCTCAGGGGTTCAAGTTGAAAGATCTTTGAACAAATTCCAGCAATGTGAGCCAGGAGTTAGAAACACATCATGGGTCATAAACGCAAATGCCTACAAGGGCCAGAAAGGTAATGAAGGTCATGAAAACAAGTCAAGTGACTAGATTGGCAAACTCTCCCCATCTAAAGCGGGCACTGCCTCTTGACTCCTGTCCATCATGTTCTCAGACACCTGTTTTCTCTAGCCTTCTAACAACTGGATGATGTTGGTAAGTCAATTAACATTGAGTCTCGGTTTTTCCATCTGTATAATGGGAAGGAATATTTGGCTTTATCTCACAGGGTGAAATATTATGGCAATTAAACTTGTTTTTGTATGTAGAAAATATTTTGTGAGCTGTAACTTACTCTGTAAAGTGGAGGGGGTATGAAGAGGAGGTTGACTGAATATGTGTTGTACATCTGCTACATGGTCTATGGGTTCTGACAGCATTCCTCTAGGCAGGGCTTAGCATTCCTCTTGTAGAGAAGATGAGAATGCCTTCAAAAAGTATGCTGACTTACCCAAGGTCACAAGTTTGTGTATGATGGAGCCAGATTTAGAACTTAGGTCTTTCTGACTTCTAAGGCCAGTCTCTTACAACAGTTGTTTTGCAAGGTGTTGCTTGGTCCCACCAGTTGCACTGAGATGATTTCAGGTGAAACCCAAATGAACAGTTTAAAAATAGTTATATAATTTTTGTTATTTTCAAATTTAGAGGAAGCTTATTGATACTACAGAAGTCCTAAATTTCACACAGCCAGACTGTAGTAGGTTGAATAATGGCCTCCCAAAGATATAGAGACCTAATCCCTGGAACCTGTAGATATTAATTTATTTGGGAAGCGAATCTTCACAGATGTGATTAAGTTAAGGATGATGAGTTGAGGAGATCATCCAGGATTATCCAAGTGGGCACGAAATACCATCACAAATATCCTTGTAAGAGGGAGGCAGAAAGAGAGAGGCAGACAGACACACAGAACAGCAGGAGACAATTCAACCTCGGAGGCAGAGATCACAGTGATGTGGCCACAAGCCAAGGAATGCCGGCAGCCACAAGCTGGAAGTGGCAAGGACGAGTCTTCTTTAGAGCCTCTGGAGGGAACATGGCCCTCTCAACATCTTTATTTCAGCCCAGTAAAACTACTTCTGAACTTCTGGCCTCTAGAACTATGAGAGAATACATTTCTGTTATTTTAAGGTATCAGCTTTGTGGTAATTTGCTACATCAGCCACAGGAAACAAATACACAGGTCTACAAGTCTTCAAAAATTCATGCTCCAAACCTCTAGTGTATATATAACCTCCCTTATTAAAAAATAAAATTATTTTTAGATAATTTTATATTTACAGAAAATAAATGTAAATCTCTGATTTACAGAGTACAGAGATTTCCCATAGCACAGAGAGTTCCCATACACTCCTCCCCCAGTTTCCCATATTGCTAACATCTTACATGACTATGATGCATTTGTCACAACTGAGAAACCAGCCTTGGTACCTTCCTATTAACTAAACTCTACACTTTATTTGGATTTTACTAGCTTTCTCCCTAACATCCATTTTCTGTTCCAAGGTCCCATCCAACATATTACATTACATTTAGTCTTCATGTCCCCTTAGTCTCCTCTGGCCTGGGACAATTTCTCAGACTTTCCTTGTTTTTCATGACCTTGACAGTTTTGAGGAGTACTGGTTAGGTGTTTTAGAAAGTGTCCCTCAATTTGGGTTTCTCTGATGGTTTTCTCATGGTTAGACTGGGATCATTGGTTTCGGTGAAGGATACCACAGAGGTAAAGTGCCCTTTTCGTGACATCATGTCAGGGGTACATGATATCAATATATGACTTGATCACCTTGAGTACCTGGCCAAGGTAGTGTTTGCCAAGTTTCTCTCCTGTGAAGTCACTTGTTTTTTCTCTCTTTCTACTCTCTGAAAGCAAGTCATTAAGGGCAGCCTACTCTCAGGCGGGGATTAAGCTCCACATCTTGGAGGAGATAAATTATTTGGAATTCTTCTATTAGGAAGATTTGTCCCTCCTCCTCCATTTATATATTTATTCAATTATTCATTAACATCAGTATGGACTCATGGATATTTAGTTTATACTTTGGGCTGTAATCTGGTACTATGTTATTTCTTTTGTTGCTCAAATTGCTCCAGCTTTGGCCATTGGGAGCTCTTTTGGGATGTCTCTTATGTCCCTTTGACACCAATTGTTTTGCATCTTGGTTACACTAAGATGATTTCAAGTGGAACTCAGCTGATCTTTTTCTAAGAGTTGTATATTTACTTTAATAGATCTTAGGAAAACATAACCTGCATGTCAAATTGACAATTTCACAAATACCACTGAGGACAAGGCTAATGTAGTGTTGGTTGTGCTAAGTGAGTCAATTCACAGAGAGTTATTAAGTAAAAACTGGTATTGATGGTACATCGGTATGGATGAAGTTGTTAAGCTGATTAGGGAATGACTCAAATTTGAGAAACATCTGTACTAAAGCAGAACCAAGTCCCCAATTCAGGCAGTGATGATAACGATGAGACTATGAGCAGCTTCTCTGGGACACACCCACACACAAGCCACTCCCAGGGCCCTGCTGCCAGGTAGACCTGTCTCAGTGCAGATGCGTGCTGATGTTGATAACGGCGGAACTGCGCATGCCCAGGCCCGGGACGGATGGATGCTGCACTGTTTCCCAAACGAGCTGCGTGGGTGGCTTGCAGCTCAGCACCATTCCTGCGAATGAGCTTGGAACCGTTGGCCTAACAAACACGTTCCGTGTCACAGGCCTGACATGTGATGTTTCCCGAGGAGAAGTGCCAGGAAGGCTCGTTATTTTTACTTTTTTTCCCGTGTTTCATCCTTAATCTGAGATAGGCAGAAAGATGTGGCGGACTCAGCGGTCAGACCCGGTACACCTTTGGCTCAGAGTCTCGTCTGAGGTCTGCAGACCAGTCCCCCAGCCCCACTGAGCATGCTCAGCATTGAACTGGAGTATTTAGCTTGCCCTACTCTGCACGATCCTGAGCCCTGACCCAGGCCCTGAATCTACCTCCTGGTTAAGGAGTGATGCTCCAGAATCTCTGGCCTGATCTGAAATAGAAAGCCCTTCAAGAAAGAAGTTTTTTAATTTCCCTGCTTCTAATCTGAACTGTGGGTGGCTGCAGGCTGGTGTGTGCTCAGGCCTCTAAACCCTCTATAGTGCCTTCCCAGGGAGCTCTGGAGTCACATGACCTAGGTTAGAATCCTAGTTCTTCCTAAGAACTAGATAAGTTACATTGCCTCTCATCTCTAAAAGGAAGATAGGGACTTCCCTGGTGGCCCAGGGGGTAAGGCTCCACACTCCCAATGCAGGGGGCCCGGGTTCGATCCCTGGTCAGGGAATTAGATCCCGCATGCCACAACTAAGAGCCCACAAGCCGCAACCAAAAAGATCCTGCAAGGCGCAACTAAGACCCGGCGCAGCCAAATAAATAAATAAAGATTTAGACTAGGTTATAGATCAGCACTGTCTATGACTTTTTGCATGGTGGAAATGTTCTATATCTGTGCTCATACAGTAGCCACTAGCCACCTGTGGCTCTTGAGCACTTAGAATGTGGCTGGTGCAGCTGAGGAATTGAATTCTTAATTTCATGTCATTTTAATTAATTAAAATTTAAATAGCCTCCTGTAGTTAATTTCCAAAATATACAAACAAATCATACAACTCAGTAACAAAGAAACAAACAACCCAATCAAGAAAATGGACAGAAGACCTAAATAGACATTTCTCCAAAGAAGACATACAGATGGCCAACAGGCACATGAAAAGATGCTCAACATCGCTAATTATTAGAGAAATGCAAATCAGAACCACAGTGAGGTATCACCTCACACTCGTCAGAATGGCCATCATTAAAAAGTCTACAAATAATAAATGCTGGAGAGGGGGTAGAGAAAAGGCAATCCTCCTACACTGCTGGTGGGAGTGTAAATTGGTGCAGCCACTGTGAAAAACAGTATGAAGTTTCCTTTAAAAACTAAAAATAGAGCTACTATATGATCCAGCGATCCCACTCCTGGGCATATACCCGGAAAAGAGGAAAGCTCTAATTCGAAAAGATACATGCACCCCAATATTCATAGCAGCACTATTTACGCTAGCCAAGACATGGAAACAACCCAAATGCCGATCAACAGACGATTGGTTTAAGAAGGTGTGATATATACAGTGGAATATTACTCAGCCATAAAAATAAATGAAATATTGCCATTTGTGGCAACATGGATGGACCTAGAGAATATCATACTAAGTGAAGTAAGTCAGACAGAGAAAGACAAATATTGTATCACTTATATGTGGAATCTAAAAAATAATACAAATGAATCTATATACAAAATAAAAACAGACTCACAGACATAGAAAACAGACTTATGGTTACCAAAGGGGAAAGGGAGGGGGTGGTGGGATAAATTAGGAGCATGGGATTAACAGATACAAACTGCTATACATAAAATAGATGAGCAACAAGGATTTACAGTGTAACACAGGAAACAATATTCAATATCTTGTAATAACCTATAATGGAAAATAATCTGAAAGTATACAAATAATATGAATATATAACTGAATCACTTTGCTGTACACCTGAAACTAACACAATATTATAAATCAAC
The DNA here is from genome assembly GCF_965194825.1 of Balaenoptera physalus. NCBI lineage: Eukaryota > Metazoa > Chordata > Mammalia > Artiodactyla > Balaenopteridae > Balaenoptera > Balaenoptera physalus. The sequence continues at coordinate 23,466,826 of NC_138898.1, forward strand.
TATACTTCAATTTTTAAAAAATAGCCTACTGGGTAGATGGACCTAGAGTCTGTCATACAGAGTGAAGTAAATCAGAAAGAGAAAAACAAATATCGTATGCTAACACATATATATGGAATCTTAAAAAAAAAAAAAAAAGGTTCTGATGAACCTGGGGCAGGACAGGAATAAAGACACAGACGTAGAGAATGGACTTGAGGACACAGGGAGGGGGAAGGGTAAGCTGGGATGAAGTGAGAGAGTAGCATTGACATATATACACTACCAAATGTCAACTAGATAGCTAGTGGGAAGCAGCTACATAGCACAGGGAGATCAGCTCCGTGCTTTGTGACTGCCTAGAGGGGTGGGATAGGGAGGGTGGAAGGGAGATGCAAGAGGGAGGGGATATGGGGATATGTGTATACATATAGCTGATTCACTTTGTTATACAGCAGAAACTAACACAACATTGTAAAGCAATTATACTTCAATAAAGATGTTTAAAAAAAAAAGAAAAAGAAAAACAATAGCCTCCTGTAGCTAGTGGCTACTATGTTGGACAGCACAGGAAATTGGCTGTACCTTAAATATATTTAGGAGGAAGACAGAACTTGTGATGGTTGGGGGATAGGGAGTGAGAGAGAGTGGAATCAAGGACGATGCCCAGTATTTTTATTGGGGAACTGGGAGAATGATACTACCATTTACTGACTTGGAGAAGAGCAGGCTCTGGGGAGATACCAAGAGTTTTGTTTCGTTTTGTTTTTAAATATTTATTTTATCTATTTATTTATTTGTTTGTTTGTTTGTTCGGCTGTGCCGGGTCTTAGTTGTGGCATGCGGGATCTTCTTTGTGGCGTGTGGGATCTAGTTCCCTGACCAGGGATCGAAACTGGGCCCCCTGCGTTGCGAGCACGGAGTCTTAAACACTGGACCACCAGGAAAGTCCCAAGAGTTTTGTTTTGCACAAGAGGAGTTTAAAATACTGTTGGGGGCTTCCCTGGTGGCGCAGTGGTTGGGAGTCTGCCTGCCAGTGCAGGGGACATGGGTTCGAGCCCTGGTCTGGGAGGATCCCGCATGCCGCGGAGCGGCTGGGCCTGTGAGCCACAACTACTGAGCCTGCGCGTCTGGAGCCTGTGCTCCGCAACGAGAGAGGCCGCGATAGTGAGAGGCCCGCGCACCTCGATGAAGAGTGGCCCCTGCTTGCCACAGCTGGAGAGGGCCGTTGTGCGGAGGCGAGGACCCAACACAGCCATAAATGAAATGAATGGAGAAAATTAAAAAAAAAGTACTGTTGGAACATTCAACTAGAGATATCAAGTAGAAAGTAGGATATGTACATGGTTGCCATCATCACCTTTAGGTTCCAGCAATACCAGGCTGTTGGCTGCTCAGAAGGGTGGGAGATCAGAAATGGGACCAAGAACTCCACACTGAGGCTTTCCTTCTTGTCTTGGTTATTGTTCCAATCATCCACAAAGCCAGCCAGTCCTTGTTTGAAACCCTATGATCTGTGGCTCCTCTTTCCCCTCCTCCCTCTTCTCTCCAGGTATGGAGCTCAGGGGCGCCTTCCTTTGCAAAGCTAGAAACCCTCACCCCACCTGTTTTCTACTCCAGTAGCCACTCCTATGGCTCAGGCCTTTGTCATCTCATTGTGGACTAGAGCCGCAGTGCCCAGAGCTCCTGGCCTTCTCACCACTCCTGCTTTCTGCCTTCTAGCAGAGGGGTCTTTCTGACTGTAGGATTTCCCTCCTGGGAATCCTGTCTGGGTCTGCATCAAAAGTTTTAAGCCTGAACCAAGGCTTTGATCCTTGTTTACATTTCTAGAATTGCATCCAAAGGAAATCAGAAAGCCTCCACAAAGTTTGAAAATCCACAAGAAAGTTCCTCACGGCATTTGTTATGAAAGTTAGAAGTATACTTCTCAACCATATCTTACATGACCTATCAGCAGTCTCCCTTGAAACACATTTACTTCCAGGATACCACATTTCTGAGGTTGTTCTCCTACCACTCTGGTCACTCCTCAGTCTCCTTTGCTGGTTCTTTCTCATTGCCCTCATCTCTACGCATTACAGTGCCCCAGAGCTCAGGCCTGAGACCTCGCTCTCTCTTTGCATACACCCTTGGTTCTCTCATGCAGCCTCATAGCTTTAAAGGGATCTGTATTCTGATGACTCCCAAAAGTATATATCCAACTCCAACTCTCCCCTGAATGCCAGACTCACAAATAAAACTATCTACTTGACATCTCCACTTGAATGTCAAACAGACACCTCAAACTTACCATGCCTCAAACTGAAGTCAAGATATTCTCCCCAAAACTCCCTCCTCCCATGGTTTCTCCCATCTCACTTAATGGCAATTCCCTCCCTTATTTGCTCAGGCCAGAAGCCTTGGAGCCATCCTCGATTCCTCTCTTTCAACTTCACATCTGGTCTATCAGCAACCTGCAGGCTGGATCTTATATTTATCCTGAATTCAATCACTGTTTTGCCATCTTTGCTGCCATCATCCTGGTACAAGCCACTATTCAGTTTCACCCCATTGACAGCAATGGCCTATTAGCAGGTCTCCCTGCTTCTTCTACCTCGGGTCCCACTTCAGCTCTTCTCCATACTGCAGGGCAAAGCCCTCCAACGGCTCCCATTTCACTCAGAAAAATACACCAAATTCCCTTTTCCGTCTTTAGCATTATGTGAGTGGTTTAACGTCTACACTCTTGCTGGTTACTCTGCTCCAGCCTGTTTGTTGTCCCTCGATCAGGCCAGCCCCATACGCCTCAACTTCAGTGCCTGCGCACTGGCCGCTCCCTCTGCCAGAAAGGCTCTTCCACCCGACATCCCCTTGGATGGCTCCATTCCCTCACCTCCGTATGTCTGGTCAAAAGTCACCTGGCCACATTCCACACTCACACCTCATATTCCCCTTCTTTTATTTTTGCATAGCACTTTCACCATCTGCCCTTTTACACATTTTAAGGGTTGTCTGTTTTCCCTACTAGAGTGTAAATTTCAAGGGGGCAGAAATTTTTGCCCCCCTTCACTGCTGCATTCCCCAGGGCTTATGTGGCACACAGTAGGTGCTCAATTAATAGGGGGTAAATGAGTGAACGAATGAAAGATTGTAAGGAGCCTCAGTGTCTTAACAGTGGGGGTGTGAGGGAATGGAAAAATACGCATGCTCGGGAAATTCTGAAAAATTACCGTTTGTTAGGGCAAGCCAAGAGGGCGTCCGGACCTCACGTGACACCTCCCTCGTCCTTCCCCCCTGCCGGAACGCTTCAGTCCCGGAACCTTGGCTCGCGGGTCCCGCGCGCTTGCACTTCCGGTACCTCTCTTCTCTAGCCAGCAAAGAGAACTGCCAAGTCAGTTCCGGCAGAGAGCGCGGTGAGAAGCGGATCGCGGCCTTCTAGCCCGGGGCCCTCCAGGCCCTCCGGCCTCCGGTCGGCAGGTGAACTGGGGGGCCCCCGGGACAGGCTCAGGCTGTGTCTTGCCGAGCCCCAGAGCCCTCGCCGCAGCAGCCCACTGGCAGGGCCCGAGCCTGGAAGCAGCAACGAACTTCTCCCCCACCCCCACGTCCGCGACCTAATGGCGGCGGCCCCTTGGAGCCCAGATCCCGCCCACCGCCGGGTCTCTTGACCCCACGCTGCAGGGGTTAGGCGAAGCCTCCGGCAGGCCACCGAGGACGTGGCGCCTTTGGGCGTCGGGCGTGGCAGGGCGAGAAGAATGGCGGCCACTGGAACGCCGCGGAGGGCCCTTAGAGTTTCGAGGGCCCGGGAAGGGGGGTCTGCGTGGACGCCAGCTCAGCCACCCTTAGGCCTTGGAGCCCGCGCGGATCCGGGACCTGAGGTGACCTCTCTGTCCCAGTTGGACGAGACCTCACCTCGTCCGGAGAACTACGGACAAAGGCCTGAACGGGCCCGGAAGGTGAGCGGAGCCCCGGTCGACGACGGGTGGAACGTTAGCGGGTCATCGGGCGGTTGGTCGTCGTTCTACCAAGACTTCGATGTCGGAAGATAGAAATGGTAGAATAACGTACCACATGCGGCCAATAGGAAGTGCCCGCCACCCTTTGGGAAGATTTACTGGCCGTTTATAGAAGGCCTGTGTATATAATATGAAAAAGCTGCTCTCAACTTTCCCCTCAACCTTTCGAAAGAAAACTTTTCGCTACATATAGGCCTTCTAGATGTGAAGAGGTTGCCGACGTATGATAGAGTTAAAGTCACATGTCTTGTAAATGTCCATTTGTTTCTTTAAAAAAACCGTAGAAAAGAAATGTCTTCTGGAAATGACTTTTCGAAATGGAGTTGTTTGACCACCTCTAGAGGCGACATCAGGAGCCACAGAGGTCCACGTTTGTCCAGTGGGTTGAGGACATGGAATGGCAGACGTTGAGGAGGAAGAAAAGAAGGTTCTATGCCAGACTGGTCACAGTTAGAAGACTTTTCCATGTTAGAACCATTGTTTTGTGTGTGCATTTTATTCCTTACTACTGTAATGTAGTTGACAATAAGTACTTTTTTGAAATATCTAGTCTTTCTAGATGTTCTGAAGTGCCTGATATATGTTCAAAGTAGAGGTAGTAAAAAGACATTTTGTAAATATCTTTTTGTTAAAATTCGTATGAAATGTTGTTTTGGGGGGGAGGGGTGGCCAAACCACCTTTTTGAACAGTACGCAGTATGCACTGTGTTTGTGCACTGGTTCAAGGTCGGGGAGAGGAGAAGGAAGTGCAGAGAGCTCTGTGCCAGTGTGTTTATAGTGAGGCAAGATTAACCATTGTCTTTTTTATGTTCCTGCATTTTGTTTCACTTTGCTGTGTATATAGTGTATATAATGGACAAATGAGTCCTAATTTACAACACCTAGTCTTTCTAGATGTTAAAGAGGTTGCCAGTGTATGACAAAAATAGAGTTAGTAAATAATACATTTTGTACATTTTGTGTTAAAATTTCTAGGAAAGACTGTCTTCTGAAAATTTGAGCATTATAGCCCTCTGGGTTGGAGGCGGGGGAGAGAGAGAAGGGGGTTGGTCTTAGAATGGCTAGAATGCTGGTATTTTGAAGACACTTTCAGATTATAACTGTTACATGTGTGCAGTTCGTTCAATACTGCTCTGTATATAGTGGACAAATTAAGTCCTTATTTGAAACATCTAGTCCATCTAGATGTTTAGAAGTGCCCAACGTATGTTAAATGTAGAGGTAGTAAAATATCACTTTGTAAATATCTTTTTGCTAAAATTCATAGGAAGTACTGTCTTTGGGAATGTTAAATGTTAAACCACCTCTCTGAACAGTATACTATTGTCTATACTTGTTCAGTGGTTTGGAGGAGGGAGGGAAAGAATTGCAAAAGGTAATATGCTAGTGTGTTCATACCTGGACGTTTTCATACAAAACCATTTTTTGTATGTTCATTTTGTTTTGCTGTGTATATAGTGTATATAATGGACAAATTGAGCCCTAATTTTGCAACATCTAGTCTCTAGATGTTAAAGGGGTTGCCAGTGTATGACAAAGTAGTTAGTAAAATTAGCACATTTTGTCCACTTTATTGAAATTCATAGGAAAGCTTGTCTTCTGTAAATGACTTTTGGATATGAATTTGTTCAACCATCTCTAAGCATTACACATGCATGTACTTGCCCACTGGATTGGCGGCGGAGAGAAGGAAGTGAGGGAGGAAATGGTTCAGGCCAAAATGGTCATATTTAGAAGATACCTCAGATTATAACCCTTGTTACATGTGTGCAATTTTATTTAACAGTGCTGTGTACATAGTGGACAAGTAAGTTCTTATATGAAATATCTATTCTTTCTAGATGTTTAGAAGTGCTTGATGTATTTAAAAGTAGTTTTAGTAGAATAATGCTTCTTGTAAATAGCTTTTAAAAACTGATGGGAAATACTGTCTTTGGAAATGGAATTGTTAAACCTCCTCTCTGAACAGTATACTCTGTGCTTGTTCATTGGGTTTAAGGAGGTGGGAGGGAAGATTGCAAAAGGTGTTTTGCTAGCAGTTACTAGAACATTGCAGCTTACCCATTGCTCTATATGTGACATGCATTTTGTTTAACTTTACTGTATATATTTTGTATATACTGGACCAATGGGTCCCAATTTTATAATATCTAGTTTCTAGATATTAAAGAGGTTGCCAATGTATGACAAAAGTAGAGTTAGTAAACTAACACATTTTGTACACTTTGTGTTAAAATTCATTGAAAGGCCGTCTTCTGAAAAGGACCTTTGGAAGTGAAATTGTAAATCACATCTAAGTGACACCTGTGCCTGTACTTGCCCAATGTTGGATGGATGGCCGAAAGGAGGTACTGGGAGAAATGAAGTGTTCTAGATTAGAATGTTCCTATGTAGAAGACACTTTCAGATCTAACCATTGTTACATGTGTGTAGTTTATTCAACACTACTGTGTATATAGTGGACAAACTTAAGTCCTTATTTGAAACATCTAGTCTTTCTAGATGTTTAGAAGTGCACAAAGTATGTTAAAAGTAGAGGTAGTGAAGTAACATATTTTGTAGATATATCCTTTTGTTAAAATCCATATGAAATACTGTCTTTTAGAAATGGAGTGATCAAAATGATCAAACCACCTCTCTGAGCAGTACACATTATTTTATTTGTGCTGGTTCAGGGAGAAAGAAGAAAGTGTAAAGGGCTTTATACCAAGACTAACCATTGTCCGGTATGTCTCTGCGTTTTGTTTTACTTGGCTGTGTACATAGTGTACATAAAGGACAGAGGTCCAAATTTACAACATCTAGTCTTCCTAGATGTTAAAGAGGTTGCCAGTGTATGACAAAAATAGCCGATAAATACATTGTGTACACTTTGTGTTAAAATTCATAGGAAAGACTTCTGAAAACAACTGGAGGAAGTAAAATTGTTAAAATCCCCTCTAAGCATTACAGATGCTTATTATTCTTGTCCGCTGGGTTGATAGAGATGAGAAGGGGAAGCTTCTAGGCCAGAGTGTTCCTGTTTAGGAGACACTTTGTGACTATACCCTTTGTGTGCAGTTTCTTCAGTGCTACTACATGTATATATAGTGGACAAACTTAAATCCGTATTTGAAACATCTAATCTTTCTAGATGTGTAAAAGTGCACAACATATGTTGAAAGTAGAGAGTTAAAAGTAACACGTTTTAAGTATATTTTTTCTGTTAATTCATAGGAATGGTTGTATTGGGGGAGTGGAAATTGTTAAACTTGAGTCTTGGAGAGTAAGCTGACTATTCACTGGGTGGTGGGGAGGCGGGGAGCGGACAGGGAAGGAAGTACAGAGAAGGGATCTGTGCCCATGAGTCTTTAGACAAGTTCAGATTGTCTAACCATTGTTCTATTTGTGTGTTTTAGTTAATTGCTGTGTATTAAAGAATAAGCAAGTCCTAATGCCCAAAGTATATTAAAAGTAGAGGTAGTAAAATAACCCCTTAATAAATGCCCTTTTGTTGGTTTTTAGGAAGGGCTGTGTCTTCTGGGAGCGTCTATGTTAATCCACCTCTTGGAGCTAGATATAGTCCTGTACTTAGTCGCTGATATGCTGGAGGAGGGGTAAGAGGAAGGGTGAAGGGAAGGGCTCTTGGCTAATATCTCCATATCTAGAAGACAGTTTTAGGTTATAACCATAGGTCTAAATGTGCATTTTTGTAAAGTACCAATGCTTATTATGGACAAGGTTCATTCATTATTTTGCAACATCTAGGCTTTTTAGGAGTCCTGAGGTGACAATGTATGATAAAAAGTAGAGCTAGTGAATTAACCAATTTGTAAATATCTTTGTTACCATTGATAAAAAAGTAGCATCTTGGACATGGAATTGTTAAACCATCTGAGAAATGTACACCAGGACTTGTTCATTAGGTTGGCAGCAGAGGGGCAGAAGGAAGTATAAAAGGGAGGGAAGTATGTGGATATGTTCCTTTTTATATTTTGATGATAACCATTGATGTGTGTGCATCTCTTAGCTGTACTATAGGAATACATTGTTAAGTAATTCAGTGGAAACATACCTCCTTGCTAATACTTTAATAGTTTAGATCAGATAATGAATTCTCTTAAAAGCATTATACTTTGGGTACTGTGTTGCTTTATGTCTCATTTTTAATTGAACGTTAAGGGAATGTAGTATTTTAAGCATAACTCTGCCAATATCTTTATCTAGAGGCCTGTTGCCATTTTTGTCTTTTCTGAAGTTTTTGTCGCCAAGAAAGGATTACATTTTTTTTCCTTCCAGATTGAGTTGGTGTAGTGTATTTTTGGTTATCAAAATACTCATAGCTTTGGGACTTTGAAGTGGTAAATATTCATGATGTGTGAAAAGCATGATACGTAACTGTATGATCTTAATTACATAAAAATGGATGCTTAGTTGTGTTTAAATACACAAACGAGACCTAGAAGGACACATCAGATGGTAAACTGCTTGTGATGATGGATGACTTTGTTTTTTGCTTCTTGTGTTCTTTGGTTTCCTATTATGCACGTGTTAACTTTTAAGAAATAAATGTTATATTGAAAACCTTAATGAAGTCTCCATAGAAGCATAGTGTCCACACTCTTCATGCCTGGGCTATGAGGTATCTGAAGTGTCATGTCTTACGATGCCTTCCATTGCTTAGATGTAAGCCCCGCTACCCCCAGCGCCGTGCCTTGCTGTTCTAGATAACTAGTTCTGTGCTTCAGTGATTCCAGCTTTGCTCAAGCTATTCCTTCTGCCCATAGCGCCCTTCCCACGTTTTTCTTTCTTTTTTTTTTTTTTTTGGTCGATTTATTTTATTTATTTATTTCTGGCTGCATTGGGTCTTTGTTGTTGCACGTGGGCTTTCTCTAGTTGGCGGTGAGCGGGGGCTACTCTTCGTTGTGCGCGGGCTTCTCATTGCGGTGGCTTCTCTTGCGGAGCACGGGCTCTAGGCGCGCGAGCTCAGTAGTTGTGGCTCGCAGGTTCTAGAGCGCAGGCTCAGTAGTTGTGGCGCACGGGCTTAGTTGCTCCGCGGCACGTGGGATCTTCCTGGACCGGGGCTCGAACCCGTGTCCCCTGCATTGGCAGGCGATTCTTAACCACTGCGCCACCAGGGAAGCCCCCCTTTCCACATTTTTCATCTAGCAAAATCATTCTTTGTTGCCCTCTCAAATTTTGTATACAGTCTTGCCTACAAGAACCTGACACGCCAGAACCAAATGTCAGAAGTTAGGCCCTTTCCCTTGCAGCCCCTACTTGTGCCTCTTGTATCGACATATGGAACCCACTTGTACTGTCATTGTTACCTGAAATTCTACTGGATTGAGCTCTGGCTTAAATCATCTTACCACGGGGTGAAGCACAATGCCTGACACATAGTAGGTGCTTAGGAAATGTCCGTTGAATACAAAAGAGCCAAAAGCTTAGCTTTTCAGACAGTTGTATGGCGTAGCTGCTGCCGGCATCAGTTGAACAGTCAGGGCTTCCCAGGCTGGCGGTTCCTATCAGCTGCCCAAACCAGAGGGTGAAGGTTGGATGCAGCACCACCCACCCCAATCAGGCACCAAATATTCTCTAATGGACTACCAGAGGGTTTCTTACACCCAGCTTTGAGAGTGAAGCTCAAGAGACGCTGGCCTTGAAATGTGGGGAGGTGGCATTTCTGGTGCTTCCCTGGGTGCTCTTGGTATAACATGGGTGGGCTGGGAGCCAGTGAGGGCAGGTAGAGGAGGCCCTTCCCATTGCCATCTTCTCCTGTTGACGCCCCTATGAGGCAGGTGTTAGCTGACGGAGATGGGCTTCAGGGAGGCACATATGCCTGGAACCCCTGGCCTGGAAGGGGAGAACCAGGTGCATTTGGACAACTCATCCCAGGCTAGGACCAGTCTGCAACCCCAATCCACCAGAGCTGGAGATAAAAGCTGAAGCTCTCTGTAATTAAAGGTGGAGTCATCCATAAAGGTCTGGGGGGGTGGGGGAAGGTAGGCTCATGAAGAGTTAAAGAGAAAAGGTTAGCTTTCAGAAAGGCCGTCCTGGACCCCCAGGCAAAGCTAACCCTCAGTGGGCAGAAGAGGAAAGTGAAGTCCAGAGGGGACAGGCCCCACCGGGATCACACCTCATAACTAACAACATGTATTGCCAGGGAAAGAGCACTGGAAGGGAGTCAGAGGCCTCAGCTCTCGTCTCAGCTCTCTCACGAGCTAGGGAACACTGGCCACCTGATCCCGTCTGAGCCTCAGTCCCCTCCTCTGTAAATGAGGGCTTTGTTCTGGCTGGTTGATGAGGTGCGCCTCTCCAGATCAGATGCTGGGCTTTTCAAAGCCACAGATTTCAGCAGCAGAGCCTGGGCCAGAAGCTTCTAAATCCCATTCCCTATTACAAGGAAGCCGGGTCCCTGGAGAAATGGTTAATTCCAGGGCTGCAACAGGAAAGTAGGAGATCATCCTGGAATATCCTGTGGCAGCAGAAAACAAGAAAGTGCCTCAGAGAATGATAGGAACAGGTCAAAAGGACCCCAGAAGCCAGCTTGAAGTGGCTTCCATTGGCCTAATCTGTGGCAATTTGTGCATCAAAATAGAAAATGATAATAACAGATAATACACTGAATAAAATAGGAAGCCATGAGTCCAAAGCTGATATAAATAAAGGAATAAATGGAAAGTATGATAAGGAAGGGAATATTTACATAGTTCCAAAGCACCTCCTCACAAAATACCTATTAAAAGGGAATAAGACACGCTCAACAGAGTGAAACGGCAACCTATGGAATGGGAGAAAATACTTGCAAATCATATATCTGATATATCTAGAATATATAAAAAACTCTGACAACAACAAAATCCAATTAAAAAATTGACAAAGGACTTGAATAGACATTCTTCCAAAGATGACATACAGATGGCCATCAAGCATATGAAAAGATGCTCAACCTCACTAATAATTAGAGAAATGCAAATCAAAACCATAATGAGATATCAACTCACACCCATTAGGATGGCTACTAACAAGAACAGAATGACAAGTGTTGACAAGGATCTGGAGGAATTGCAACCCTTGTTCACTGTTGGTGGGATTGTAAAATGGTGCAACTGCTATGGAAAACAGGATGAGTTTCTTAAAAAAATCAAAACTAGAACCACCATATGACCCAGCAGTCCCACTTCTGGATATATATCCAAGAAATTTGAAAACAGGTCTGAAAGAGATATTTGCATATCCATGTTCATAGCAGCACTATTCACAAAAGCCAAGAGGTGGAACCCAAATTTCCATCAACAGATGAATGGATAAACAAAATATGGTATATACACGCCATGGAATATTATTCAGCCTTAAAAAAGCAAGAAATCCTGACACATGCTACAACTGGGATGAACCTTGAGGACATTGTGCTAAGTGAAATAAGCCAGTCACAAAAAGACAAAGACTGTATGATTCTGCTTATATGAGGTATCTAAAGTTGTCAAGTTCATAGAGACAGAAAGTAGAAGGGTGGTTACCAGGGGCTGTGGGGAGGGGGAAAGGGGAGTTGTTTAGTGGGTACAGAGTTTCAGATTTGCAAGATGAAAAAGTTCTGGAGATCTCTCTCACAATGTGAATATACTCAACACTCTTGAACTATACACCTAGAAATGGTTAAGATGGTAAATTTCATGTTACGTGTTTTTTTTTAACCACAACATACATACGTACATACATACATACATACATTTTAAAATGAAAAGGAAATAAACAACAAGAGTAACTTTACAGTGGAGACACCATTTTAATCCAATAATAAGTTACCACCAGTAATGGGACAAATCGAAGTCTTGCACCACCTGATAACATCCAATGGGAAGAACACGGCATCACTTCTGGGATTTCCTGCCCAAGATGCATAACCTAAATCGAACCATGAGAAAACATCGAACAGGCCCTTTCTTGTAGAAAGAACACTCTACAAAATAACTGGTCTATAATCTTCAAAAGTATCAAGGTCATGAATGTCAAAGAAAGGTTGAGAACTATATCAGATAGAAGGAAACCAAAGAGGCATGCCAACTAAGTGTACTGCACAATCGTGAACTGGATCCTTGGCTATAAAGGATGTTATTGGGACAACTGGCAACATGTGGATGGGCCCTGAGGATTCGATGGCTGTAATGTGTCAATGATAATTTCCTGATTTTGATGGTTGTGGTTACGTAAGAGAATGTCCTTGTTTGAGGAAAGAAACACTAAATTATTTGGATGTGCTGATGCATCCGGTCCCAACTTACTCTCAAATGGCTTTTTTGTATTGTAACTAACTGCAACTTTTCTGTGAGATGATTTCAAAATTTATAAAATTAAACAGAAAAGAAATGTCCATGATACTCTGTTAAGTAAAAAAACCAAAATGTATAACACTGTGCTGTCCATTATGGTGGCCACTACCTACCTATAGCTATTTAAAATTACTTAAAATTAAAAATTCAGTCCTCAGTCATGTTAGCCACACTTCAAGTGCCCAGTAGCCATATATGGCTGGTGGACATGTATGATCGAACATTGTCATCATTGCAGAAAATTCTACTGGACAGAGCTGGTATAGCTTCTTCCTTTTTTTTTTTTTTTTTGTTAAAATAATAAATAAGGAAATGGGTATGAGTATGTGAACTTTGAGAAGGTTATGTACCAAACTGTTAGTCAGGTTATCCTTGGGAGATGAGATTAGATGGGTGAAATAGTGGAAATGTTTCAATTCTCATTATATACATTTAAAATTTGGGATTATGAAAGAAAAATTTTTAGAATTTTTCTAATATTTATATCCATATAGATAAATATCTACCTACCTACCTACTACCTGTCTGTCTATATTTTTAAAAGCATGTTTTAGGAATTACTTGATGCCAGTGAAGTTTTAAATGACCTTTCTTGTGATGAAGACCTATGAAAAGGGAATTTAAATTTCACGGCGCTACCAGTAACGCTTGAAGAGGCAAATAGCTCATGGGTGCCTCCTGCTTCACCACGCAAAACAGGATCTCGCTCACGTCACTTGACATAACCCAAGAGTCCCAAACAAAGGGCCAGGCTCTAACTGCAATAGGACAGACTGCCGTTAAACAGGAGGAAGAACTTTCTGACAGTATCAACATGAAACCTTAAGGACAAGGGATCATGGAAGACTGAGGATGTTTAAGAGAAACCGAGATTTGGAGCCAAACAGACCCAGGTTTGAATTCTGGCTCTTCTACCAAACCAGCAGTGTGAAAATGGGGGTAATACTAACCTTGCATGAGTGTGAAGTGCCGGGTGGTGTTCCAACTGCTTTACGTGTGTTATCACATCATCCTTAAATCCTTTTTTTTTTTTTAAACTGTTAAAAACCACACTCCTGATATTCGCCCCTAAATGTACTTCTCCTACAGTCTTCTCTGTCTCAGGGAATGGCTACTCCATCCTTCCACTTGCTCAAACCAAAATCTTTGGAGTTATCCTTAGTTCCTCTCTCTCATTCCTGACATTCAGTCCTTTAGCAAACCCTGATCGGTTCTACCATCGAAATATGTCCACAGTCAGCCCCATCGAGACACCACCACAATCAATATGGTGATCTGAGCGACCGTAATCTCTTACTTGGATTATGGCACTGGCTTCCCAGCTGTCCCCCACCCCCGTCTCCCCATGCCACCCTCATGCTTAAACCCCAAGTCTGTAGTCAGATCATATCACTCCTCTGCTAAGAACCTTCCAAAGGCTCCCTTCACATGATCATGAGCTGGCCTCCAGTCCGTCTCTGCCCTTGCCCTCTTTCAATTTCTCTCTCCTTTGACTCCATTCCAGCCACACCAGCCTTCTTGCTGTTATGCTTGAATGTGCTATCTCTCTGTCTGGAACATTCTTGCCCCGATATCTGCATGGCTCATCCCCTCACTTCCTGTACTCATCAATATCACGGTCTTAGAGAAGCCTTCCCTGACTATCCTTTACAACGTAGTAACCTCTAACCCACCTCCATCCCCCAGTTACCCTGATTTTTCTTGTGTTCTTTAACCACTGACCCAGAATGTAAGCTCCTTGATGCCAAGGACTGTGGTTTGGTTTGGTGCTGTATCTCTAAGCCCTGACCAGCTCCCTCTCCCTACAGCATGTCTGCTAATTGGAGATATACTGGTTGAATTCATCTAGATTTCAGTTCAGTCCTTCCAGTTCCCATATGCTTCCCTATCTAATGGAGATGCCAGGAGCCTGGCAGCTAAGGGACAGAAGACAAGCACTGGCATAAAGGGAGGAGGAGGAGATAGGCAGCCAGCAGGCTCCAGGGCTCTCCTCTCAAAAAGGCAGAGGACCGCATGAGCTGGTAATCATCGAAGCTGATAAGACGTGTATGATAACAGAGCAATGTGCAAATGCAGAAAGATTCACCGGTGAGAGCTTTTGACATGTGCAAATCCCCCAGCTGCTGTGATCTGTTAAACCGAGAAATGCCCATATGTGGGACTCCTCTATTTCAACTCTGTGGGCAGGGCTGGCCTCCCCGGTCGGTCTGCAAGTCTCACAGACCCACTGTCTGTATCATTTTGTCCCTGGGTCCCCTTTTTTTCTCCCACCCCAGGTATTTGCTTTCTGAGAGTCAAACTCTGAATTTAGTGTTTTATGTGGACTATTTAAGTTAATCTTTGTGACTTTATGAAACAGATGCTTTTATTATTCCCATGTTACAGATGGGGAAACTGAGGCAAAGAGCAGTCGCTTGCCTACTGTCACACAGCTGGTCGGAAGCAGAGCAGCCTAAATCCAGACCTCCTGCTCATAAGCCTGCTCCTCCTGCTCTGTGATGTCGGTAAAATCAGACAGAAGGACAGGAAAAGGTCTGGCTTTATGGGGAAGAGGCTTCCAGAAGAGCAATGAGCAATTCCCCTCCATCTCCACACAAAACAAGAAAAAATCTTGAACGGTAGCATGAGTTTTAAGTTATGACCGGAAGAAGGACTTTCTGACAGTATCTTTCAAGATAAAAACCTGCTCTCAGGAAAAGATATGGTCTCAGTTTCTAACCATTAAAATCATAGATGAGGGACTTCCCTGGTGGTGCAGTGGTTAAGAATCCGCCTGTCAATGCAGGGGACTCGGGTTCGAGCCCTGGTCTGGGAAGATCCCACATACCGCAGAGCAACTAAGCCCATGCGCCACAACTACTGAGCCTGCACTCTAGAGCCCGTGAGCCACAACTACTAAGCCTGTGTGCCACAACTACTGAAGCCCGCGCACCTAGAGCCCACGCTCCGCAACAAGAGAAGCCGCTGCAATGAGAAGCCTGTGCACCTCAACGAAAAAACCCAATGCCTCCAATAAATAAATAAATAAATTTAAAAAAAAAATCATAGATGATCAGTGTTGTTAAGACTTAAAGACCATGAGTCCACCTCCTTCCACTTCCACGTGATAAACGTGATAAGGGAGCAAGCGGGGAACAACCCTCACCGGCAGCCAACCATTCTAGATACTGACTTTGTGGTGCCAGAAGGGACCCGAGGCCAGGAAGTCCAGAGCCAAGTAGAAACAGGCCCCTAATTTAAAGCACCCTGGGAGAAGGTAGCTCCCAGTAAAATGGGTAGGAGGCACATTTGAAAGAAGGGAGTGAAGACAAACTTCCCTACCCTCCTTGGGTGAGAAAAAATTTTGTTACTCTCCTTAGGGACTGAGCAGATTCTTCCTTTCAAATAAGGAAATACTATGTTTCTTTTTTTGCCTTGGCTATCAGAGAGCTCAAGGCTAGATTTTACAATCATCAGGGCTAATGCTCATATTGATACAAATCCATATTGACTTCTTCCATTTTCTTCTTCATTTTAATTGTCATTTCTAGTGAAATAGCATTTTCCCCCTTTTGCCCTGGATATCAGGGAGCTTCTCACCAGATTTTAAAATAAATTATTACCTAATTACAAAGTCAATTATAAAGTCAATTAGAGTCGTAATTTTTATTTTGAAATGATTTCACACTAAAATTGCAAGAATAGTGAAGCCAGTATGGAAAACAGTATGGCAGTTCCTCAAAATATTAAAAATGGAATTACCATATGATCCAGCAATTCCACTTCTGAGTATATACCAAAAGAACTGAAAGCAGGGTCTCAAAGATATTTGTACATCCATGTTCATAGCAGCATTATTCACAATAGCCAAAAGGTGGAAGCAACCTAAATGTCCAGCAGCAGATGAAGGGATAAACAAAGTGTGGTATGTATTGTACATACAATGGAATTCTATTTAGCCTTAAAAAGAAGGAAATTCTGAAGAAAAAAAAAAAAGAAGGAAATTCTGATGCATGCTACAACATGGATGATTCTTGAGAACATTATGCTAAATGAAATAAGATATCTACATAAAGACAAATATTGTATAATTCCACTTATTTAAGGTATGTAAAGTAGTCAGAGTCATAGACAAAGTAGAACAGTGGTTGCCAAGAGCTGGCAGAGGGGAGTGGGGAGGGAGGAGTCATTGTTTAATGGGTACACAGGTTCACTTTAACAAGATGACAAGAGATCTGGAGATGGCTGTGGTGATGGTTGCACAACAGTGTGAATGTACTTAATGCCACTGAACTTAAAAACATATACCTAGGGGCTTCCCTGGTGGCGCAGTGGTTGAGAATCTGCCTGCCAATGCAGGGGACACGGGTTCGAGCCCTGGTCTGGGAGGATCCTACATGCCGCGGAGCAACTAGGCCCGTGAGCCACAGCTGCTGAGCCTGCGCGTCTGGAGCCTGTGCTCCACAACAAGAGAGGCCGCGATAGTGAGAGGCCCGCGCACCGCGATGAAGAGGGGCCCCCACTTGCCGCAACTAGAGAAAGCCCTCGCACAGAAACGAAGACCCAACACAGCCATAAATAAATAAATAAATAAATCTAAAGTTTAAAAAAACAAAAAAAACAAAAAAAACATATACTTAAAAATGGCTGCGAGGGTAAATTTTATGTGTATTATACAATTTAAAATAATTTTTTAAAAGTTACAAGAATGAAGGATGAACTAAGGTATCTACCATGATTATTTTTGTAATCTGGTCAGTTAATAAACAGTGACTGCTTTCAAATTGGAAAAAAAAAATTTACAAGAATGGTTCAAAGAACTCCTAAGTACCCTTCACCCAGATTCGCCAGTTGTTATCATTTTGCTATATATGCTTTGCTTTTCTAAATATACACACAATATATTTCTAAATCATTTGAAAGTAAGTTGAAGAAACCATCTCCTTTAACGGCCAAGGACCTCAGTGTTATTTCCTAAGGACAAGGAGATTCTCTTACATAACCACAGTAAAATTACCAACATCAGGACATTTAGCATTAATACAGTACTAGTATCTCATCCGCTGTTCATTTTCACACTTCACCAAGGGTCTCCATAATCCATTTTCTTCTTGATTCTGATTTTCTGTTGGGGTTGGAGGGAGGCTGAAGAACACCTACCAGACCCTGCAAATTTTACAAATGATGGTAGTGAAGCTCCAGAAAGGGAAGGAGCCTGGCTGAAAGTCAGGGAGTGTCCAGAAGTGCCACCCTCCCACTATCCCCAGGCTCTGTCCCCAGGGCTAAAGCCCACAGCCTTTAGAAGCCATGAAAAACCCTCGTTCCAGCTTTGGTGCTGCTTCTCAGCCACCTAGAAATTACTCTTCTTCATTGTCAGCTCTGAACCTGTGACTACAAATTCTGCAACTCAGCACCCTTGTGGTTAAACCCCTTAAATCCCCAAATGACAGAAAAGCATCATGGCAAAATAGCCTCTAGTGAGTGCGATGGAGGTTGCGAAGTTACCCATCTCACCCCTTAGACCTTCTGTAACTGGAAGGTAAGATTTTTCCATGAGTTATATAAAAGGAATAGAGGACTTAAAGAATGCTTTTTGCTTCCAACTCCAAGGAGGGATCTTAAACACTTCCTATAACAAATGCTGGCAATATCTCCTGTGTTTCTCAAATGGGTTTTTTCATTTTCCCCAAACAGTGGAAGCTATCAGTACTGGGGGCTGTATTTTTGGCTTGAGTGGCCTGGGTGTGCCTCTCCAATATGACTAGGCTTATTTACATATGGAAAATCATCCCAGAGGGTGAATATATTCTCTCTAGCACAGTTCCAGGGTTGTGTGTACAGAATTTGTTTTGAAAACAGGTGGCTCCTTTGGGATAGATGAGTGAGGGTGGTGTCACAGTGCACACGCTGAGACGCTGCCTGCCTGGGAGGGTGCTGGGGTGCAGTGAAAGCTCTCGGATTTCTGGAGCAACCACCTGGTAGCGAGTCAGCTTAGACAAGGCCTTTGCCTCTCTGGGCCTCAGGCTCCTCATCTGTCAAATGGGGACAATGCCACCTGGTTAGTTGCCAGGAAGTATTTTCAGGATAAGTGATAGCCTCTATAGAGTGCCTCACACAATGTGGGCACACAGGGAGCACTCCGTACCTGAGCCGGGCCCTACTCCCTTGTGACGGGTCACTATAGGCTTCCTGACCCTTGGATCTGTGCCAGGTGGGCAGTAAGAACCTCTGTAGCACTGAAAATATGTTTATTACTAACACTTGTGTCAAGGGGTGTCATACTGGTTCCTTCTGAATGAGCTTTTCTCCCAAGTAAATCCTGATGTGTCCTCCTCCCTGCCTGATTCTGATCCGCTGCTGTTTGTTGCAGAGTGTACGCGGGAGGGGAGGGATTCTGAAGCTCACAGCCCGGAGGCTGGGAGGTTCTCACACATCCCTCCCCACACTGTCCCACTCATTCTTCCTTCGAATAGCACCCTCGCCCACAGTGCATGTTAATGCTTTGGTGACCTGCCTCTGCTCTCTCCCTCCAACGCTGCCTCTTAATATTGACATTAACCATTTCACTTAGAGTGTGGGGTTCGGGTGAGATGACAGCCAGCACTCTCCTATCCCAAATCTCACGGAGATGGTCTTTATCACTGATTATGAAAGCTTAGCCTTCCAAAGCCTTGGCTTCCTATTCCACTGAAGGGGGAAGAGAGTCTCTGGATGGCCAAATTGATGTTGATCAAAAAGGTACTAATAGGACTTCCCTGGTGGCGCAGTGGTTAAGAATCCACCTGCCAATGCAGGGGACACGGGTTCGAGCCCTGGTCTGGGAAGATCCCACATGCCGCGGAGCAACTAAGCCCGTGCACCACAACTACTGAGCCTGTGCTCTAGAGCCCGTGAACCACAACTAATGAGTCCGTGCACCACAATTACTGAAGCCCACGCGCCTAGAGCCCATGCTCCGCAACAAGAGAAGCCACCACAATGAGAAGCCTGCACACCACAACGAAGAGTAGCCCCCGCTCGCCGCAACTAGAGAAAGCCCGCGCGCAGCAATGAAGACCCAACGCAGCCAAAAATAAAATAAATAAAATAAATAAATTTTTTTAAAAAAAGGTATTAATACCATCTAACGTGTATTGAGCACATACTGTGTACCAGGGACTTTACATGTGTAACCGAACATAACTAGGGCCTCATGCTGCCCACTGTCTGCTTGGTAACTGAACCCAAAGAAACAGCACTATTGCATAAAATCATAAATAAGAGCTATTCAAAAAAAAAAAAAAAAAGGAGCTATTCAAATGTTTACTTGGTTTCTCAAGAAAATGCCAAAGGAGAAACACATTCTCAGTGCACAGAAAAGCTCTTTGAAGACCTCTTTGGGCATTTCTCATTCTCAAGTTCTTCTATCTGTTACATAGTAGCTTCAGAAAAATCTTTGCTCTTTCGCTGTTCCCCTCAAGACTTCCCAAAGCCCCAGCCCTCACAGCCTCTCCCCCTACATATGGTGCCCTTGCTCCCAGGCTGCTCTTCTAGTCTAATTTCTCACCCACCGCACCCCTAGAAAACTTGCTCTGCCTCCTATGCTGGAAGTTTTTTCTCTCACTTCCCAGGAAGCTGGACGCAGCGGTCCTGGTGAATAAAATCCTCCCCCTTGCTGTTCATGTACCACCTCTTTTAATCCTCAACAGCCATTAAGTGGCAGACCTAGGATCTTAGCCCAAGTCATTAGACTCCAGTCAGATGCTTAGCAAGATGGCTGTCATAGAATAAACGCTCAATAAAAAGCTTCCCACCCCTTCTCTGGTCATGTCAGGTCTACTCAAGAACCTTCGGGCTTCCCTGGTGGCGCAGTGGTTGGGAGTCTGCCTGTCAATGCAGGGGACACGGGTTCGAGCCCTGGTCTGGGAAGATCCCACATGCCGCGGAGCGACTGGGCCCGTGAGCCACAACTACTGAGCCTGCGCGTCTGGAGCCTGTGCTCCACAACAAGAGAGGCCGCGATGGTGAGAGGCCCGCGCATCGCGATGAAGGGTGGCCCCCACTTGCCGCAGCTAGGGAAAGCCCTCACACATAAACGAAGACCCAACACAGCCATAAATAAATAAATAAATAAATAAATAAATAAATAAATGTTAAGAACCTTCAAGGGCTCCCTATTGCCTAGAGCGGGGGGTCAGCAAACAATGGCGCACAGGCCAAATCTAGCCTGCCACCTGTTTTGTTTTGTTTTTTTAAAAAATAAATTTATTTATTTATTTATTTTTGGCTGAGTTGGGTCTTTGTTGTTGCGTGCGGGCTTTCTCTAGTTGCTGAGAGCGGGGGCTACTCTTCGTTGTGATGTGCGGGCTTCTCATCGCGGTGGCTTCTCTTGTTGCGGAGCACAGGCTCTAGGAGCGCGGGCTCAGTAGTTGTGGTGCACGGGCTTAATTGCACCGTGGCATGTGGGATCTTCCCCGACCAGGGCTCGAACCCATGTCCCCTGCATTCGCAGGCGGATTCTTAACCACTGTGCCACCAGGGAAGCCTGCCTGCCACCTGTTTTTGCAAATAAAACTTTATTGGAACACTAAAGCTGCTTTCACCATGCAGAGTTGAGTAGTCACAACAGAGACCATAAGGCCTATAAAACCTAAAATATTTATTATTTGGCCTTTAATAGGAAGAGTTTGCTGACCCTTGGCCTACAGAATAAGAGGGAATGCAGATTGCCTCTTATACTCCTTTGGATCTGCTACAGAGCAAGTACTTAATAAATACATTTCAAATGAATGAACAAAACGTCCACACCATCATCTTGGAGCCAAAGACCTACACGCAAGGAGATCTCTAAATATAGTCAGACACCCCAACTTACCTGGTCCCCAAACCATGCCACCCCATCCTTGTAGGTCACAGGCAGCCCTTCCAGGACTGCTGCAGACATCCCAGACTCCTCGACCCTCTGGAGCTATCAGGGAAGTCAAGATGATTAAGTTCACTGCTTCTCTCCTCTCTTACATCCACTCGCTCTTCTGACAGACAAATTCCCTACTCCTCCTTCTTTGCTGTGTAACATGAAAACAGCTTTCTTCTAAATTCGACAAACAAAAGTATAATGTTGAATGTGCTTTTCAAACTATACTCACCCCTCACTCGTGAAAACCACTGATCTTGTCCAACATGCTCATTTTGTCACTGGGGAAACCGGAGGGCAGGTGACGGACTCAAGGCACTCAAGGGGGTCCCACGGGACAGAAGCAGAGCCGGGCTCTCCAGACCTCCCGATGCCAGCTCAGTGCCTGGTGTTCCTCTGAGTCCGCTCCTCGCAGGGGTGGTGTGTGGGGGGTGGGTACTGGTGGGGGAGGGCTCCTGTCTCTCCTGGCACCGCCAGGCTGGGCTCTTGTGCTGCCATGGCCTCTACCAGGCCCCTCAGGGCTCTCAAAGCTAAACCATGGGTTTTCCCAAGGGAGAGAGGTGACTTGGTCCCAGGTCTGTGGTGCCGAGGCTGGAGTGAGACAGGCACCCTGAGTTCTAGGCCCAGCGCTACCAACAAGGAGAGCCGGCCCAGGCCAGTGACTGATGGCTTCCAGGCCCTGCCAGAGGGACCAAGGAGAGCTCCTTAGGTCCCACCGACCGCCTCCTTGTCTCTGGTCTGCATCTCCTCTCAGGCTGCTCACTCCTCATCCTTGACCCGGGACGCCGGCTCCTGTCACGCTGCCCATCTGTCTCTGGCTCCTTGTACCTCCCCCCACGGTCATGCCTCACTCCAGTCTCTGGCAACACCCTTTCATTCTGACAGAGCTGCTTGACAAGCTACTGGCAAACCAGCAGCCTGTGGGCCCAACGCAGCCTACGTATGTGTTCTGTTTGCCTAACACAGTATTTCAAAAACAATTTGAGTTCGTTGCTCACATTTGAAAACCGGTAGGAATCATCTGAAACACTGCGTTTCTGGGTTCTCCTGAAAAATCTAAAGATTGGCAGTGCCGGGCCTGCATTACTTCCTGGCATGGCATCAGCTGACTGGGTCTACGGAGCAGCGGCCCCACCTGGATGGGGAACGTGCGCCCCAGTCCTCACCGTTCCCTGCTGCCTCCCCAGTCCATCTGCTACACTCCTTGAGACGACCTGCCGGCCTTGCGAGGCATTTGAGTTTGCAACCCCATCTTGCCTCTGTGTCTCCCATCCGTCTCCTCAGATAAGACCCTCCCACTCTGAGGCACCTCCAGTGATTAACCCATCCCCACCCAGCCTCCCAACCGTCCCCTACTCAGGCCCACAAGTGTCCAGAGAGACAGTGCCCCAGGTGCGGCCCCAAACACCTCTCCGGACCCATGGCTCAGCCCCCAGGATCCCCCACTGTAAGCCCCGCAACTCCCATGGTGGTTATTCAGGAAACACGAGGGTCAACCCAACATCTTTTATTGATTCTAAACAAGGACCCCTGCATTCTTATACTGAGGCAGGAGTTCTTGGATTTTGTACCGGGGTGCTATAATGGCTTGGACAATCCTCAATGGGGGGAGGTGTTTCTGGGGTGCCATAAAAATGGGATGATGAGGTTTAGTCTTCTTATCTAAGCTACACAAATCCAGCATCACAGCCTTGGGGCCATAGATCCCTTTCTTCTTGGGCTGGATTGGGGTGAATGGTGGACACTGGCGAGGCTCCACCAGCAGCCGCATCAGGTCCTTCCGGAAGACATTCCAGCTGTTCTCCTCGAGGAACTTCTGGCACACATCTTCATCGCTGAAGGCAAGGCACAGATGCTGAGGTTCCCACACGAGCCCCTCCAGCCCTGCCTCCTTCCAGTCCCTGAACACACTGAGCCCTGTCCCACCTCCGCGCCTTTTCCCAGACTCTTCCCTCTGCCTCCTTTACCTTTCCGCACTTTCATCACCTAGACCTGCACTATTCCATGTGGTGGCCACGAGCCACATGCGGCTACTGAGTACCTGAAGTGTGAATCTGAATTAGAGGTGTGCTCTGAGTGTAAAATACGCACCAGATTTCAAAGACTTAGAACAACAAAAAAAAGAATGAGAATATCTCAATAATTTTTATGTTGATTACATGTTGAAATGGTAACATTTTTAGATATACTGCATTCAATAAAATATATTATTACAATTAATTTCACCCATTTCTTTTGATTTCTTATAATGTGGCTACTGAAAATTTTAAATTACGTATGTGATCATTAGCCATCAGGGAAATGTAAGCCAAAGCCACACAAGATACCACTTATGTCCACTAGGATGATGATAATTAAAAAGACAAATAATAATAAGTGTTAATGGGGATGTGGAGATATTGGGGCGAGGGTTCCAATACATTGCTGCCAGGAATGTAAAATGATGCAGCCACTTTGAGAAAACAGTCTAGCAGTTCCTCAAAAGGTTAAACAGTTAACTTATGACCCAGGAATTCCACTCCTAGGTATATACCCAAGAGAAATGAAAACATATGTCCACACAAAAACTTGAACAAGAATGTTCATAGCAGCATTATTCATAATAGCCAAAAAGTGGAAACAACCCAACTGTCCATCAGCTGATGAATGGGTAAATAAAAGAGTGGTATATCCATGCACTGGAATATTATTTGACAATAAAAATGAATGAAGTACTAATACATGCTAAAACATGAATGAACCTTGAAAACACTGTTAAGAAGCCAGTCACATATACATGGTTCCATTTATCTGAAATGGCCAGACAAGGCCACTCTATAGAAAGTCCATTGGTAGCTACCTTGGACTGGTCTTGGTGCCCTGGCTCTACTCTGCCCCCTTCCCTCATAGTATGTGAGGGTGAGGAAAGTGGGGGAGGGTGGAATGGGCTCAGGACTCACTGGTTTATTTTCTTCTGAGACCTCAGCAAGGGAAGGGCACACTCAACTTCCACTGACTCACCTGTACTCTCACCTAAGGAGGCAACTCTGATAAATCACTAACACATTAGAGCATTCTTCTGGGTAGATTATATTGACCAGGACAAAATCAACTTTGATTCATAGAGATCAACTTAATATAAAATCTGGAGGTCAGAATGGGCTACAAGTTAGTCCTGGTGGTCTCAGCATTGCCAGCGTCAGCTCCTACCAGCTCACGAGAGCAACTCCATGCTCGATGACATCAGGTTGGTAGCTCAAAACCGGCCATGGCGGTAGTATGTGCACCACAGAAACCAGCAAACACTTCCAATCAGGGTACCTCCCACCTCCCAGAGAGCTGCTTGTTCAACATTTCCCAGCACACCACTGGATAGTCTCCAACTAAAAAGTCCCTTTAACTCCCAATTTCTTACATAATAAATAACAATATCTAACTCTGCTTCACACTTACCATGACCAGGCACTTTACACTTGTTAACTCATTTGATCCTCAGGACCACCCCATTTCACAAACATGGAAACTAAGTCTCAGTGGGGCGAAGGAACTCACCAAAACCTATGAGGGGGCAAGCACGTGCTTACAGATGAAGGGATTTTTTTTTTTTTTTGATCCAGAGTCTAAGTTAAGACAGACAAGATTCCACATAACCTCCTGATGCCGATGGCCACACTGATTTCTAGTCTAGTCTTTCACTAAATGGGGCAGCTCTTCTAAAGTCCTCAGCTTCATGCAGCAATTCCAGTTCTACTCTCTGCCTCGCTTGAACTGAAAGTGTCATCTGTCCTTGCAGGATGCAACACTTCAGCCCATGGTGCCCTCAGCCACCACCCCACCCCATGCCTGCCCGGCAGTCCAGCACTAGATCACACTCTGTGCTTTGGTTTTAGGCTGCTCTTCATTTGGGCCCTTGGAGATTTCCCTTCTTTCCTGTGAACTCAGCTGTTCATATTCTACATGGGGGAGAGGCTTCAGATAATCTAGCCCGTAGCATCCACAGGACAGGTGTCTCACCAACTGACTGTGTGATCTTCAGGATGTCACGTCCCCTTTCCTGGGCCTCACAGTCCTCAATTAAAACATGGAGGATTTGAGCTAGATAATGGTTATATTTTCTGCCTGCTTTAGCAGTCTAGAAAACCATGAGTTCAACAATTAATGAATAAGCGAGAATTCTGTCAGCATTGCAGACGATTGCAGCAAAGTGCTGACTGGGCAGCACAGATGCTGAGTGCCCAAACATCTGTCACCCTCAAGTCTACATAAACCTTCTCTGAATTTCAATTCAACCAACATTAACTGACACCCATCATGTACCAGATGTTATGTGAGAAGCTAAGGCTCCTTAAATCCTTTTTTGAGTAGCTATTTTCTAAATAGCTATTTTATATGTTGGTAGTACGCAGGAATCAGAGAATTGGGGCATCGCTGAACTGCAAGGAACCACCAGTGTTTCCCAACTTTCTCTTTTTTTTTTTTTCACAAAACTGCCCCAATTTGGACCATAGCTACATATCATCTGTTCTTTTATTAATTATTTTTTTAAAATTCTACTTAGTTTCTTTTACTTAAGTATTTACTTTGGGTTTGTTCTAAGCAACAAGTTTGTCAAATCATGGGTTTAGTGAGCTAGTCATGTTTTTCTAGTTCACACTAGAATAAATACATAGCTGTTTACAATCCGCGTACCACCTAAAGTCATCTTGTAAGCCTTCTGTGAATATTCCATACTTCGGGAAACACTGTTCTAGTCTAATTTTCTTGTTCTGTAGATTGGAGTCTGAAGCCTAGAGGAGGGAAAATGACTTATCCAAGGTCATATAGATCCCATGTCAAATTCTTTCATGTGCCTATTGGACACGGCTGAAGCAACTCTACAGATTTGCTTGCCTTCACACCTCCTCTTTCTCAACCACAGAAATCCCTTGCTTCCCACACCTGCCCACAAAACGATGTCTGATCACAGCATCACCACAAGAAAAGAAAAAGGAGGGAGGATGCAAAATTGTACAATCGGTATGATCTCCATTATGAAGCTTTGTGTGCCTGAATGATAAATACCTATTTGGTACACAGCCATGCGGTGAAAAATAAATACTGAAAGGAAATACATAAAATGCTAATTGAGATTGTTGGAGGAATGCAAATGCATTTAAGAAGGTCTTCACCTTCTTAAATGTTCAGCATTTTCCAGTTTTCCCTAATGAGTGTGTCCCATTTATTCATGCACTCGCCCAACGTTTATCACACACCTACCATGTGCCAGGTACTGTACAGGTGCTAGAGATGAAAAGTGGATAAAGCCCAATCCCTGCGTTCACGAAGCAATTAACCAAGTGGTGGGGAAAGAACTGTGCAAAAACTACACAGCTCTAAACAGCTGTAATATAACATGGTGTGGCCACTGTGAGAGCTACGTAGGGAGGATTATAAGTGCACAGAAAGGGGTACTTAGCCCAGCCTGGGGTCAGCCATGAAAGGTTTTCTGGAGGAGATGAATCTTAAAGAATGAGAAGAAATTTATCAGAAAATAAAGGGGAGGGGAGCAGGATTGAGGGATGGCATTGCAGGCAGAGGGCCTGCACTGGCAAAGGCAAGTATGTGCAGGCCCAGGAGGCAATCTGCCTGGGTTGCTGGAGTGGGTTAGAGGTGGCAGGAGGTGCTGCAGGGGAGTTGAAGGGTCAGAAAATGAAGGGCCATTTACGTGGCATTGAATCTGCACTGTATCCTACAGGCAGTGAGATACCACTGAAAGGTTTTAAGCAGGAGTTTAACACGGCCAGATTTGGGTTTTAGCAAGAGCAAAGTATGCAGAAAGGATCTGGCAGGGAGAGACCGAGGCAGGGGACCAGCAGTAAGACGGCTACAGGAGTCTCAGCTGGGGATCCCAAAGTGGGGGTGAGGATGTCAGCCAGGGAGGTGAATGAGATCCACTGGGCTGTGTGAAGAAAACAGTAGGACTTCATTTATATTTATCTTTGTCTTATTCTTTCTAAAGATCTATTTGTTGCATGTTTATAATATATATGATATATTCGTATAGCAATATATGGACATAATAAATAAAAATAAATTAAATAACATATATTATTTATATCACATACATATTCTAGGGGGTATACACTCAAACACTCTTTAGTAATAGTGGTGTTAGATCAAAACAGTTTTGTGACCAGTGGTCCAGACAATAAATTCGTTTTTACCTAAAAATTAGTTTTTTTTCCACACTATAAAAGTATTCACTCTGGGGCTTCCCTGGTGGCGCAGTGGTTGAGAGTCCGCCTGCCAATGCAGGGGACACGGGTTCGATCCCTGGTCCAGGAGGATCCCACATGCCGCAGAGCAACTAAGCCCGTTCGCCACACCTACGGAGCCTGCGCTCCAGAGCCCGTGAGCCACAACTACTGAGCCTGCGCACCTAGAGCCCATGCTCTGCAACAAGAGAAGCCACCGCAATGAGAAGCCCGTGCACCGCAACAAAGAGTAGACCCCACTCACCGCAACTAGAGAAAGCCTGAGCGCAGCAACGAAGACCCAACTCAGCCAAAAATAAATAAATAAAATAAATTAAAAAAAAAAAAAAAAAGTATTCACTCCGGAAAATTTGGAAACTAGGGAAATATAAAAAGAAATCTTTTTTATCAAATCTTTCAAGATAAATATTTTTTTAATTATAAAAGTAATATATCATCATTAACAAACATTTGGAGAATAAAGGGAAAAAAACCCACTTGGAATGCCACTACCCTGACAACAACTTTAAAAAGTATATCTTTTTTTTTCCCTCATAAAAGAAATGCATACTCACTGCAAAACCAATTAAACATCAGAGGAATATATAACTATAACCAGAAAGTCCCTTTTAGTCCGACCTTCCAGAGAGAATGACTATTACAAATTGGGCAATACCACAGATATTATCATTTTTGCTCATTTTCCTTCTAGATTTTTCTCATGTAAGTGTTTTACAAAGGCATAGTCATAGTATGAATATATACAATTTTGTACCCTATCCTTTTCTTGTAGCATTTTATCACTCATTTACTTATGATTTTTAAATAAAAGTTACTTTCTATCAAGGGAATGTACCACAGTTTTCTAAACTATCCCCCTGGTGTAACACATGTGGGTAAAGGTGGTTGTTTTTCTATTATGAATATGGAGGCTACGAACATCTTAGTGTATGTAGCTTTCCTTATAATTTAGTTACATACAGATAAATTCACAGGTAGACCATTGCTTCAAAGGGTAGGAACAGTTTTGTGGCCCTTGAAACATTATTATCTAAAATTATTATCAAAAGGATTGAGCCAATTTCAAGTGTACCAACAATTATCAGTTTCATTCCACCAGTGTCAGCTTTAGGTATCATCACTTTTTTCTTTCTTTTACCAAAATAAGAGGCAAAAAAATTGTTCATTTGATCTCGTGGGAGGTACGCACATTTCCAGCACTGACCTGGGGTACTTGATCTCGAACTTCGACAATTTTTCTATTGTCTTACTGTCAATCAGTTCACAAAATTTCTCTTTCCTAACCCGTATCACCTCAGCTCCCAGGCTCACCAGGATCAAGGGCCGAGTGTCATGCTGGCTCTCCGGGAGGAGGATCTGGTGAAGGCCCTAGAAAAAAGAAGCCCCAGAAAGTTTGAGACCATCCACTTGTACAAGCAGATTTTCAGGGTAGGCAAAACAAGGCCCCGAACAGGAGGTGAATCCATCTGGGGTCATTCAGCAAGTGACGGGGAGAAGTCCACAACTCTCTTTGCTAATGACATCAAAGTCCTCGGGCTCCTCACATTAGAAGAGCCCTCAAGGCACTTTGTCAGCTGTCCTGCCCACGGGCAGCAGGCTCTGCAAGAGTCGCACTCGCACAGTCGCTTGCCGGGCGACGGCATTTTACAAGCTTTCCCCGGTGTCCGGTCTCGACTCTTCTTTGTGCCAGGCCAGCCCGTCTTCTCTTCCTCAGGACTATGACAGACTGCTCCTCCTCCTCTTCTACACCTTCCCTTTTACAGCTGCCACACCCTCCCTCACCCCTTCCTCCAGGGCTTCCTTCATAACCGTGTGTCGCCTTAGTTCCTTCCGTCCCTCACAGGCTCTGGGGCCACTGGCAGTCCCTGTGCGGCTCCCGTTGCCCCTCGGGCTCCCTGGCGCGGATTCCTACTCAGTTATATCTGGAAGGGAGATGGAGATCGACAGGCGCAGCTTTACAGAGTGCAACCCCCTTTGTAAGGAGACACTCTGAGATGGGGCAAAGCCGGGACCAGAGTCTTTGCTGCTGAAACCCCAATCCAGGGCTCACTCAGCCTCTCGGCTATTAAGACTCAGGCAAGGAGGGGAGGGGAGGTCAACGGTCCAGAGCCTACAATGCCCAGTTGTCTTGA
The DNA here is from genome assembly GCF_965194825.1 of Balaenoptera physalus. NCBI lineage: Eukaryota > Metazoa > Chordata > Mammalia > Artiodactyla > Balaenopteridae > Balaenoptera > Balaenoptera physalus. The sequence goes on from NC_138898.1 coordinate 23,496,346, forward strand.
GCTTAAGAAGACATCAGCCATAAACCAAGAGCTCTGCTCTATGGAGGCCGTGTGGGATTGAGAATAATCCTGGCTTCGGAAGAAAAATCCATATGTTTACTTGTCATGCGACTTTGGGCAAAGTTATACGTCCCTGGGCCACTGTTTGCTCACCTGTGAAACAGAGGTGAGAATACCTGCCCTGCACGCCTCTGAAGGATTCTCAGTTTGAAAGGAGATGTGAAGTAGGGTTTGGAACAGCTTCCCCTTCCCCGCCCTCACCCACACTATCACCACTGTTTGGGTTCCAGACCTTGAAGAATGACCATCTACTCTGAGCCCTGGCCTTGTCTCTCCTTGGTAAGACTGGAATGGAGATGTGTTGTCTTTCTTATGAAGCTGTTGAGGGTCCCAACAAGGTGGTGTGTGTGAGGATGCTCTGGGAGACGCGAAGCTCCCCACACTTTAGCTGTGCTCAGTGCGATGGGCGTAAAGGCCCCTCTGACCAGCGCCAGGCCTGGCACAGAAGCCAGATGGCTGCTCTTTAGTCAGCTCCTACTGTGTGGGAGAAACATGCGTGTAGAGGTAATCCTCACAACCACCCGGGGATATAGGGATTATCAGCCTCAGATGTGGAAAACAAGGTTCAAAAAAGGAAATTTACTTGTCAAAGGTCAGGTATCTTATAATTACAATAACAATGATGACGACGACGATGATGATGATGATGATGACGATGATGATGATGGTGATGATGATGATGACGGTGATGATGATGATGACGGTGATGACAGCATCAGCTAATGCTTAACGAGCCTTCACTAAATCCCAGGCCCTCTTGTAGCTTTGGGGTGTGTTAGCTCATGGAACCCTCACTAGAACCCCATGCGGTGAGTCCTTTTATGATCATCATTTTACAGAGGATGCTGATGAGGTTAAGAAACTTGTCCAACGTCATACAGCACGGAAGCAATAAAGCTAGGATTTGAACTCGGATGGGCCTGTCTTTAGAGTCCATGCTTGTAACCACTACACTCCGAGGAAACTGAGGCACAAAGTTAACTAACCTACCCAAGGTGACAGGACAGAAAGTGGTGGAGCCGGGATTTGAACCAGCCATCTGTCCAGGGCCTCACTGAGGGCAGCACCGTCAGCAGGCACTGTTATCCACCTCCAATCCACCCCACACGTTCCAGCCGGAGTCAGGTCTTCAAGTAGCTTCCCAAAGCGCCCAGGATAAAACAGAACTCTTCATTGTGGCCACCGAGGCTTTGGCTATCTCACCCTTGTGAGGCTCCTGCCTCGTTTACTCTGTTCCAGCCATGCTGCCCTCCCTTCCAGTCCCCTCAACATGCCAAGCTGCTTCCCGCCTCAGGCTCAACCTGCTCTTCCTCTGTCTGGAACACTCTTCCCTCCAGGTTGTCTGTAGTTTATTCCTTTTTGTCATTCAGGTCCCAGCTTCAACATCGCTGCCTCAGAGCAGCCTTCCCTGACCACTCCGTTTAGGAAGACCACCCCCTTCAACGCAGCTTTCTGTTCCATTCCCAACAGCAATTTAAAACTTTCTGTGTGTTTGCTGCTTTATCTGTTTACTGTCTGTGTCCAGACTAGATCATTAGCCCCATAAGGGCAAGAATAATGTCAGTTTACTCGCCCACACTGGCACCTTGGGCCATGCTTGGAGCATGATAGAACCTCAAGAAATATCTGCTGAGTGAATGCTCCAACGGAATCACAGAACATTAGGGTCGGCAGCTCACCCAGGTGAATGTCCTCATTTTCTGATGAGGGTACAGATTCAGAGAGGTAAAGTGATTTGCCCAAGGCCACACAGCAAGCTAATTAGAAGCAAAAATTAAAAGATGTGAGGTGGCCCATCTGCCATCTCCCTGCTGCTCTGCCCAGTCTTGACCACGTCTGAGGCCTCAGTCCGCCTGTTCCCTGGAGAAGCTGGTTCCCCTACACGCCCTGGCTCAAAAGCTGGGTCTCTTTACTCCAGGCCCCAAGCTCTGCTGTTTCCAGTGCCGACTCAGCTCTACACTCCTGCCTCCAAATGCAAATGTGATCTCCTACCTCCTGGTAGGTGAATACAGTCACAGCTGTTACCGTTCATTCTCCTGCAAATGAAGCCAGGGCCTTGAAAGCAGGAAGAACAGAATTTTACCAAAGGCACATCACAGGCATTTTCTTCAACAGGATCATGTTAATGAATATTTGGTGGTGGGAGTTTCTCTGCCCTGGGTCCTGTGTGGTGAATGAGGCAGTCAGGGCCTTGCTCCGAGCCTTCCAGGATTGCTTAGAGAATCAAGTCCCAAGTCCCTCTTGTTCCATCTTCCACAGCCTCCCGCTCCTGTCACTCTCCACCAGAGTGGGCAACGCCTTGTCTGCCCTGTGGTTGCTCCATGCACCCAGGGCGCCAGGCATCCCGGCTCCTCCGCGGGCAGCCCACGAGGCTGCATGCACGGCAGGTGCCTGGCCTCAGGTGGCCTGTGTCCAGTCCTGAGCACCTCACTCTGAGACACTGAAACTTCAGGGAAATGGAAGTGAGAAGGCTGGAAACTATATCACATGAAGACTGAAGGAATGGAGGAATGTTTTCCCTGCGTAAGAAAATAATTAACGGGGCACAGATGCTGAATGAAAAACAAAACAGCATTCTTTAAATACCTAAGAGGCCACCACGTGGCAAGGAAGCTGATTTCTGTTTGTTCTTGGGGGGATGGGTAAGCGGGGGTCGGAGCTAGTTAGAAATTGTAGGAGGCAGAGTTTTACTGAGCAAAAGTAAGAGCTGCTGAAAAGCTCGGCAATATTCGCTCAGTATTGACCGAGGGCTGTGCTAGGGCCTGGGGCCCCAGACAGTGCTGGGCTGACCTCCCTGCCTCGGGGGGCGCACAGGCCAGAGCAGGAGCGCTAAGAGCTCCGCACGGCACAGGGTGAGGACCCTGGAGATTCATGGCAACAACGAGGACCACACCTCAGAAGACAGTCCCCCCACCTCCAGGAAGACTGAGGCACATCGCTACCCGCCAGGAGGCCTCGTGCCCTCCCCGTACAGCTCACCCGCCCACCCAGCGCCAGCACCTATGGCCCAGCCCCCACAGTGGTCAACTCATGGCCAAGCTTGTTTCACCCATACATCCCCCCTCCACTATTGGATAATTACTTTTTTTTTTTAAGATTTTTTTTTAAGGGAACCATTTTTAAAGTCTTTACTGAATTTGTTACAATACTGTTTCTGTTTAATGTTTTGGTTTTTTGGCTGCAAGGCATGTGGGATCTTAGCTCCCCGAGGATCGAACCCGCAGCCCCTGCATTGGAAGGCGAAGTCTTAACCACTGGACAACCAGGGATGCCCCTGGATAATTACTTTTTTAAAAAATTAATTAATTAATTTTATTTATTTATTTTGGGCTGCATTGGGTCTTCGTTGCTGTGAGCACACTTTCTCTAGTTGCGGCGAGCGGGCTCTAGAGCGCAGGCTCAGTAGTTATGGCACGCAGGCTTAGCTGCTCCGCAGCATGTGGGATCTTCCTGGACCAGGGATCGAACCCATGTCCCCTGCATTGGCACTGCTCACTCAATGGTTTTTCCTCTGTGAAATTATTCTTTTTTTCCTCCTTTCTATCATGTACTCTTTGGAAGGAAGTCACAATGTGCAGCCCACACCTAAGGAGCGGTGAGTTATATACCCTCTCTTTTAGGGCAGAGTGTCTACATAAATTATTTGGAATTCTTCTGCATGGGAGATTTGTCTTTTCTCCCCTGTTTATTAATTTATTCATTATTTATGCATTTTATCAGTATGTACTTACAGATGTTTATTTTGTACTTCGGGTTATAATCCAATGCTACTTTATTTAGTTGTTCAGATTGTTCCAGCTTTGGCCACTGGGAGCTCTTTCAGTTGGCCCCTGTGTTCCTTTGATATGCCCACTCCCATCAATGTAGGGATTTTCTCCCCAGCACATCCTTACTTCCTGGCACTACAAAAGGCTCCAGGCTCACTTGTATATATCTTGTCCTGGTTCTAGACTCAACGAAAGAGCCCTTGTTTCTCTTGAAGAATGGTATTAGGAACCAGGATCTGGGCGCTATGTGTGCTCATTGCTACTGGTGTGTCATTTCTTTTAGGCCCTGTCGGCTAACAGAGCAAAAGATACATGTTTATACATATATCTATAACTATTTCTTTATGGAACCATCTGTATCTATATTACGATAGACATAAGCTCACATGATGTCTGCAGCTCTAACCCACTACCGCATGGAGCATTCTAGCCTCCTCCCCTTGCACATCTGCATATTTCCACTCCAATGGTGAAAAACCTGGCTCCTACCCTCTGCCATTCATTTACTTAATTGATACATTTCAGTACACACGTATAGCAGTATCAATTGTTAATCCACACACCCACGGAAAAAACTTTGTCATAGAGTACAATGCTCGTGTGCAGTTCCTTCTGTTTTCAGTCTTAGAGACTCTACTCATCTCCACCGTTACTTAGGTCAGCACCTTTCTCTCCCATCCTCTTCACTGAAGTTGTTTCATAGATTTGTAATATTGTTAGATTCTCTCCTCAGTCTGCATTTCTTCCTGGGGGATCCCCCTCCCCATCGCCTAAATGATTTTTGTTGTTGTTACAAATTGCATACATTAAGGTTCACTCTGTGCTGCAAAGTTCTATGGGTTTTGACAAATGCTTAATGTTTTGTATCCACCATTACAGTAATTACAGAGTAATTTTATTGCCCTAAAAATCCCCTGTGCTTTACCTATTTATCCCTCCCCCTGAATTCCAAACCTCTGGTGACCATTTTACTATCTCCATATTTTTGCCTTTTCCAAAATGTCACATAATTAGAATCATACAATACTTAATCTTTTCATACTGGCTTCTTTCCCTTAGAAATATTCATTTAGGGAATTCCCTGGTGGTCCAGTGGTTAGGATTCTGGGCTTTCACTGCTGGGGCCGGGTTCAGTCCCTGGTTGGGGAACTAAGATCCCACAAGCCATACTTGGTGCAGCCAAAAAAAAAGAAATATTCATTTAATTTTGCCATGTCTTTTCATGGTTTCCTAGCTAATTTCTTTTTATTGCCAAATAATATTTCATTATATGGATTTATCAATTTGTTTATATTCACCTTTCCATATAAATTTTAGCATCAGTTTTTCAATATCCACAAAATAACTTGCTGGGATTTTGATTGGGATTGCATTGAATCTATACATCAAGTTGGGATAAACTGACATGTTAACAATACTGTCTTCCAATCCATGAACATAGAATATTTCTCCATTTATTTAAATCTTCTTGGAATTTTTTCATTATAGTTATATAGTTTTCTGCATATAGATCCTGAACATATTTTGTTAGATTTATACCTAAGTATTTCATTTTTTGTTACTATTGTAAATGACACTGTGTTTTTTATTTCAAATTACAATTGTTCATTGCCTTATACCTTGTGACCTTGCTATAATCATTTATTAGCTCCAGGAAGTTTTATTTGTTCTTTTTTGTTGTTGTTGTTTTGTTTTTTTGATTCTTTAGAATTGTCTATATAGACAATCATGTCATCTGCAAACAAAGACAGCTATATTTTTTCCTTCCCAATCTGTATGTGTTTAACTTCCTTTTCTTAATGCGCTAGCTAGGACTTCCAAAACAATGTTGAATAGGAGTAGTGAGAAGGGACATCCTTGCCTTGTTCCTGGATTATTTTAAAGCAAGTCCCAGATGTCATATCATTTTATCTATAAATATTTGTATATGTATCTCCTAAATATAAGGACTCTTTATTATTTATTTATTTATTTATGGCTGCACTGCGTGGCATGTGGGATCTCAGTTCCCCAACCAGGGATAAAACCCATGCCCCCTGCAATGGAAGTGCGGAGTCTTAACCACTGGACCGCCAGGGAAGTCCCATAAGGACTCTTTAAAATACATAACCACAATACCATTATCGTATCTTAAAAAAATCAACAATATTCCTTAATATCACCGAATTTAGAACAGGATGATTTTAAATGTTTACTCTCATTACTTAGCACCCCCAGCCCTCCGTGTTACATACTCTATTGTGAACAAGGCTCTCTGCACACTTACCAAGATTTCTCCTTGCTCCACGGTGTGGATCTTCATGTAGGCCCCCACTGCAGCCTCCTTGGGGAGATCACCATACTTTGTATCAATCATGGGACACTCGATGAAATGAGGACACCTGGATCTGAAATTTGACACCTTGTTAAAGATAACTCATTTGTAACACAGCCAGTTCATGAAGCCCTGGATAAGCAGCCCCCACTCAACTGCATATTGAGATCACCCATCCCTTCTCCCAGGTGGTGAGAAAACAGAAAATCAAGCCCCAGGACAGACCAACTGTCAGGATTTGGAGAGGTTTAATAGGGAGGAGACATGCAGCTGAGCCAGGCCTGATGGGTGAGAAGTCCAGGCTGGCTGACTTAATGCTCAGCACAAGGAAGGGATTTCTAAGTCAGAGCTGTCTAAAAATGGAACAGACTACTTTGAGAAAGAGTAAGCTCTGTCCCCCTGGGGACACAGCAGAGGTTGGGGCTCTTCTTGACCGGCAGGCAGAGAAGAGATGGCTTCATTTGTTTGTTTACAAAAACGGGTTTCCCTGAGTGGTCTGTAGACTCGGTACTTTGTTCACATTGGAGTGATTTTTACACAGGCAATCCTGTTGTGCTTTCTTTGGTCTCAGGCTAGGTAGAAGGAAGAGACAAAGTATGCTATCTGGATTAGAGGCAGGGATAAGATTATTCATCAGCTGAGAACATAGCTGAACTCACCCAACATATACACAAGGTAGGCTTCCATTCTTGCCTCCCAGGACATGCCCAGCATATGTCTTATTTTTTACTGTGGGGACAGCCTGTCCCCTTTTTCCTCACTATTTACAGCAGAGAAACTAAGTCTGTTCCATCTCTACCTTCAGAAGAACTAGGATTGGGATTTCAAACACTGGATCCTTTGGAAAGAGTATCCATCAGAGGTAAAAACAACAAAGCAACCACGGGGTGCTCATTATGGAGGCAAGCAGGCTGGAAATGTTAACAGGCAAAGGATTCCAGTGAAGTGGTACCTGGGGCACCAGGGAGATTGTGACACTGATGCCATAATTAGTATGATATTTTCACTTCATATGTAATGAAGGGGCGGGCACTGAGCTGCCTCTAGGTCAGTGTCCCTTCCTCTCCAGGAAAGGCAAAAAGCACGGCCTTCATTGTGCATCCACCTTGTTTCTGTCAAGACGATCATACCAGATAGCAAGACTGAGCCCTAACAAGCTGCTCAGGTCTGAATCCTGACTCTGCCACTTTCTATCTGTGTGACCTTGAATAAGTAACTTAATCTCTCCCTGTACCTTGGTTTTCTCACCTGGAAGATGTGAGTGATAATAGCAGTACTTACCTTGCAGGGTTGTTGGGAGAATTAAATTAGATAATCCAGTACCAGGCACAGAGTCATTTCCATAAGTGTTAGCTATAATTATCATTATCTCATTTAACTGCTGGTTTACAACAAACCTGAGACTTAGATGCTGTTAGCTACAGACCAGGAAACTGAGGCTTAGAGAGGTCAATTCCCTTGCACAGGGACACAGAGCTAAAATAAATGGCCAAGCCAGGATTTGAACCCAGATTGGACTGACTCCAAAGCACTTATCTACTGCCTCCCTTAAATGAGCAGACTTAAAAAAAAAAAAAAAAAATGAGCAGACTTTGCTTAAGAAGCTCAGAGTCAAGGAGATATGGGGATGTATGTGTATGTATAGCTGATTCATTTTGTTATACAGCAGAAACCAACACACCATTGTAAAGCAATTATACTCCAATAAAGATGTTTAAAAAAAAAAAAGCTCAGAGTCAAAAAGGCCCAGTGATATACAGACAGAATGTCATCACCAAACACTGTGTCCTGCCCCTTCTTCTTCAGATGGGTTCCCTGAGAAAGGAAGCAGCCACCACCTAAAGGGGCCCTGTGAGCTGGAGGCAGGGAAGGCAGCCCCCATATCAAACCTAGGACCTCTGTAGGCTGCCTTCTGCACACATCCCAACCTTTGGGGTCAAGCTGTGATTGCTACCTCCGCCCCCTCCCCAGCATCCCTGACATTCTGCCCTGTAAGTTATACCCCCCTTTTCAGCCAGAATCTGGACCCTTCTATCTGTCAAGGGCAAAGCTTACTTGATCTTTGAGCCCAAGGTCTTTGGGAGAGTATTTCCTGAGGTTTTAATCTTCCTACTGAAGCTGGATCCCTGTTGCTCCTGGGCTTTCCAGAGATGCAGAAGTTTCAGAAAACTAAAATCCTGTACAGGATATGACCTGATCTGGAATTCCTTAAATCTCTCCACAGGAGACAGATCTGTTAGAGAAAGCACAGGAAAACACATTAATGGGTCTTTGCACACATGAGGGTTGTGCTGGAGGTGTCTGGAGGTATATCACAATCTCCTGTGTGGCTAGTCTGATGCACGGGGGAATTAAGAAAAACAGGAAAGAAAAACACTGTGGCTTCCACTATTGTCCCTCTGTGCCAGGTCCTGAGCGAGAGCCTTTACAACCATTACATCTAGACAAATGTCATTAGCCTTATTTAAGAGAGAAAATGAGAAGCAGAGTTTAACACCCAGGAAAGGGCTGAAGCTTGTATTTGAACTCAGGTGTTTCTGTTTCAAAGCTCATGTCTTTCCATTAACAGATCACATTTATCTGGGCTTTCAAATCGGGACTGGGGGCAGGAGCAGCAATAGAAAATAAATGGATGACCAGCCATAGAACCTTGGACAAGTCTCAATCTCCTGGAGTCCTCCTAGGACTACTGTAAGCATTACAGATAAAGTATGTGCTATGCCTAACACAGTGCCTGGAACATAATAGGTCCTCTGTGAGCATTATTAAAAAGATCTCCCGGGACTTCCCTGGTGGCGCAGTGGTTAAGAATCCACCTGCCAATGCAGGGGACACAGGTTCGAGCCCTGGTCCGGGAAGATCCCACATGCCACGGGGCAACTAAGCCCGTGAGCCACAACTACTGAGTCTGCGCTCTAGAGCCCACGAGCCACAACTACTGAGCCCATGTGCCACAACTACTGAAGCCCACGTGCCTAGAGGCCGTGCTCTGCAACAAGAGAAGCCACTGCAATGAGAAGCCCAGGGACCGCAACAAAGAGTAGCCACCGCTCGCCACAACTAGAGAAAGCCCGCGTGCAGCAACGAAGACCCAACACAGCCAAAAATAAATAAATAAATAAATATATTAAATTAAAAAAAAAAAAGATCTCCAAGATGGGAATTCCCTGGTGGTGCAGTGGTTAAGAATCCGCCTGCCAATGCAGGGGACACGGGTTCGAGCCCTGGTCCGGGAAGATCCCACATGCCACGGGGCAACTAAGCCCGTGAGCCACAACTACTGAGTCTGCGCTCTAGAGCCCACGAGCCACAACTACTGAGCCCATGTGCCACAACTACTGAAGCCCACGTGCCTAGAGGCCGTGCTCTGCAACAAGAGAAGCCACTGCAATGAGAAGCCCAGGGACCGCAACAAAGAGTAGCCACCGCTCGCCACAACTAGAGAAAGCCCGCGTGCAGCAACGAAGACCCAACACAGCCAAAAATAAATAAATAAATAAATATATTAAATTAAAAAAAAAAAAGATCTCCAAGATGGGAATTCCCTGGTGGTGCAGTGGTTAAGAATCCGCCTGCCAATGCAGGGGACACGGGTTCGAGCCCTGGTCCGGGAAGATCCCACATGCCGTGGAGCAACTAAGCCCGTGCGCCACAACTACTGAGCCTGTGCTCTAGAGCCCGCGAGCCACAACTACTGAAGCCCATGAGCCACAACTACGGAAGCCCATGCACCTAGAGCCTGTGCTCCGCGACAAGAGAAGCCACCGCAATGAGTAGCCCCCGCTCACCGCAACTAGAGAAAGCCCGTGCGCAGCAATGAAGACCCAATGCAGCCAAAAAAATAAATAAATAAAATAAATAAATTTTTTTAAAAAATAAAAAGATCTCCAAGAGAATACCACTCAGAAACAATATGCTGAGTGAAAGGAACCAGATACAAAAGAGTACATACTATATGACTCCATTTACATGAAACCCTAGGAAAGACAAATGTAACCTATAGTGATGGAAAGCAGATCAGTGGTTGCCCAGGGCCAGGGGTGAAGGATAGGGATTGACTGGGAAGGGGCACAAGGGAACTTCTGGGGGTGATGGAAATGTTCTATAACTTGATTGTGGTGGTTACAACAGATGTAAATTTGTTAAAATTCATTGACCTACACACTTTAAATGTGTCTTTTATTGTACGAAAATGAAACCTTAATGATATTGATTTAAAAAATAGATCTTCTGGGAGTTCCCTGGTGGCCTAGTGGTTAGGATCCTGGGCTCTCACTGCCGTGGCCTGGGTACAACCCCTGGTCAGGGAATGGAGATCCCACAAGCTGTGCAGCACGACCAAAAAAAAAAAAAAAAAACCTCTCCAGTGTTAGTATTAAAATTAATGTTAATAGAAATAAACTCAAACTACACAAGGAGTAGGCCTAGAAAAACAAAGCATATATAAAAAAGCCCTAAGTACAACCTATTTAGAAGGCATTTTAGCAATACTTATCAACATTTTAAATGTGCATAGCCAGTACACACTGGACTAATTACTTGATCCAGTAATTCTAAGAATTTATCCAATATGTTTTTGTGCACAAGTATGCAAAGATAAACACACCAGGAAATTCACCACAGTAGGGTAATAGTGAAAAATTGGAAATAACCCAAAATATCTGTAAAAGGTAATTGGTTTAACTGTGGTATATCCATACAAGAGAATAAAACTCAGCTATTAAGAACCATAGATCTACACTTCTGCTTCCAGCCAAACAGAGTAACAGGGACTACTCTCCCACCTGAAACTAATAAAATACTGGGCTAAATACATGAAAAAAGTGGCTTTCATGACACTGGGCATCAGGCCATGAAGAACCATTATCCCTGCAAGATAGTAAACAAATGGCCTGAGCCCTACTATTGCCCCAGCCGACCACCTGGAGACCTTCTGGGCAATGGTGCAGGAAAGGGAAACCCAGAAGGAGCTCGGCAATCTCTCTGAATTAATGAGACAGAAGTGAGTCCAGGGAAGACAAGGCAGCTGGAGTTCACAGAGCAGAGTCCCAGAGAGGAGAGAGTTGCACAAAGAGAGAACTCTGAAGATCTTCCGAGGGTCCCCTTCGGTCTCAGCTGAGTACTGAGCAATACATGAATGATGTTAAGAAACCACCAGTGGTTAGGCAGCCGCTAAGATGGCCCTCAGTGATTCCCACCTCCTGATGGCCACACATTTGTGTACTATCCTCCCGTTAAGTGTGGGCTGGATTTGATTCTAATAAATAGAATATAGCAGAAGTGATGGGATGTCACTTTTGAGGTTAGGTTTAAAAGACTGTGGCTTCTGCCTTGGGTATACTCTGTGTTGCTCTCTCTCACTCCTGGGGAAGCAAGCTGCCATGTCATAAAACAGCCCTGTAGAGACACCCACAAGGTGAGGGACCAAGGTTTGCAAATAGCCACGTAAGTGAACTTGGAAGCGGGTCCCTCTCAAGTGAGTCTTCAGATGAGACCACAACCCTGGCAGACAGCTGCAACCTCATGACAGAACTTGAGCCAGAGGCAGCTGGCTAAGCCATGCTCAGATTTCTGACCCATAGAAACTGAGAGATAATAAATATTGTTTTAAGTCACTAAGTTTTGGGATAATTTGTTATGCAGTAATAGATACAAAAATACTACCCAAGGCTGGGGAAAGAACCACCCAAAATGTTTAGAGGGATAAATAATCAGAGTTCACACAGGACCAGAAATAGTTCCTATTCTCAATAGCTAGAATAGAAAGCCTCACAAGTCGTGGGCACCTATGGAATATTCAGAATGGCTTTGTCTCATGAATGGGGCAAAATTAGGTCTAGATTAAACACTGCTCTGATCTTACCTACCAAAGCCTAAATACTAGTCTTTAAAAGATCAAAATATTTCCAAGTAACTTACCTGCATCCCAGAACAAATCTCAAAAATATTTACAGGAATTTTTAAATATGCAGCACCCAAAATTCACAGTTTCTAGCATTCTGTGAAAACTTACCAACCATGCAAAGAAGTAGGAAAATATGAACCATATAAAGAGAAAAAAACAATAAACTGAAACTGACCCAGAAATCACACAGATAACAGAATTAGTATGCAAGGACATTAAAATAGTTATTATAATTGTATTCCAAAGAGGAAATTGTGTGTATATTAAGCAGAGACATGGAAATTATTTAAGAAAAAAAAAAAGACCCAAATCAAACTTCTAGATATGAAAACTGCAAGGTCTGAAATGAAAAATACATGGATGGGATTAATAGCAGATTAGACAATGCAGAAGAAAGACTACTGAACTTGGAGACATAGCAATAAAAATGATCAAAAATGAGGGAAGACAACAACAAAAAATAATAGAGCATCAGTGAAACAACTTCAAGCAGTCCAATATACATGTGATTGGAGTCCTCAAAGTGGAGGAGAAAGAAGGAAAGATAGAAAAAAAATTTTTTTAAATAATGGTCAAAACATTCCAAATCTGATACAAAATATAAACCCAAAGATCCAAAAAACTAAATGAACCCCAAGCACAGAAACATGACAAAAATTTTGCAAAGGCACAGTGTGACCAAATTGTTTAAAACTACTGATAAAGAGAAAAATTTTAAACCAACCAGGGCAGGGCAGTGGTGATCACTCTACCATGTACAGAAATATCGAATCACTATGTTGTGCACCGGGAACTAACATAGTGTCGTGGGTCAATTACCCTTCAAAAATAAACAAGCTCATAGAAAAAGAGATCAGATTTGTGGTTACCAGAGGCAGGGGGTAGGGCAGAGGGGGAACTGGATGAAGGTGGTCAAAAGGTACAAACATCTGGGGCTTCCCTGGTGGCACAGTGGTTAAGGATCCGCTTGCCAATGCAGGGGACACGGGTTCAAGCCCTGGTCCAGGAAGATTCCACATGCCGCAGAGCAACTAAGCCCGTGCACCACAGCTACTGAGCCTGCGCTCTAGAGGCCGCAAGCCATAACTACTGAGCCCGTGTGCCACAACTACTGAAGCCCGTGTGCCTAGAGCCCATGCTCTGCAACAAGAGAAGCCACCGCAATGAGAAGCCCACACACCACAACGAAGAGTAGCCCCCGCTCGCCGCAACTAGAGGAAGTCCACGGGCAGCAATAAAGACCCAACGCAGCCAAAAATAAATAAATAAAAATTTTTTAAAAATTTTTAAAAAGGTACAAACATCTACTTATAAGATAAATACTAAGTAATAGAGATGTAATGTACAACATGATTAATATAATTAACCCTGCTGTATGTTATATACAAAAGCTATTAAGAGAGTAAATCCTAAGAGTTATCACAAGAAAAATTTTTTTTCTTTTTTCTTTTGTATCTATGTGAAACGATGGATGTTCACTAAACTTATTGTGGTAATCACTTCATGATGTATTTAAGTCAAATCATTATGCTGTATACCTTAAACTTACACAGTGCTGTATGTCAATTATATTTCAATAAAACTGGAAGAAAAGAGAACAGCCATAGCAAAAAGGCATTATTATGTACAAAGGATATACAAAGTTATGCAAAGAGATTATACAAAGATAAGAAGGTTGGCAGACTTCTTATTGAAAACAATGCAAGCCAGAAGACAGACTTTAATGCAAATCTTTAAAATATTGAGCAAAAAAAAAACAACAAAAAAACCCCTGTTAACCTTGAATTCTATACCCAACAAAAAATTTCTTTTAAAAATTAAGACAAAATCATTTTTAGACATAGAAAAGCTGAAAGAAATGTTAAAGGAAATACTTTGGGCAGAAGGAAATTGTACAATGGAAATCTGGACCTATACAAAGGCATGAAGAACATCAGGAATAGTACCACACAGGTAAATATAAAATACTTTTGTTCTTATTATTTAAATATATTTAAAAGATAATTGTTTAAAGCAAAAGTGACAACTGTGTATTGTAAGGTTTTTAAAATATGTGAAGGTAGAATATTTGACAATAGCACAAAATCTGAGAAGGGAGAAATGGAAGTATATTGTCATAAGGTTCTGATTCTGTATGTGAAGTGGCATAATATCACTTGAAGGTAGCCTGTGATAAGTTAAAGGTATGTTCAACAAACTATAAAGCAACCACTAAAATAAAAGGACAAAGAGTTAGAGCTAATAAGCCAACAGAGAAAATGAAATGGAATCATACAAAATAGTCCAAAAGAAGGCAGGGAAGAAAAAGAATGTATTTAATACCACTGAACTGTGTGCTTAAAAATGGTTAAGATAGTAAATTTTACGATATGTGTATTTTGCCATAGTAAAAAAAAAAAAAAAAAATGGGGGGGGGGAAATGTGTGGGATGTAGCTTTTTCTCTGGTGGATTAGCAATGGAAAAGAGAGGAAAAAAGAATTGACATGAGAAGAGAGCTGAAATTTACTGAGCACCTCCCAGGCCCTGTGCACACATGATCTGATTCAGCGCTCCTGGTAACCTGTGTGATGATGACAGTGAACATCTACTATATACTAATGCATCTAGGTAGTGTTCTAAGAGCACTTTATATTCATTTGCTTAATTTTACAACAAGCCTATGAGGCAGGGACCATGAGTCATATTTTACAGACTCTGAGGGCACTGGTGCGCAGGGACACGGAATCACTTGCCCAGTATCCACACAGCTAGTAAGAGAAGGACCCTGCATTCAAACATAGTTTGGCCCTGGGCCTATGCTCTTAACCACGACACCAGCGACAGACCCCAAGACACCAGGCCCAGAGGCTTGAGTACTCACCAAAATCACCCTGCTAATCAGTGGTATTCAAACCTGGCTCTGTCTAGCTCCAAGCTCTCTTTTTTCCACCCCTCTCCCTGGGAGAAACTGAAGCAAAGGGGAAAGGCTGAAATTGGCTGCAGGGGTGGGCAGGAGCCTCACCTCGGAGGGCCACGTGGACCCGGTTTCCACAGCTGGTAGAAGAAGGATGTCTATCCTGCCAGGCCTTTCCAGCTCTAGATTTCTAAGATTTTGTGGACCAGGCACTGAGAACCCGCAGGATCAGGCACCCCCTGCCGCGCTGCGGGCTGCCAGATGTGGATGTTGGCTTACCCTTGAGGTGGGTGTTGGGAGGTCTGTCGTCTATCAGCTGCAGGTGCTGCCAGATCCACTTGTGGTAGAAGGGCGAGGTCGCAAGGTTTATCAACTGCAGTACTTCACAGCTGCCCTGCACACACGTCAAGAGACACAGCAGAAGGGTCAACCCCAGCTCCAGGTAGGCTAGGCTTTGAAGATAAGCTCTCTTTTGTTTTACTTACTTAATGCAAGTGGTTTCAGGTCCTTTTTAAAAATGAAAATGTTATCTATTCATCATAAAAAATTCAAATAGCTAAAGAGGCATGAGAACTAAAAAAACAAAAAATCACCATTGAGGATGTTATTGGGACAACTGGTGAAACTGATTATGGACTATAGATTATATATTATATCAATGTTAAATTCCTAGATTTCAAAAATTATTCTGTGGTTAATTTCTGATCTTAGAAAATAATCACTTAAGTATATAGGGGTAAATGAATATGATGAATGATACTTAACTCTCAAATGATTCAGGCAGGAAAAAAATATACATATATATAAAAGCAAATGTGGCAAAATGTTAATAATTGTTGAAGCCAGGTTAGGGTTATACAGGAATTCTTTGTACTGTTCTTGCAAATTTTCTGTAAATTTAAAATCATTCCAAAACTAAAAGTTTAAAAAATATTCAAATCAAACAAAGAAGAACATAGAGAAAGTTAAAACTATGTTAATCCTAACACCCAGAAATAACAAGGGTAACACTTTGGTGAATATTATTTCAAACTCTTCTCTCTAAGCATATAAGACGTATAAATACAATTTTTCATAAATAAGTCCTTTTGTGTAAAACAGACTCTTGTAACCTTTTTAAAAGCTCAATAATATATCAAGGACATCTTTTTATGCCAAGCAATATGGTTCTATGCTATTGTTTTTAATGATTGCATATTATTCTATGTATGCCATAATTTACATAAAATTAAAAATAAATATTCCGTTGAGCAAAAGAAGTCAGACACAAGGAGCACATACAATACGATTCCATTTACACAAAGTTAAAGAATAGGCAAAAGTAATCTGTGGTGACAGAAGTCAGAAGAGTGGTTACCTGTGTGGGGGCATTTTGTCTGGGAAAGGACGTAAGGGAGCCTCTGAGGTACTGAAAATGTCCTCTATCTTGATTTGGGTGATGCTTACACAGGGGTATACATATGTAAAAATTCATCAAGCTGTAGAAGTCTAGATTTGAGGTCCTTATTGCATATATGTTACACCTCAGGAAAACATTTTTGAAGATTAATATTTAGTTGTTTCTAATTTGCCAGTATTATATATAACTCTGATTTCGTTCAGGACAACAAAATCCCCAGTTTAAAAAAACTCACCACCTTCCCAAACTCTCTTACAGTGGGGCTGGCAGTGACTCAGTTCTGGCTAATGAGATATAAGTGGAAGACTGATGGATAAATCTCCAAGGAAAGCTATGGTTATCCTTCCCACTACCTTCTGCCTGAAACTCAGATGTGATGGCTGGAGGTGGAACAGCCATACTGTCACCATTAGGATGAAAGCCATAAACTGTGGACGATGAAGGGAGAAGCTAGAAGGGGTCTGGGTTCTTGATGACTTCCTAGGACAGCTGTTCTAGCCCTGGATTGCTTAATTCTAGACTATTAATACTGTGACCTGCAGTGGACAGCAACTTTTAACTGATAACCTTGTACTTACATCTTAACGCCCGTAGTGGTCATTAAGGCAAGTACTTGAGTTCTCCTTCCAGGCACATGGCAGGATTATACTTTTCTACCCTTTGAATTAGGCATGGCCTTCTTACCACTTTGGCCAATTTCCTTAGCAAAGTGACTTGTGATAATCCTGGGTAGAAACTTTAAAAGCCAGGGAATTCCCTGGCGGTCCAGTGGTTAGGACTTGGTGCTCTCACTGCGGGGGCCCCGGGTTCGATCCTTGGTTGGGGAACTAAGATCCTGCAAGCCGCTCAGCGAGGCCTAAATAAATAAATAAATAAATAAAAGCCATCACTTGACTCTCAATATTACCTTCTCCTGTTCTATTGATCATAGAATCATGGGTCAAGAGGGGTCCATGTCTCCATGTGACCTGGGTCCCTGAGTGACCATGAGGAGTAAGGCTTCCTGCTGACCTGCTATGATCAGGTAGTGGGAGGAAGGAATATATCTTTGTCAATCCACTGAGATCTGAGGATTTTAAGAATAATTGTGGCTTAATCCAGTTTATCCTAATATAATACCTATGCTTGACTATCTCCTTGGGATTCATTCCTAAAGGTATTATGCATGTTCTAAATTTTGATACATATTTCCAAACAGCCCTCCAGAAAAGTTAGATAAGTTGTTTTTTTTAAATAAATTTACTTATTTTATTTATTTATTTATTTTTTGGTGCATTGGGTCTTCGTTGCTACATGTGGGCTTTCTCTAGTTGCGGTGAGCAGGGGCTACTCTTTCCTGTGGTGCGCGGGCTTCTCATTGCAGTGGCTTCTCTTGTTGCGGAGCACGGGCTCTAGGCACGTGGGCTTCAGTAGTTGCGGCACGTGGGCTCAGTAGTTGTGGCGCACGGGCTTAGTTGCTCTGTGGCATGTGGGATCTTCCCGGACCAGGGCTCGAACCGGTGTCCCCTGCATTGGCAGGAGGATTCTTAACCACTGAGCCACCAGGGAAGTCCCTGGAAATGTTAGATAAGTTTACACTCTGTCCAACAGTGCATAACAGAACCTGTTGTAATACATCTTTGTAGTACATTGACAGCTGGGTTCTCACAACCCTTTTAATCTTTTCTAATCTGAGAGGCAAGAAAGATACGTCATTTTTCTTATGTATTTCATACTTTATAAAATCTTAATCTTTTTTAGTAGGAATTCTAAAAGACACATTATAAAGGGTTAAGGTTCAAGATAGATTACTGCTGAACAGGAAGGAGAAGAAGAGATCAAACATTTAATAAGCCCTTATTATATTCCAGGCATTGTGTTAGGAGCTTTATTTATTTATTTTTTTAATTTATTTATTTTTTTAAAGATGAGCTATTCTATTTATTTATTTATTTATCCTTGGCTGTGTTGGGTCTTTGTTTCTGTGCGAGGGCCCTCTCCAGCTGCGGCAAGCCGGGGCCACTCCTCATCGCGGTGCGCGGGCCTCTCACCATCGCGGCCTCTCCCGTTGCGGAGCACAGGCTCCAGACGCGCAGGCTCAGCAGTTGTGGCTCACGGGCCCAGTCGCTCCGCGGCATGTGGGATCCTCCCAGACCAGGGCTCGAACCCGTGTCCCCTGCACCGGCAGGCAGACTCCCAACCACTGCGCCACCAGGGAAGCCCAGGAGCTTTATTCAACATTCATTCAACAAACATTTATCCACCAGGAACTGCAGGTACTGGAGAAACACACATGAGCAGTTCTCTCTGGAAAGACTCTCATGGGTCTTTAATCGCATCTGTATCTGTGGAAAAAACAATTTCACCATGTGTTCCCAAATGATAAACTGTTCAAAATGAGTTGATTATGGGCATTAATTATGTTTGTAGTGCTAGCGGAAATCATGTTCTCCAACTTTGCCGTGACCCCAAGGACGCACAGCCACCCGATGCTGATTTCTCCCTCTAGTGGCAATATCAGTAAACTACAGGAGTCGGGACAACTGTTTTTAGCAGATGAACATTTAAGCAGCTGGTCAGGTGGGAAATTAAAATGAGAAAAAAAGATCAGTCCCTTTAGAGGTGGCAGGTGCACTTCAACTCCAGCCAGAGTGGCCACACCAGAATATAGCCTGGTATTGCCTGATCTTCTGAATATTCAAAAGAAGCCAGAAATCAGAACTTTTATGTAGAATCTTCACATTAACAATTAAATCAGGTTTTAGCAAAACACTATAAGGGATAAACCAACTCATCTGTTAGGCAAGAGGCTCTCTACCTGCTGTCATTTTGTGACATCTGTATTATTTTTCTCAGAATGAAGTTCAAGCATTAGAAATCACCTGTGATGCTTATTCAGATGCAGATTTCCGGAGTTAATGAAGCAGAATTTCTGGAGTGAGGCAGGACTCTGCCATTTTCAGAAGCACTCTAGGAGTTTGTTATGCTTACCAAAATTTGAAAACTCTTCCCTTAGATCAGGGGTCCTCCAGCTTTAGTGCACATCAGAATCACCCTGAAGCAGATGTCAGTGTTGTCAGAACACAGATTACTGAGCCCCTTCTCCCAGAGTGTTGGGTTTAATAGCTCTTGGGTGGGCCCGAGAATTTGCCTTTCTAATGAGTTCCCAGGTGTCGTTGCTGGTCCAGCGACAACACTTTGAGAACCACTGGATTAGAGGGTGACTGAGGTGAGTGAGTATGTGCTGAGCTAATCTCATCCTCACAGACTTTATGAAGTAAGCACATAGTCCCATTTTACAGATAAAGAAATGAAGGCTAAACCAGATTAAGAACCTTCTGCTGGTCAGGATGTAACCATCACGCTGAGTAAAGAAAGTCTTGAATTTATATCCCTTACTGCTCATCTCCCCCATCTTTTCTGGTTATACAGTATCAAAAGAGCTTAGAGTTAAATTTGCAGACACATGGCATTCTTGGCTTTGGAGGCAATCATCCCAATATTTTAGGAAAGAGGAAGCAGATATCAGGGGAGAAAGAATGGCAAATTATTCAGGTTGGCCTTCAGGGCTCTCCACCACCAGTTTCTCTTCTAGGCTTTCTCCCACCTCTCCTCACATGACCATCAGGATTCTCCAAACTTATCAAACTCTTCCCCCCTCCACTGGCAAGGACCTCATCCTCATCCTCGCCCTCCTCCGGGTCAGATCCTGTGCATCCAATCCCCTTTTAGCGTTAGTGTGTAGAGGCTGGAAACCAAACACTACATTTCCCAAGGTACCTTGAAGCTAAGGCTCTGGATGGGATTTGGGTTCCACCAATCCAGTGCACCTGGGCAAGGCTTGGTTTTGGAACTGTGGGGCATCCACTTTGCTAGTGGAGACGGTGGCTTCCTCAACTTGGCAGGAGCAGCAGCACCAGTGACAGTCCAGTTCTGGAGTCTGATTTGGAGTCGTTTGCGAGTCATTTTCAGTCTAGAGCCTGTTTCTTCAGCTCTACCTTCACCAGTAAATCTGTTAGCCATTTAACATCCTGCAGTAAATCCCTTCCTGCTTGCATTAGCTAGACTTGACGGTTCTCTGGGACTGAACCCAAAAATCACAACACAAACACATCCCTGGTGATGCTGAAACAACCGGCTCTTGGGTAAAATGTATGCACATCTATACATTTTACTGTTATGAAGGGTGTGTTACACACAATTTATAAATAATAATAAAATATACCACACTCTTATTGGAAATTCCATATAGCCAATCGATTCTCACAGAATGCTTTTATTGACTTTGGCTGAACTCATATCAGTGGCTAGTCTATAGTCACAATTCAACCATAATTTGACAAATGAATTTGCATCCCAATCTATAAATTTAATATTATTAAGTCTGACTTGTACTCTACTGGTAAACTATTTCTCACCCTCTTATAAATTATATTCATTAAATTGAAACCTCTTTTAGCTTTAACACTATGTCTATCAGAACTTCACCTGTTCACCAATTATATAACTTCTATGATGAATCTATGATGAGTCATTTTTAAATACTGGAAAACATTTCCTTAATTTTCTGCTCTTTACAATGTAATGGCTACAGACCCAGCCCACTTTGAAATTTAATCTGAATTATAAACATTTTCTCTATAGCTTTCTTAAGACAATCAGCAAAGCCATAAATCAAGACCTGACTTAGAGAGTCTGCCTATTTCCATTGTGTGTGCACATACTCCCACCATGGTCGATTTTCAGCTACCGATGGGAAGTCACTGCATGTGGAACTGAGAAGAGATGTGCACAATGGTAGAGATTTCCACCATATGGATACAATGGGCAAAAGTAACTTCAAGAGCATAGATAATAGTAAAATGCAATAAATCCAGGAAATGATAAGTTTTTCAGTATTTACTACCCTTGTTTTCAATATTTAATTGTAGGTTTATATAATTTAATTTTTAATAATTATCATGTGTACTGACTTGCAAAAGTCCTGAGAACTTAACAATCAGCTCTCTCAGGCCAGGAAGAGCCAGCTCCAGCACACAACCAATCTTGCCCGCTACTTTTGTCTAAGGGCCCAATACTTCAATGCTCATCTTCCACCTCACCTCCTCCAGGAAGCCCTCCTTGGAGCCTTCAGCCTTTAGAGAGTTCCCCATCCTGAATTCTTGTAATTCACAGAGTTTGTACTAATCACTTGGTAGTCGGCATTGACAACTTTGTCTACACTCAGAATCTAGTGGAGAAGATATATAAGGAGAGGGAACCAATCTTTTCTTTTTTTTTTTTTTTTTTTTAATATATAAATTTATTTTATTTTTGGCTGCGTTGGGTCTTCATTGTTGCGTGTGGGTTTTCCTCTAGTTGCAGCAAGCGGGGGCTACTCTTTGTTGCGGTGCATGGGCTTCTCATTGCGGTGGCTTCTCTTGTTGCAGAGCACAGGCTCTAGGCGCACGGGCTTCAGTAGTTGTGGCACTCAGGCTCAGTAGTTGTGGCTCGCGGGCTCTAGAGCACAGGCTCAGTAGTTGTGGCGCACGGGCTTAGTTGCTCCGCGGCATGTGGGATCTTCCCAGACCAGGGCTTGAACCCGTGTCCCCTGCACTGGCAGGCAGATTCTTAACCACTGCGCCACCAGGGAAGCCCCAGAGAACCAATCTTTTCCACCTTTGTATCCCTCCAGAGCCTGGGCCACTGTGTCATGATCTTGGCAAAAACTTGGCAAATGTCTGTGGTGGCTTAACATGTAGGCAACAGGTATAGGAGATATTAAATATGGGAGTTTTGGGGCAGAATTCTGGCTCTGCCACTTACTAGCTAGGTGGCCTTTCTTAAGGCATCTTAGCTTCAACTTCTTCATCTGTAAACTTGGAATAATAATATCTTCCTGGTAGAGCTACAGTGAAGATTTATGGTAGAATGGTACTAGGTACACAGTTATTCATCAAAGCACTGTTTGAAATAGCAAACGCTGAGATAACCTAAATTTCCATCAATTAGGGAACTGGTTAAAGTACAACCATACATATGGAATCTAAAAAAACAGTACTGATGAACCTAGTGGCAGGGCAGGAATAAAGACGCAGACATAGAGAACGGTCTTGAGGACACAGTGGGGGAAGGGGAAGCTGGGACGAAGTGAGAGAGCAGCACTGACATATATACACTACCAAATGTAAAATGGATGGCTAGTGGGAAGCTGCTGCATAGCACAGGGAGATCAGCTCGATGCTTTGTGATGACCTAGAGGGGTGGGATAGGGAGGGTGGAAGGGAGACACAAGAGGGAGGGGATATGGGGATATACGTATACATATAGCTGATTTACTTTGCTGTACAGCAGAAACTAACACAACATTGTAAAGCAATTATACTCCAATAAATATATAAAAAAATAAAGCACAACCATACAGTAAAATACTCATGAGTGGTAAAAGAGAATGAATGAGTTCTTTATGTACTGATATGGAACAACCTACAGAAATACTCTTAAATGAAACAGGAAAGTGCAGAACAGTCTGTATAGGATGACACCACTTATGAAAAAAAAGGAAAAAACATATACACACGCATTTGCCTGTATAGAGAGAGAACGTGTGGAGGACAGAGACATAAGAAACTGGTGCTGGTGGTGGTCTCTGGGGAGGGATACTCTGGGAGAGAGGGGGGGAGGGAGACATCACTCTTGTGAACATTTTGAATTTTGAACCATGTGAAGTACTACCTATTCCAAAATAAACAAAAAAAGATTAATGATGTTAGTAGAACTCCTAGCACAGGAGCAAAGAGCCTCAAAAAAAATAGTGACTCTTATGATGATGATGATGATGATGAACTGCTTAGGATTTGAGCAGGGTCAACAATTGATGGAAAGGTCAACTCAAATCCCAAATCCCAGCTTCTGGCAAGAAGAGCTTTGGGGTCAGACAGACCTGGGTTGAACCCTGCCTCTGCTCCTCATCAACTGCGTGACCTTGAATAAGCCACTTAACCTTCCTTTCCACCTCTGTAAAATGGGAATAATGACAATATCAACCTCCTTAAATTTTCTTTTCATTATCAACCAACAGAGCAGGGGGCAAAGGACATAAAGCAATTCACAAAACACAAAATTTAGATAGTAAACAAACATGATTAATCTCACTAGTAATCAGAAAAAAACATAAGTTAAATCCTCAATGAGGCAGTAATTGCCACATATTAAATTTTAAAACTTTTGAAAGAATGACGGTAGAGGTTGGTGGCACTGGCAAAGTTGTATGTTGCTGGGAGCTAGAGAAAGTGGATCCCTCCTTGTGAAAAGCAGTTTGTTCCAAGAGTCATAAAAATGGTGATGCTAAGCAATTTCGATTTTGGAAATCTATTCTGTGGTAACGAGCTCATTTGTCCCTCTTCCTGGAAAGTTGTATAATGTGGTAGTATCACTTTTACAATTTAGAGATTATAATTATAAAAAGTGATCTGGAGACTTCCCTGGTGGCGCAGTGGTTAAGAATCCGCCTGCCAATGCAGGGGACACGGGTTTGAGCCCTGATCGGGGAAGATCCCACATGCCACGGAGCAACTAAGCCCGTGAGCCACAACTACTGAGCCTGCGCTCTAGAGCCCGCGAGCCACAACTACTGACCCCGAGTGCCACAGCTACTGAAGCCCACGTGCCTAGAGCCCGTGCTCCGCAACAAGAGAAGCCACGGCAATGAGAAGCCCGCGCACCGCAACGAAGAGTAGCCCCCGCTTGCCGCAAGTAGAGAAAGCCCGTGCGCAGCAATGAAGACCCAATGCAGCCAAAAAGAAATAATAAATAAATAAATAAGTGACCTGGCATCATTAAAATTCAAGAGCCAAGTGCATAATTTAAATATGTATCTGTTTGTAAATAAACATGTATATGAGCTGAAGGAGGGGGTACCCTCCCCACACCTGCCCTCTTTGTAATAAATATAACAGCTATATCTTAACGTTCACAGCAACCCTCTGAGGGAGGGAGGCCAAAGTGTGTCCTTTGTCTTTTTTTTTTTTTAACATATTTATTGGAGTATAATTGCTTTACAATGGTATGTTAGTTTCTGCTGTATAACAAAGTGAATCAGCTATATGCATACTATAACCCCATATCCCCTCCCTCTTGCATCTTCCTCCCTCCCACCCTCCCTATCCCACCCCTCTAGGTGGTCACAAAGCAGGAGCTGATCTCCCTGTGCTATGCAGCGGCTTCCCACTTGCTCTCTATTTTACATTTGGTAGTGTATATATGTCCATGCCACTCTCTCACTTCGTCCCAGCTTACCCTTCCCCCTCCCTGTGTCTTCAAGTCCATTCTCTACATCTGCCTCTTTATTCCTGTCCTGCCCCTAGGTTCTTCAGAACCATTTTTTTTTTTTTTAAGATTCCATATATATGTGTTAGCATACGGTATTTGTTTTTCTCTTTCTTACTTCACTCTGTATGACAGACTCTAGGTCCATCCACCTCACTACAAACAACTCAGTTTTGTTTCTCTTTATGGCTGAGTACTATTCCATTGTGTATATGTGCCACATCTTCTTTATCCATTCACCTGTCGATGAACACTCCTTTGTCTTTTTAAGTAGCACGTGGGCGCTCAGAAAAAGACGTGTTGAAGGCCAGGGCTCTGCTGGTCACCTGGCTACAGGACATTAGATTAGGCACGCTCTTCCTAGCTTCACCACCCCACCCCAGACCTCTTACCTTACACACAAACACGATGGAGGACGATTCTACAAAGTCCTTTGAGATCAGCTGCCCGTATGAGAACTTCTCTATCTTCCCCAGGATTACGAGCTTCCAGAGCTTCTCATCGGACCAGGAGTGAAACAGATCCATCTTCCTGAGGGGAAAAGCCTGTTAGACTTCATCGCCCTCCGTCACCAAGGGGGCTCAGAACTTAGCAATTTCCAGAAAAGGAATATGTTCTCCTGCTCTTGCAAAGGCCTGAGGCAGAAGATTTCACACCCACCCTGCTCACTAGCCTAGCCTGCAGCCGGTCTCCTGTCACTTGTCCTTTGCTCCCCTGCCCTCTTCTCAAGGCCCTGCCCTTCAGCTGCTGCCCTCACTGCGCCTCAGACGCACCCGGGGTGATTGGAGCTCTGCTTCTTTCACTTCCGCTCCTCCCTCCAGGAGCTTCTCCCGGCTGAACCCCCTGCCAACCTTGTTACCACTGAGCTACTCCCATTCCAAGGAGCATCCAAGAGTTCCTCACTTCAGCTCGCTGGCTATCCTGTCCCCCAGCCCAGCAGTCCGGGCCCTACCTTTGGTTTGGGCAGCTCATTCCAACCCCTGTCTCCTCCAGCCTATTGGCTTCAAATCCTCAGCCCTGGGCCTGGGAATGGAGGAAGTCTGGACTCTCCTCCTTCGGCCTGTTTGTGCCCTGTGGTGAAAGGCCCACCCGGCAGTGACCACCCCTTCCGCTGATCTTGAACCTCATACACCGCTGATCGTGGGGATTCCCTTCCCTCGCAGGTGGCCCCACGGGGCTGCCAACAAAAATCATCTTAGATCTTCTCAGCTCCAACAGATTATGAGCTCTGAACTCGAGTGATTCAGGCCTCAACCTAGGTGGGGGGCCACCGAGTTCTGTCCAGGGTATCAAAGGAGAACACAGTCAGTGCCATGCCCAAGGAGGAGAAGGGTCTGGAAACACAGGAGGAAAGCAGGGCCACCACAAAAGGAGCACCTCCTGGGCCAAGACTGAGCCACACACTTCCCACGATCACCTCATCTGATTCTTACAGTGACCTCGGGAGAGAGGAATTGTTATCCCCATTTTACTGCGCAGGAGACTAAAGCCCAGAGAAATGAAGTGACCTATCTAGGGTCCCATGGTGGATAAGCCTAAGAGCTGAGATTAGAACACGGTCCTATTTTTCTTCCACTGTATAAAAAAATGAACTGCCCTTCCCTTCAGAACCGAGTCCCTCCCTTTTCGGGCTGCAGCCCCTTCATGCAGATGGCTTTCTCTCAGTTCCAGCCCACCGCTCTGCTCAACACGCTTCTCTATGGCCCTGCAACCCCACAACCTGTATTCTCAGTGCCAGTGCACATGCTCCATTTGATTTTCACTCTTTGCCTCAAGGCAAGTAACTAAAGATAATTAAATGAGCACCTGCATGCGCGTGGCACTGTGATAACACAGGGATGATGATGGTGAAAAAGGCAGGTCTGCCCGTGCCACTGTGCTGCTTACTGTCTGATGGCACAAATAAACTGTAAAGAAGGTATTAGATGATCAAGAATTACAGTTTGGATGGGGCTTTAAGGAAACACAGGGTAGAAGCACTGAGGGGGCACCCTCTCTATTCTGGAGTGAGGGTAGGTGGGCTTGGTTAGTGAGGCGGGGCGGTGAAGCCCAGAGACTTCTGAGTCAGGCATTCTGGACACATCACCATCCTGATCCTTGCTTCCCTCACTGTAAACTGGGGAGAAAAAGAGAAAGACCATCATGGGTTGAATGTGAGATTAGATATAACGGGTGGTACAAAGGGCTGAGCATCCTGCCTGGCCCAGCAAGTGCTCAGTGCATGTTAGCTATTCTGTTGTTACTATCCCATAAGGAAGGGATATCTGAACTGCGACCTGAAGGTATGTTAGGAGTTTGCTAGACAGAGAAGTTGGGTGGGAGGTGGGTACCAAAGAGTATTCCAAGCAGAGAGAACAGCACCTAGTGTTCCCCACTGGGTCTAGGACAAAGGCACCTAATAAACACACAGGGGGAAGATGCTGGCTGGTGGAGTTACCTAAAAAATTCAAACCGATGCTGAGCATCTTTTTTAACTTCTTGGTCCAGTTTATTAGCAAGGAAATCCTCTCTGTCAACAACCAAGAGCTCTGTTTCTTCCATACAGACCACGGTGGCCCTCCTCACTGAAGAAGTTAGAAAGCCCATTTCCTGTTGGGTAGACAGGGGCAAAGGCAAGTGAGAGGTCACCCCTGGCGCTCTGCCCGCAGCCCTGACCACCTCTTCCCTGCTTCCATCTCCCCTGAGAAATCTCTCCTCCCCAGACTGCAGGTTCCCTGGACTGTCCTGTGCCCCTGCTCACTCCCTGCTTCTATGGGCCCACGCCCCTCCCTCTTAGTATGTTGCTTGTGGAAAAAGAGGCAACTAGCTTGACCAGGGCAGAGAAAGGAAGCTGGAGAGGCCTTGCTGAGGAGTCACTGCATCTCTAGAGGGTTATAGAGGGAACATACTCCTTAAACATCACAGACGAAGTGGTGGGACTTGGACATCACTGCCTCCAACTCAATCGGCATTTGACAGGTAAGGGCTCTGTGACCCACAACAGGGCAGTGACTTGCACAGAGTGAAAGGCAGGACTGGGCCTGGCCTAGAGGTTGTAGCAGGAGTCCTGTCACACC
Source organism: Balaenoptera physalus (assembly GCF_965194825.1). Taxonomy (NCBI): domain Eukaryota; kingdom Metazoa; phylum Chordata; class Mammalia; order Artiodactyla; family Balaenopteridae; genus Balaenoptera; species Balaenoptera physalus. The sequence continues at coordinate 23,524,027 of NC_138898.1, forward strand.
CCCAACCCCACCACAGGAACGCAGACCTGTCCCCCGTGCTCACCCCAAAACAGCTGCCCTTTTGCAGCAACGTCGGGTGAGGGTCCAGGAAGGCACTGCTGCCATCTTCGTCCTCGGTCACAGCCACCGTGCCCAGGTAGATGAAATAAAAGCTGTTGCCCCTCTGGCCCTTCTTGACAATCACACGCCTGCGACCAAACCTGGGAAAAGACCACGGCCAGTTGATCTGGTAGCAACACAGGGTCTGGTCCCTAGGGGGAGGAGATCTGGATGGGCCGTGCTCTCTGCTCTGGAGTATGAAAGCACAGACTGGGACTAGAAGGGACCTCAGAACAGCCCAGCCCCATCCCCATCAAGCTTGACCCCTTCACTAGCATTTGTCCAGCTGCCCACCTCCATTAGAGGAAGCTGCCGGAGAGCAGAGCCTTTGTCAGTCTGGTTAGGCAATGAACAGTTGTTGAGTAAATGAATGAACAAATGCTGGAAGCAATGGATAAGTAGCTACATGATTATGAGCACTGGCTTTAGAGTCAGACCAGGATCCAGATCCTGGTTTTGCCCTTAGCTGTGGGACACTAGGCAACTCATATCCCCTCTCTGAGCCTCAGTTACTCTTGTCTGTAAAATGCAGATGAGCATACCTAGAAAGAGATGGATAAATGATCTTATTATGATCCCTAATAGCTCACTATCCAACTGGGAACCTTTAGGGCAGAGGTACACAGGTTCAGAGCAAACTAACAGTTCTTAAGCTCAGAGGAGGATAGTTTCTGTATTTCAAATGCAAGTTCAAATCAAATCTCACTTCTTTTAGTATTTATTCATTTCCTTCATTCATCCAATAAGTTAGACAAATACCAATGGTGTCTAACAGGTGTAGTGATAAAAAATACAAATTTTGTTCTCAAAATTATGGTCAAGTACAAGAAGTAAATAAGGTTTAAAAATGCTTTAAAAGAGGTAAGGCGCAGGCTAATTCAGAAGCACAGAGAAAGGGCACTTAACCCAGTTTAGGAAGGCCAGAGAGGGCTCTAGGATGGTGGCTAGAGTCATCCAGATGGCCAGAGAGATGGAAGAGTGTCGTAGGCACAGGGACCACCATGTCCAAAAGCACAGAGATGGCAGGAGGCCTGGCATATTCAAAGAAAGAACAGTAAGCTCCATCAGACAGGACAATGTACAAACCAGAGGCTTTATCAATAGAGGAAAGAGGCGACAGCCCAGATGACAACGACTAGATGGGAGAAGGCAAGCATATTCAGCCAGGAAATAAGACTTTGGGGACGAGAGAACACAGGCCAGCCTTCATTCCAGGGTAGACCCTCAGAGACCATAACCTACATTTTGGGAGTGAAGAGATATCTCATACAGCAGATATCTGTTGTTTTCTCTGCCAAGCATCTGGTCACCTTTTTCCACCAACTGCACCCTGATTTTACTTTGTGGGAAACACCTTTTCTTGACTCTTAGACAATCGGAACATCACTAACCCACTGGTGATTCAAGTGAGATCACCCTGGCTCAGAAAGAACTAATCCCAAGGCTCTGACTTGACTGGGAAGAGGTATTCTCTCCTTCCCAATGGACTGAACCTGGAAAGCTAGAAGTTTGGAGCTGTGGCTGTAGCAGCCGGCTTGCCACCATGAAGGGAGAGTCTCAGAGACTCTCCTTTGCATTTGCATTTGCATAAGCTGCTTATGCAAATGAAGTGCCAAGAGATGGAGAGAGACAGACACAAACGTGGGTGGGTCCCGGTGACACTGAGCCCCTGAATCCAGCTGAGCCTGAAGCTGGAGAACTATCCCAGGACTTTCAGATACATGAGCCACCAATGCATTCCCTTAGGCTGGGTTTTCTGTCACTTTCGAGTGGAAGAATTCTATCTAATCTGCTAATTCCCAGTCCCAGAAATAGTAATCAGCAACTAGCGGAGGGCTTTAACAATTATCACCTCCTGATGTTCACAAAAAGCCTGTAAAATTCATATTATTATCTTTATATCACTCACGGGGATACTAGGCTCAGAAAGGTTAAGTGGCTTGCCTGAGGTCACACAGCAGACGGGGCATTAAACTCCAGAGCTTCTAAGCCTGTGACTCTTTTTCTTTCTGTGACGCCATTCTGCCTGCTATAGAATCTTACTTTAAGACAGCAGTGACTCCCTCTCTTCTTTACTGGACTAGAACAAAGCAGATGGTTCCCTCTGCCTGGAATGCCCCGTCTACACGTCCACTTGTCAAATCTACCTGTTCGAATGCCACCTCTTCTGTGAAACTCCCTTGGCCAAGCTAGCTGGAAGGTTACCTCCTCCTGGCTTATTACCTGTGAAACAGACCCTGCATGGGTCATAAAGGGTCGTCCATAATCCGTAATTAGTTGTGGTTATGTCTTAGACTGTGACCGCTATGAAGGAAGATAGGGCACAAACCTATAGTGACCCTACATCTTAGATTTTCAAGACAGGTCTTACCTCAAATATTCTGCTAGGCTGCCCCCCTGAGGCCACTGAAATGTCCTGGAAATAACTATTTTCACATGCACCTCTTAGGCTTCTCTACTACAAGGGATTTACAAGGTCCTTTTTTGTGTGTGTCATGGACCAATTGACAATCTGGTGAAGGCTTCACAGAACAATGTTTTAAATGTATAAAATAATATACATTAGAATTACAGTTAAGAAAAAACCAAGTTTGTGATATAGCAATACATGTGCCTCTTTATTAAGGCACTGAAAAACAAGAGCCAGCAGCAGATCTAATAACTACCATCATTTCAAAGATGTGATAAATATAAATTATCTTTTGAGAAATCTGCAGCAACTTGAATATATCATAATACCTGTATTTTTTTATTTATAAAAAAAATTATACAGGGACTTCCCAGGTGGTCCAGTGGTTAAGAATCCACTTCCCAATGCAGGGGATGCGGGTTCGATCCCTGGTCAGGGAACTAAGATCCCACATGCCACAGGGCAACTAAGCCCGCATGCCACAACTCGAGAGAAGCCTGCGCACTGCAACGAAAGATCCTGCATGCCGCAACTAAGACCCGACACAGCCAAATAAATAAATAGTATGGAGTGGTTTGCTACCTACATTCATGACTGAAGGAAATTATAAATTTCAGAGGTTAATGAAAATACAGATATAATATTTTTTCTCATCCAAGTTCACAGACCCTTGCCCTAGTTGTTCCTACCTGGATGTAGTACCTCACCTGTGATCCCTTCTGGCTTTTAGGGCCTGGATTTGAGTCTCGGCTCTGCTACTTATTTTATGGGTGAACTAGGATGACTTATTTCCCCCCCCCCGAGCCTCAGTTTCCTCATCTGAAAAGTGAGGGGATTAGACTAGATCCTTTCTGAGGTTCCAACCAGCTCCTCTCCAGACTCAGTGACTCCTTAATTCTGGGTAGATTCTCAATGAATGGCTGAGACACAGTGGGCTGCAGTCATAACGGTGAGTACCAAGGTGAAGTGACAGATGGTTTCTCACGGCTGACACCCCGCAGAGGGCTGGTAGACCCGCCGTGGCCTTCGCAGCCGGGCCCTTCTTGCCCAGCCCAGCCCCAGCCCAGGGGCCAAGGGATGTGCCCCTAACTGACCGTTCAAAGCGCATGACCTTGGCCAGGAGCAGCTGCAGGGGCTCCGAGTAGTTCCGGTAACTATCCAGAACCTGCAGGAGGTTACAGAGGGACTGGATCTCGCGCTCTGCCCTCCAAGCGGGCTTCTTCTGCGTGATCTGAATGGCCCTTGGAGGGAAGTGACCCTGGAAAGAGAGAGCCGAAGTGACACAGAGGACCCAGCAGTCTCCCCCAGGGGCTAGCAGGCAACTCCCCACACTCCTGCTTTCACACTTTCCCACTCCCCATACAATAGCGGCTGACATGTAATGAGTGCTTCCTGTGTGCCAGGCATCGGGATAGGCAACTTACACACACCGTCTTATTGAATCTTTACCTAAAGAAGCGAGGCACGATTATTATCCCCTTTGACAGATGAAGACACTCAGGCAGGATTATTACCTAGATTTGTTACATGCCAAGGCCTGTATCCCCAACTACTGATCATACTACCTCTGCTGTTCATTGACCACGCCCCCAAGTCAATAATGGGGCTCCCTGGGCTCCAGGGGCCCTTTGACACACTTCAGTCAGGGGAGAGCTCCCCTGCCTCAGCCTATACCTCAGCCTGCTCCGGGAGTCTAAGGAACAAAGAGAGCCTACAGAGACGCTTAGCTAACCCTCAGGACTCGTGGACCAGGGGGCGGGCAGATCTACCCATTGGCTCACCACTCCTACCTGCCGGGGAAATGGCACTGTGAGTTGTTAACACCCCGCACTGGCTGCCCATTGCACTTAGGAGAAAATGTTAACTCCTACCACAGCCTGGGGCCCCACATGGCCTGACTCCCTACCTGCCTACTGCCCTCCAACCTCTCCTCCTGCCTCTCCCCTCATTCTCTAGCCTCTAGCCTTCTACCCATCTCTTGCACGTGCCAAGCTCACTTCTGTCTTTAGATCTTTGCTTGGGCTGTTTCCTCTGCCCGGAATGTTCTTCCCCTGGGTTTTCACATGGATATGGCTGCCGTCTCCTCCTCCTCACTCTGCTCTCAGCTCATATGGTGCCAAATCCTCAGGGAGTTCCTTCTGGATCATCTGAGCTAAAATAGCAGGCCCCCTTCCCAGCACTCTGTGAGCTCTGAATCATTCTCTTCAAAGCATTTAATACTTTCTGAAATGATCTTATTCTTTTTTTGTTAATGTGGATATTATCTGTCATTTCCCCACCCTACACACACACACACACACACACACACACACACACACAGTGTAGAACTGCACTGTCCACTATGGCAGCCAACAGCCACATGTGGCTACTTAAATTTAAATTAAATTAGATAAAAAATAAGCCCCTCAGTCACACTAACGACAAGTGTTCAGTAGCTACGTGTGTCTGCTGGCTACTGTTTTGGATAATGCAGACTACTAAACATTTCCATTGGCACAGAAAGTTCCATCGGACAAAGGTGCTCTAGAATATAAGCCCCAATAGAAACACGATAGTGGCCTTGTCTACCTTGTTTCCCACTCTAGAATAATGTCTCATCTGTAGTGGACACGCAACAAAATACATACTTATGGAAGGAAGGAATGAATACCGGCAGTCTTACATAACAGTAACTGTCATAGAAGCAAGAGGAAAGTGGGACATGATGCAGAATTCTGATCTTCACAACGACAGACCTGAAGCCTAGCATATTCCCTCGGAAAGGCAGTGTAGCACAGTGGTTAAAAGCACACAGGCTCTGCTGCCAGGTGCCTGGGTTTGAACTTTGTCCTGCAACTTCCCATTTGTGTGTCCTGGCACAAGTCTCTTCTCCCGGAGCCCCTGTTTCCCTACCTGATGATAACAGAAACTACATGTACAAATAGCAGGGTTAATACGTGTCAAGGGCTTACAATGCGCATGGCGCAGAGCATGGGCTATGGAAGTGCTGGTCTTTTTTATGGCCTGAATCCAATCTTTCTCCTTTCTCTCTCTTACTATCAATAACCCATTAGGATTTCTATCATAGGGTCTATTTATGGCAAAACAGATGCCTCTGGCTTCTATGAACCAAACTTATTTTTCGGGCCCACTTAGGGCCCTAATTCCTTCAGGAAATCCTTCTTATCACCCCTAACCCTTGAGACTGCCTTCTGTGGATTCCTACAGAAGTGACAGTTTGTTCTTAACTTCCTGGGTAAGTTTCATCACCTTAACTCCTAATTAGCTCCTTAAGGGAAGGTGTGAATGTTACACAACCTAGCACAGTCATCCTTGTCCTTCAGTATCCACAAGGTGGGGAGGAAGGATTGGTTCCGGGACCCCTGCCAATACCAAAATCTGCAGATGCTCAAGTCCCTTACCTAAAATGGTGTAGTATTTGCACATCCTCCTGTATACTTTAAATCATCCCTAGATTACTTATGATACCTAACGCAATGTACATACTATGTAAATAGTTGCAAATACAATAAATAGTTGCTGTCTGCAAGCAGTATTCAAGTTTTGCTTTTTGGAACTTTCTGGAATTTTTCTTTTCTGAATATTTTCTATCCATGGTCAGTTGAATCCACGGATGTGGAACCTGCAGATACAGAGAGCTGACTGTATTCCCCACCACCAGACACAGATCTAGGCCTACCTTAGGAGCTCATAAAGATATCTGGAATGGGGAAAAGGGAATAGTATTCAAACAGAGCCCTGCCTGTTTCTCACACACCATTTCTCAGCGCTGTCACCCTCACTCACTTCAGGCCAGCCATCTCCTCATTGTGTTCATCTAGCATACAGGAAGGATAAAGGAAAATAAGAGGGGCTGCCCATAATCCTACCACCCAGAACTAGCCATTTACATGCGGTATTCTTGTTTCCTGCCTTTTTCTTATGCATAAATAAAATTTTTGAAAATAACATAATACATGACTATTTTCCATTAAAAATCAGAACAATATATACAGTTAAAATCCCCTTATACCATGTCACCAGTAACCCAGACCTGCTCCCCACCACCAGAGTTAACCATTTATATATATTATTACATACTTATACGTGTGCCCACAGAATATGTATAGAATTGTTTTATTTTTATTTGCATAAATGTTAGACTGCTGACATCGTTTATGCAACTTGCCTTTTTTTCACTCAATATTTTTTTTAAACCATGTTTTAGAAATGTACCCATTGTTTCCAATGTCTCACAAATGCTATAATAAATGAGTCCATGATTCTAAGCCTCTATAATTCTTAGGATTCTTTCTGAGAAGGTTAGCATTAGTAGACTATATGGAAGTTGGGTTTTCCAGTGTTGTCTGAGAGACAGCTTATATATTTATAAAAGTGTGTGTGTGTGTGTGTGTGTGTGTGTGTGTATCAGCTTGATCGAGATGTAATTCACATAACATATGATTTCACCATTTAAAGTGTACAGATCAATTTTTAGTGTATTCACAGAGTAGTACATCACCACAGTGGGTTTTAGAACCTTGTAATCACCCTAAAAAGAAACCTGGTACCCATTCGCAGTCACTCAAAGGGCAGGTTTTTAAATCGGGTCTCTACTCTCCATCTCTGTGCTGGAGACAGAGCCAAGTGATAACTCATTCAAAAGGTAGAGAGGCCTTGCCTATATGATGGACTTTTCCTCTGTACTCGCCTCTCTCCTTCTATTGCTATGCACAGAATTGCCTCCATCTCCAGAGCTCTGTGGCTCTCAGAGAGACCTCTAGTTTCTCCTGTCTGAAGGGCGAAACTTGGGTAACCTTCAATGCGCAGTGTCAGACACTGGCTGGTCTCGAAAACTGAAGAAAACTCAGAATTTGGAGGACTTTACTGTGTTTCATATATAATGGGGCATGAGAAATTAGATCATGCCCAGGGGAAGCAGTCAACAGAAGCCACACCTTGGTTCCAAAGGAGGAGGAGGCAGCAGGGTGGCACAGGTGGTCCTGGTACCAGTTATAAAGCTCTGTTCTCCCTGCTTTTCCTAGAGATAAACCAGCATGGCTGCTCCAGGCCAGGGTCAAGTCAGGTCTACATTGGTGAGAACTTCAGATCTTCCCTATAAATAAGGAAGCCCCTTTAAAATTTAAATTAAATTTTAAATTTTAATTTAGTATCCAGGATTTGGTGGGGAGAAGCCAGGAAGATAATAATGCTTGAAATTCGGAGAACAAATCACATAGTCCAAATGACATGAAGGCATTCTCTTCTCAGAGTGGCCACCTGAGCCCAGGTGAAAGACAGATGTGCCCAGCATCTATCAGAAAGTTTCGGGCAGAGCCAGATTTCACACACAGGCCAGTGCTTTTTCCCACCACCCTGATTATTTCTCCTCTGTCTGGGGCTCTCACATCCTCTCCTTTGCCTTCTACGGTTTTCCCACTGGTCCAAGCACAGGTGATCTCCCGTGCTGGTTCTGCTCAGCTATAAAGCAACAATGGGTTTGGGGTTCAGCTGGGTGGCGGCGGGGAAGGCTCGCAGTCTTGGGATGCCAGAACTGAAAGGGATCACCAAGATCAGCTATTTTATAGGGGAGGAAACTAAGTGGCTAGCTCAGGGTGGCACACTGGGTTGGTGGCAGAACCTGGTCTGAACCCAGCTATCCTGATACCCAGCCCAGGGCTTCTTTCAGCCTATGATGCAAGAAAAAAAAAAAATTCCCAGCAGCAAGGTCAGAGCTGTGTATACATACCGACTCTGCAATGAAGTCCATGGTATCAAATGTGACTCGGCCTTGTTTCTTTTTCTGGGGAAAAAAAAAGGAAAGGGGGCTGCGGAGAGGAAGGAGAATCAGCAAGACTGTTTCTAGAATTTTGCACTGAAACCCTTCTGCGTACCTGGGCCACTGCGGTAGGCAGGAAGCCTTGGGAAACCTCCTACCAGCTGGGCCTCTCATGTCCACCTCCGCTCAAAAGCCCCAGCTCCACACAGGACTTGGGCCCAGCACCGACAATGTATTATTATGGAGGCACAGAAAGACGGGGGTGGGGAGAGGGAAAGGAGGATGAAGAGAAGAAGGATGGAGAGAGAAAAGGAAGAGGGAAAAGAAGCAAAAAAAAAGGAAAGTATAGAGGAAAAAAAAGAACAGAAAAGAGGGATAAAAAGGAAGGAACAAATGAAGCCAACCTTCATTAAGTGCCTATAACGAGCCGGGCACGGCTTATCTTATTCCATTTCATCATCAGGACAAAGCAGGTATTACTGAGCAGCTCCACTGAGGAACTGAAGTGGGTGAAGGAAGTTGCCCAAGAATCACACAGTGAGGAAATGGTCCTCATCTGAAGGATGGCCAGGAAGAAGAGGTATAGGAGGTCTTAGGGATGAACTAATTCAACCCTATTTCCTAACAGATGCAGAGAGGATGTGGAAAGAGTAGAGAAAGGGGCAGAGAGAGAGGAAAAAGATCTGTAGGGGGGAGTAGCAGGGGAGGAAAGGGACAAACAAGGCCCTGAACAGCATCCTGGGGCAAACCAGGACCCCCCCATTCATCTCTCTGGGCACACCTCACATCCTTCCCCAGAGCCCACTCGGTTCCCTGTCCTCTCCCTCCATTTATAGTTTATACATCCATGTGGTGCTTCTCAGGGAGGCCAATGAAAGAAAGACGTGATGTTCAGAAAGATCTGGATTCACGTAGTCCACTGAAAACCAGTCTACGGCTCTCTCTGCCCGACACTATGCCCCAACCCCCCGGCTCCCTGCCCGGAAGCCGTATGACCCCCATAGGCTGTCCCTGAGAGGCTTCCGCTCCGCTCAAGGCCATCCTGACAGAGCAATGTTGTTAGGTTTAGCCTCGCACTCCTGTGATGACAAGCCTGACGCTGGTCTTCAGCTTCCAGCGGCCCAGGCACCAACCCAAGTCTTCTGGTAACCACAGACTCCTGGCCTCCAGGGCCCTTCGCTTCACCACTGCGTGACACCCTGAGTCAGAAGGTCCTTCCTGAGGTTACGACGCTCCTGCTCCAACCCTTCTCATCTCATGGCCCACTTACAGGGCAGAATCTGGCTGCAGATTTGTTTGGTTTGGCCACCAAAATGTCTTCAAAATATATGAATTTGAATGTCTTTAGATTGGGCAAGCCCTTCCCCTCAAGCTGCCCCCAGGTGCCTACTCCCTGCTTCATCTTAAACTCAGCCACATATACACAGTTACATTACCTGCTGGTCCCTCAGAAACCAACCTAAGACACCTTCCTTTCCCCATCACCACCCCTCCACACCCCTCTCCTTGGCTGCTAGGCTTCAGAAACCATTCTGGGAAATATTTTGGAGGCAATCGCTGGATGCAGTGGGGAGGCGCGGCTGGCACAATAGGAATCTGGGCAGGGTTTGTCTAGGTATTGGCTGGGGAAACTTTGGAGCCCTGGATAGTAATGAAGACACCCTTGGGGACCCAGAACAAGTTAACAGAATGGTGATCAACTTTCCTGACCCAAAAAGGGGCTCAGGATCTACCACTGGGATAAAATATTTGAAATTGGGACCTTCCAGAAAATCTAGAAAGCAAGGTCACCAGAGAGGCCCTGCAAATGTCCCCTTCTTGTCTAGGCGGGGGGGACAGGAAAGAAGGCAGAGAAGATGAACAGTTGGTAGGTATTCGGGAAATCCTGGCTCCATTGTGGCTCCCGGATTTCTTCTGGCTGTTTTGATCACCCTTGGAATGGAGATGGCTTCTTCCCCACTCTTGATGTTTCTCTCTACGTGGAGGGAGTTGTACTAGCAGAACACTACCAGCCCCTCTCCTTTCACGCTGAGAAGGAGTGACTTAAACTCTTTGGTGAATTTGGAAGGAGAAACCGGGCATGATCATCCCCTTCTCCATCCCTCCAAGCCCACATTCTGCTCTGCCCTTCCCTGCGGTGAGTATAGGGCAGGAGACCCTGCTACTGCAGTGGACGCCTGCCTTGGTCCAGCACTGCCTGTGACTGGGGTCGTCGATAAGGCTGTCCAACTCTGGGGTTTAGTATTAGGTAACCCTCTGGCTTGATGACACCCGTCAGCTTCTCCAATATAAGTTTTGTCATTAATAAAAGTGACAGCTCAGTCTCCCATCTGCTTTACCCTTTGTCTTCTCTCTCAGTTGATTCAGAACTTGGGCTGGGAAGTGAGGTGCTATTTATTGGACCCCTTTAAACCGTATATAAACCTGCTAAGCCCAGCAGCTTACATCCCAGAAAGAGAAGATAGGGTGCTTTCTGTGAGCAGTCTCAATGATCTGATATTCCCGAAATCCCCTGAGGCCTTGGCGGAACATTCTACACACTCGGTTCATCATAATGATATCCATGGTGAGCTGGTACAGCCCCTGTGGAAACAAAACAAACAAGATCCGTGGAAACCATCTGTTTTCAACAGTCAACAGCAGGCTGGATAGTACTGAACAAGGTGAAATGTAATAGGATTAAATGCAGTGTCGTTGCTGGAAACATAGTTACATCTTTAGGAAGTTTTCAAGCCTGTTGAAATCATATTGGTAGCTTGAAATTGGCCATGGTGGGAGTATTTATGCCACAGAAACTGGCAACTACTACAAATGGGGGCATCTCCCTCCCCAGGAGCCTGTTAAAACATTCCCCAGCACAGCTTTAGTTAACTGTCAAGTCCTTCACTTTGGTCCAGAAAATAATGTGCACAAGTAACGGCACGCAGTGAGGGGTGATGTGAAGAGCCTGCATGATGGAATCAGATGCATCTGAGGGAAGAATGGTCAGAGAGATGCAACAATGCTGGCTTTGAAGGCAGAGAAAGGGCTATGAGCCAAGGAATGTGGGTGGTCTGTAGACGATAGAAAGTCAAGGAAATGAATTCTTCCCTCCACCCTCGAGAAAGGAACACAGCCCTGCTAACACCTGGATTTTAACCTGTGCCAGACTTCTAGCCTCCAGAAGATAATGTGTGTTTGTTTGTTTGTTTTAATTTATATTTTGGCCACGCCGTGCAGCATGCAGGATATTAATTCCCCAACCAGGGATCGAACCCGTGCCCCCTGCACTGGAAGCATGGAGTCTTAACCACTGGACCATCAGGGAAGTCCCAATGTGTGTTGTTTTAAGCCACTAAATTGTGGTACAGCTGTCAAAAGAAAACTAATATAACACCTAATCCAAGGTAAGCCATCCTATCTTTTCCCTGGGAATTTGGAGTTGGAGCTGAGAACAAATCAGCCTCTCCATCCCAATATGAATTGAGGAGTAAGGGCAGTCACCCTCTACCTGCCAAGTAAGTATAAGGGACAGGGAAACAAGTTCAACACCAAAGAGACAAATCCAGAATGTAAAACAATCTACAAGCCATCTAACCCAGTTTCTTCAAAAAATCAGTTGCAAGGGCTTCCCTGGTGGCGCAGTGGTTAAGAATCCACCTGCCAACGCAAGGGACACAGGTTTGAGCCCTGGTCTGGGAAGATCCCACATGTCGCAGAGCAACTAAGCCCGTGCGCCACAACTACTGAGCCTGCGCTCTAGAGCCTGTGAGCCACAACTACTGAGCCCGCGCACCTAGAGCCCGTGCTCTGCAAGAGAAGCCACCACAATGAGAAGCCCACACACCACAACGAAGAGTAGACCTCGTTCGCCTCAACTAGAGAAAGCCCATGCACAGCAACAAAGACCCAACGCAGCCAAATAAATTAACTAAATAAATTTATAAAAGAAAAAGAGAGAAACATACAAACAAATGCAAAATATGAACCTTGATTGGCTCCTGGTTCATAATAACAAGCTGTAAAAGACGTTTTAGGGACAAATAAGAAAAATACATCTGGTAGAGTCACGGGACTGGACATGGCACTAGAGTGTGTGTCAATGTGGGTAAAGCTCACGTAATTTTGAGTGGAAAAAAGGTGAAATGAGATGTCACTTATGATACCATTTTTTAAAATGTGCCGCATACTGCAGTTGCTTATGGATACACACAGATATAATAAAAATTTTTAAATATAGACAGGAAGGGTACATATCAATCTCAGGAAAGTGGTTGCCAGTGAGGAGAAAGGGAGTGAGATGGTGAGGCGCTTTACCTGTAACTATAATATTTTTTAAAAATTATATATCTAAAGGAAATATGGGGAAAAGCTTTATTAATAAAATTAATATTTATTGAATACAATTTGCCATTGTCAGGCTCTACTCTAAGCCTATTATATGTATTGACTTATTTAATCCTCAATAATAAGTCAGTGTAGTAGGTACTGTTATCATCACCCTTTACAGAAGAGAAAACAGGCACAGCAAATCAAGTAACTTGCCTAATACTAATATTAGCCACTAATAGGTGATAGGGATTTAAACCCAGGAAGTCTGGCTCCAGAGTCCATAAGTTTAACCTATTACTCTACCCTGATGCTGGGCCTTATTCTCTCTGACTCTCCTAATAGCAAGAAGGGTGAGTACAGAGCAGTTCTCAGGGGCTCAAAGTGTAGCCAATGCCAAGGGCAGAGTAGGCTACAGGGCAGGGGTCAGAATTCAGTCTTTCTGAAGCCTGATCTGGAACTCTTTCCTTTGTGACTCCAAAAGGTACAGGGTGGCCACGTTTATCCGAGGCTGCCTCCTACACCTGCCTCTCCTTTCCTCTAAGTACCTGTTTGTTCAGTCTTCCACTGTTCCCTCCCGGGGCCCTTGACACTCCTCACCAATTCCTTCTTCAGGATCTGCCAGGAATGGGACACCACGTATCTCTTCATGGTTCCTGAGTTGGCAAATGGCACAACAGCCCCTTTGCCTTTCAAGGGTAGGACCACATGTCTTTCCCCAAGAATCCAGTTATACTGGACACAAAGTTTCCCTCAGTGGCAAGGTAAGAGCTCCTCTCCATTCCTCATCCCCAACCAACAGTGGCTGGAAGCCTCGTTCTAATGAATCTATTCTCAGAACCTCCTTATGTCACACTGGAAGAGTCTGGAAGGAAGAGAGGGCAGTGGGAAGTAACTGGAATCTGGGAATCTAACATTTAGTGCACACTCATAGGTATTATCTTAGTTAATCCTCACAACTATTATAAGGTGAGGGACTTCACACCCACTCCCTGCATGAGGCTAAGGCTCAAAGTAGCTAAATGACTGCCAGAGTCACAGGGCCAGCTTAAAGACAGTAGGAGGCTTCTGGGCTTGGGGTGGGGACATCCAAAACCTCAGCCTGGGGACCACTCTGAGGCTTAGAAATTGGAGATGACCCTGGAGTGTAGGTGCCTGGCACTATCCTATAAATCTTGTTAAACCAGCAAATCAGGAACACTCAGCAAACTGGAAGTCCTCAACCAAATGGGGTGCCAAGTGTTAAAAGGTATTTGGTGACTGGAACTCAATGACTCTGAGGTCTTTCCAAAAGTGAAGCATATAGGTTATAAAGTAATTTTTTCTACTAGATCAAAGATGGCAGCTGATAATCCCAACTTGCTCTTGTACTAGAATCCTCAGTGAAAAACTGTAATTTCAAGTTACTGTCTGACGTGCCATTCTTATCCGGCTAAGCCCCCCCAAACTGATAGCCAAATGGAAGGGTACTGAATACAGTGAGGACAGCTGGACAGCTGGGAAGAAATACTCAGGCTCTAAATTACTAAATTCAAAGGCCGCCACTCCTGGGGTGAGACACTAATCACTTACAGAGGTGAGAAGAGATAGAACTGGTTTTTCCCCCTTACCTGGAGAAGAGATGTAAAGAACTCAGGAATAAACAGAGGAAGAAAAAGTTTCAGAAAAAGAGAGAAAGAGAGAGAAGCAGTGTGGAGTTTTTGCCTCCCCAACCCCAGACCTAGTCTTGAGGAAGAAAATATAAGAAGATCCCCTACAAATGTTTAGAGGGTTTCAGAGAGGAACGACTGCTGGACGTGGGAAAAGCAAAAGAGACAGTAGGAGGTAGATATGGACAGGGGGGTGTCCCATCAGTCCCCTGAGTTGCCCCTGAGTTGCCTCAGGATCCAAGTGACATGGAGAGGACCAGGCTAATGAGGGGCATTAGAGGATGCCAGTAGGTAGAACCAAAAACCTGATGGAACCTCAAAAGGAGACACTCCCAACTTCATCTGTTGCCAGCTGTGGTCGTCTCACTAGAATAAAGCTATAAACATACATGCAGAAAGGGCAGGGCTTGTTCAGGGAGCATGAGATGTGGCTGGAAAGTGAGACGCCCAGGAGGTATGGCAGGAAGTGGGGTTAAACTGGCAGAGGCCACGAACAAGCCACCCATGGGCCAAACTGAGCTTGCAGACTGCTTTATTTGATCCACATGGTGTTTTGGTTAAAATATTGTGAAAACTTAACTTTCTTATCTTTAGTTGGGGAATGGGCTCTCCAATTCACCAAAGTCCTCACCTCACACAACTGTGTTACCTGTGAGCGTGTTACCTATTTGCAATCCCTGGTATAGGATCTATATGGCCTCTTTCAGGTCTAAAATCCTCTGACTATAATCAGGGGTTGCAAAATGGTAGTCTACAGGCCATATCTAGCCTGCTGGCAAGTTTTGACAGAGTTTTCAAAAATTTTTGAATTAGTTGTCAACATTTAAATACTGGGATTTTATGAGTCATTTTCTAGAAAAAAATAATTTACCAAAGTGACCCAAATAGAAAACATCTAATAGACTAATTTTCATAGGAGAAATAGAGAAAGTTGTAAAAGAGCTTTCTCAACACCACTACCACCAAAAAAGAAAAGAGTACCAGGTCCTGAAGTTTTCACAGGCAATGTCCAATAATCCTGATGTTTCTTAAACTGTTCCAGAGCATAAAAAGAAGGAAAACTATCAAATTCTATTTATTAAGCAAGGAGAATACTGATACTAAAACCTGATAAAGGTAGCATAAAAAGAGAAAGCTAGAGATTCATTTCACTTATGAATATTGTTTTAAAAATCTTAAATAAAATATTAAGCAAATGAAATTCAATAGCACACTTTAAAATAGCATATCATTCCAGGAATGCAAGGATGGTCAATAGAGAATGCATAAATATAATTTGTTATGTTAGATGACTAAGGAGAAGAATCATCTGCTCTTCTTCATACATTAAAAACAATTTTTGAGAGAGGCACACACATTAACGAACATGTCATTCTTGTTGGCATTTGGGGCTCCAAAGGGCTTAGCATGCCTCTGTCAGGGAGGAAGAAATTTTCCTCTTCTGTACCCTTTTAGGTTCTTCTGGCTGGTCTAAGAATTAAATTGACATGAGACAATTAACAGGAGATTAACAGGAGAAAAACCAAACAAAAGTTTAATAACATGTATACTTGGGAGAGACCTGGGAAAACTGAGTAATTTGCCAAAATGGCCAAAATCCTCACCTTAAATTTCAGCTTCTTCAGCTAAAAACGAAAGAGGATGTTGGGGGTTGTGGTTTGGGACTTCAAAGGAGAGGAAGGCAATTTTACACGGAGATAGAAAAAACAAATATTTGGTAAACAAATGTTTCCTGGGCCACGCAGAGACAATGGGACACACAATGCACTCTGATCACTAAGGTCCTGCACGTTTCCCCTACCACACTCAGCTCATATTCTCTGCAGGTATCTCTGGCATTAGCTCTATTCCAGGAGCAGGCCCTTTATCTAAATTCTCTAGGCAGCTAAGGGGGAGGTAAAAAGAAAGACTTCCTGAGGTTTCTGTTTCTTAAAAATAATCAGGTTAAATTAATCTTAATGCCAAAGAGACACATTTTGGGGTGGCAAATTTTGCTCCCCTACCCCTCAGAGCTGTCCCATTGGTTAAGGGCTGCTCCTAAAGGCATTCACTTGCCAGCATTTCTGGGCTGAGCAATCCAGTGGCAGAACAAGCCCTCTGGCAAAGGTGTTCAGAGTAGGAACCCATCGTGTCAATGAAGAAACGGCAAGTGCCGAAAAGACACAGAGGGTTCAAGTCAGTAGAGAAGGCCTGGGACTGAGGTCTCAGGGGAAGAGAGCTGGCAGAGCTCCGAGTCCTCCAGAGAAGGTCATGCACCTTGAAGGCAGAACCAACAACACCTTCTGTTGAACACTGAGGCTGTGATGTAAGGGCTGGCTCTGGGAGCCTCCCTGGTACCACTGGCACCAAGGAGAAGCAGGGCATGGACCAGGGAAACACACAGACATGCCATCTTTGCAACGCTGCCTCTGCCAAGCTCCATCTGCCGGGAAGAGGAAAAAACTAAAACAATTCACTCACACAAAACCCTCGTCCTAAGGAGCTTCGCTAATGACCTTAAAGGACTTCCTGCCAGCCTGGAATTCTACTCTAGTCCCCTCTCCATGCACAACTCCAACAAATAGCTTGACCAGGAAGATCTCACTTCACTTGAAGGGGAATTATAGTAAAAAAATAAATAGCACCAGACCTGTATAAATATATTACAGAAAAGTGGGAGGGGGGGAGGCAGGGAACAAGGAAAACAAATGTTAGATAAAAGGCACTCACCAAAAAAAAAAAAAAAAATTAACATGAAACAGATGATAATCATGAACAACAAAGGACTCAAAGGGCTTAATGAATTTTAAAGCAAGAGATCAAAGCAAGGATGCTATAGTTCAAAGAAGAGATGATGAAGCAACTGGAGGAGATGGCACCGGCAGAGCTCAGGAAAGAAAGTATTAAAAAAAAAAAAAACACCTCAGAAGTGAAGGTAGTTTCAGAAACATCAACAAGGAAGCGAGCCTTGCTGAATACAGAGGATAAGATTGCAAAAAGCAAGTGAAGGAGTTGGAAATGAACAATTAAAAGGGAACCAAGAAATAATATAGCTAACAAGTATGGAGACACAGAGGGCAAGAAAGTGGGAGGGTTAAGCACATGGGTTTCTTCAACTTTTATAGCTGTAAATCTTAATATACCTTTCAAATCTGATAAACCTAGAAACAGATGTCTAAGCACATTTAAAGATATAAAGGGAACTAACAATAATAATTAAAACTGGATAGGAAAGGATGAAGAAAAGCAGAAGTATAACAATTATCTTTTTTTTTTAAAGGTCAGTGTGAACTTTTAAATTTATTTTATTTATTTATTTACTTGTTTATTTATTTTGGCTGCATTGGGTCTTCGTTTCTGCGCGCGGGCTTTCTCTAGTTGCGGCGAGCGGGGGCTACTCTTTGTTGCGGTGCACAGGCTTCTCATTGCGGTGGCTTCACTTGTTGTGGAACGCGGGCTCTAGGGCGCGCAGCCTTCAGTAGTTGTGATGTGCCGGCTCAGTAGTTGTGGCACACAGGCTTAGTTGCTCCGCGGCATGTGGGATCTTCCCGGACAAGGGATTGAACCCGTGTCCCCTGCGTTGGCGGGCGGATTCTTAACCACTGCACCACCAGGGAAGTCCCAATTACTCTCTTTCTGACTTTTGAATTTTGTACTATCTATCTGTCTATCTATATGTATATACATCTCACTTATTCAAATGATTGAATCAGTTTTTAAGTAATAAAACAAAATCAGTGCAGTACAATAAGGAACACAGAGCTACTGGTAGAGCGCCACAGTGAAAACAGGTTCATTGAAACTGGGAACTAGGAGAGTTGCAACTGAATAGAAATCAGTGAAAGGAGAAAAAGGCAAAAAGATGATGAAGTATCTAGGCTACTGAATTTACACTGGTTTATGAAGAATGAGAATTACTAATAATAAGAGTTAGTTGCAAACATAATTACCTACAGAGGGTTAGGTTGAGCACCCTAGACCAGTTATCTTCTTCAGCTCATCAAAACATCAAAAGATAAAACAGACCTTCATCCCAAGATCAAACGTATATGATAAAAAAGGTTATCAAAAAGAAGTTAATAGTCAGTAGAGAGACCAGAGCAAGCCTCTTAGACTTCATAATAAAAAATTAAACACACACACACATACACATACACACACAAACGGAATAGCCTGGGGCTTTTTATCCAAATCACCTCATTAGCAAGAGGAACCTGCTTCCTCTTCACCACGAGCACAGCTGGCCCCCTGGAATGATGTATGCAGTATGTGGTGCGTGTAAATGAAATTACAGGATTACTAAATCTGTTGAAAATCTGAATTTCTTGATCACTGGTAACTTACCGTAAAATTTTCTATTTAACATCTCACATTTTAAAAAATAATGCAAAATAACAAGTGTTGGCAAGGATGAGGAGATATTGGAACCCGTGTGCATTGTTGGTGGGGATGTAAAATGGTGGTGCTGCTGTGGAAAACATAAGGTGGTTCCTCAAAAAATTAAACATAGAATTACCATATGATCCAGCAATTCCACTTCTGGGTATGTAAGAAGATAGGGTAGGGGGTCCCCAGAGAAAGAGAACCAGGCATGGCTTTCTTGACATAAGAGACATCATTTTTGACCTAAGACATTTTGTGATCTAAGCCTGGCCACAAGGCTTGTCCTTGAACAGGTCTCAGCATTAGGCACGAGATGTAACAACAGCAAAGATTATAAATCAGTTGTAAAGATTCCCAATTGTGTTTCAGTGGTAAAGATTAGCCTGAAACGCTCTATCATTACATCAACTGGAACCTAAGGGATGATGATGTTGACCTTTTCTGACCCTCGTGACTTCAATCAACTAAAGCTTGGACTCTGTTGACCGCCCAAACCCCTTCATGAATATGCATGTGCCCGTGGTTTAAAACTTGCCCGATTTTGCTGTTTGAGGAGACACTGCTTTGGGAAAGATCCCCAGTGGTCTCCTTACTTACTGTAAGTAATAATAAATCCTTCCTTCTCCAGATTTTTGGCTTGGTTGTGTCTTTTGGCTCGATAATCACCAAGAGGCGAACCCAGTTTTTCGTGTAACAAGTATATACTCAAAGGAATTGACAGCGGGGACTCAAAGAGATTTCTGTACACCATGGTCCATAGCAGCTTTACAAACAATAGTCAAAAGGGAGAAACAGGGACTTCCCTGGTGGCACAGTGGTTAAGAATCCACCTGCCAATGCAGGGGATACGGGTTCGAGCCCTGGTCCAGGAGGATCCTACATGCCGCGGAGCAACTAAGCCCGTGTGCTACAACTGAGCCTGTGCTCTAGAGCCCGAGAGCCACAACAACTAAAGCCCTCGAGCCTAGACCCCGTGCTCTGCAACAAGAGAAGCCACTGCAATGAGAAGCCTGCGCAACCCAACGAAAACCCAATGCGGCCAAAAGTAAATAAATAAATAAAATTTTTAAAAAAAAAGAGTAGCCCTCGCTCGCCACAACTAGAGAAAAGCCCAGGTGCAGCAACGACGACCCAACGCAGCCAAAAATAAATAAATAAATAAATAAATAATTTATTTTAAAAAAACCAAAAACGAAAGGGAGAAACAACCCAAATGTCCATTGACAAATGAATAGATAAACAAACAAAATGTGCCATATATATAGTGGAAAACTGGCCTTAAAAAGGAAGGAAATTCTGATACATGCTACAATGTGGATGAACCTTGAAAACATTAAGTAAAATAAGACACAAAAGCACAAATATTGTATGAGGTACCTACAAGAGTCAAATTCATAGAGACAGTAGAATGGTGGTTACCAGGGGCTGGAAGGAGGCAGGAATGGGGAGTCATTGTTTAATGGGTTCAGAGCTTCAGTTGGAGAAGATGAAAATGTGCTGGAGATGAATGGTAGTAACAGTTACAGGACAATGTGAATGTACTTAATGTCACTGAACTGTACACTTAAAGACGGTTAAAATGGTAAATTTTATGTTTTGTGTATTTTACCACAATTTTTTTTTTTTAAACTTTGGGTTTATTTATTTATTTATTTATTTATTTATTTATGGCTGTGTTGGGTCTTCGTTTCTGTGCGAGGGCTTTCTCTAGTTGTGGCAAGAGGCGCCACTCTTCATCGTGGTGCACGGACCTCTCATTATCGTGGCCTCTCTTGTAACGGAGCACAGGCTCCAGACGCACAGGCTCAGTAATTGTGGCTCACAGGCCTAGTTGCTCTGCGGCATGTGGGATCTTCCCAGACCAGGGCTCGAACCCGTGTCCCCTGCATTGGCAGGCAGATTCTCAACCACTGCGCCACCAGGGAAGCCCCATAATTGTTTTTTAAGTTTAAAAAAAAAGTATGTTGCTGAGACAGGAGGGAAGGGGGCACAACCTTGAAAAGAATGACATAGCTGTTGAGGATACGACAAAAACTGGTTAGAACCAATTAGGCCCAAGATGGTGGAAGATTCAACTTCCACTAGACCTTGAGCCTCATTATACACTTATTGTATTACATTAGTGTATGCTAAATGACACACCCACAGGCACCATGACAGTTCCGAGGCTAACCATAAAAGGCCAAAAAGTGGGCAGTGGCCCAATTCCTGGAAATTCCCACCCCTTCCCCAAAATAGTTGGAATAATCCTCCCATTTGTTAGCCTATGAAATTACCCAGACCATAAAAACTAAGCACCCCATCTTTCTGGGCCACTCTTACCTTCTGAGATGACCCACACTCTGTGGAGTGTTTCTCCCAGGGCCGCTCTCGCCTTTTAAGACGAACCGCATTCTGCCTATGGAATGTGTGTCTCTGCTTTCACTTTACTATGGCTCGCTCTTGAATTCTTTCCTGTGTGAGGCCAAGGACCCTCACTTGGTGGCCTGTCCCAGGAACTCACCCAAGACCTGGGACATGACCATCCTCTTGTGCCCCGTTTTCCTGCTACATCTTTACAAAGGAAGAGGACAAAGGTGGTCTTCTCCCCGTCCTCATTTTTCCTTTGATTATAAAAATGTAGCCCACTTAATTCTTGGGGCAGATCCCTCTTCCCTGCCCACTTGTATCCTCCACAAGCATCCTATATTAATAAATCTACTTTCTGCCTATCACTTTGCCTCTTGTTGAATTCCTTCTGTGCTGAGACGTAAAGAACCTGAGCTTCCTTATGTTCTGAGCCCAGGTGTGCGGTTTCAGCTGGGAGACTGTGGGTTCGAGTACCCTCCTAAGCCAGAGATTGTGGGTTCACGTCCCATCTGAGGTGCAACTGGGTTTGAGTCCCATCTAAGGTGTGAGGTTTCGAGGTACGGTTTCATTCCCCTTCCCCCACCCTTCCTGAATGATTCTGTTTAGAAGCCATTAGGTGAGGCCAGGCATAGCAGGCATCTGTCTGGGGGTAGAGGGAGGCTGTGGTGGGGTAGCACAAGGTGCCGGAGCCCTGAGCAGGGTGAGGGGACTGGGGTGAGGGGATGGTGGTGGGGGACAGGGTTAGCATGCAACAACAGGAGACTGGTTACATTCAGGAGGGCTGGTCAAAGAAGATCGTGAGAGCCAGGTTTCTCTCTGTCAAAGAAGGGAATTAAATGTATAGAAAGAGAGAAAACTAGAATAAACCCTGTGGTGTTGGACTGGAGTTGAATGTGTTGGTGTGAACTCATGGATTTCAATATATATAGATAGATGTAGAAATAAACAGATATAAATGTACATGCACTTACCGTATATACCTACATATATACCCTCCCTCTGTCCATGAGAGAGCCTAGGAGCAGTGACCATTCCAACAGCAATGAACAAACCCATTGCCCAAATCTTGGTTTCTAAACACCATTCTCCACTAAAAGAACAAGGGTTTCTTGGAGAAATGACTGAATCCTGAGCTGAGACAGAGAAGGTATAAGATATGCTAGAAAGTAAGAAAATACTCAAAAAATGATGGAGACGTATCAAAAGGACACAGAAGTCAGCCTGAAGGGGCTCCCACTGGTCAAATCTGAGATAATTTGAGTATCAGAATAAATAATGAATTCCAGTGGCAACCAAGATGGAGTAATCCCATTACAGCCTCTCTCCCTCATCCGTTACAACTAAAAACTCTGGACAAAATACAAACAGCAACCAACTTCAGAATCTGAAAAGCAAATAATGCCAAGTGGATTTTGGGAGTGAGGGTAGTAAAAACTTGAAGAAACAACCCCAGTGGGGCTGAGTTTCCTGGTTTAATGAAGGACACAAGTTACTAAATAAAATTCAACTGTATTTTTATATACTATCAAACAATTAAAAATCAAAGAATTTTAAACAATACCATTTATAGTAGCACTAAAAACATGAAATACTTAGGTATAACAAAATATATGCAGGTTCTGTATGCTGAAAATTATAAAACATTGATGTAAGAAGTTAAAGAACATCTAAATAATACTAGACCTGGTACTGGTTATTTTACATATATTCTCTCATTGACTCTTCAGAGCCATTCTGTGTGTTATTACCCCCAGGCTCAGAAAGAGTATATGACTTACCTAAGGCCATATTATAAAAGAATTCATAGCAGGTTTATTTGTGATAGCCCCAAATTGCAAATAACTCAAATGTCCTTCAACAGGTGACTGGCTAAACACACCATGGTACATCCACACCATGGATTATGACTCAGCAATAAAAATGAACAAACTATTGATACACACAAAAACCTGGAAGAATCTCCCGGGAATTATTCTGAGTGAAAAAAAGCCAATCCCCAAAAGTTACATAGTAAATGATTCCATTTATACAACATTTTTGAAATGAAAAAAATTAAAGAGATGGAGAATAGATTAGTGTTACCTGCGGTTGGGGATACAGCGTATGGGAAAGGAATGGGTGTAATTATAAAGCAGCAGCATGAGGGACCTTTGTGATGATCAAACATTTCTAGATATTTATGGTGGTATCGTTGCACTAATCTACACGTGACAAAATTGCATAGGCCTACATACATACACAAATAAGTGCATATAAAACTGGTGAAAACTGAATAAACTCTGTGGATTATATCAATGTCAATTCCCTGGTTTTGATATTGTACTATAGTTATTACCACCAGGGAAAACTAAGTGAAGTCTGCACTCTTTTTGCAATTTTCTGTGCATCTATGATTACTTCCAAATAAAAAGCTTTTAAAAAAATAGTATCTAGGCTTCTGTTCCACAACCCCCAACAATGTGCCATCAAAAGACAACAAAATCTGTCTGAAAGAGTCTGGAAATCATTATTGGAGCTCTCCTTTCACAGGCATGGTCTGCAAACCACTGCTTGTCCTCTTTAATCAACATTTACTGAGTGTCAGCTGGGAGTCAGGCCTTGTGTTGGAAGCTAAGTGATATGAGATGAATGATTTATCATCCATTCCCATGGGAGCTCCCAACCTAGTGCTAATAAAAATGTCTAATATGATAAGAGCATTGGACTAGGAAGTCAAAAGAATTTTGTCCTCCTGGAAACACTTACTAGGTTTTTGATTTTGGACCAGTCCTTTGCCTCTTGGTATCTTGATTTCTTAATCTGTAAAATTCAGGAGAATGGAATGCATGTAAATATATATTTTAAACTTAACCTGAGCCCTCCGGATGGGTTCAAGGCTATCTGAAATTACCTGAAATTGTATGCAGAAGTATGTAAGTGCATCCTTCTTCTAGGAAGAGGTATTATTTTTTTAAAAATAGATTTTGGGGGCTTATAACTGAAACTGATTTTGGATTTAATCTCTGAGGTCCCTTCCATTCTAATATTCTACAATTCTAGTAGAACTCTAAGATGTCTCCTTCTATCTCTAATGTTCTGTGATTCCAATAGGGATGGAAGAAATGGGCTAGAGCTCTAACACTCGCGATTCCCAGTACCACAAGAGTTCGTTCCTTTCTGCAAGAGGACAAGGATTCAATTTTTCAACATGGAATTCTAGGCTCTTTATGATTTAACCTCTAATTGACCTTCCAACCTCAGCTCTTATCCCTTCCCCAGACCTCACCTCAGCCTGCAGTTTCCACAAAGCTTTGCTCCCATTCACTCTGTGCCTTGGTACAGACAGTGCCTTCTACCTGGAATGCCCCTAACTCCACCCTTTTTCTTGAGTCTAGGCTTAAATGTCCCCTCCTGAGTGAAGACTTCCAGGACCCCTCATCCTTACAGCAGGGTTCGGTGGGCTCTCTTAGCCCTGGATATCACCTGCCTATTACAACACAGGAAATAGGACTGTTGGTTCTCAGGGCAGCAAACCCAACTGCCAAGGGTCCTGGCAGAGGAAGGAAAGGTTTGAAGCTGGTAGGTATCACATACTCTAGGCCCCTGTTTTCCCACCTTTGAAAAGAAAATAGGGAAAAGTACTGGCTCTAAGGAAAACGACAACCTGAGAGCAATAGTAAATGAACTCTTCTGAATGTTAATGTAACATGAAACAGCATTCTGTTTCAGAGAACAATAGGGAATGGTGGGTGGGGATTGAGCCTGACTGGAACAGAGTATCTGTCTAAAGGAAGGAGGCTCAGCTCCAGCTAATTGTTAACTGGCAGGAATGGGGATGGGTCCAGTGCAGCCAGCTTGTCCACTTTTTCAAGAAAAACTGGAAATCCAGATTTGCACGTGAAATCTCTCAATTTTTACATATTACTAACTAAAAACATTAAAGACCCATTGTGATGACTTTCAAGGTTTTCAGGCTGTGGAAACTGTTCTGTGAGGATCTACTTCAACCCATTTACAAGAGCACATCCTATGGGGGAGGCAAGTTTTACATCAGGGCCACTGGTATGTTGATGGCTGTTAAAGAGGCCCACTCATTCTGCATAGAAATCAAAGGTACTGCAAGGGTTATACAAAATCTTCATAAGGGACCCCTGTCTCTCCCTTAGTTTCCCAGTCTGTAGAATACATACAAAACATATTTGTGAGCCAGTTGTCAAAAAGAATATCACTTACCAAAGGGCTGTCAGAGCTACATGCTTTTACCTGCATCATCTCACTGAATTCTCATAACTACTAATGAGGTTAGTTCTAGTACATCCACATTTTACAGATAATTAAACTGTAGCTCAGAGACAGCAATTTACTTAATGAAGACAAACATTTTAAAAGCCCTTTCTTTCCAAAGTCTTCACTATTTAATCCCCTCAGCAACTCTGGCCTAAGGCAAATAAACCCTTCGGGGATTCCACAAAGGCAGCCTGACTCCAATAGGGTAGCACAGTTCAACGTATGTATAATGAAAACCATATACGTAATGTAAAATTTTCTAGTAGCCACATTTAAAAGTAAATGACACACGTGAAATTAAGCTTAATGATATATTTTATTTGACCCAATATATGCAAAATACTACCAATCCAACATGTAACCAATATAAAAAATTATTGAGATATTTTACATTTTTTTTTCATACTAAGTCCTGGCTGTATTTTACATTACATCACATCCCAATTCCCACTAGCCACATGCCAAGGGCTCAGTAAGCATATGTGGCTAGTGGCCACTATATGAGGCTACGCATTTAGTCTATTTAGTAATCCTGAAATTAAAAGCAAAACCCACAGAGCCACCTGTCCCTTGGTTTCAGAGGCCACGCCAAGAAAAAAAATCGTAATGGCAAAAAGTTCTTGAGCATTTACTTTGTGCCATGAAAAGGGCAACTTTTACTACGTGTGTTGAAGATCTTACACACGTTATCTTGTGTCATCCTCGCCACAAGGCGGGTGTACTGCCCTCCTCTTTTGAGTGAGCGAGAGAACTTTCCCGAGTTGGGCCCTCCTCCAGCACCCGACAGCCGTCCCGCTCCCGCCACCCGCCGGGCGCCAGCCCCCGGGAGCCATTGGTTCGCCATCATCCTAATCAGGGTCAAGTAAGGAGGCGCGCACGCAGGGGCAGACGCAGGTCACCTGCAAGCGGCCCCTTCTGGGCCCCTTCTCCTTAGGCTTGGGCTTGCGCTTGAGCGGCGGCTCCGGCACCGACTCCTCCTCCGACCCCTCCTCCGGCTCCTCCTCCGACTCTTCGACTTCTCCTCCTCCTCGAACTGGTGCTCGCAGGCGCCACCAGCCGGAGCCAGCCATTGCACGCTTCGACTGGCCGGCGGGCCTGCGGCAGCCACAGCCTCCTGCCGAGACTCAGGAACGCGAGGGGGCGCCGCTTCCGGGAGCCCGGACTCAGCTTCCGGACGCTCGCGCGCCGAGCTCACCATAGAGAAGCCAGCC
Organism: Balaenoptera physalus; assembly: GCF_965194825.1. Classification (NCBI taxonomy): domain Eukaryota; kingdom Metazoa; phylum Chordata; class Mammalia; order Artiodactyla; family Balaenopteridae; genus Balaenoptera; species Balaenoptera physalus. The sequence goes on from NC_138898.1 coordinate 23,550,439, forward strand.
GGGACGCCCACTTCCGGCCGCCCCAGGCGCTTTGCTGGCGCTGGTAGGCTGGGGGTCCCCACCGCCCCTCTCCCTCAGGGTCGCGCGGGCTCCGCCCTTTAGCGGAAACGTCTCCCTCTTCACTCCGTCCTCTCACAGACGCAGTGCTGCGCCCACAGCTGCCGGACAAAGAGTGACGTCTGGAGCTGGAGTCATGGCGGCGAGTGAGCCAAGCTTGTCAGTAACCGAGAGCCTCGCGCCACTGTCGGGGAAAGAGGAAGGGGCCGGCCTGAGCTCAGGCCCGGAGCGTAATTCCATGGGCTCCTCCTCGACTCCTGAGACCCCACCGCCTGCCCCCGAGTCGTCCAGCCTCAACGCCGCGGCCCCCGAAGCGAATCCTACGTCTCCCGCGGCGGCCGCCGCCGCCCTGGAGCTGCCCCTCGGGCCCGCACCCCTGGCCTCCGCGCCGCTTGCCGAAGCCGCTCCGCGATCCCCCCCAGGCCCTGCCGGCTCCCGGCCCGGCCCGGAGACGTTCCGCCAGCGATTCCGGCAGTTCCGCTACCAGGACGCGGCAGGCCCGCGGGAGGCGTTCCGACAGCTGCGGGAGCTCTCCCGCCAGTGGCTGCGGCCCGACATCCGTACGAAGGAGCAGATCGTGGAGATGCTGGTGCAGGAGCAGCTGCTCGCCATCCTGCCCGAGGCAGCGCGGGCCCGGCGGCTTCGCCGCCGCACGGACGTGCGCATCACCGGCTGAGCGGCAGAGCTGCGGGCGGCCGGGCCCGGGCGCTCTCTGGACTAGAGCCATGATCAGATCCGAGGCCCTGAGCCTGGCTCCCCATTACGCGTTAATGACAAACGAGTTTTGGTAGTTCCTGCAGTCTCGTGTGTCCATTTCGTTCGTCCTTTACCGTGCTTATTTTCCCGAGCCTATTTCCGACCTCCTTTCTGGCTGGTGACGAAACCAACTTGGGAGCCCATGAGAATAAAGCCTTTGTTTCTCACTCACTTGGCCATCGTTGGCTTTTGTGGGATCTTTATGTGTTGGTTAGGCCTGGGCCGCCACATCTGGGAAATTTTTTTCCTGCGCGTTCCCCAGCGCCCCACTTGGGTTTCCTTTGTTTTGTTGGAGTCTACGTAATGAGGGCTCCAGCAAGCAGCCTGTGTTCCATCGTCGCCCCTACCTCTCACTAGCTAGAATTTGAGCTTGTTTTCCTACCTAAGAGAACAGATGACAGTGTTCTGTTGTCTTGTAGATGGCGGTGGGTCGTGCCGGCAAATAGCTGGCTCTACTAGTGCTTATTTAACTGGCTATTGTTATACCAATGCTGCCACCAACTTGCTCCATCAGCCTGCCCTTTGGGAACAGACTTCCCCAAAGGCCCAAGTTATAGGGCTATTTTAGTAAGTGTTTAGTGCAGATGTTTACAGAGATAGGCTAGTTCTTGTTTGTGAGCTCTGGTTTAAGCCTCCATACTCGCCTTTCTTACCAAATTTTAAGGCTCTTGAAAGATTTAAGGAGCATATCTGGTGTGAACTAATGGATTGCTACTCACTTTAATGTCTCTCCAACTGCCTCCCTTAACTTTTTTAATAAGCATAATTGTTTAGGAGGGAAGAAGCAATGTGGCAAGTAATAGGGAAGCTCTGCAATATAACCTTAGAGCCTACTCCATTCCTTGAGTCTTCCGCACACCCAGGAAGGAGCTGATTGGGGTTCATAGGCCGTTTGGCTTGGCCTCAGAAGGGTCCTAATTGCAGTGGGTCCCATCTTTTAATATAAGGCAGGCCAGACCTAATTTCCCTGCACTGCTTTCAACAATCAAAAATTGAATTAGTCCTGCAGCTCACATCACAAAGCATGAGCCAGACTGGGCTAGAGGGTGGTGTGGGGCATTTTACTTTTGAATATTAAAGACACTTAAATGAATTCAAAAGTATTTTGCATACTTCCTTGGGATTTTGGGTTTAAGCCTGCATCTGCCTCCCTGCAGAAGATACATCTATTTAGAATGTAAAAGCAGGCTTCCTTTAAAAGGTAATGTTTATAGAAAATTAATGCACATTAAAAACAGGGTAGATGGGACTTCCCTGGTGGTGCAGTCGTTAATAAGAATCTGCCTGCTAATGCAGGAGAGATAGGTTCAAGCCCTGGTCCGGGAAGATCCCACATGCCACGGAGCAACTAAGCCCGTGCGCCACAGCTACTGAGCCTGCGCTCTGGAGCCCGCGAGCCACAGCTACTGAGCCTGTGTGCCACAACTACTGAAGCCTGCATGCCTAGAGCCCATGCTCTGCAACAAGAGAAGCCACTGCAATGAGAAGCCCGTGCACCGCAACAAAGAGTAGCCCCCACTCACCACAACTAGAGAAAGCCTGCATGCAGCAACGAAGACCCAATGCAGATAAAAATAAATATAAAAAAAATAAATATATATGAAAGAAAAATAGGGTAACTATAACAAATGACTGAAACGTAGCAACAAAAACCTGTTTTATTTTTTCCAAATACAGATACAGAAGTTTGCATGTTTTGCAAATATTGCTTCAAAGCAACATTTCTATATACAGCGCCTTCTGTTCTAATAGCGCGTAAACATAGATATGTATCCACAGTGCAATGTTGGCTCATCAAGGGTCCACCTTGCATACACTCATCACTTAAACAAAATGATTAGTCAAACCAGAACTGCTTTTGTCAAGGCAAATTTTTTTATAGGTGGATAGTTTTTCTCAAAAGAAAACTTAGGTAGTGTACATATTTCTAAATGGTAACAGTAATATTTGCAAATAACAGTTTCCAGTGCTCCAGCCTGGGGTTAATTCAACGTGACCCAGGAATTGGGGATGGAGCCCCTCAACATGGCTTTAAATTAGGGAAGCACACTGGGGTTTATCAGAACTTGGAGTCACCCCCTGCTTCCCTAAGGACAAAGGTCACAATGAGTGAAATGGGATTATTTCCTTTACAAAAAGCATACATTAAACCCAATAATGGCCACTTCGCAAAATTAGGGTAACTCAGTTTCTTATTTCATCTTGAAAAAGACATGAGATTGACTCCCTTAAAGTTACAGCTTCCCCAGAAGTTATGCTCAAATGTGTTTTCAGGAAAGAAAAATCAGTAATCTAATAAGTCACCATACCTCACAGTTGTGCCTACAGAAAATCATCCTGTTTCTTCCCCTTTCAGACAAGCTTCACACAGTTCTTATAATGTGGCCGTCTGATAAATTATGCAAAACACAGATGCCATGCATACTCCTTGAGCATTTCTTCCCACACCAGAAACACCAACATTAGCAATGGGAAACAACCTCTTACAGAGGAATTGTGTCAGCTTTACTACAGATGTCATAGCCACATGTATTCCCTCTGATGGATGAGCTACAGCAGGTCAACTTGTCCTAAATTCATTTTATATCAAATGGTGAGTTAAATTACTAGACAAAGCATACCCTGAAACAAATCTTGGTACAGAGGGCTTTGTGACTGCAATGACCTGTACCTTAAAGCCTAACCATCCCAAAGGTCACCGGAGATACTGTCATTGCTATTGAGATATTGGCTACTTCACGTTTACATAGTAAATATTTGCAGCATATAACATTACAGATTCATAAACCCATAATTAACTTGTGAGTGTTAATGGATAGATGTGCTTTGATTTTTGCCTTTAGTGATAGGAAAACTAAATGGTAAAATGGGTCACTCCTCAAAGCATGGAACATTTTCTTTAACTTTGCCTAGTAAGGAAAAACAAAACAATTACACGTGGAACCGTAACCTGGAAGAGTAACAAATATTGTCTCAAAAGGTACAAACTGTACCTGGACCTTAAGCAGCATAATCACCTTGATCTCACAAAATAATACGAACAGGAAATTTAAAGTGTTAAAGTATATTAAAACAATTCTGAAAATGCCAACTACTGAACATATACCCTTCGGGGAAGGAGAAAAGCGGCAGCAGATGTAGAATCTGGTTTGTTTACAACAATACAAAGTAAGGTAATTCCCCAAACCACATTCTTTGTAACAAATCTTTACAGTGAGAGTTCAAATTTGGGGGAACCATTTTTTGGACATTAAATAGAACTGGTAAGCTGTCAAGAAGTGGGTAGAAAATGCTGTCCTTTGGGTTCCAGACCCTGCCTGCTTCAGTTTGGAATTCCTCCTAGATTCTTATTACAGTGAGATTCTAGTTCTTCCACAGGCTGTATGGGTTCTGCTACAAAAGACACAACCCAGCCAATTCTGGGATGAAAGCATACAAAACTTGTCCCTGGTACCATGAAGTCATGCAAGAGAGGTGGTGAGAAAGTGAAGAGTTCTAAGAAGGCAGGGCACCAAGGCCTCTGCTCCTTCCCAACCTCCACAGAATGGTGAAGTCACAACATTCCCACGAAGCTGGAAAAACGAAAATGATGCCTGCTGCCTAAATCCATGCCAGGCAGAAAACCAGAAGGCTTGGCATGTGCCCCAACCTGACAGAGAAGTCAATTAAATAAGCTGCAAGTTGAATTTACAACTGTTTCCGACTAAACTTTTTTGGCTCTCATTCCATTTATCATCAGTGGCACGATTTCAAGTGAAGTTTGTGCAAAAAGACTCACTCTCCATTCAACAATGTGCACAGAAGAAGGGAATCCCAAGAGTCTATTTGCTACCTTCTTGGTAGGCTTCGAGATCAGAGTGCCCTCCCTTCCAGCAGCCAAAACGGCCTCTTTGTCCAAGTCCATCACACCCCTGCCCAGATCCCTGAAGTCAGTCGGTGTCACGTGCATTCGGCATGCTAGGTTTATTTATTTAAATATGTGAAGCTCCTCCTGCAGGTGCCCCAGGATTGTGGCCCCATTAGTGTGGGGTGCCCAGTTTCATGTTGAGCAGCAGAGTGCGATCTGTTGCACCTTGCCCAGGTCCGTCAGCAGCTGCTTGATGCAATGCTTGAGCTGCGGAAGCCTGGCCAGAGGCTCCGGGGGCTCCAGCTCCCCAGTGTAGTCCAGCCAGCTCTCCAACACTGTAGGCAGAAGAGAGAGGACCCGGTGAGTTCTCAACACTTGATATGCAAGAATGTCAGCAAGAATTTCAGCACTTTATCCCACCTAACCACTCATGGGGGACGGGGAGGGAGGGCCATTTCAGGCAACACTGACTCATCACCCTCTCTGCAAAGTATTACTCCTAGGACAAAGCTCAAATGCTGTAGAGCAGTGCAGTCCAACAGAACTTTCTGCAATGACGGAAATGGGCTATGTCCGTGTTGTCTAATATAGCCACTGAGTACTAAAAATGTGGCTAGTGCAACTGAGGAACTGAATTTAAATTTTATTCCATTTTAATTAATTTAAATAGCCACACATAGCTAGTGACTACTGCATTCGTGCATCTCTATAGTCTAGCCGGCTTGGAAGGACCCACCTTTCTCAGTGTTACCGCCCCATCTTTATAAGGCTTTCCCATGTTGAAAATCAGAAAGCCTGGTGTTTTAGCCTTCTGTTAAGAAAAATGAGAATCTAAAGGGACTTGAAAAGGTCTATTTTTGTCTCCATAAATTCTGATCTGCTTCATATTGATTCCTATCATCAGTAGCACAGAACACTCTGATTTTATTTTCTAAGTACTTAATGTAAAATGTCCAGGTACTAACAAACTTGACTACAATTAGTTCAATATCTAAAAAGCTGTCTTGCTTCTGAGAGCAGAAATTTCTCTATAGAAAGATATTTGTTCTTCCCCAAGCCACTCCCTTAAGCTCTGGCATTTGGGGAGGGGCCATTCCAGAGCCCTGCACCTCTGACAAGAGCCAGCCCCTCCAGGTAGGCCCTGTGCTTACCCCGGCCTGCCCATAGCCTTTCTAGGCTGTGCACCAACCTCTACTGAGCACCATCTGGACCCTGGAGCCAGAGTGCAGAAAGAGGAAGACCATGCAGTGCCTGTTCCTCAAGCAGCCTGCAGCCTCACACACAATCCTCCGCCCTCCTCAGACCAGCCCTCCATCTTCCTTCCCACTTTTCTAAATCCTTTGTTCCCTGCAAGTTACTTCTCAGGGAAGCCTTCCCCAACTCTACACTCTGAATCTGGTCCCTGTGTCGCAGGTGCTATGCTATATCACTTGCTCTCCTTTGGAGCACTTATCCTGGTTTGTAATTAAACATAATGGGATGATTTAATTAATATCTGTCTCTAACATAAGATCAAGCTCCATGAGAGCAGAGGCAGAGTCTGCCTTACTCACCATTATTTCCCTAACACTCAACTTTGCCTGGTACATAGTAGGTTCTCAACAGAGGCAGTGAGAGAATGCAGGAACAGTCCAGCGATATGCCCCACTGAACGCTCGGGCTCCGCAGAGTTCACCTTCCTCCATCAGATTTCTTGTTGGTACTTGGGGGTTCCAAGGAGGAGGAACCTTCCCTCCTCCTGATCCCAACAAGTACAAGGACTTGAAAATAAGAAATATAAAACTGACTTCTCAGACGGAACTTGAAAACCAAGAGTAAAGGATCAAAGTTAAATGACATTGGCCAGTGACCTCCTGAGCAAGAAAAACTCCATAGTGACCAGTTTCAATACAACAGTAAGTCTTATTAAAAAAAAAAAAGAAAAAGAAAAAGAAGTCCACAGACTAGAGAGAGACAGGAACTGCTCAGCTAAAGAGCACAAGAGTAAAGGGAGGGGGGACTTCCCCGGTGGTGCAGTGGTTAAGACTCCACGCTCCCAATGCAGGGGGCCCAGGTTTGATCCCTGATCAGGGAACTAGATCCCACATGCCGCAACTAAAGATCCCACACGCAGCAATGAAGATCCCAAAGACCTGGCATGCATGCATAAATAAATCCTTTTTTAAAAAAAAAAGTAAATGGAGAAAAGACTCAAAGTTAATGCCGTAAGAGCCCATCTGGGTGAGTCTAAGGCAGTCAAGGCAGGCTGGGTTGATTCCAAGAGAAAATGTCAGTCAGTCTGTCCTTGGCAAGATGATTCTACAATTGCTGAGAGGCCCCTCTTAAAGCTACTGGAACTACCTCAGATCCGGTTCGGGCTCACCCAAGACGTCCCCCAACACCATGGTGACCCAGCAGGCACGCAGAGGGAGAAAGAGCATCAGTCAGTGTGCAGACTGGAAGAGTCTAGGCCACTCATAGTCTCTGAACTTGGTTAACAGGAGTGTTTGGAGCCCCGAAGGTGGAAGTCTTCTCTCTAGCAGGAACGAAGAAGACCAGACCCAGAACTGTGGGAGCCAACAGCACCTCCTCTGGACCCCAGCATCCAGTAAGCCAGCCTTCTCTCCACACCAGGTGCTGGACCATCACCCCAAGTTTCTCTTTTAAGGAAGCTCAACAGCTTCTCAACAGTATCATGATTCCAAGCAAGGCAGAAGGTTATAAAGGTAAAGTTTCATTTCAAATACACTCCCCCAGACCATCTAGACAGAGGCCAATGCTTACTACGGTAACATTTAAAAAAAAAAAATCTTTCTAATGCTAAAAGATTCAGTATTTTCATGGTCATTAAATATCTTTCATCTTTTAGTTTTATAAGACTGTTCACACAACTACATAAGTTATTAAATAATGGTTAATACTGAAACAATGACATTTTTTAAAGTCAATATAATAGCTTATCAGACTTTTTAAAAAGGAATATTGTATCCAAATTCCTATAAAAGCTCAGTTTCTCTTGATGGTATTTAGATGAAATGAAGATAGTAGAAATACAATGGGATTCTGATGAATCTTAATTAAATACAATGCAAACTCTGTTTACCTGAATAAAATCTTTAAACTTTATAATTGATTTTCATGCTTCCAGTACCTCTCGGGGCCTGGAATATCAGAACAAGAACAGAGTATGTGGCCCCAGATGAGCAGGACACAAGAGTCCTCTGGAAGGCCAGAGAAGGGAGCCCAGGCTTATCATCCTTGCCACACTGACCACTCAGTGAACTCAGGGCCGGAGCAGCCCAAGCTGGGCGGCAGGGGTAAGTCAGTGATTAAGAAGTAGGTAGGCTCTTGGGACTTCCCTGGTGGTCCAGTTAAAGAATCTGCCTTCCAATGCAGGGGATGTGGGTTTGCTCCCTGGTCGGGGAACTAAGATCCCACATGCCTCGGGGCAACTAAGCCCGCGCGCGCCTCAACTAGAGAGCCCACGTGCCACAAACTACAGAGCCCACGCGCTCTGGAGCCCATGTGCCACAGCTACAGAGAGAGAAGCCTGCGTGCCGCAACAAAAGATCCCGCGTGCCACAACTAAGACCCAAAGCAGCCAAAAATAAAATGGAAGGGAGGGAGGGAGGAAGGAAGAAGGAAAGAAAGCTCTGACTTCTCCCCTAGGGGCAGGTTCCTTTGGCAACAACAGAACCTTTGCCCTGTTTCCATGGTGCTAAGCCTCTTCTCAGGGACCCAGAGCCAATTCTACCGCCACTGTCTGAAACTCTACAATTTTCAGTCTGGCATTCGATCCTCTTTCAGCTTTCTAATAGCAGGGTTTTTCACAGACCTGGCATCAGCTACAGTTCTGAGGAGCCCAAGGAAACCTTTCAGGAGTGAAAGAGAGATAGAAACACTCCACCTTCCAGAAATGCCCTCACAATGGACCCTGGACTGGCCTCCCATTCCCGGTTCCACAGGTTTGCCTCCGGGGCAGGAAAGAAAGCATGAGGGCGTGTTAGGCTTTCGTCCTCGCTGTCCTCCAACAGGGCCAACCCTTTCCCAGTCGAGCCAGTCCTCGTATCATCCACCCTCAGTCACCGCCCCCGTAGCAGAAAACATCACTCTCTTCAAGGCTCCCCTTCAGTCCCAGGAGCTCCAGGAAGCCTTCCTGTTATCACTTCCCCTCACAGCAGCTCTCCTCCCCTGGCCTGGCCTCAGCCACACCTTGTGATCCTCGCTTACATAACACATGGCATTTTTCTTCTGAGTTATTTCATCCCCAATTACAGTAATAACAGCCTGGCTGTACTCAGAATCCTCAAACAGAACATTTATTTCTTAATCAGTCTCCTTTCTAAGGATGAAAACAAATAATTAGGAAATAAGAGAATAAGACAACAAATAATCAAGAAGGAAGTTTGTCTTCAAAAAGCAAACTGACAACATCCTGGGGATCAAGAGTTCAGTCCTCCAAGCCCATTTGTTACCACTAACATCTGGGACAAATACCCAGGGGCCACGTAAATGACTTAGTCAAGTTCTTAAATCTCTACTGATAAAGAGGAGAAGGCTTCACATTAGATTTTAAGAAAGGCTGAAATAAAAAGTGTTTTCAGATCAATCCTCAGACATCCTAAAAGCTCAAATACGTCAAAGTTTCAATTCCCCACAGAACTGGCTTAGTAAAGATCTGCTCAGATCACACATTACCCGCAGGCAGAGTCCAGCTGCTCTTCTGCACGCTCTCCTTGGCAGAAGGGACTGGGAAAGTGAGGCAGGACCCCTGACATCGCACAAACCTTAGAAGTGCCCGATCAATACTAAAAGTAAGGCTCTGCCATCTTGAGGGGAGAATGAAGGTGGTGAGAGTGACAGAGAGGAGGCAGGAACACAGCTGTGCCTGGAGAGCCCACAGTGCCTGCCAAGGGCAAGGAGCCAAGGAGGGAGCCCTACCGTCCAGCTCCTTCTCAATGGAGTCCATCCTATGCGTGACTTCATCCTGAAGAGACTCCACGTGCGTCAGCAGGTTAAACTGCCACTGGTGCTGGGAGCTCAGCAGCCCCTCTCCGCCTCTGTCCAGCAGCTTCCGAGCGGGGGCTTCCTCAGGTAGGACCTTTTTGGAGACATATTCCCTCACCTGGGGATGCAACAACATTGAAGTTACTGCATGGAGACAGCTCCCAGCCCCTTTTCCAACCAGCCAGTGTCCACAACCATTTGAAAACCCAGTTGCAGTTTGAATATCCCAACTCTCTACCTCCCTGCCCCCTTCCTCCCCTCTTGGGCACTGGGCAGAAGCGTGCCTGCTGTACCAATAACAACCACCTCAGGGCAGCACAGACCTCCGGCTCAGAGGATCCCACAGCTGCTTCCCAAAGAATGGCCCAATGCCCTAGGCCTGAAGTAGGCCTCACAGAAGGGCTTCCAGAAACCTGAGATCAGAATACAGCAGGGCGAGTGTAGACAAGGGTTAGTATGTGGATGCCAGACAAACTAGCTTTAAGTCCTAGCTCCATATCTTGCTGAACGCATGTATCTGGATGAGTTACTTCACCTCTCTGGGCCTCTGTTCCCTCATGGGAAAGAAGGAAGTAGTAAATCCTACTTTAAAGGTACATGAGGATGAAATAGGATAATGTTTATAAAACACAGTGCCGGCCTATGGTCAGCCTGCTACCAATGAAAGAGATTTTTAACCCCAGCTGCCTTGTTTAGGCCCAGTATTTCCTGATTTTTTCATGATGTGCCAGACACCTCTAGGCAATTTGCCTAGTCTGCATGATCACAAACCTTTTCTGGGGTTTGTGACCGCAACCTTTCATTCACTCATTTGAAATGAAACAGGTTCTAGTTAACATTTATTTAGGGGTGACTATGTGCAAAGCCATGTTCTGAGAGCTTTTCACAGATATGCTGCACAGTAACTGAGAGGGCGCTGCCACTGGCTCCACTCGACAGGGGGTAAGGAGACACGTCTGAGGAGGTGAAGTGACCTGCTCAGAATCACACAGTGATATAAAGTGGCTGAGCCCAGACTTGAAACTGGGTCTGTCTCCAAAGACTATGTCCTCACCAGCCTCACCCAGCACTGTTTAGACCCTGGCAAGGATACAGGCTGAACGAGGTATAATGCCCACCCTTGAGGGGCTTCTAACCTAGGATGCTCCCCCTCGGCAAGATGCAGCAATGGACTTATGCTGGTGATACCATCCCACACAATGAAGTCTGTGAAGGTAAGTATGACAAGGGTGGAGAAGCTCTCAAATCACACAAATCCTCACTGACAACTGAGGATAGGGCAGAATGAGACCAGTGAACACTGGCAAGAGAACACAGGGGGCTCCAGAAGAGAATGACTTGAATAACAAGAAACTGAGAGTATCTCTTGGGAAAACTGATGAAACCAGCAAATATTTTGACAAAATGGACTGTTCCTATGTCAGGGCTGCAAAGTGAAAAGTAAAGCCAGCATAGAATTGTACTGAAAACCTTATGCCTAACAAAACACCTGACTCATTCTTTGCTTGTGCGAAGGATTAGCACCCACGGGCAACTATAAATTGCATTGAAGAAAAAAACTCACTTTCCTAACTTACTTCCGTTTATCAAGTTCCAGTCAACCCTTTTCCCCTGCTACCTCCCACCTCTCCACACCCCGCCCCCGACTCTGCCACTTTGTGGACATTTCCTAGAACCAATGATCTTTGGGGTTTAAGTGGGCTCTCTTGACTTTGTACTCATTTTAACAGACCAAAATACATCTATGATAAGCAAATTTATATACAATTTTACAGTAAATACAACTCTATAATAAACATCTTCCACAGAACATTTAGCCCTAGGAGGAGAAGGTACAAACACTCAAACACCAAATTAAGAACCAGTACAAGCGAGCCCCATACCTTTGGGGAGCTGGGTTTGGGGTCACTGTCCCCTCTGCTCCTGTCTTGTTCTAGAGGCCAGCCCAGGCGCGGAGAGAGGGAATCGTCACCATTCTCGTGGAGGGGGTTGACTGCATCGTCAAGGGCAGAGCGCCGGGTCTCCACCACCAGCTTCTGTTCCACAGCGGGGTAGTAGGTGCGGGGCTTCTGGTAGCAGTGCTCGCTGGTGATATATGACTCCTCCACAGACCGGGGCAAGGGCAGGGGCAGAGGCTTCTCCACCGCCCCGTTCAAAGTTCTATAGCTTGGGGCTTCCTCCCTGCTCTTGGCTTCAGTGACATGGATGTGTTTGGAATGAGATCTCCCCTCCGCCAGATGCTGTTTCCAAGGCTGACACCACAGCTGCAGATCAGGATGCTCCCGGCTTCTGTTGGGAGGGCAAACACGGAGAGGGCTTTGGAGTACCTGGGACCACTGCAGGGGCTTTCCAACAGGGGCGAAGACCTCCCACCTGGGCCAACTGGTACAAGCCACCATTTGCCACACAAGAGGGAATGTAAATCAGCAGCCTCTGAGGAGACCACTTCCAGGCAAGCTCCTGCTGTATCACTCACAGTGAGTGGGACTGGACTTGGGAGTCAGAAGACCTGGCTGCATTTCAGCTCAGCCGCTGATTAGCAGTGCAGCTGAGCCATGTCACTCAGCCAGCCTCGTTCCCGTTTCCTCCTCTGCAAATCTGGCTAACCATCTACCTGTCTGCCAGCAACCACTGAGTTTGCTATAGATGAAGTGAATTAATTTGAATGGAAGTATAGTACTTTGTTGGCAGTAAAGTGCTCTTCAAATGTGACTAAAAATAACCTTAACTTATTAATAAACAGCCATGATAATCCTGGCATGCAATGGCACTCAATTACACAAATCCAGTGGTGACCTGGGAGGGAGGTGGTAACCAGAAGTCATCTAGGCATAGGCCATTAATAACAAAATCTTCTGTTCGCACCATTCCAAAGAGGAAAATCTGTTATTAAAGAACAAGGATTCTGCTCCCTTTTTGGGCCACAGACACTTCTGAGAATCTGAAAGCTCTTGCTACATATATACGTGTACATAAAACTCTGTGTATGACTTCAGAGTTTCCCACAATCATTCACCGTCTGAAGTTTGACCCAACAGAAAGTCTTTAATTTACTGGATCATAATCAATTGTAAAAAAGGAAAAACAGAAAATACCAGAATGCACCATTCTAAGTAAGAGTAGGTGTTTTGTGAAATTTTAGTTTCAGTTTTGTACATGTGAGTGATATAAGATGTATTTCTTACCGTGGGATATATATTTAAGTTTAAAAGCCACGACTCTAGATAAACTTCACCTTTTTAACTCTTGTTTACCATCCAGAACTTCCATTATAACCTTGGATCATTAAATGAAATGAAGAAAGAAAGGAAAGGAGAAAAGGACGGAGGAAGAAAAACTGGGCTTCCCGAGTAAGGCCCACCAGCTACCAGCAGTTCCTAGCTGGCAGGGGTGTTTGCAAGCAAGTGGGAGGACGGACAGGTACTACTCACATTTGGTTCACAGATGTGCAGAAATGTGTGGGAGCCTTTCCAGCTGTCACAATGACTACTGACTGTCACATATGTGACCTCAGCATTCAGTTCACTGAATTCAGAGATGCTAAATATCCTGTAATGCTCGGTACAATTCCACACATACAGAGAATTATCTCATGGTAAAATTGTAAACATTACCTTCACCAGTCCCAACTGAGAAACCCTGAAACCAGATCAGCAGGAACTCACCAGCAACTCCCCCATATAGATACCCCCCCAGCCCCACACACACTTTCCTGAAGCCTTCCTGCAGAAATGGAATAGGCCATAAATAGGACAGCATGGAATGATCTTACAGAACCTAAAATTCTGTTCGCAAGGGGCTACAACTATCTTTTCTCGGCTCTCCCACCCCAGCAATCCCCAATACCACTCCAGTCCACTGGGGAAGGAGAGGAAACCACCAGCACCGAGGCAGCCTGGGTCCCTGGCCACCTCCAACAGGGTATTCACAGCCTGTACCAGGAACCTAGGACCCCAGACATGCCTCTGACATCACAACTGCATCAGAGGAAATGGGAGTCCTTGTTCACTTTCAGGTCTACTGTAGCCTGAAATCTGTTAACTTGGAGCATAGAGGCCACAGTACGGACCTGTTCTTGCACGAAAATCACGAAAGTCTTTGCTTCCTCCCTCCTACAATTTTCATCCTCCCAGCTAAGATCTGAAGCCCCAGCTACTACACAAGGATGACCCTGTCATGATAAGCCTTGTCAATCATGAAGAAGGTATGCACAGCCATGCATGTTACTTTCGAAATGACAGCATTTGAAGTTATTCCCAGTTTTACTGTTTGCTTTTGAAAATGAATCCACCAGGTCACTTAGGAACAAAATTTCTGAGAATGAAGACCCAGAGCCTGTGATAGCAGAGACTATCCAGGTGTACAGAGACACACTGGGACCACCTCCCTGTCTCCCAGGCTCTTTTCTCCACATATAACGAGTAACAAGATCTCCCTATACTCCCTCCTGAACTTCTTGGAGAAGTCAGATTTAATTCCAGTACAAAGTCACTGCTATAAAGATGAAGGATCTAGGGGCTTCCCTGGTGGAGTAGCGGTTGAGAATCCACCTGCCAATGCAGGGGACACGGGTTCGATCCCTGGTCCGGGAAGATCCCACATGCTGCGGAGCAACTAAGCCTGTGCACCACAACTACTGAGCCTGTGCTCTAGAGCCCGCGAGCCACAACTACTAAAGCCCGCGCGTCTAGAGCCCGTGCTCCGCAATGAGAAGCCACCGTAATGAGAAGCCCACGCACCGCAACGAAGAGTAGCCCCCGCTCGCCGCAACTAGAGAAAGCCCGTGCGCAGCAACAAAGACCCAATGCAGCCAAAAATAAATAAATAAAATAAATAAATTTATTAAAAAAAAATAAAGATGAAGGATCTAAATGGAGATTTAGAAGGAACAAGGTTCTGGAATATGGGACAGGGCTGGAGCACTGGTATTTCAGTGAGAAGAAAGAGAACACCATCTGACTGAATCCTCAAATGAAAAGAAACATAGCAACATTTACAATCAGGAGCATCATCTGAGGTTTGCCCTCACCTTCCACCTGTCTCAGTCAATTTCTGGCATCTCGTTAAGAAGAAATTCACTTGGCTTATACGGAAGAAAATTTTCTGATTTTATAAAATGTGAGGGAATACCCAGTCTAAGACATCCAAAACAGGGTCACTTGATTCAGTTCACCTCAACAGATACCGTCACAGTAACGGTTTATTTCCCCAGTAACCATCCTTTCCTTCTCTTACACCCACCTCCACCCTCACTCCTGAGTTTGCTCAGGGCACACAGCCACCTGGCTACTAGCCTCCTGCAGTTAGGTGTGTCCGTGAAACCACTTGCTCCCCCTCCTGGGGGTCAGAGCAGAGTTGAGGTACAGATGCATCTGCTTGGACCACGCAGGTGAGATGAACCCTAATAGAATGCCAGAGCAATAAGACAGAAGGAACCCAAGTCCCCACGTCCATAGCTGGAATCTTGGAGAAAGGCCACCTACCTGGCCTGGACCCCTGCCTACCTCTGGACCATGCCTTATGTGCGAAAGAAAATTCCATTTTGTTTTAGCCTTTATTTTTTTGGTTTTGTTATAGCAGCTTGGCTTTTACCCAATCAACACATACCCTTGCTGAATGTGCCCTGCTCAACCACTCCTTGCCATGTCTGTACTTGAAGGCAGGCCTCTGTGCACCAGAATGCAAGAGAAAGCAGACCCCCATTCTGTCATCTCCGGGCTCTGACACTCTACTTCACCTGACACCAAGAGGCCTTGAGGACTAATTATAGCACAAAGGAAACCTTGTCGGGAACTGGCCTATCAAGTCTAACTCACTCGTGGCACTAGAGTTTGCATTGTTGATGACGTCATTAAAATGGCACCCTATGGGCAGGCTCATGGGAGAATTTGAGAAGTTATCCCTGCCACACACTGTGCAAACACCAAAAGAAAATTCCTGGAACCACTGAGGAGAGGCAGTTAGAAAGATTAGGACAAGTACTTGGTGGGAGCTGGACTTGAGTTCTAGTCCTGGCTCTGCCCCTGGAAACCACGGGAGAGGGGCTGCCCCACTCAAGGCCCAATTGCCCTATGTGGTAAAGTGGGAGCAGATTATAAAAGCCAACAGACCCCAATATGAGCCACATTTCTTTCTTTCAGAGCTTACGTGAACTTGGGTCATCTGACATGTAGGATACAACCACAGAAGGAAATTCACACTCAATTTGACTCCAAATCCTGGCCACTAAACAGAAGTCCAGCTCCAAAAGGCCTAAAACTTTTCTGTATAAGCAAAACATCAAGAGACATATTTATTGAGCAACCACTATGCTAGAGAGCGGGCCCACCAACAATGTCTCAACAGCTTTCAATTTTACTTTGTTTACCAATCAAGAATGTTTAGGATGGGAGTTCCCTGGTGGCCTAGTGGTTAGGATTCCAGGCTTTCATTGTCACAGTCTGCGGTCCAGGTTCAATCCCTGGTCGGGAAACTGAGATCCCTCAAGCCGCGAGGTGTGGCCAAAAAAAAAAAACAAACCAAAACACGATGTTTAGGATGAATGGATAAACAAAATGTGGTATTACATATAATAGAATATTATTTAGCCTTAAAAAGGAAGGAAATTCTGATACAACTTACAACATAGACAAACCTTAAGGACATTAGGCTAAGTGAAATGAGCCAGTCATAAAAAGACAAATACTGTAGAATCCCATTTATATGAAGTACCCAGAGCAGTCAAATTCAGAGAGACAGAAAGTAGAAGGGTGGCTGTCAGCGGCTGGGGGAGGGGAAATGGAGAGAAGTTGCTTAATGGGTACAGAGTTTGTTTTGCCCCACACAAGGAGTTCTGGAGATTGGCTGCAACAGAGTGAATGTACTTAACACTACTGAACTGTACACTTAAAAATGGTTAAGATAGCAAACTTTATTTTATGTATATCTTACCACAGTTTAAAAAACAAAACCCAAAAACTCAGAACAGGGACTTCCCTGGTCATCCAGTGGTTAAGAATCTGCCTTCCAAAGCAGGGGACGCGGGTTCAATCCCTGGTCTGGGAACTAAGATCCCACATGCTGCGGGGCAACTAAACCCATGCTCTGCAACTAGAGAAGCCCACAACAAAGACCCAGCGCAGCCAAAATAGAAAAAAACAACTCAGAATGGTACAAAAGACACAAAAAACAAACTATAAATACACCATTTCTTTTTCTTTTTTTTTTCTAAGGCATTTTATTTTATTTTATTTTTTGGCCACACCATGTGGCACGTGGGATCTTAGTTCCCTGACCAGGGATTGAACCTGCACCCTCTGCATTGGAAGTGTGGTGTCTTAACCACTGGACTGCCAGGGAAGTCCCCACACACCATATCTTGATTAAAGTAGTGTTTGTATATACATTTGCCAAAGCTCAATGAACATTTAAAATGGGTGAACTTAATTATATGTAAATTATACCTCAATAGAGTTAATTTTTTTTAAAAAGAATGTTTATCATGTAACTGAGAATTTTAAATGAAAGTCCCAAACTTATCCATCTTATCACTGATTTTGTGGCTTTCCAATTTCTCATATTTATCCTGCCCTCTCCCCACACCAAATCAGACTCATCTCCGAAGCTGCAGGTGCCACACTTACTGCAAGATGCTCATCTTGAGCTGCAGGCCATGCAGAACCTCGATCACTCTCTGCACATCGCCGAGAAGCTGGTGGGTGGCCACAATCTTCTTGGCATTCTGGTGGGAATAGTTCTCTTCTAAAAATGCCAGGCCATGCATATGTCCCCTGCTCAACCACTCCTTGTCATACCAGTACTTGAAGCCAGGCCTCTGACCTAAAGCAGTGACAATGAGAGAGTTAATCCTTGGTCTGAAGGAAACCCAGACCATTTCATCATCGCACAATTATCACACAAACTACTGGAAGGATGGACTGGTGTGTTCATTTTGTTCATTCATTCATCCAGTATACATTTACTTGGCACCTACTATATGCTGGGCTCTCCACTAGGTGTTGGGGATAAGGTAGTGAGAAAAGTATATAAATTTCCTGATCTCTGCAACTGGCCAGAGGTAGAGTGGGAACTTGGATATCTTGTTAAAGTTAAATCACATCATTCCCTCTG
Source organism: Balaenoptera physalus (assembly GCF_965194825.1). Lineage (NCBI taxonomy): Eukaryota > Metazoa > Chordata > Mammalia > Artiodactyla > Balaenopteridae > Balaenoptera > Balaenoptera physalus. The sequence continues at coordinate 23,568,194 of NC_138898.1, forward strand.
CCACTTAAAACCTTCGATGACTTCCTATCGTGCACAGAAGAAAACCCAAAGCCCTGACTGATCTAATGAGGCCGGCAGGACCGGGCTCCTTCCTGCCCTCCTTGCCCCACCCTTTCCGGAACACATTCAAGCTCTTTCTGGTCTTAGGGTCTCTGCTCTAGCACCCATAGCCCTGTCTGGAGCACTATTCCCCACGGCCTTTGCAGGACTGGCTCCTTACCACTTCCGCAGAGAGGCCGTTGGTTACCTCCCAAAGTACGAGAGCCTCTTCCGTGCCTCCTAGTCATTCCCGATCTGAGGGCTTTTGCCCCCTCAAAGCATTCATCCCTACCTAACATGTTCTTGTTTAGATGACTTATTTTGACATCTGTTTCTGGTCCAAACCCCACTAAAAGCCAGAAGAATAGGAATTGTTTTGTTCATGGTTATATCCTCAGTGTCTGGCAAAAGGCATCTTGAATGGATTTATCAAATGGAAAGAAGCCCCAAGTGCCCCTCCAACTGTCACATACCGCCTAACTAAATGAATGGTCAGGCCCCCCACTCCCTTCTCTGGACCTCCATTTCCCATCTGTAACAATGACAGATGAACCGAACAGCTTCAGCGGTTCTGTTCATTACAGGGATCCTAAGGAAGGACTGAAAACACAACCACACGTGACTTGGCACAGTGTTTCCTGCTGTAAAAGCCAAGGGAACAGCTTCCAATCAGACTGTTGTTCACCTCTCAATGGCTATAAAGACCCTAAAATAACCCAGGCAAACCCTATCAAGGTCCTGGCGCTATTTCTGGCTTTTCTAAGACACATGGTGGGGATACACCTCCACTCTGTTAACAACACCTTTAAGTAACCTTTAAAGAAGAGATCTGTTAGATTAAACTTCTGGCCCAAGACTGCAGAATCAAACATAGTCAATAAATGTGACAGTCACTGAGTGCTCAATTCAAGGAATCTATTCCCAGCCTTGGCAATTTAGTTATAAAAGTTCAGAAAGTGCATAGGGATTGATGAAGATGGTGTATATGATTTCTAAAAAGAGAAAAGTGGACAGAAAGAGTGAGAGACAATAAAGTAGACAAAAGAGATTTTTAAACGGTGCCCTAAAGGAGCCCTGGGGATTATGTGTGGTATCTCAGAGGCAGCTGCCACAGAGGTAGCCTGAGCAGCAGGATTCAAAGCAGCACTACCTGTTTTACAAGACAAAGGTCAGAGACACCAGTTGTCATCTCCTATCCAGCACTAACTGTCTGAGTGATCTTAAGCCAATCATGTCCCTTCTGGGCCTGTTGCTTGCCTGTTAAATGTCAAGGTTAAACTAAGTGGTCTCTGAGATCCTGCCCATCAATTATATTCCATGACTTATGGACTAATCTTCTGACCATATTCTTTCCTTGGGATAAAGGGAAAAACAGAGGCAGATTGCTCTCTGTCTATAGACTAATCTAGCACAGGAAGACACAGTGTCACAATAGAGGTTATCAGGCCCCAGGGGGACCTGCTTGCTGGAAAATGAACTGTGGTAGCCCAGGCCCTCCCTATACAACCAGCAAAATCAAGAGACTTGGTCCCACAAGTCAGTTCTAATTCCAATCTGCTTCATGAGATTAGGAAAGTCATTCATTTCCCTGGGCATCAATTTCTTCCTCATAAGCAGAAATAAGAATAGGAGCTCCTACCAGGCCCACCTCATAGGACAAAAAGGAATAACAGAAGCAGAGGCTCTCCAGCGTTGTCTAGCTGTAAGGGGATCATGGGACTGGACCCAAGGGGAGCAACCTTACAGGTGATGAATGGAGACGATGTCACATCCCACTGACAGAAAGACAAGAACCACAGATTTATAATCCACCCCTGAGATTTCTGGAAAGGGGAACCCAAGAGCCATAGGCCAGCCCTGCGGTCAAGGAACAATGAAACGAACTGATCCTAAGGAATTAATTCACTGCTCTGGGTGGCAGACAGGCTCTTTGCAAACACACCTTTCCCCTCCCCTCAAGGGCGTATCTCCCTTCCAGGTGGCAACGATGCAATGGAAGGCAGATGCCACCAGAGGGAGCAGAGGCCGGTTTCCAACCCTTCAACAGCCCTGAAAAGCCAAGGACAGAGCCCACAACCTCATGAACTCTCAAGAAAAGGAAAAGGGGCTTGCTCTGGCAGCACATATTCTAAAACTAGAACAACAGAGAAAAGATTCGCATGGCCAACACGCAAGGATGACATGCAAATCGGTACAGCGTTCCATTGTTTATACAGTTTCAGTCGTACAATATGCAAAAGTTCTGGAGATCTGCTATACAACATTGTGCTTATAGTTTATAAAGAATACTGTACTGTACACTTAAAAATTTGTTAAGACGGTAGAGCTCATGTTATATGATTTTTACCCACCCACTCACCCTCCCCCTCACAACAAAATTCTAGCTCAAGGCCAGGCCTTCCACTAGGTGAACCTCTTCATACATGCTCTCTTACTGCCAAGTTCAGGACAGCTGGCCACCAGGTGAGCTAGCAACAAAGGCGAAGAGGAGGCAGAGTCTAGCCAATGCTGAAGAAATGAGTCTCAAGACCACAGACACTCAGGCTGCTTCACCGCCAGCTGTGCTAAGGAAAAGGCTACATATTGTTAATATCCCTGACTCCAGAAATCTCTACCTGGAGGGTCTTGGCAAACATAACAGGTGTATTTCTCAGGCACATTTTCTTCCAGTAATCCCATGCAGACCCCATGCTGCCAGCACTGGCACTCTTCACACTGTTAGAATTAAAGAAGCAATAAAAATTAAACTCAGAAGGAATCCTCCATCCAAAAATAAGACCCACCTGTGGGGGGAAAGGGGCAGTGGGAGGCGGAAGGAGGAGGGAGGGAGAGGAGGAGGAGGGAGTGGGAGCTGAGCTGCAACCACTCTTCCAGAGCAGCCACTAGCCACCTGTGCTTTTAACATTTCAGTTAACAAACTAATTTAAAATTCAGTTCCTTAGTCCCACTAGCCACATCTTAAGTGCTCAACAGCCGTATGAGGCTAGTAGCTACCGTACTGGACAGCACAGATGAAGAACATTTAAATTAAACAGTACTGATCTCAGAAAAATGACTATTTACCCTCCCATTTCTAGAGGCTTTCACGTTTCTGATCACTTTATAAAGAGAGGAAAAACTGTTTAAGTCCTTAGAGGGAGGTTAACTTAGAAAGACAAAAACCTGAGTTTGAATTCTGGCTCAGACATTCATTAGCTGTGTGACCTTGCACAGGTCACTTCTCCACCCTGGGCTTCAGTTTCCCCATCTGCAAAATAGGATACCATTCCTACCAACCGTGTGGGGCTGTTTGTGAGGAATCAATGGGTCACATGTCAAAGTTCATATCGTAGAGCCCAGCACACAGCTTTTATGTATTAAGAGCCTATTACTGCTACGAATGGGTAGGCTAACTCACTTTGATGCCTCCTGGACTCAACATGTCCTAGCACTTTGCATTTGTTCTTTCTAAACCTTACCAACGGTCACACAGCTGAGAAGATGCAACAGCGGATCAGAACACAAGCCTGGCTGACTGCAAGGCTAGTTCTTTTAACCCCTAGGCTCCACTGCCTTCCCTGGGGAAGGGGGAAAGAGAAGGGGCAGGAGGCAGAGAGGGAAAGAAAGGAGCAGAGGATGAGGGCAGCACTGGGAGACAGACGTGTGGCTGGCCTGAGGATAGCAAGCCTGAGGGCTAAGGGTCCAGAGGAGGGAATGGAGAGGAAAAGGATGCCAAAGGAGATACTAGGACACTTCAAGCAATTCCAAACCAAGGCCCTAAACCTTTAACTACCCAACCAAATGGATAGCTCTGGAAAGTGGACAGCGAGCTTCCGACATGGTCTGGAGGGTGGGCCACCAGCCTGGCCCCAAGGGAGAAAGCTCACAGTCCTCAGCCACTTGGAGTCAGATAGGCCCCAGCATCAAAGGGCTTTTATGGGCTAACAGGGGCAGAGCTGGAACAGAGACTTCAGATAAGATGCGATCCAGATTCTTCCATTTCCAATGAGGAAACTAAAGGCTCAGAGGGAAAGAAAAGGGTGTGAGACAACAAAGGCAGTTAGTAGCAGAAAACAGACTAATAATTAAGAATGAAAGTCTCTCCCACCAATGACTTCGTCTCTTAAGGATTAGGATACACCAAAATTGAATCAAATACACCTAAGTTGAAAATTTCAAAATAACGTTTTTCATGTGGGTCTGGCTAATATATACATTATTCATTTTTTAAAAGTTTAAATTGGAACGTCCCTGGCGGTCCAGTGGTTAAGACTCTGCACTTCCCCTGCAGGGGGCGTGGGTTCAATCTCTGGTTGGGAAACTAAGATCCCGCATGCCGTGTGGTGCGGTGAAAAATTTTTTTAAATAAATATTAAAAATAAAAGTTTAAAATTTTTTTGGGGGGGAGGGCAGCTGTGCCACGCGGCTTGCGGGATCTTAGTTCCCCGACCAGGGATTGAACCCAGGGCCCCACCCTCCAGCAGTGAGAGCACTGAGTCCTAACCACTGGATCGCTAGGGAATTCCCCCAAAGTTTAAATTTAGAAGTGAACAAGAACAATAACAGAAAAGATGAAATATCTAAGAATAAATCTGAGACTAAGAATAAAAACATGCAAGGTCTGTGTAAAGAAAATTTTTAAATATTTGAAGGACATGGAGACTTAAGTCAATGAATGGTAAGTTGTACTTTATTCCTGGAGAGCAAGAGTCATTATCATAAGGATGTCAGTTCTCCTTGAATTAATATATAAAAATAATGTAATGTCAACAAAATAATAAATTAATAGCTCTGGAACTATACAGAAGCTGATTCTAATAGCCAGGAAATTTATTAAAAAGAACAAAGGGGGTACTAGCCCTACCAGATATTTTTAAAATATTATAAAGGTATAATAAATAAAATAGAATTGTACAAGTAAATATATAGGCAGAGAGATCAATGGAAGAGAGAATCCAGAATGAGATCCAAACTACATACGGAAATAGAGTAAATAAAGGCGGCGTTTCAATAATAAGACATGGTGTTGGGACAACTGGGTAGAGAGAGCCTTCACCTTATACCAGGATAAATTCCAGGCGGATCAAATATTTATATGGTTTTTAAAAAATAAATGAAACCTCAAAAGTACCAGAAGAAACCATGAAAAATTCTTTTATTGACTTTTCTATAAATTTTTATGAACTTCCAATGAGAAAGCAACTGCTATTCAAATCTCAAAAGCCATTAAAGAAAAGTTTGATATATTTGACCTCACAAAAACAAAAAAATCTATAAGACAAGCCAAAAGACAGATGACAAAGTGGGTACAAATATTTGTAACTGTTCTCACAGCTGATACAAAAACATATCTACAAAAAGCTTACACAGGGACTTCCCTAGTGGTCCAGTGGTTAAGACTCCATGCTCCCAATGCAGGGGGACCGGGTTCGATCCCTGGTCCGGGAACTAGATCCCACGTGCCGCAACTAAAAGATCCAGCGTGCCACAACTAAAGATCCCGCACACCACAACGAAAGATCCCACACACCACAACTAAAGATTCCACACGCCGCAACTAAAGATCCTGCACACCACAACTAAAGATCCCATACATGGCAATGAAAATCCTGCACGCAGCAACAAAGATCCCGTGTGCCGCAAATAAGACCCAGTGCAGCCAAATAAATAAATAAATATTTTTTTAAAAAAAGCTTATGCAAATGGATACGAAAACGACCAACCATCCAACAGAAAACTGAATAAAGGACATGAACAGGCAAGTCAAAGGAAAAAAAACACATCTTAAATAAAAAGATGTTCAAAGCAACCATTATAAGAATAAAGTAATGTAAGGGAACTTGAATTAATATAAATTAATGTCAAATGAAACCAGCCTAATAATATACATACACATTAGTATTTCTAGATTCTGGGATTACATGTAAATATCAATTAATTCTTCATACCTTTATGTATTGCCTGAAGTTTTTACAATAAGCATTTACTACTTTCATCACACAAGTGTTATTCTCATGAAAAACTGTTTATAGAGTATAATTTTCATTTATATATGCATGTGTATGTGTGTATTCTAAAATAACAACAGTGATTTATCCCTGGGTAAAAATAATCTGAGTAATCCTTGTTTTCTTCTTTGTAGTTCTTGGAAAATGCAGAAAACCACAATCATAAAAATTTTTTAAGTATATTAAAATGAATTACAAAATGGCTATACTAGTAGATTGTTTTTTCACTTATCTGAAGCGTAAAGATAAAGAAGTTTGATAGTACTCTGTACTGACAAGGGCGCTGGTAAGACTGTTCTTTGGTACACCAGGGAAGGTTTATAGAATATTGCTATGACAACAGTATTTGTCAAAATAATAAATGCACGCCTACTTTGGTCCTGGAATTTTACTTTCAAAACTTGGTCCCACAGATATACTTACACAAAATTTTTCGTTACATCACTGCTAAGATTAGAAACAATCCAAACGTCCATCAACAAGGGAAGAGTTAAATAAATGATGATCCACCCATTATGCAACCATTAAAAAGAATGGGGAAGCTTTTTTAGATTTGAAAATGGAATGGTCTTCAACATATATTATTAAATGAAAAAAAGATACTGAAAACACTATGTATTCAAATAACATTGTGTTAAAAAAAAAAAAGATGGTTGTACAGCAATGTAAATGTACTCAATGCCAGTTCACTTAATGCCACATATATTGAAAAATGGTTAAGATGGTAAATTTTATGTATATTTTATCACAAAAAGAAAGAAAAAAAAATGGAGAGAATATATTTGATATTGCTTGTTTAGCCACTGAATGTTTCTGGAGTGATACCTAAGAAGATGACAAGGGCTGCCTCCAGCGAAAGCAAATAAAGTTTTTAAAATGGGCTTCTTATTAAAGCTGCTACACAATTTTCACTGGGGTCCAGCACCTAATGTTATGTATTTGTTGCTCTAGGGCAAAGGTCAGCAAACTACAGCCCACAGGCCAAATTCAGCTTGAGTCCTATTTTTGTAAATAAAGTATAATATGAACATAACCATGGTCATTCATTTTTTTGGATTGCCTCTGAATGCTTGGGGCAGAGTTGAGTAGTTGCGACAGAGATCACATGGCCCAAAGCCTAAAATATTTATTTTCTGGTCCTTTAAGAAAAAGTTTGCCAAAACCTGCCTTAGAGTAATTAAAATAATTTAAATATTAAATGGGTTTCCTGATGTTCATTTTTTTATGTGGTACCCAGATTTCTCAAACATTCATGATTACTAAGTAGGATTTTAACCTTCCAGTGATTTAAATTAGCACTGGTAAATAAAATCAAATAATAATATACATGAGCAATACTGCTACCAAATAACGAAAATGATCAAAGAAAACTATTTCTCTAAAGTAATCTTCTAGAGAACAAATACTAAATGTTTTCTAGGGTTGTGCAAATTATCAATGTAAGTTTAAAATTTATTTTAAGAAAAAATGATTTGAACTTTCCTAAATGATGAATATATTTAAAACTAGACGAATACATTTTAAAAGTTTAAACTGTATTGTTCCAGTTAGCTCCCTCTAAATTTATGCCTTTTGCTAAAGTTACTGAGTGGAAAAAGGTACCCTGCTCACAATGACAGGTATAGTCAGAAACTGTCCCTCTATAACACAAAGCCAGCTGGACAACAAGTGGACAGCAAAGAAGAGTCTTCTACAACAAAACCCAAGGTGTTCTGAAGTGAGCTTGTCACCACCACAATGCCAGACAGGAAGCCACAGTGCTGAGCTGAGCTGCGGGGAAGGTCACGTGGAGCCTGGGAAGCAGGCGATGGAATTCAGTTCCTGACTCTGCCATGTAACAACTGGTGTGGCCTCAATTTTTTCAAACTTAGTTTTCCTCACAGCACAAAATGGCACTTCAAGCTCTACCCGCCCCAAACACCCCATGATCCTTGCCACTTACAGAATAGTCAATGGAGAAAGTACAGTGGTGGATCAGAACTGCATCTCTTATACTGATTAGCTGGAAGAGCCTTGCCAGGAGAGGCCTTCGTTACTCACCCACTAATGATTTCTAAGGACAAATGAGGACCAAATCAGGCTGCCAAGGCCCAGAACTGAGCACACACCCAGAGAGACAGGATGAAAACTAACGATCTTCAACATACTTTTATTTTATTTATTTATTTATTTATTTTTATTCTTGGCCGCGTTGGGTCTTTGTTACTGTGCGTGGGCTTTCTCTAGTTGCAGCGATGGGGGCCACTCTTCATTGCAGTGCACAGCCTTCTCATTGTGGTGGCTTCTCTTGTCACGGAGCATGGGCTCTAGGCACATGGGCTTCAGTCGCTGTGGCACATGGGCTCAGTAGTTGTGGCTCGCGGGCTCTAGAGCACAGGCTCAGTAGTTGTGGCGCACGGGTTTAGGTGCTCCACGGCATGTGGGATCTTCCCGGAGCAGGGCTCGAACCTGTGTCCCCTGCATTGGCAGGCAGATTCTTAACCACTGCACCACCAGGGAAGCCCTTCAACATCCTTTTAAAGCCAAACTTAAAAAAAATTCTACTGGAGGGCAAAAAAAAAAAAAAAAAAAAAAAAAAAACCAACGGTTTTCATGTTACATAAGTTTTTGAATTATATTCCACTGAGCTTCAGAGATTCTACAAATGGGTGTGTTTTATAAAATGGGACTATTTTAGAAGACAAAACAAAACAAAAAATGCACACTCCAAGCTTAAATGTTAAGACAACAGAGCCCACCAGTACACATAATTCTGTACTGCTGGGCTAACTTAGTATTACGCTGTCCTCAGAACAAAGCTTTTCTTCCCATCTCTGATTAACCAAAGTGACTACACAGCATGCTGTTTAGGAAAAGTCCCCATACAACGGCCATGTTCATTAGGCTTGTCTCACAAAAAAAGGAAAACAATTGAGCCACTGAAATGCTCCAAGTTGGCAACCACCGCTCACAACCCCACCTGCATATTAGACCTCATGGGAAGAGGCCAGCCATTCACATTTTTGAACTTAAAAGTGAAAATTATTCATTTTGAACTTCCAAAACTACTGCTTTTATCTGTTACACATTTGGGGGTTCTGTGAAAAGAGTCCATTAGGGAAAAGGGTTCTGATGCTGAAAAAGTGATTTGAAAACCACTGACCTAATGCATTCTAAAGGTCATAAATATCAGGAGCTATTTGAGACCATTCATGTACCTTGAATTCCCAGAGGTTGCCATGAAGGCTATTAAAAAAAAAAGAAACTCCCAGAAGAATTCTAACCAGCATAAACGTGACTTACTTAAAAAGCTCAGGCTCCCTGGAGTCAGCCAGGCAGCAGCCACCTCCACCAGAACTGTGATTAAGAGCAAGAGAAGCACCAGAGGCAAGCAGGTGCTGGCCAGGCATGCTCTCCCCAAGCAGGCAGGGAGGCCCCCCAACAGGCACATCCCAGAAATGGAGATGACAAATACAAATGCCAAGAAAATGAAGAATGAGAAACAGACAAGTTATAAAACTGGCCTCCATCTCTTTAGGCCATAAAGAAAATTTACCTGAGACAGAAGATATGGGTCCATAGGAAGATCAAACTGCCCCTCCAGAGATTTGGGTCCCTACTGTTCAACTTCTCACTGTGTGACCACAGGCAAGGCCCTTCTCATTTGTGGGTCCAGCTGGCCCAAGCAGAGCAGAAGAGGTTTAGACTCAGTGATCCCTCAAGTCCTCTCTTATTCTATTCATAGGCTATTTATACCAGCCTGAGATGCAGAGGAAGCTGAGCCAGTAAGCAAAGCTCAATCTGCTGCTGACAGCACTGCCTACCTGGGGCTTCTGACATGACATTATTTTTGCTGGCCTCAGACTGTATTCCCTCAAAATTCCCTCCAAGGACCAGTTTGTGCTCCTCTATACCTGTGTCTCCTGGAAGCTCCACCTACCTGAATCATGAAGTCATTTTCCTCCTGAACCTCACAGATGCAGCGGACCACTTCAAAATCATAACGGTCCTCCCCATCAAGTTCCTCATCTGGGTTAGTGGTCACATCAACGTCTTGGCCATACTCCTCATCGCTCCAAAGAAAGCTCTCGGAGGAGGAGTCACTCAGATTATCTTCTTCTGAGAGGAAAGGGAAAACAACAGTCACTTTTTAAAATTATAGTTATAAAATTTTTAAAAACCCCTAGATTGTCAAGAGTAGAAATGACCTTACAGACCTTCTCCTCTGTGAACCTTCACAGAGCTGGGAAACGCGAACTCCAATCTGTTCCTCAGGCCTGTCATCTACTAACAGCCCGAATGATATGTGCTGCCTGGCAGTGAACTAAACTCCATTTCCTCATTTTCCTGACAGTGAAGCCCAAGGTAAATGGCTGCTCAAGGTCACAGAGCTCACTGGCAGAGAAACTGCAACTCCACAGGAGCCACACAGATCATCATCCCTAACGACTCAAACGTGTTCCTTGACCTCACCCCACCCAGCCGTGACCTGGCTTACAGCCCAGTCTGTATCCACAGCTACCTTTAAAACTCTGTAAACACTGGGGAATGAGGAAGGGGCAGATTCCAGGGATAATCAGAACCAGAATCACTAGATCTTGGTACCTGATTAGTGGTTATTAGAGCTAACCTTTACTGATCACTTATTCTCTACCAGCCACTGTTCTAAGTACTTTCCATATACTTATTAACTACTTTTAAACTCACAATCACCCTACAAGTTGCTAAAGAAGGGGAAACTTCAAGGTTGACTCAGATTTCCCCAAGCAACCAGGTTAGATGCAGAGGCCACCAACAAGAAATGGAGGAACGGGAGGGGCAGGTGTGCAAGGAGTTGGGGGATAATGGATTTGGTTATAGACACACTGGCTTAGAGGTACCAAAGAGACACTCTACTTAGACCAAAGTTGGAGAGAAGGGAAGTTCTGGAAAGGTATGGCTAATGGCCTATTTATTTGATGTACTTCTTGTTTAAAAGACCTAACAGACTACTTGCAGAAGGCCTGGGAGTAGATTACAATATCAACATAAATCCATAAATACATAAATCAGACTGCCGTGCTGTACAAATGATCAAGCCAGCAGAGCCTCCTTACCGGACATTTTCACTTTCCCTTTGTGGTTTCCAGATTCTGAGCCATGGAGCTGTGGGCTCATATGGACCCCGGGCTTGTGTGAGGACCCACACCTGGTGACAGCAAATGCCTTGGGTGGAGAAGGTTCCTGGGAGGCATCACTGATCTCCTCATTGCAGGGGCATTCTGGAAGAACAAGATCAGGATGAAATTAGCACCCTCAGACATCACTAGGGCATTCCAGAATCAACCCCATCCAACCAACAGCTCTGCTGTTCAAAGAGCTCAAATGCTCAGAAGCAATTCAGCTAGAACAGATTTAGGGATTAATACTTCTAGCTACCTCCAAGAACCTCAAAACAAAAAGCTTCTTCCTCACCATCACCCTTCTCCCCTTTTTCTGATAAGACTGCTTTTCTAAGCCAGAAGATACTTTGAGAATAAAATGTGGCATCCCTTTAGCTCCCAAGACTGGAACACTGATTTTCTTAAAAATCAGCATTTTTGTTGGGGCTAGACACACACTTTTCAAGAAATGAATCCTTTCTTGAAAGGGTTCAGAGACGTGTGTTTAAGAGTTGTGTGTGCAGACAAATACAGTCATTCACCTGCATATCCTCTCCTACAATGGCGCTTCCACTGTGACAGAGCACACCGGCCAACACAGCAAGAGGGAGGGCTTTCTAAATACCAATGTGGCCTTGTAGCACCTGGGGTCAGCTGAGCCCACAAGCTCCATTAAAGGCCTGCTGGCCCTTCCTCTCCTCAGAGGCCAAGACTGGGGAGAAGCAACCCCTCCCTACCTACAGTAAGGAAATCCAAGTGAAACGCCCCAGGGGAAAATTTACCAGGTTTGGTTTTCTTTTTCTTTTTCTTTTTCTTCTTTGGCTTCACCCTCACAAACTCTTTGAATTTCTTCTCTTTATTCTTCTCCTTGTCTTTTGCAGCTAGAATTAAATACAAGTGTAAGTATTGGCATTCTAACATTTTGTTTTCAATGCCGGGATGTTTATGCTTAAGTAAGTAAGCATGCACAATGTGAAGAACTAAAATGGTCAGTAGAACAGAGTTCCAGGTCTGGTTCTGCCTGGAAGGTCACCTTCCACCCTCCTCAGAGCTCTGCAGCCCCTTCTCTATCATCAAGCCTTTAGACCAGAGGCTGGCAAACTCTGGCCCACTGCCTGTTATTATAAATAAGTTTTATTGAAAATACACTATGCTCATTTGTTACATGTTGACCATGGCTGCTGCCACACTTCAATGGCAGATTTGAGGAGTAAAGACAGAGACCTTACGGCCTTCAAAGCTGAAATATTTATTGTCTGGCCCTTTACAGAAAAAATGTGCCAACCCTACTTAGATCACTACTTTTGAACACTGGCTACATATTGCAATCACCAAGGGAGATTTTTAGAAAGTGAATGCCCGGGTCCCACCCACAAAGATTCTGATTTAACTGGCTTGAGGTGTAACCTGAACATCAGGATTTTGTTTGCTTGATTCTTCTTCTTCTTTTTTTTAATAATTGAAGTATAATTCATATAATATAAAATTATCCACTTAAAAAGGAATAATTCACACCTTCCAAAAACCACAACTTCATTCTCTGCTACTTTTCACAGCAAAACTTCTTAAGTTATCAATACTCCCTGCCAAACTTCTCAATTCAGTTTTCCTAATTCCCCTCTAAAAAGCTTCCCACCTACCACTCAACTGAGACTGTAGTTTTCAAGTTAATAATAGCCTAACCATTGCAAAAATCCACTTGTTTCTTCTATCTTATCAAACATATCTGTAGCACTTCAAATAATTGATCATGCCTTACTTTTTAGGTGTTAAGATATGTTTAAGCATACATATACCCTGTGACCTAGCCATTCCACTCCTAGATATTTACTCAAGAGAAAGGATAACTTATGTCCACACAGAGACTTGTATATGAACGCCCACAGCAGCTTTAGTTGTAATCTCCCAAAATGAAAATTGCCCAAATGTCCATCACCAGGTGAATGGACAAATAATTTGTGGTGTATCCATACAACGGAATACCTACAACAATAAAAGTATAAACTATTAATAATATGCAGCAACATAAGTGAACCTCAAAATAAGTATGCTGAGTAAAAGGAACCATATAAAATCTAATGCAGGGGCTTCCCTGGTGGCGCAGTGGTTGAGAATCTGCCTGCCAATGCAGGGGATACGGGTTCGAGCCCTGGTCTGGGAAGATCCCACATGCTGTGGAGCAACTGGGCCCGTGAGCCACAACTACTGAGCCTGCACGTCTGGAGCCTGTGCTCTGCAACAAGAGAGGCCGTGACAGTGAGAGGCCCGCGCACCGTGATGAAGAGCGGCCCCCGCTCGCCGCAACTAGAGAAAGCCCTTGCACAGAAACGAAGACCCAACACAGCCAAAAAATAAAAAATAAAATAAATAAATAAATAAATAAAATCTAATGCATACTGCATGATTCCATTTATATAAAATTCTAGAAAATGAAAACTAATCTGTATAATAGAAAGCAGAATAGAGACTACCTGGGGATGAGAGAGGGGGGAGGAGTAGAAAGGAGGAATTAAAAAGGGGCATAAGGAAATTTTAGGAGGTAATGGATATGTTTACCATTTTACTGTGGTAATAGCTGGGTATATATATATATGCCAAATCTCATCAAATTATACAATTTAAATATGTGCAGTCCACTGAACAACAATTAAGCTTTAATAAAGTTGTAAGTAGGTAGGAAGGAAGGGAGGGAGGGAAAAAGAAAGAGCAATCCAGTGGCATGTAGTACATTCACAATACTGTGCAACCAGCTCTACCCCAGTTCCAAAACATTCCCATCACTCCGAAGTAAAACCACTTACCATTAAGCAGATTCTCCCCAACCTCTCAACCCTTGGCAACCACCAATCTGCATCTGTCTCTATGAATTTATCCATTCTGGACATTTCATATATATACAATAAGTGATCTTTTGTGCCTGGCTTCTTTCACTTAGCGTAACGTTTTCAAGGGCATCAGGGTTTTTAAAAACACTCTCCAAGTGATTCTGATGTAGAATCAAGATGGATCACAAAGCAAGTGTGGGGTAGGATAAGCAGTCAGGTTCAACTGATTTTAACTGAGCACTTGTGTGCAAATATCACAAACATCTCATTTAACCCTAACAACCACCTGTGTATATTATTCCAGTTTCACAGATGAGGAAATTGAAGCTTGGTGAGGTGATGACACCTGCTTGACATCATACAGACATTTAAAAACAGGTTCATCTGGCTCTCCAGCACCAAGTCAGCACTACCTCCGAGGCCCCTCTCCCAAACAGGCATCCAGGAACTGTACGAGAGGACGATGGGCTGCATCTCCCAGCTGGCAAGCCTGGCTCTAGAGGTAGAAGTTAATCTACTGGCTAAAGAACATAGGACTTAAGGGTCTCTAAGCTCCTTTCCTATTAAAATACTCTGCAACTGGGAAACAAAGTTCAACAAACAAGAACTCTAGAAAAGACCTTAGTCTAATTTGCAAAAGTACTCTTTCTAAGATTAAGAAACCAGAGCCCAGGGCTTCCCTGGTGGTGCAGTGGTTGAGAGTCTGCCTGCTAATGCAGGGGACACGGGTTCGCACCCTGGTCTGGGAAGATCCCACATGCCGCGGAGCAACTAGACCCGTGAGCCACAACTGCTGAGCCTGCGCGTCTGGAGCCTGTGCTCCGCAACAAGAGAGGCCACGATAGTGAGAGGCCCGCGCACCGCGATGAAGAGTGGCCCCCGCTTGCCGCAACTAGAGAAAGCCCTAGCACAGAAACGAAGACCCAACATAGCAATCAAGCAATCAATCAATCAATAAATTAAAAACTTAAAAAAAAAAAAAATTCTTTAAAAAAAAAGAAACCAGAGCCCAAAGAAATAAGTTGACTAAGCCAAAGTCATGCAGTTGATAAGCAAAACATGGTTAAATGCCTCCTAAATTTCATTCATAAAAGCTATCAACAGTATTTACTTTTCCTCTGATCCTGGAAACAATCTTCCTCAGGAATAGAAACAGAACAACTCATTTCTGCACATTCACTTGGCTACAACCACATTATCAGTCATGGTTTAAATTCATTTATTTAACAAATATTTGAGCATCCACCATGTTCCAAACACCATTCTAGGGAGGAGGGATAAGGCAATGAACAAAAAAAGACAAAAACCCTTGCCCTCACAGAGCTACATTCTAGTGGGTGGGGGCAGAAAGCAAGTAAGTCATATAGTATTTTAGGAGGTGATTAGTGCTATGGAAAAAATAAAGCAGGGAAGGGGGATAGTAGGGATGAGGGAAGGGGAGATTTGCAATTTTAACAGTCTGTGGTCAGAGAATGCCTCGCTGAGAAAAGGACATCTGAGCAAAGACCTGAAAGGAGTGAGAGAACAAAACATGCAGAAATCTGGGAGAAGAGTCTTCCAGGCCAGGGACAGCAAATGCAAAGATTCTAAGGTCAGGAAGGCCTTCAGTGTTCAAGAAATAGGCACAGGGAACACTTCCTAACTCATTCTACACGGCCAGCATTACTCTAATACCAAAATCAGATAACGACATTACAGAAAGGAAAACTACAGACCATTATCTCTCATGAACACAAATGCAAAAATATTAGCAAGTTGAATCCAACAATGTATAAAAAGAATTATATATCACAACCAACTGGGATTCATTCCAGGTATACAAGCAAGGCGGGTTCAACATTTGATAATCAATTAATGTAATCCATCATATCAACAGGCTAAAAAAGAAAAATAATATATCAATTGATGTAGGGTATATGCCCAGTAGTGGGACTGCTGGGTCATATGGTAGTTCTATTTTTAGTTTTTAAGGAACCTCCATACTGTTCTCCATAGTGGCTGTATCAATTTACATTCCCACCAACAGTGCAAAAGGGTTCCCTTTTCTCCACACCTTCTCCAGCATTTATTGTTTGTAGACTTTTTGATGATGGCTATTCTGACCGGTGTGAGGTGATACCTCATTGTAGTTTTGATTTGCATTTCTCTAATAATTAGTTATGTTGAGCATCTTTCCATGTGCCGCTTGGCCATCTGTATGTCTTCTTTGGTGAAATGTCTATTTAGGTCTTCTGTCCATTTTTTAACTGGGTTGTTTGTTTTTGGATATTGAGCTCCATGAGCTGTTTGTATATTTTGGAGATTAATCCTTTGTCCGTTGCTCCGTTTGCAAATATTTTCTCCCATTCTGAGGGCTGTCTTTTCGTCTTGTTTATGGTTTCCGTTGCTGTGCAAAAGCTTTTAAGTTTCATTAGGTCCCATTTGTTTATTTTTATTTTTTTTTCATTACTCTAGGAGGTGGGTCAGAAAAGATCTTGCTGTGGTTTATGTCAAAGTGTTTTTCCTATGTTTTCCTCTAAGAGTTTTATAGTGTCCAGCCTTACATTTAGGTCTTTAATCCATTTTTGAGTTTATTTTTGTGTATGGTATTAGGGAGTGTTCTAATTTCATTCTTTTACATGTAGCTATCCAGTTTTCCCAGCACCACTTATTGAAGAGGCTGTCTTTTCTCCATTGTATGTTCTTGCCTCCTTTGTCATAAATTAGGTGACCATATGTGCATGGGTTTATCTCTGGGCTTTCTATCCTGTACCATTGATCTATATTTCTGTTTTTGTGCCAGTACCATACTGTCTTGATTACTGTAGCTTCGTAGTATAGTTTGAAGTCGGGGAGCCTGAGTCCTCCAGCTCCGTTTTTCTTTCTCAAGATTGCTTTGGCTATTCGGGGTCTTTTGTGTTTCCATACAAATTGTAAACTTTTTTGTTCTAATTCTGTGAAGAATGCCATTCGTTGGTAGTTTGACAGGGATTGCATTGAATCAGTAGATTGCTTTGGGTAGTATAGTCGTTTTCACAATATTGATTCT